>NW_027361671.1:71565833-72275000 GCF_039654945.1 Dendrobates tinctorius
CCTGTCTGCCAAGAAGCTAATAATCCATAATGTCCAACAATGATCTTGATGACTTTGAGAACAGTCACTGATATGACTGTTCTCAAAGACAACCAATGATACAATGACAGGAGGTAATCGCTCCCTTAGTGTATCACTGAGCTGCCGTGAGAGAATTCACGGGAGTTCCTTAGCTGATCAGCTCCGGTGTTCTCACTTACGGCACCACATGTGCGTAAGTAAGATCACCGGAGCTGCTCAGCTGATGAACTCCGGTGACCTCTCTCACGGCAGCTCAGTGATATACACTGTGGGAGAGATTACCTGCTGTCAGTGTATCGCCAGTGGCCGGGTAGAGCAGTCACATCTCCCAATGTGACTGTTCTACACTTGAGATTGCCGTGGGACACTCGGGATTACATGGTCTAAGGCTAGTTTCACATTTGCACTTTATAGTGCAGCGACGGCCTGCGCACGGCCGCCGCTAAGCACCGTCCCCTCCCGGCTCTCTGCCCGCCCCATCCGGTCATCGCCGCCTACTAGCGCACATGGGCGCTTGCGATCTGCGCACCCTATCTTTAGCATAGGGTGCGCAGATCGTGCGCTGGCCGTGTGCTAGCAGGAATTTGCCGAGCGCTGTGCACTTTTGAAGGTGCGCCCGTGTGTGCTGAACGCAGCATGTTGCATTTCGGCGCACACGGCGCACCTTCAAAAGTGCGCAGCGCATGGCAAAATCCTGCTAGCGCATGGCCAGCGCACGATTTACGCACCCTATGCTAAAGATAGGGTGTGCAGATCGCAAGCGCCCATGTGCGCTAGTAGGCGGCGATGACCGGATGGGCGGGGCTTAGCGGCAGCCGTGCGCAGGTCGTCGCTGCGCTATAAAGCGCAAATGTGAAACTAGCCTATGGCAGACATGTGAGTATATGGTGGTTTATTATTTTACATTTTTTCTAGGAGACGAGGGCATTGGGGATTTGGTGTTAGGAGAGTATAATATGTTCTTTATTTTTATTTGAATATATGTGTAATTATTGTACATGTTGTTTTTTTTTCTTTTAAGTGTGAGCACAAGCGCCGGTTGATGAGACAACGTCTCCCATCAGTGGCTCCTGCCATTACAGATGACAGCGTGGGAGACACCATAGGATGCTGGTAAAAATGCAAACAGAAACTCATCAAATCCCCAGCAAATCCACAAACATTTTTATACCTGCATTTTTGCTGCGGATTTAACTGACTCATTTGAAGTCAATGTGTGTAAAATGCTACAAATCCGCACAAAGAATTGACATGCTGCAGAAAAAAATGCACTGTAAATACTCTAAGGCAATGTACTGATTATGTGCACAGCACATCCGGATTGTCATTAAATTACCTTGCATAAGGATTCCATAGCATTTTTGGCCCATTTCCGTGAGGAAAAAGGGCTGCAAAAATGCAACAAAAATGCACCAAGTGCACATAGCTTTAAACTGTTATTACTTATTTTGTACAGATATCCAAGTTGTCATGTAACTAGGCTCATTAAAGGGTCAACATTGACTTTTAGGATTGCTACCTCCAATTGGTGGCACTAGAGTTCTAGTCCTCTTCCTCTCTGAAGAGACAATTTGCATAATTATTTTGTACAGTGAACACTGTAATAAAAAAAAAAAAAAAACACAGCAAAATTGTAGCTTTTTCATCATACTGTGTATGAGACAAGTGAGCAAACTAAAAATTATACATATCCCCAAGGCTGTCATTAGGAATTTCAGGGCCCCATACTGGCAGAATTTTTGGGGGTCCCTTGAGACCATGCCCAAGCTTCACCCCAGCTCCACCTCCACCCCTTAAAGTGACCACAGTCCCACTGCACTCTTGGAAAAACTCCACTTCTCACCAATCACACATTAACAGTTCCCATCACCAGATCACACATAGAGCCAGCAACTTTTGTTTTGGCCAAAAGATTTTTTTAAGCCGCCACCATGACAAGTTAGAGCCCTTTTACTGGGCCCTACTCTCCTCTAACCTATTAAACATTTGTTAAAATATCCAATACAATTTAGGTATATTTTTATTTATTTTTAATTTTTAAAATGACCAATAATATCACATACAGGGGATATTGCATAAAAAATATAAATCTGCTATCGCTGTAATCGCACCGACCTGACAAACATATTTGTCTTATCACTTTACCAGCACGGCAAATGGTGAAAGAAAAAAAAGAAAAACAATAACTGAATTGCTGTGTTTTGTTCATTCTGTCTGAAAATCTGAGTAAAAAGCGATCAAAAAATATTATGTGCCCCAAAATGGTACCAAAAAATCTGCAACTTGTACTGCAAAAAATAAGCCCCCAGGCTAGTTTCACATTTGCGCATGGAGGGCTGCAGACTTCCTCCATGAAGCACCGCCCCCTGTCAAGCATCCTCCGGTCAGATCCGCTTATTTCTGCATGCGGCATCATGTGGCCTTTGTACCCTATCTTTAACATTGGGTACGCAGGCTGTGCCGCAGTATGCAGATGCCGCCGCATGCGTCGTTTTGACAATGCAGTGCCCGCATAAAATTCCAACATGATGCGTTCTACGCGGGGTCGCCGCACAGTCAATACAACGCATGCGGCGGCATCCGCACACTGCGGCACGGACGGCGAACCCAAAGTTAAAGCTAGGGTACGCAGGCCGCATGAAGCCGCATGCAGAAGTAGGCGGAGCTGACCAGAGGAGGCGCGGCAGGGAGCGGGATTTTAGCGAGGAAGTCAGCAGCCCTCCATCTGCAAATGTGAAACCAGCCTCATACAGCTCTTTTTTCCAAAAAATAAAAACATTACAGCTCCAGAATATGGTGACTAAAAAACCTACTTTTTATAGAAAAAGCATTTTTACTGTGTGATAGCAGCAAAACCTAAAAAAACCCTATAAATCTGGTATCTCTGTAATAGCATCGACCTGAAGAATATATCTGTCTTATTACCTATACTTCATGGTGAGCCATGCAAAATAAACTATTCTTGTACTGCTGTTTAGTTGTTGATTCTACCTCCCAAAAATCTGAGTAAGGCTCAGCTCACATTTATCCTGAGCTCTCTGCTGAGCGCTTTCATTGGGATTTCTGTGTAAATTTCCCAAAACAGTGGTTCAGATAAATCCCTGGACGGAACCACTCACTTATGAGGCAGATGGAGTCACTTCTTCAGGTGGTGCCCCATCATTTTAGGCATCTTTTCAGTGCACAAGTGTGGGTGACCACAGATCTGTGCATGCCTGAATAGATGGATACTACTGGAGCAGACGCAAATGGACTCCAAAGTGTCTCCATCTGCCTTATTATGGTGAGTAGTTGTGTTGGAAGTTTTGTCTGAATGACTTTTTTTATGGCATTTATACGGAAATCTAGACGTAAGTGCTCAGTGTAGGACACAAGAATATGATCCCGCCTTATACTGTAAGCGATCAAAAAATGTTATATACCCCAAAATGTTACCAATAAAACCCCTAATGTATCCCATACAAAACCAGCCCCCACTCAGGTCCGTCACATGTCACTGGAAATATAGAGCGCTCCAACTTTTGTAGAACAGAGACTCTGGAAAAACTCCATGGCTTCCACCCCCATAAATAAAATCCAGTGAATTCTGTGCTCCCAAATCCAAATGCCCTCCCCTCCTTCTGATCCCCATTGTGCCTAAACCACAGTAAGTGTCCACATGATTGGCATTATTGTAATGCAGAGAAGGCACTTAATTTACAGTTGTGTATCACCAGAAGCTCAAGCTGGGCACAATTTATGATGGTGCTAGAATATATGAGGACTCTACACTATATAAATACACAATGAATTGGCACTAGATTGGTAGATTTGTAGTTCTAAAGAAAAGAAACCTGGCATGGATGTTACAAAATAGTCACTGCAGCCGTAGATGAATTCATTGAGAGGTGCAGTTTCTACAGTGGGGTCACTTTTGGGGTTTTTCTGCTGTTCTGGCACTTTTGGGGCTCCGCAAATGTCACCTGCAAACTATTCTAGCAAAATCTGTGCTCCAAAAGCCAAATAGCACTGACATGTGGCCTTACATAAATTTCTGACAACATATGGGGCAGCATCATCTTCGGGGAGAAATTGCACAATAAATTATTGAGTCTAGTTTCACATATTAACCCTTGTGTACCTGATAAATTTGCAGCAAATACAAAAATTACATTTTTACCACTAAAATGTGATATTACCACTTCTCAATGGTATAAAATTCTGTGAGGCACCTATGGGTTCATAATACTCACTATGCCCGTAGATGAATTCCTTGAGGGGTTTAGTTTCCAAAATGAGGTCACTTATGGGAGTTTTCTGCTGCTTTCACATGCTGAAGTTTTTGACCACGTATGTGGTTTAGTCACATTCAGGCCAAATTGCACAACAAATTATGATGTCCGTTTTTTCCCATTATCCATTGTGAAAATTACAAATTTTCAATATGGCGGCCTAAGGTTATCAAATTCTGTGCAGTACTTGTGGATTAAAAATGCTCACTATACCCCTATATAAAATCAATGAGGGGTCTAGTTTGCAAAATGTGGTACCTTATGTTTTTTTTTTCAGTGTTTAGTCACATCAGGGGCTCTGAAAATGCCCGTAGACCATTCCATTAAAGTCTGCGTTCCAAAACGTCACTCCTTACTTTCTGAGCCCTGCCGTGCACTCTAGCTGGAGTTTTCCACCACATGTGGGTTATCAATGTATTCAGCAGAAATTGCACAACAAATTTTGGGGTCCATTTTCTCCTGTTACCCTTGTGAAAATAAAAAATTGGGGCTAATATACATTTTTGTGTGTAAAATGTGATTCATAACTTTTGCAGCTTTACGTTATAGACTTTTGAGAAGCATCTGAGGCTCACGACACATCTATATACATTCATTAAGGGGGTCTAGTTTCCAAAATGGGATCACTTGTGGGGGGGTTTATGCTGTTTAGGTACATGAGAGGCTCTCCAAATGCAACATGGCTTCTGCTATCGATTCCAGGAATTTTTTCATTCAAAAAGTCAAACAGTGCTCCTTCCCTTCAGAGATCTGACATGCACCCAAATAGTAATATTCCCCCATATATGGGGTATTGGCATACCCAGGAGATATTGCACAACAAATTTTGGGTTCAATTTTTCCTGTTACCCTTGTGAAAGTGAAAAAAATTGGGGCTAAAATTACATTTTTGTGGGTAAAATGTGATTATTTATTTTCACAGCTCTACGTTATCAGATTCTATGCCGAACCTGGGGTTTAAGAGTGCTCAAAACACATCTATATACATTCCTTAAGGGGTCTAGTTTCCAAAATGGGGTCACTTGTGGGGGGTTTCCACTGTTTAGGCACATTGGGGGCTCTCCAAACGCCATATAGCATCTGCTCTCGAGTCCAGACATTTTTGTGTTAAACAGTCAAACTGTGCTACTTCCCTTCCGATACCTGCCATGCGTCCAAACAGTGCATTTCCCCCACATATGGGATATTGGCATACAAAGGAGAAATTTCACAACAAATTTTAGGGTCCACTTTCTCCTGTTACCCTTGTGAAAATAACAAATTTGGAGCTAAATTAGCAATTTTGTGAAAAAAAATTAAATGTAAATTTTTTCTTTCTATGTTGCTTAAGTTCCTGTGAAGAACCTGAAGGGTTAATATACTTCATGAATGTGGTTTTGAGTACTTTGAGGGGTGCAGTTTTTAGAATGGTGTCACTTTTGGGTATTTTCTATCATATAGGCTCCCCAAAGTTGCTTAAAATGTGATGTGTTCCTCTAAAAAATGGTTTTGTAAATTTTGTTGGAAAAATGAGAAATCATTGGTCAACTTTTAACCCTTCTAATTTCCTAACAACAAAAATTATGTTTCAAAAATTGTGCTGATGTAAAGTAAACATGTGCAAAATGTTTTTTATGAACTATTTTGTGTGACATAGCTCTCTTATTTAAGGCACAAGAATTTGAAAATTGCTAAATTTGTAAAAATTTTGCCAAATTTCAATTTTTTTCATACAGTAAATACATGCAAGTTACATTTTACCACTATCATGGAGTGCAATATGTCATGTAAAAATAATCTGAGAATCAGTGGGATCTGTTGAAGCATTTCAGAGTTATTACCACATAAAGTAACACTGGTCTGAATTGTAAAATTTGGCTTGGTCATTAAGGTCAAAATTGCTTCTGTCACTAAGGGGTTAAACAACATTTTGCAGAAAACATCTATGGTTCTTCTGGGCAAAGTAACTAAATAAGTGTTGTAGTGACAAAATTATGTGCTATTCTTTAGTTTGTCAAAAAAATGGAAAAACATTTTAAAGGCTGTGCTGATGGAGGAAGAATAATAACTCCAACCTCTTCACCCATCACTCCTCTTTACCTCCTAGCCTTCACACTCTTTTAGTTTATCTTCAATACCATTATTTTCCATTTCACTCATCCTGAGCACTCTTCGGCTACATTAGCTTTTGATCCTTCTCTCCTTGTTTTATTCCTCCCTCCCTTTTAATTTTTCGATTCCCTCAATATTCCCATACTTTTTTAACTCCTTTGTTTTTTACTTCTTCTGTTATATATATATATATATATATATATATATACATATATATATACCCTGTTATGGGCAGCCCAATCTCCAGACCTGAACCCCATTGAAAACCTCTGGAATGAAATCAAGAGGATGATGGATAGTCACAAGTCATCAAATAAAGAAGAACTGCTTACATTTTTGCGCCAGAAGCAGTGTGAAAGGCTGGTGGAAAGCATGCCAAGATGCATGAAAGCTGTTTTTGAAAATCATGGTTATTCCACGAAATATTGATTTTGAACTCTTCCTGAGTTAAAACATTTGTATTGTTGTTTCTAAATGACTATGAACTTGTTTTCTTAGCATTATTTGAGGTCTGAAAGCACTGTTTTGTTTTTTGTTTTTTTGAATTTTGACCATTTTTCTTTGTCAGAAAAAAATACAAAATTAATTGCTTGGAAAATCAGAGACATGTTGTCAGAAGTTTATAGACTAAAAGAACAATTTAAATTTTACTCACAAATATACCTATAAAGAGAAAAATCAGACAGAACATTTGAAAGTGGCCTCTTAATTTTTGCGAGAGCTGTATATATACAGTATATATATATATATATATATATATATATATATAATCAGATCAATCACAGATGAAACAAGGAGTATCCAGGAATACATCATAAAAATGTCACCAAAAAAAGAGATGCTGAGAGAATGCCTAAGGCACCAACAACAACAGATGTGGAAAGAAGAACAGGAACATGAAGCGTCATGGCAAGACAAGCAGCTGCATGGGATGTATCATCAACAGATAATGGAAGTGGCTGACATGGAGAAATTCTACCAATGGCTAGAGAAAGCTGGACTCCGAGACAGCACAGAGGCACTATTCATAGTGGCACAAGAGCAAGCACTAAGTACCAGATGCATAGAAGCAGGAGTCTACCACACAAGACAAGACCCAAGGTGCAGGCTATGTAAAGAAACCTCAGAAACTGTCCAACACATAGTGGCAGGATGCAAAATGCAAGCAGGAACAGTGTATACCAAATGCCACAACCAAGTAGTGGGAATTGTATACAGGAACATTTGCACAACATATGGGCTAAGTCCCCCTAAGTTTAGGTGGGAGACCCCAGAGAAAGTGGTGGAGAATGAAAGGGCTAAAATCCTGTGAGACTTCAAGGTCCAGATGGATAAGCAGGTGTTGGCTAACCAACCAGACATTGTCATAGTAGACAAGGATCAGAAGACAGCAATGATAATAGATGCGGCCATGCCAAGTGACAGCAACATCAGAAAGAAGGAATATGAGAAGCTGGAGAAATACCAGGGCCTCAAAGGAGAACTGGAGAAGATGTGGAAAATGAAGGCAATGATTCCACATTGGAGCAGTGACCCCTAAGTTAGAAGAATAGCTACAACAGATCCCAGGAGCAACATCTGAGCTCTGTGTCCAGAAAAGCGCAATGCTGGGAACAATTAAGAGCCTGCGCAGAACTCTCAAACTTCCAGGCCTCTGGTAGAGCACCCGAGAATGAGAAAGGACAACAAAGACCAGAAGGAAGGTGAGAAGGAAGTTTTATATATATTTATATATACAGTATATACTGCATATACGGTATATAATATAGAGTGCCATGCAAAAGAATGAGGAGGAGGAGGAGCGCCGAGTGATGGCTGCTCTGGCATGAGGCTCCTGAGTTTTTTATTTTTTTTTCCCCGTTTAATTGTTAATTCTCCCTTTGGTTCACTCACCATTGCGTAGCTACAGGATTCGGCAGAGCTGGGAGTAGTGTGGAGACTGCGATCAGCTGGGACCGGTGTCTTTCTGTCCTCGTGGAGCTCCGTGCCTGGATTCAGCTGGGAGAGAGTGAAGCTGCTGGCTGCCTGCCAACTTTCCTACAACTTGTACCCATTTCCAGCAAGCAGATGATCCCAGGATAGGAAACCTGGTGGAGTGTGCGGTACTGGAGTTGTTCTGGAGATCTTGTGGTCCATGTGGAGCTGTAGGGCTACAGGATTCGGCAGAGCTGGGAGTAGTGTGGAGACTGCGACCAGCTGGGACCGGTGTCTTTCTGTCCTCGTGGAGCTCCGTGCCTGGTTTCAGCTGGGAGAGAGTGAAGCTGCTGGCTGCCTGCCAACTTTCCTACAACTTGTACCCATTTCCAGCAAGCAGATGATCCCGGGATAGGAAACTGGTGGAGTGTGCTGTGCTGGAGATGTTCTGGAGATCTTGTGGTCCAGGTGGAGCTGAAGGGGTGAGCTGGGCAGGTTTGGACTGACTGTTGGCGTGTCCCCTGATGTCCCTGTCTTGTTGCACCCATGCCCTCCCCCCCAGCAGTGCAGGGAGCACCCTTTATGGAAAGTTGTTAATTTAACTCTGCTAAGCTGTGACTGTTCAGTCTTTATAGCTACAAGCTGAGTGTAATCATGGCCACTGCACTCTGTAAACCTACTCTTATGATTTCAAGGGACGATTTATTATTCTGAAATCATCCGCAATTTCTCATGGACTCCCCTTCTTGGAGCATGATTGCTAATTCAACAATTGAGTACATAAAATCCATTACTTCTGTGAAACCTGTGGAGGTGTACTGCAAGAGAGGTAGGAGAGGAGGCATCCTGGCACGCCTTCGGAGGAGAGGGTTCAGAACAGCTCTTCCTTCACTCCACTTGGCTAATGTCCGTTCCTTATCTAACAAAATGGAGGATCTGAGCTTACTTTGTAGCATGAGACCTGATATGGCCAATTCAGCTGCTCTTTGTTTTACTGAGACCTGGTTGAATGAGACCATCCCTGATTGTAGTCTGGATCTACCTGGTTTTGTTATCTACAGAGCTGACCGTGATTGTGTAGCTTCAGGTAAGCAAAGGGGGGTGGGGTATGTCTCTACATCAACACTAGCTGGTGCTGTGATGTTAACATACTGGGAAAAGGTTGCTCTCCAGATCTAGAGTACCTTGCACTCAATTGTAGACCATTTTACTCTCCAAGAGAGTTTTCATCTATGGTTCTGGTTGCAGTATATATTCCCCCTCAAGCATCTGTTAAAGCTGCTATTGGGGAATTAGCTTGCAAAATATCAGAATGGGAGAATGGATCTCCAGAAGCATTTGTGATCGTAATGGGGGACTTTAACAAAGGAAAACTCAACCTGGATCTCCCCAAATTTACTCAACATATAAACTGCTTCACGAGAGAGAACAATACGCTTGATCACTGCTATACAGTCATAAAAGGGGCCTACAGGGCAGTGAGGAGAGCAGCAGTGGGCTTTTCAGATCATTGTCTAATTCATTTAATTCCAGCCTACAGGCAAAGGTTGAAAACATCCAAACCTACAGTTTATACAAAGAAGACATGGTCTGAGGAGGCAAAATTGCAACTACAAGCATGCTTTGAATGCACGGACTGGGAGGTAATCCAGGAAACATGCTCAGGTCTGGATGAATGGGTTGATACAGTGTCCTCATATATCCATTTTTGTGAAGACACGTTTATTCCATCCAAATCTGTCCACTTTCGGGGAAACAACAAGCCGTGGTTTACAAATAAAGTCAGGTTGATCCGTAAGAGAAAAGAGGAGGCTTATAAAGCAGGCAATATTACTGAATTCAAGAAACTTAGGAACTCGCTATCTAAAGAGATCAAGTTAGCCAAACACGAGTATGCAAAGATTCTGGAGGAAAGGTTCTCATCAAAAGATACTAGATCTGCATGGAGAGTATTAAGAGAGGTCACCAATTATAAAAGCCACCCCACTATAGTGAACCCCAGCAGAAGTCTGGCAGCAGAGTTATATGAATTCTACTGCAGATTTGAGGCAAGCTCTACACACAGTGGCTATTCATCTCTAAGCTCCTCAGTCTGTTCATATAAAGATCATTCATTGTGCAACACCCAAGTAGTGATCTCCGAGGCAGAGGTGATACGCATCCTGAAGGGACTTAAGGTCAAAAAGGCACCTGGCCCTGATGGTCTATCTCCAATGTGTCTGAAAGTATGTGCTACCCAGCTTGCCCCTATACTGACAAATATATACAATGTGTCACTGAAAGAGTGCGTTGTTCCTCAGTGTTGGAAAAGTTCCACAATTATCCCTGTCCCCAAGAAAGTGGGATCCTCTGAGTTGAACGACTATAGACCAGTAGCACTCACATCTGTAGCTATGAAAGTCTTCGAAAGAATTATGATGTCCTACCTGATAAAATTCACGCAGAAGCTATGGGACCCGCTTCAGTTTGCCTATAAGGAGAATCGTTCGGCAAACGACACTGTCAATCTGGCACTGCAGTACATTTTGGATCATACAGATGAACTGCACTCATATGTCCGGATTCTTTTCATGGACTTTAGCTCAGCGTTCAATACCATTGATCCGAATTTACTTCATAAGAAAATGGTAGCTCTTGGAGTCCCTCTCAACTTATGCTTGAGGATTTATAACTTCCTGACAGCCAGGATACAGAGTGTAAAAGTTGGACCATTCACTTCGGACACCTTGGTCACAAACATCGGGGCACCTCAGGGGTGTGTTTTGTCCCCGTTACTGTTTTCTCTCTATACGAATGATTGCATCTCTTCAGCAGACTCAGTAAAAATCTTGAAATTTGCCGATGATATGACACTGATTGGTCTCATCAGGGGAAATGCTGAAGACTTGTATCGGAGTGAGGTGAAAAGAATATGTGACTGGTGTAAAGCCAATAATCTTGTACTCAACACTAAAAAAACTGCTGAGATGGTTGTGGATTTTAGGAAAGATCAACATGAGATACTTCCAATCTACATCCATGACGAAGTGGTTCTTAGGGTCACAGAGACCAAATTCCTTGGTGTTATCATCTCTCATGATCTTAAATGGGGGAAAAACGTGGATGCTGTTATAAGAAAAGCACAACAGAGGATGTTCTTTCTGCGTCAGCTGAAAAGATATGGTTTCTCTAAGAATCTGCTGATCTTATTCTTTAATGTTGTCATCAGATCTGTGATTTGTTCCTCTCTGATAGTCTGGTATGGGGGAGCCACTGCGCATGACAAACTCCGCTTACAAAGGACTTTCAGAACAGCAGAGAGAATTATAGGTTCCCCCCTGCCTAAAATCCAGGATCTTTATGATAAGAGTATTCGATCCCACGCATTGAAAATTTCATCCAATCCCTCTCACCCGGGACACTCCTCATTCCAACTACTCCCTTCAGGACGTCGCTTCAGAGTCCCCAAATGCAGCACCAACCGCCATATGAACAGCTTCTACCCACTCTCTGTTCAACAATTAAATCGTCATGTGTAGACTATATACTGTATCTGTCTTGTTAGATGTTACTTGTTGTATCTGTTGTTATATATTATGTTGCCTCTTTGCCACAAAGAATTCCTTGTATATATGTAATATGTACTTGGCGATAATAAATTTGATTTGATTTGATTGAAGAATTCGGCTCCCTGGAACTTTTCAACTTTTTTTCCCACATACTGTATCATGCTTCAAGCATGAAGAAACCAAATGTAAATTTTTGTTGAAGAATCAACAACAAGCGGGACACAATTGTGAAGTTGAACGAAATGTATTGGTTATTTTAAATTTTTGTGAAAATTCAAAAACTGAAAAGTGGGGCGTGCAATATTATTCGGCCCCTTCACTTTCAGTGCAGCAAACTCACTCTAGAAGTTCAATGTCGATCTCTGAATGATCCAGTGTTGTCCTAAATGACTAATGATGATAAATATAATCCACCTGTGTGTAATCAAGTCTCCTTATAAATGCACCTGCTCTGTGATAGTCTCAGGGTTCTGTTTGAAGCAGAGAGAGCATCATGAAGACCAAGGAACACAACAGGCAGGTTTGTGATACTGTTGTGGAGAAGTTTAAAGCCTGATTTGGACACAAAATGATTTCCAAAAATTTAAACATCACAAGGAGCACTGTGCAAGTAATCATATTGAAAAGGAAGATGTATCATACCACTGCAAATCTACCAAGACCCGGCCATCCCTCTAAACTTTCATCTCAAACAAGGAGAAGACTGATCAGAGATGCAGCCAAGAGGCCCATGATCACTCTGGATGTACTGCAGAGATCTACAGCTGAGGTGGGACAGTCTGTCCATAGGACAACAATCAGTTGTACACTCCACAAATCTGGCCTTTATGGAAGAGTGGCAAGAAGAAAGCCATTTCTCAAAGATATCCATAAAAAGTGTTGTTTAACATTTACAACATTCTACCTGAGAGACACACCAAACATGTGGAAGAAGGTACTCTGGTCAGATGAAAGCAAAATCGAACTATTTGGCAACAATGCCAAACGATATGTTTCGCGTAAAGGCAACACAGCTCATCACCCTGAACACACCATCCCAACTGTCAAACATGGTGATGGCAGCATCATGGTTTGGGCCTGATTTTCTTCAGCAGGGACAGGGAAGATGGTTAAAATTGATGGGAAGATGGATGGAGCCAAATACAGGACCATTCTTAAAGAAAACCTGTTGGAGTCTGCAAAATATCTTTGACTGGGACAGAGAGTTGTCTTCCAACAAGACAATGATCCCAAACATAAAGCAAAATCTACAATGGAATGGTTCACAAATAAATGAATCCAGGTGTTAGATTGGCCAAGTCGAAGTCCAGACCTGAATCCAAACGAAAATCTGTGGAAAGAGCTGAAAACTGCTGTTTACAAACGATCTCCATCAAACCTCACAGAGCTCGAGCTGTTTGCCAAGGAAGAATGGGCAAGAATTTCAGTCTCTTGATGTACAAAGCTGATAGAGACATACCCCAAGCGACTTACAGCTGTAATCACAGCAAAAGGTGGCGCAACAAAGTACTAAGTTAAATTGGCCGAATAATATTGCACTCCCCACTTTTCAGTTTTTGAATTTCCACAAAAATGTAAAATAACCAATAAATGTCGTTCAACTTCACAATTGTGTCCCACTTGTTGTTGATTCTTCACCAAAAATTTACATTTGGTATCTTTATGTTTGAAGCATGATATGTGGGAAAAGGTTGAAAAGTTCAAGGGAGCCGAATACTTTCGCAAGGCACTGTATATACAGTATATGTTTTTACTATTTTTTGCTTATATGCATTTTTTTTTTTACAACCTTACTTACGTATACGATATTGCCTTGTTAAATTTGAATATCTGTATCCACCCAATTTTTTTTTCTTTTTTTTTTGAACATTTTTACCTGGGGCCTATCCCCAACTACAAAGCAGCAGGTTGAATATTAACAGGGGCACCACACCATCCTTTGGTGAGCAATACCATTTTTTTTTTCATTTTTTCTTCCTCCTTAAATAGGATTACCCATTTGTGTGCACTTTCCCCACATATCATACTACTATTCTTTACTTTGTTTAATTAATTTGATGAAGTGGATTGTGAGCACAACATACATTGACTAAGATTTTTCCAAGTTTTAAAATTCACACCTCACAGTTTATTGCTATAGATTGTGTTAGTGTTATGGACTGAGTTATCCTGGATTTAATTATTCTTCTAAGTCATTCTGTCGCCCATATGGACTGAATTATTAAGTTTGTCTTTTACGGAGGAACTGTTAAATTTCATTTCTGGTAAGGTCAGGTTAAATACTGCTCCGGCAAAAATTAAGAGACCACTTTCAACTGTTCAGATTGTCTGATTTTTCTCTTTATAGGTATATTTTTGAGTAAAATGTAAATTGCTCTTTTAGTCTATAAACTTCTGACAACATTTCTCCGAATTTCCGAGAGGTCCGATGCCTGCTCACTGCAGTACTTTACTCTGCCCTCAACAGGGCAGAGAAAGTACGCCTGCGCAGGAGCCGTAGCAGAAGTAAGAAGGAGGACGTCATCAGAATCCCTCAATGTCTGTCCACTATTTCATCCTTCTTCTCCGCTAGATTTCTGAAACTTAACATGGACAAAACAGAATTCATCATCTTTCCCCCATCTCACGTGACCCCCCCAACAAACCTATCCATTACAGTAAATGGCTGCCCACTCTCCCCAGTCCCACAAGCTCGCTGCCTCGGGGTAATCCTTGACGCTGATCTCTCCTTCAAACCACATATCCAAGCCCTTTCCACTTCCTGACGACTTCAACTCAAAAATATTTCACGAATCCGTTCATTCCTCAACCAAAAATCTGCAAAAACCCTAGTCCATGCCCTCATCATCTCTCACCTTGACTACTGCAACCTCCTGCTCAGTGGCCTCCCCTCGAACACTCTCGCACCCCTCCAATCTATTCTAAACTCTGCTGCCCGATTAATCCACCTGTCCCCCCTCTATTCCCCAGCTTCTCCCCTCTGTCAATCCCTTCACTGGCTCCCCATTGCCCAGAGACTCCAGTACAAAACCTAACCATAACATACAAAGCCATCCACAACCTGTCTCCTCCATACATCTGTGACCTCGTCTCCCGCTACTTTCCTGCACGCAACCTCCGATCCTCACAAGATCTCCTTCTCTACTCCCCTCTTATCTCCTCTTCCCACAATCGCATACAAGATTTCTCTCGCGCATCACCCCTACTCTGGAACCCTCTACCACAACATATCAGACTCTCACCTACCATCGAAACCTTCAAAAATAGCCTGAAGACCTACCTCTTCCGACAAGCCTATAACCTGCAGTAACCACCGATCGACCAAACCGCTGCATGACCAGCTCTACCCTCGCCTACTGTATTCTCACCCATCCCTTGTAGATTGTGAGACTTCGCGGGCAGGGTCCTCTCTCCTCCTGTACCAGTTATGGCTTGTATTGTTTTAAATTATTGTACTTGTTTTTATTATGTATACCCCTCCTTACATGTAAAGCGCCATGGAATAAATGGCGCTATAACAATAAATGATAATAATAACAATAATAATCTCTAGAAGATGGGTGATAAATATAGAATTGATGAAGTGTTTGTATTATACTTTCCTCTGACTGTTACACTCCTTGTTTTGGTTTCCAAATAGCTGAGGTAAAATACTGATCAAAGAAGAAAGTACACCTGCACAGGAGCCGTAGCAGAAGTAAGAAGGAGGACGTCATCTCTAGAAGATGGGTGATAAATACAGAATTGATGAAGTGTTTGTATTATACTTTCCTCTGACTGTTACACTCCTTGTTTTGGTTTCCAAATAGCTGAGGTAAAATACTAATCAAATACTGACCGTATGAATGTGGCCTTAAGTCATAATTAGTATTTAATCTGACAAGGACAGTAAACCAACCACTAGCCTGGCTGATGCATTTTTGGAGCAAGGTTTGCATAATTCTTTTGATATATTGAATTGCTTTGTTAACTGAGGTGCACCCCAATAAATACCTGTTACAAACATGTTTATATTGTTATTTATAAAAATTAACTGAAATGTTAGAACCAAGGGTGGAATGTATAGGAAATGGTTAATTTAATGTTTTTTTCTTTAATTCTACAACTTTAATATTGTTTAATTCCACTAACGGAGGTACTAGTGCATGCTATGCACAAGGATACATTCCAAACTAGTTACTTTAGAACATATGTAGTAAGTAGACACTTGTTTTGATCCTAGAAAGGTGTATGCTGATCTTAAAGAAGCACTGCCATCAAAATGTTTATCCTCTTAATATGCTGCAATCCTCATACTATATAGCACTGTGGGTTTACAACTGATCAAAGAGAGAAGAAATAGCTGGGTAGAAAGACAAAATGAGCAATTGTAAGTACTATGTACCATATAATATGATGACTGCAATATACTAAGAGGAAAAAAACTTTGATAGGGATGCATCTTTCATTTTCTGCCCACTCATCAGGAGGGCTGGAAAGGAAATTTAAAGTTAGGGTCAGACAAAGAATAGTTGAGTCCAAATTAGACTACAAAAAGCAGTATAAATGACTGCTTCAATCTCTCTCAGCATTTGCTGAATCAAATGGAAACTATAACAACTTTTTGTTTGCTATTGTATTGTTAGGTATGTTAATGATCTTGCTTGACATGTTATGCATATTCTGATTTTCTTATATTGTGTTACATTGTCTTTCATTTTTCCTTTGTGTGAATAAATTTAGTTTTACATCTTCAAATCCATTATAAAACAGTTGTATAGTCAGAGCTTGTCTTTTTGGCATCCAAACCTTCAAAGGAGATGTTGCTACCTTTTTCAAAACCACAAAAACATGATTTTTTATGATTAAGGATTATACATTTTTCCTTTCTTAACTCATTAACACCCAATGACATGCAGTATTCCTCATAGGGTACATCCCCCTGTTTGGTACGGGCATCATGGATGAGCATGCACCTTTTTTGGCACATTACTGCTGATCGTGGAATCCCCTGCAGCTTTTAACATGTTAAATGTCGGTGTCAATCGCTGACAGCGGCATTTAACTTGCATGCGATGGAAGTGCATCGCAAGCCACATCCATCGATGTCCGTGTCAAATGACCATAGGTCTCCGATGGGTTGGCATGAGAACCTGAGGTTTGCGGAGGCCCCAGTGGTTGTTATTGCTGGAGAGCCATGAGCACCACCCTGTGGTCGGGCATTATAGCAAGTGAACATTTCTGCTACACAACAGGGCTGCAGCCCTGCTGTGTGTAGCACAGGCGATCAGATGAATGCAGCTTCTAGTCTCCCATGGAGCCTATTGAAGCAGGTAAAAAATGTTTTTAAAAATATTACAAAAATGAAACAATATATAATAGTTTAATTCACCCCCATCCAAAATAAAACAATAGTAGAAAAAACATATTTGGTATCACTGCATTTAGAATTGTCCTATCTATCAATATATAAAAATAATTAATTAGATTGGTAAATGGCACAACACAAAAGAAAAACAAAACACCAGAAGTACTTTTTTTTGGTCGCTGCAACATTGCATTAAAATGCAATAAAGGGCGATCAAAACATTGTATCTACCCCTAAGGCTAAGTGCACACGTACCGGAACTCTCACGGAAATTACCGCGAGAATTCCGGAATTCCAGTCCGCGGGAAAATCGCATTTTAAATTCCCGCGATTTTCCTGCGGAAAAACTAGCATTTTGCAAGCGTATTTAGCTTGCAAAATGCTAGCGTTTTCCAAGCGATCTGTAGCATCGCTTGGAGAACTGACTGACAGGTTGGTCACACTCATCAAACATAGTGTTTGACAAGTGTGACCAACGTTTTACTACTGATGCCGCCTATGCAGCATCAGTAGTAAAAGATAGGATGTAAAAAAAAATAAAAAATACTGTTATTCTTACCTTCCGACGTCCTGCGCATCCGTTCCCAGTAATCCTTTGCGAAAATGCCCGCGATGACGTCCGTTCTCGCGGGATCGCGACGTCTCGCGGTCATTCGCGATGACGTCGCGCGAATGACCGCGAGACTTCGCGATCCCGCGAGATCGGACGCCATCGCGGGCATTTTCGCAAAGGACTACTGGGACCGGAGCGTGGAGAGAAGCGGGAAGACTGCGTGGGACGTCGGAAGGTGAGAATAACAATATTTTTTATTTTATAATTCTATTTTTTACAGGGATATGGTACCCAAAGTCCGGAGGACAGTCTCCTCTCCTCCGGACCGTGGGTACCATCTGCAATTGTTCTGCTTACTTTCCGCATGGTGTGCACAGCCACATGCGGGAAGGAAGTGGAACAATGCATTCCTATGGGTGCGGGATCGCCGCGATTCCGCAAAATAATGAACATGCTGCGTTTTTTACCGCGAAGCGATTCCGCTGCGGTAAAAACCGCAGCATTAGCACAGCATTGCGGAATCCCATAGGAATGCATGGGATGCTTATTTTTCGCGTTTTTGTGGCAAAATCGCACGGTTAAAACCGCCGCGGAAACGCGAAAAAAATGCCACGTGTGAACTCAGCCTAAATGATGACAATAAAAATGTCATCTTGGCAGGCAAAAAATACGCCCTCACCCAGCCCCAGATGACAAAAAATAGAAATGGCAACTTTTCTTTTCTTTTATGAACTTTGGATTATTTTTCACCACTTCAAAAATAGAACCTATACATGTTTGGTATCTACAAACTTGACCTGGAACTAATGACTGGTCAGCTTTAGCCTTTAGTGAACATGGTAAAAAACAAAAGCAAAAAACAATTGTAGAATTGCACTTTTTTTTGCAATTTCACTGCACTTTGAATTTTTTAACTGTTTTCCAGTACACTATCTGAAAAAACCAATCATATTGCTCAAAATTACAACTCGTCTGGCAAAAAAAAGACATCTCGTGGGTATATTTACAGAAAAATAAGAAAGTTATGGCTCTGGGAAGAAGGGGAGCCAAAATCGGAGACAGAAAAAACGGATATACTTAAGGTCCTTAAGGGGTTAAATAGTTGCAACAGTTTTTGTTCTGTGAAATGAATATTAACTGAAAGAAAGTCACATACACATGGATAATTTCAGGATCCCATTGCCGCGAGGCATCAGTGTGAACCACTGAACCCTCATGCTGCCCTTAGAAGTATAAGCAATTCATACTCTATATAATTGCATATATTTATGTCCTATAACAGTAGACATTTACAAAAAATAACAAGGAATTATACATCTACCATATGTGGATGTGAACAGAGCCTTGAAAAAAACGGTATCCTTCCAGGCTTATTGAGAAAGAAGCAAACATAACTGAGACTAGCATGATTTATGACATATTTCCAAGAGACTTAACCTTTAACTTGAAATTCTAGTACACGCCTGGCACACTATTCTTCCTTCTATACATATGACTAAGGTCTACATTAAAATTGAAGATGTCCATCAATAGTCATCCTTTTTGTACAGCACTCATGGGTTGTTAGTTTAGTACTGCAGTAAATGTATTATTAATTTTTCCCTAAGAACAATTTCTCTGTTAAAGCTTTGCCGAAAATCCTCCACAGTTCAGTAAAGAGGTGATTGATCAAACTACATTTTATATTTGTAGCAGAACTGATAATATTTTCTTATGTTATGGGCTAGGCAGTTAGTATAAATCAATTTTATTTATGGAGTTATTAAAAAATGCTTGCAGCCTGTGGTTCTTCATGTGAGAATGAATTAATGGCTTAGACCTACTGCTACTTCAACTTTTTATTATGGACAATTATTTCTGCAGTAGTAATTTTCAGATATATTAATTCTTCAGGAGAATATCTGTTTTCCAACTTTTAGAGCCCTATAATGAAAAAGTATCATGACCTGAACTTAAAGATCATCGTTTTTTTTCTGCCTATTTGTAATTGTTTATGATTTATATGGGCTTGGATATATAAAATAGCATGACAGATTGGGACCTACCCATTATACATCACCACAATGTACAGTTTATATACTTATGCCAAGCAAAATGGTTTCCATAACAGTTTTTTCCAATTTAAATGTACATAGCAATGTATACCCACATAATAATTTATGCATAAATAATAGCTGGAGTAAAGTCACCAATGATATTTTCTAATCATAATCCAACACTAATGTATTCCAGTGAAAATGCATGCAAAGTTTTAGAACTAGAGATTCTAATTTTCCAAATCGCACGGAGTCTAGTTACGGTAACTGGATGGAGAGTCCTTCTTCGTTTTCTGAATCAACCGGTGAAGTTAAGAAAGTATGGCACTGTCACCAAGCTGTCAAGAGTGACCATCCAGGATATTCTGACTTAACCCCATAAAGACCATGGGTATTTTTGGTTATGCATTTTCATTTTTCCTTCCCCTTTTTTCCAGAGCCATAACTTTTTTATTTTTCTGTCAATATGGCCATGTGAGGGCTTGTTTTTTGCAGGACGAGTTGTACTTTTGAATGACACCATTGGTTTTACCATGTCGTGTACTACAAAATTGGGAAAAAATTCAAATTGTGGTGAAATTGCAAAAAAAAGTGCAATTCCACACTTGTTTTTTGCCTGGCTTTTTTGCTAGGTTCACTAAATGCTAAAAGTAACCTGCCATTATGATTCTCCAGGTCATTACAAGTTCATAGACACCAAACATGTCTAGGTTCTTTTTAGCTAAATGGTCAAAGAATTCCAAAGTTTGCTAAAAAATTCTGCCATATTCCGAGACCCATAGCATCTCCATTTTTCGTGTTCTGGGGTTCTTTTTTGCACACTGAGATGACGTTTTTAATGATACCTCTTTTGTGCAGATACGTTCTTTTGATCGCACGTTATTGCATTTTAATGCAATATCACAGTGACCAAAAAAACGTATTTCTGGCGTTTTGATTTTTTTCTTGCTACGCCGTTTAGCGATCGGATTAATCCTTTTTTATTGATAGATTGGGCAATTCTATCTAGCATCAAGCCTTCAGGAAAAATTCCATTTACTTTGGTAAAGTGGTAGTCATTCAGCACACCATTCCCGCGGGTTCACACCCACCTATCTAGCAAGGTGAAAAGTCAAAAAGTTAGTCCAGGACATGAAAAGCATAGATGTCATTAGAGACCTTCACAGTCCCTGGGTGGCACCACTTGTCCTTGTGAAGAAGAAAGAAGGGAACATCCGCTTCTGTGTGCGCTATAGAAAGCTGAATAGTCACTCAAAAAGATGCTTATCCCATGCCCCACATTGAGGAATTCTTTACAGCCTTAAAGTCAGCCACATTCTTCTCACCATTGTACCTGACAAGTTGGTATTGGCATGTACCTATAGGCTCAGACAATTGTCATCACACCTATAGGCCTATTTGAATTCAATTTTATGCCGTTTGGACTGTGTAATGCGACAGGAACTTTCCAAAAGCTAATGAAATACTGCCTAGGATAGAAGAACTTTGAGACAGTCCGGATTTATCTGTTTTCCAGGACATATGAAGAACACCTTAAGCACCTGTTGTATGTCTTCAAGACTCTCACTAGCTATGGCCTGAAAGTCAAGCCCTTCAAGTGCCACCTATTGAAACTGAGAGTGGAGTATCTTGGTCATAAAGCAAGCGCTGAAGGAGTGGTTCCAGATCCTGAAATCGCCATTGTCCAGAAGTGGCCTGTCCCTGTTACTGTCCAAGAAATCAGAAGTTTCTTGAGAGTTGCAGGATACTACCACTTCTTCACTAAAAATTTCACGCAGATTGCTGCACCCGTGCAAGAGCTGTCATTATACATGCTAGACAGTAAAGAGTAGTGTTGAGCGATACCATCCGATATTAATATAATAATAATTTTTATTTATATAGCGCCAACATATTCCGCAGCACTTTACAATTAAGCGGGGACATGTACAGACAATAAATTCAATACAAGTTAAGACAATTCAAACAATGACATTAGGAGTGAGGTCCCTGCTCGCAAGCTTACAATCTACAAGGAAATGGGGGGACACAGTAGGTGAGAAATGCTTGTTAATTCAGGTCTGGCAATTATAATAGGGATTTTCATATAAAGCTGCATGATCCGGTCATCAGCCCGTGTGTTTAAGCGCAATAGACAAGTATCAAGTGCAGTTATCATGTGCATGAAGGGTGTGGAGACAGATGAATAGTAGGGTGCAGATTCAGAATAATATTTGGAAGGAGGGAACAGGGCAAAGTTAGCTTGCTGAGTAGTTGATGTGATAGGCTTCTTTGAAGAGATGGGTTTTCAAAGCGCGCTTGAATAGGTCAGGGCTAGGTATCAGTCTGATCGTCTGGGGAAGTGCATTCCAGAGAGCTGGAGCAGCACGAGAGAAGTCTTGGAGACGGAGGTGCGAGGTTCGGATTACGGGGGATGTTAGTCTTAGGTCATTTGTAGAACGGAGGGCACGTGTAGGGCGATAGACAGAGATGAGAGAGGAGATATAAGGCGGTGCAAAACAGTGGAGAGCTTTGTGGGTGAGAGAGATGAGTTTATACTGGACCCTGTAGCGAATAGGTAGCCAGTGTAATGACTGGCACAAGATGGAGGCATCGGTGAAGCGGCTGGACAGAAATATGACCCTGGCTGCCGCATTCAAGATGGATTGGAGAGGAGAAAGTTTGGTAAGAGGGAGACCGATCAGAAGAGAGTTGCAGTAGTCCAGACGAGAATGAATAAGAGCGACAGTAAGAGTCTTAGCAGTTTCAAAGGTGAGAAAAGGTCGGATTCTGGAGATGTTTTTAAGATGCAGGTGACAAGAGCGACTGAGTGATCGGATGTACGGAGTAAAGGAAAGTTCAGTGTCGAATATGACCCCAAGACAGCGGGCATGCTGCTTGGGAGTTATGGTTGAACCCTCCAGGGTTATTTCGATGTTAGGTAGAGTGAGGTTAGTAGAGGGGAGAAACACAAGAAGTTCAGTTTTAGAGAGATTTAGTTTCAGATAGAGGGAGGACATGATGCTAGAGACAGCAGACAGACAATCCTTGGTATTTTGAATTAGGGTAGGGGTGATGTCAGGGGAAGAAGTGTATAATTGGGTGTCATCAGCATAGAGATGATACTGGAACCCAAATCTGCTGATTGTTTGTCCAATAGGGGCAGTTTTATTGAGAATATTGAGAAATATCGGATTGGTTTGGATCGGCCGATACCCAAAAAGTATCGGGTATCGCCGATTCCGATACCGGAAGTCCCATTCAAGTCAATGGGACAGAAATATCGGAATTAAAAAAACCCTTTCTTTCCTTGTAGGTTAATTCTACATGAAGAAAAACAACTAAGAATAATGTAGAATGTATTGGGGAGGTGGAGGAGACATTAAAGGCATACAGGTTTAGCCCAATCAAATGGAATAGCAGGAATAATTTTTTTTTTTTAAAGACGTTCGGAGTTACAAAGATATTAACAATGTTAACCTTTTTTATATTTTGTCAGATATGTATGTTTCACTACTTCCATGCCCTTCACCTTCTTTTTTACTTCTCCCACACTTTCTCCTTCATGATCCTCAGCAGCAGCATCTTTTTCATCAACTTCTTCTTCACCTTATTCATCTTCTTCTTCTTCACCTTCTTCCTATTATTCTTTTTTTGTACATTATTCATATTCTTCTTATTCAACGATTATTCTTCTTCATATTCTACTTCTTCATCTTCTTCCTATTCTTCTTCTTCATCATATTCTTATTTGTGACAGGCATTCCTGTAGTTGTTATCTATAAAAGTTTGAAGATTACACCTTCCGTTCTGCCTGTCACAAAAGATTTACAACACGATTTGTCCGCGTTCAGTTGGCCTGCAGCAGTAGGCATTTTCCAGGGGCACCACGAGGAGGAACGGACTCACCCGCATACACTGCTTAGTCTTCTTCTGCTTATAATTTAGATAATATTTTTTGCTCTGATTTTTAGTCTTATGCTTAATGTTCTTCTGCTTTTGGTTCCTCTGCTTTTTGTTCTACTGCTTCTTGGTCTTCTGTCTCTTGTTGTTCTGCATTTTGGTGGTTGTCTTCATGTTCTTTGTCCTCTTGGTCATCTTCTTCAGGGTCATATTTTTGGTCTTCTTCGGTGTGGTCTTCAAGGTCATCTTCAGGGTCGTCGTCAGGGAGATCCAGAGTGAGAACCAAAAACCATTTCCACAAGCTTGAACTTGGAAAAGTAGCAGAAGGTACAAGAAGGCTGAGGAACTGCCGAGAACCAGCTGACGGTACTGGAACCCGGATGGGTAGCAGAAGGAACAAGAGCAAATGGAACTAGCGAGGACCAGCTGATGGTGCTGGAACCCGAAGGGGCAGCAGAAGGAACAAGAGCCAATGGCACAACCGTGGACTAGCTGACGGTGCTGGAACACGGTTACTAAGCAGGAGGTACCTGTGCTAGAAAGCACTACCAAGGACCAGCAGACGTTGCTGGAACTCGGATACTGAGAAGGAGGCACCTAGGCCAAAGGCACTGCCGAGAACCAGCTGACGGTGCTGGAACCCGGATGGGTAGCAGAAGTTACCCATGAAAAACAAAGTTGCAAGGCCGCGAGCCAGACGCAGTTACCGAAACCCACAGTCCTACAGGGGGTGCTTGTCCTATTGGAACTACGGAACCAGCCTTTAATATCAGAACCCGCAGCCCACATAGGAAGCACCGAAACTGCAGGCACCATAGACTCGGTTAACACGACCGCAACACGACAGGACAACATATTGGTGGCAAAGTGACGCTGACACTACCTGGAAACAGCAGGCGTGCTGGAACCAGGCTGGGCAGGAGGGAGTACCCGTGCCAAAGACACTGCCGAGAACCAGCTGATGGTGCTGGAACCCGGATGGGTAGCAGAAGCTACAAGAGTCAATGGAACTACCGAGAACCAGTTGACGGTGCTGGAACCCAGAGTGGCAGCTGAAGGAACAAGAGCCAATGGCACAACCGTGGAACAGCTGACAGTGCTGGAACACTGTTACTAAGCAGGAGGTACCTGTGCTACAAAGCACTACCAAGGACCAGCAGACGTTGCTGGAACTCGGATACCGAGAAGGAGGCACCTCAGCCAAAGGCACTGCCGAGAACCAGCTGACAGTACTGGAACCCGGATGGGTAGCAGAAGGTACCCATGAAAAACAAAGTTGCAAGGCCGCGAGCCGGCTGCAGTTACCGAAACCCACAGTCCTTACAGGGGGTGCTTGTCCTATTGGCACTACGGAAACAGCCTTTATTACCAGAACCCGCAGCCCACATAGGAAGCACCTAAACTGGAGGCACCATAGACTCAGCTAACCAAATAGCAACATGACAGGACAACGTATTGGTGGCAAAGTGACGTTGACACTACCCAGAAACAGCAGGCGTGCTGGAGCCAGGCTGGGCAGGAGGGAGTACCCGTGCCAAAGACACTTCTGAGCCGCAACTGGCGATGTTGGAGCCCAGGGTCAATCAGGGTGTAGGCTGAGGCCTAATTTCATCAAGTTTAATATGTGTTGTAGACTACTACTGATTTTAAACGTGCTCCAACTAGTCCTCTGGCTCCACTCTGTCTCTAGTATTTCCCCTGGCCTCCAACACGGCAAGTTGCTGCTCAGAAGTGGCATCTGCACAATCAACACTTGTTCCTGTGTTATTGGGGTTCAGTAATGTCTGCTGATCCCCTGATGTGTGTCCGGCAATGTCTCCTGCTCTGTCCACATTCCCACTAATAGTAGTGGGAATGTGGACAGAGCAGGAGACATTGCCGGACACACATCAGGGGGTCAACTGACGTGACAGAGCCCCAGTAACACAGGAACAAGTGTGGATTGTGCAGACGCCATTTCAGAGCAGCAACTGGCGGTGTTGGAGGCCAGGGGAAATACTAGAGACAGTGGAGCCAGAGGCCTAAGTGGAGCACGGTTAAAAATCAGTATTAGTGTGAATGTGGAGGCAGCAGAAGACATTGCCGTCCACACAGCAGGGGAGCAGCTGACGTTACTGAACCCCACTAACAAAGGAGCTAGTGTTTTCCTCTGTGCGGACGGCACTTCTGAGCAACAACTGACGATGTTGGAGCCCAGGATCAATCATGCCGCAGGCTGAGGCCTACTTGGAGCTAGTTGAAAATATGATCTAGTTTGAATGTGGAGGCAGCAGGAGATATTGCCGTCCACACAGCAGGGGAGCAGCTGACGTTACTGAACCTCACTAACACAGGAGCTAGTGTTTTTCTCTGTGCAGACGGCACTTCCGAGCGACAACTGGCTGTGTTGAAGCCCAGGATCAATCATGCAGCAGGCTGAGGCCTACTTGGAGCTAGTTGAATATATGATCTATTTTGAATGTGGAGGCAGCAGGAGACTTTGCCGTCCACACAGCAAGGGAGCAGCTGACGTTACTAAACCCGACTAACACAGGAGCTAGTGTTTTTTTTCTGTGCGGACGGCACTTCTGAGCAACAACTGGCGATGTTGGAGCCCAGGGTAAATCAGTGTGTAGGCTGAGGCCTAATTTCATCAAGTTTAATATGTGTTGTAGACTACTACTGATTTTAAACGTGCTCCAACTAGGCCTCTGGCTCCACTCTGTCTCTAGTATTTCCCCTGGCCTCCAACCCCGCCAGTTGCTGCCCAGAAGTGGCGTCTGCTCAATCAACACTTGTTCCTGTGTTACTGGGGTTCAGTAACGTCAGCTGATCCCCCGATGTGTGTCCGGCAATGTCTCCTGCTCTGTCCACATTCGCACTACTAGTAGTGGGAATGTTTCCACATATTTGTGGTATTGAGGTTGCTGACACTTTTCCCTCAAGGACCTCATCATCTACACTCCCCTCTTCAAACACCTGCTTCTCCTGGGTAGTCTCGCCAGCACCGTACGCACCAGAAAGTGGCACCTGAGTCTCGTCATCATCTGATGCGTACTGAGGTGTGCTGACCATAGGCACTGGCCCACCCGCCTCTTCAGATTCAGAGGGACAAAGCAGTTGCGCATCACTGCATACTCCCTCTTTTTCACATTCTTGAATGCTACTTGGCTGGCCCCCTCTCTCCAAGAAAAACAGATTCAGGAAACAGAAGTAGAGACTGTGATGGCTCCTGTACAGGGCTCTCTGACTGCCTGGGCAATTTGGCAGGTGGTGAAGAGACAGATGGTTGCTCTTCAGTGCTCTGGCCCTGAGAGGACGTGGAAGTCATTGAAGTCGATGCGTTAGCTGCCATCCATCTGACAACGGCTTCAATTTGTTCCTCCCGCAGCAGTGGGGTACGACGAGGTCCTACAAAGCTGCGCATAAAGGACTGTTGCCTGGTAAAACTGGGGGATGCTGACTCACTGGTGCCCGCAGCAGGCACAGAATCCCCACGTCCTCTCTCTGCAGAATCCCCACGTCCTCTCCCTGCTGAAACTCCACACCCACGTGCCTTACTCCCTGCCTTCTTCATCTTGGTAGACTGATAAAGATAGGCAGAAAAGTACAAAGGGGGGCTTAGTGTGCTTATTCCTGAACAGCTGCTAACAGGTATATAGGTAACCTACAATGCAAAAGATGAGGCTCCAAAAATAGGGTAATACTAATCTGGCTGCGGATGAAGGGCACAAGCCAGAAAGAAGGCTCCTCTATCTACTCCTATATAGTGTTTGCAACCAACCAATGTAGATGGATACGGATGGATGCACACTAAAATAAATAAATAAAAAATAAATAAATAAAAGCAAAATATGTATGAGGCAGTGACGCACGCTGAGCGGCCTACAACCAGACGTAGTTGCAGGACACACTGCAGCATGAGCTGCACTCACACACAGAGACCTCTCAGACAGCCGTGAACAGTGCAGATAACTGGGAACTAGCACTGAAAGGCTTCAGAGAGGCTCCGCTGTCTACTCCTATAGTGTTTGCAACCAACGTATATGGAGAATGAAAAATGAGCAGCAATAAAAGAAAAATATGTATATGGCTCCTCTATCTACTCCTATATAGTGTTTGCAACCAACCAATGTAGATGGATACGGATGGATGGACACTAAAATAAATAAATAAAAAATAAATAAATAAAAGCAAAATATGTATAAGGCAGTGACGCACGCTGAGCGGCCTACAACCAGACGTGGCTGCAGGACACACTACACAGCGTGAGCTGCACTCACACAGACCTTGCAGACAGCTGTGAACAGCGCTGCAAGGCAAAAGAAATCTACAGTGCTTAATTATGTAGCCTGGGTAAAGCACAATATGATTTGGAAAATCGCTATCTCTAACTGTCCCTCAGAGTCTTGAACAGCAGCCTGTCCCTAACTGAATTCACAGCAGAGTGAACCCGAAATGGCGGTGGCGGCTTTTATAGTACATCATGACATCATTTCAGCAGCCAACCACAGCCATGCCATTAGTTAACATGAATACATGCCTAACAGGATGTGCCCACACTTCTGAGGATTGTCATTGGCTGAATCAAATCAAACTGGCTCATAGCATTATGAGAACTTCCGATTCCGGTATTCGATATGCTAAAAGTATCGGAACTCAGTATCGGAATTCTGATACCGCGAATATCGGCCGATACCCGATATTTGCGGTATCGGAATGCTGAACACTAGTAAAGAGTCATTCGATCAACTGGACTGAGGAACTAGATGTTTCCTTCAATGAACTGAAGAAAATGTTGACACAGAGGCTCCTACCCAGGCATACCCTGACTACAACTGTCTCTTTCACCTTTATATTGATGCTAGTAAGAAAGGACTGTGTGCTGCCCTTCCACAAGTTCAAGAAGCTAAGGAGAAGATAATTGCCTATGCAAGTCATTCCCTCAGACCAACAGAGAGAAATCCAGAGAGATACAATTCCTTCAAGCCTGAGTTCCTTGCATTGGTATGGGCAGTGACAGAGAAGTTCAGAGACTAATTGGCGGCTACTCCTTTCATAGCCTTCAGAGACAACAACATATTGTTGCACCTGAAAACAGCCTGACTCTGAAACCTAGAACTGAGATGGGCATCATGAGTAGCAAATTACCAATTCACTATCCAATACAAAGCAGGAATATCTAACACCAATGATGACACACTGTTCTGACTTCTTATTGGTAAAGAGTCTGAAGGTGATGAATGGGATGAAGCAGAAATGCCAGATTTCCACCAAAGTATTTTTGGTGCATTTTCCCAAACATGAGGAAGTATGGTGGAAGAGGCCGCGGACGTGGGCAGGGGGGCACAGCTGGTACTGATGGTGGTGGTGCATTGGCTGGTTCTGGCAAAAGAACAATAGCAGCTAAGGCAGGAGGTGTTGAGCCTGCATCATCTTCTGGCCCAAGAAGGCCTGTAAGGTTGCCTTTTCTTGGAGTAGGAAAACCGCTTTTAAAGCCGGAGCATCAGGAACAGGTTTTGGTGTACATTGCCGAAACAGCCACCAGCTTTATTGCCTCCTCTTCTGAACGGTTGAAACCTGCAAGCACGGCGTCGTCAGTGCAGGGTTCTGGTCATAAAAAAACCCTTTCCATGTGTCCTTCACCCCCACCAAATTTGAAGGATGCAGCAGCCCACACTTCAGATTACTCTATGGAGCGCTTTTCACATACCATGCCTGGATTATCCAGTCAAATCCTGAATTCCCCAGTCCAAGATGAATCTGACATGGTGTTCACTGATGCACAGCCACTGCTAGATGATTCTGCTGGTACTTTGACCCAGAGCACTACATTGCCCTCGCAGTCTACTGAGTCAGAATCTGACCTTGAAGAAACTCAGGTGCCCCTTCCCGCATGCTACACCACCTTACACAGTGACACAGAGGAAGGTAAAGAGGAAGGTGCAGATGACTTTGAAGAGGAGGTGATGGATGACACAGTTCTTGACCCAGATTGGCAAAAGACCAGAAAAAGCCATACACCTGACAAATGCTATTGAGAACTTTGCTATTAGAAGTGGAAAGGAAGAACAAAGACGAAAGAATCTAATTAATAAAAATATTGGAGAAAGAGAAACCAATCACAAACTAAAATGTTTCTATACTAATGCACAAAGCATGGGCAACAAACAAGGAGAGTTGGAACTACTAACACAGGAAAAGAAATATGATGTCATTGGAATCACTGAAACTTGGTGGGACAATACACATGATTGGAATACAAGACTAGAAGGATACAACTTATTTGCAAGAAACAGACTTGATAAACGAGGAGGGGGTGTCGCATTGTATGTTAGAAACGCGTATATCTGCACAGAGATTGAAGCTTCAGAGACTGGGAGTTCTGTGGAAACTGTTTGGGTAAGAATGCAAGGACAGAACAATGGAAAGGACACCATTGTAGGCATTTACTACAGGCCACCTGTGCAAGCTGAAGATATGGATGAACTCTTTATGCATCAAATGGCCAAGTTCTCCAAAAAATATGACATAGTTGTCATGGGAGATTTCAACTATCCAGACATTTGTTGGGAATCTCTCTCAGGCAAAACTAACAGGTCAAGGAAATTCTTATCCTCTCTTGCTGACAACTTTATCTTCCAAAAGGTAAGGGTGAAAACAAGGGGAACTGCTACCTTGGATCTAATTCTTATAAACAGGGAGGAAATGGTTGAGGAGGTAAAAGTGGCTGGGACCCTAGGAGGTAGCGACCATGCTATTTTAGAATTTTGGATAACTAGAGGCGGAAGACCTGTGAAGACTCAGACGTCAAGGTTAGATTTCAGAAAGGCAGATTTTAAGGGATTCAGAAAGAGAATTGGAGGGATCCAATGGCTGGATATCCTTAAAGACAAAAATGTCCAGGAAGGATGGGAAATCTTGAAAAATGAAATTCTCAAAGCACAGTTGTTAACAATTCCGAAAAGAGGGAAGAATAGGAAGCATTTAAGGAAACCAGGATGGATGAACACAGAACTTAAGCACATGCTAAAAAGGAAGAAAAAGATGTTTGTAAAATGGAAAGAGGGAGGCATATCTAAAGAAGAATATAATGCTGTCTGCAGAACCTGCAGGGCACAAATCAGATTATCTAAAGCTGAAAATGAATTGAGGCTTGCAAGAGATGTCAAAAGCAATAATAAAGGATTTTGGGGATATGTCAAAAGTAAAAGAAAAGTCAAAGATGCTATAGGATTTTTACAGGTTGAAAATGATGAAATGGTAAGACAGGATGTTGAGAAGGCTGAACTTTTAAATTCCTATTTTGCATCTGTTTTCTCTCAGAAAGGAAATGTAACATCAACTGTTATTCACTGTCCTATTAAGGGAATAGAAGAATCCAGGATATCTATAAACAGAAAGATAGTGAGGAAACACTTAGCTAACCTAAATGAATTCAAGTCTCCAGGTCCAGATGAATTACACCCCAGAGTACTGAAGGAGATAGCAGAAGAAATTTTTGAACCCCTCTCCATAATCTTTGAAAATTCTTGGAGAACAGGAGAAGTGCCAGAAGACTGGAGAAGAGCAAATGTTGTTCCTATCTTCAAAAAGGGGAAGAAGGTGGACCCAGGCAACTATAGGCCGGTGAGTCTGACTTCTATACCAGGAAAGATCTTTGAACAAATTATTAAACAACATGTATGTCAATACCTGGATAAGAATGAAGTGATTAAACAGAGTCAGCATGGGTTTGTAACTAATAAGCCATGTCAGACTAATTTAATTTCCTTCTATGACGGTATTACTGATTGGGTGGATCAAGGAAATGCTGTAGATATAGTATATCTTGACTTCAGCAAAGCATTTGACAAAGTCTCTCATACAATCCTTATTGAAAAAATAACTAAGTATGGAATGGACAAGGCAACTGTTAGGTGGATTCATAACTGGCTTAGTGATCGGACCCAAAGAGTGGTCGTAAATGGCTGCACATCCAGTTGGAAGAATGTCTCAAGTGGGGTACCACAGGGCTCTGTCCTGGGCCCTGTATTGTTCAACATCTTTATCAACGATTTAGATGAAGGAATTGAGGGTAAACTGATTAAATTTGCTGATGACACAAAGCTAGGAGGGATAGCTAATACTAGAGAAGAGAGAGAGAGGATTCAAAAAGATTTAAATAAACTGGAGAAGTGGGCAGCAACTAACAGAATGGTTTTTAACAGGGAGAAATGCAAAGTACTACATCTGGGCAATAAAAATGAAAAAAGCATATATAGAATGGGAGGAATAGGGCTAAGTGACAGCACATGTGAAAAAGACTTGGGTATACTAATAGATCACAGACTGAATATGAGTCAACAGTGTGATGCAGCAGCAAAAAAGGCAAATGCAATTCTAGGATGTATTAACAGAAGCATACAGTCTAGATCACGTGAAGTCATTATTTCCCTCTACTCCTCTTTGGTCAGACCTCATCTGGAATATTGTGTCCAGTTTTGGGCACCACATTTTAAAAAAGACATCAACAAACTGGAGCAAGTTCAGAAAAGAGCGACCAGAATGGTGACCGGTCTGCAAACCCTGTCTTATGAGGAAAGGTTGCAGGATTTGGGAATGTTTAGTTTGCAAAAGAGAAGACTGAGAGGAGACTTAATAGCTGTCTACAAATATCTAAAGGGCTGTCACATTGTAGAAGGATCAACTTTATTCTCATTTGCACAAGGAAAGACTAGAAGCAATGGGATGAAACTGAATGGGAGGAGACACAGATTAGATATTAGAAAAAACTTTTTGACAGTTAGAGTGATCAATGAGTGGAACAGGCTGCCATGAGAAGTGGTGAGTTCTCCTTCAATGGAAGTCTTCAAACAGAGGCTGGACAGACATCTGACTGGGATGATTTAGCGAATCCTGCTTTGAGCAGGGGGTTGGACCAGATGGCCCAGGAGGTCCCTTCCAACTCTACGATTCTATGATTCTATGATTCTATGATTCTATGATCCATTGGGAGAGGAGGGTGGCGCTGGCAATAGTTCAGATAAGGATCCGCAGCAGGCATTGACATGGCAGCAGCGGTTATCTAGCAGGCCCGTAGCTGTCCTAAAACATGGAACAAAAAGTAAAAGAGTTGCAGGACAGCTTGACCAGACGGTCAACTTAGCACAGCGAGCAGGGCCAGAAAATGTATACCATAGTAGGAAGAGTGCAGTGTGGCACTTTTTTGTCCAAAATCCTACTGATGAGGCAAAGGTTACCTGTAAGAAGTGCGGAAGGACCTTTAGCCAAGGTAAACAACTCAGAAATTTGAATACCAGTTGCATGCTTAGACATTTAATCAGCATGCACTTGCAAGCATGGACGGACTACAAAACCTCAGGTAGCACATGTGCACCTGCTCCGACTGAAGGTAGCCAGCAACGCTCCATCACTTCCCCCACTGTAAGACCACCGCCACCGTTAAGCACAAAACCCCTTTCCTTGTGTCCTACACCTCCACCAAAAGAGTGCAGTGTGGCACTTCCTTGTCCAAAATCCTACTGATAAGGCAAAGGTTACCTATAAGAAGTGCGGAAGGACCTTTAAGCATACCACCAGCACTAAATGTGGAGGTGTCGTCGCAAGGCTAAAGCACTCAGGGAATCACAATGGTTTTGCAACACAACACTGAATCTAGGCCATCACCACCAATACCATCACCAACCCCCTCTCACTCCGTCCGGTCCACTGCTACTTCCCCCATATGCAGCTCTCCAGTCCAACTCACCTTACCAGACACTCTGAGTAGGACAAGAAAATACTCATCCTCTCAATCACGTACACTGTGTTTGAATGCCTATATTGCCAAACTAATCTCATTAGATATGATGCCCTACCGTTTGGTTGAAAGCGAAGCTTTCTGTGAGCTCATGGCCTACGCTGTCCCACGCTATGACCTACCCAGTCAGCACTTCTTTTCTCGAAAAGCCAACCCTGCCCTCCACCGGCATGTGAAAGACCTCATTGTCCATGCGCTAGAACAGTCAGTGAGTGGAAAGGTGAACCTCACAACAGATGCATGGACCAGTAGGCATGGCCAGGGCCGTTACGTGTTCATCACTGTGCACTGGGTTAATGTGGTGGATGCAGGCTCCATAGGGGACAGCGGCGGTGGAACAGTGCTGCCTAGCCCACGGTATAGGAAACAGTTGGCTGTAGGCTTTCGACCCTCCTCCTCCTCCATCAGCGAAAGCTCATACACAGAGCGCAGTCGCACGAGCACTCCATCCGCAGCTGGCAGTGTTGCACACGAGGTGTCCCACTATCGAACAGCTAGAGGTAACCGTCAGCAGGCTGTGTTAAAGATGATGTCTTTGGGCGACAACAGACACACCGCGGAGGTACTGGCTGACTACTTGCAGTGACAAACTGAGTCATGGCTGGGCAGTCTACATCTTGAGGCAGGCAAGGTAGACAGTGTTAACGGCCGTAATTTTGTGGCAGCCATAGCCCGTGCAAAACTCACACACATACCTTGCCTTGCTCACACATCCGTCGCTCGGCCGTACAATCCAGTCATATGCAGAAGCTGCAGTGATTGCTCCACCTCCCCAAGCACCGCCTAATCATAGACGTTGCAACAAGGTGGAACTCCACCCTGCACATGGTTGAGAGGCTGTGAGAACAGAGGCAGGCTGTAATGCATTTGTGGGAGGATACACGGCAGGCAGTTTGAGGGAAGACATGGAATTGTCTGGTGTGCAGTGGTCAAAGCTGAAAGACCTCTGTAAAGTCCTTCAGTGTTTTGAGGAATGCACATGGCTGGTAAGCACAGATGATGCCATCATAAGCATGAGCATCCCACTTATGCATCTGCTCATGCAAAGTTTGACGCACATTAAGGATCAGGCGTCTGCAGCGGAGGAGGAGGGGGAGGGAAGCCTTGATGACAGTCAGCCATTGTCTGGTCAGGGAACTGTCCTGGATGAGGTGGAGGAAGAAGAGGAAGAGGAGGAGGATGAGGATGAGGGGGATGATTATTTAGGGGAGGAGGATGCTTCTCACGGGGCAAGAGAAAATGTTGGCATGGCAAGGTCAGGTACAGGGTTTGTGCGTGACTGGAGGTATGTGGATTTCCCAGAAAGTGCTCCTCCACACAGCACTCGCAGTGCATCATTGACACCTGGAACATTGGCCCACATGTGCAATTATGCCTTGCGGATCCTAAAAAGGGATCCCCGCTTTGCCAAAATGATGAGGGATGATGACTACTGGCTTGCCAGCATCCTCGATCCACATTACAAAGGCAAATTACACAACATCATGCCACAGGAGAACCTAAAGATAATATTGGCAAACAAACAAGCAAGAAAAAATAAATTTTCAAAAATTTACAAAAAACGAACAAATTGTTAGGCAACTCACCAAACCCTGACTAATGCACTGGCAGGATACAGCAAAGCCCCAATGATAAAGGCTGGGGCAGCACAGGTGCATTCCACTGATAAAGACAGCCAGTTAACCCAACAGGGTCTGGCTGCCTAGTGGGAAATGCACACTAATAAGGCTTGCATAAGACATAAGTCACACTGATAAGTGTGATGCATAGTGTCTGAGCAGCCTATCAATGACGCCAAGATAGGCGGGCCGCTCAGCACTGTATACATGCATCACACCAAATACCAAGCCAACATGAAGGGCTAAGCTGCATCCTGTAGAAATGATAAAAAGTGCGTTCGCCATTTAGCTTCAGTGTTAGGGACTCACAATATCTGGGGACCCTTGACGATGGGTTGTGAGCTTATCTGCTTTGGCCAAAATAGTAACCAATACCCCATATTTTTTATCATTTATCTTTTTGCACTTTTTATCATTTCTACAGTGCATTTAGGCATTGAGACATGGTCAAGACAATCTCCTGCAGTTCAAACCGAGCATCAGTATGGGGAAGAAAGGTGATTTGAGTGCCTTTGAACGTGGCATGATTGTTGGTGCCAGAAGGGCTGGTCTGAGAATTTCAGAAACTGCTGATCTACTGGGATTTTCACGCACAACCATCTCTAGGGTTTACAGAGAATGGTCCGAAAAAGAAAAAAAATCCAGTGAGCGGCAGTTCTGTGGCCGGAAATGCCATGTTGATGCCAGAGGTCAGAGGAGAATGGGCAGACTGGTTCGAGCTGATAGAAAGGCAACAGTGACTCAAATTGCCACCCGTTACAACCAAGGTAGGCAGAAGAGCATCTCTGAACGCACAGTGCGTCGAACTTTGAGGCAGATGGGCTACAGCAGAAGACCACACTGGGTACCACTCCTCTCAGCTAAGAACAGGAAACTGAGGCTACAATTTGCACAAGCTCATCGAAATTGGACAGTAGAAGATTGGAAAAACGTTGCCTGGTCTGATGAGTCTCGATTTCTGCTGCGACATTCGGATGGTAGGGTCAGAATTTGGCGTAAACAACATGAAAGCATGGATCCATCCTGCCTTGTATCAACGGTTCAGGCTGGTGGTGGTGGTGTCATGGTGTGGGGAATTTTTTCTGGGCACTCTTTGGGCCCCTTGGTACCAATTGAGCATCGTTGCAACGCCACAGCCTACCTGAGTATTGTTGCTGACCATGTCCATCCCTTTATGACCACAATGTACCCAACATCTGATGGCTACTTTCAGCAGGATAATGCGCCATGTCATAAAGCTCGAATCATCTCAGATTGGTTTCTTGAACATGACAATGAGTTTACTGTACTCAAATGGCCTCCTCAGTCACCAGATCTCAATCCAATAGAGCATCTTTGGGATGTGGTGGAACGGGAGATTCGCATCAGGGATGTGCAGCCGACAAATCTGCGCCAACTGTGTGATGCCATCATGTCAATATGGTCCAAAATCTCTGAGGAATGCTTCCAGCACCTTGTTGAATCTCTGCCACGAAGAATTGAGGCAGTTCTGAAGGCAAAAGGGGGTCCAACCCCTTACTAGCATGGTGTACCTAATAAAGTGGCCAGTGAGTGTATACTTGCTATCTTGTTATCCTGGACCTTTTTTACAACATTTTTTATTATGGTCAGACCAAAAAGAGTGAGCGCCTGAGGGTGACTACGGAAATATATACCAATATTTTCAATTTGGCCAACACTGTAAACAGCAGAACGCTTCTGATACAGTAATATTTTTAGCTATTTAGATTCTGGTGTCATCCATAATGAGCCTGTAAACGTCTGTCTGTTACTCCGGCAATATATTTGGAACTTTAAGATTACCCCAACACTGTATACAGCTGTACGCTTGTGTTACATAACACATTTACAGCTTTTCATATTCTAGTGTAATCCATACTGGGCCTGAGAGTGTTTGTGTCTGCCTACTGAAATGTATACGGAGAATCAGAATGTTTACACTATACTACTGTATATATATACCTTGTATCTGGTGATACTGTACCCTTTTTCAAATTGTTACTTTATTGGGTAATCCATACGGAGCCTGTGAGCGTCTGTGTATGCCTCATGAAATATATACGGAGATTTACTGTTATCCATAGACTGTATAGAGTTGTACGCTTCTGATACAGTATCATATATCTGCTGGTATTTTTGGTCCATTTTCAAAAACATGAGGAAGTATGGTGGAAGAGGACACGGATGTGGGCATGGAGGGCCACCTGGTACTGATGGTGGTGGTAGTGCATCTGCTGGTAGTGCCAAAAACACAATAGCAGCTAAGGCAGGAGGTGTTGAGCCAGCGTAATGGTGTAGCTTTGGAAGGCCTGTAAGGCTCCCTTTTCTGGGAGTAGGTAGACTGCTTTTAAAGCCGGAGTATCAGGAACTGCCTGTGGCTTACATTGCTGAAACAGTCTCCAGCTCTATCGCCTCCTCTTCTGAAGTTGTAAAAAATGCAAGCACTGAGTCGTAACTGCAGGCTTCTGGTCAGGAGCAACCCCCTTTCCTTGTGTCCTTCACCCACACCAAAAATGAAGGATGTGGAAGCACACACCTCAGATTACTCCATGAGGCCCATCAAGTACTGGAGCAATGTAAATGGGGTAGATCAGACACTGAAGTAGCATCTAAAGGGCACATTATACACTGGAGCATTACAAATGGGGCCCATTATTTATGCAGCATTATTGGAGCCCATGACACACTGGAGCATCATCATTGAGGCCCATCATGTACTGGAGCAATGTAAATGGGGCCGATCAGACACTGGAGCAGCATCTAAGGGGCCCATTATACACTGGAGCATTACAAATGGGGTCCATTATATATGGAGCATTATTAGGGCCCATGATACACTGGAGCATCATCCATGAGGCCCATCATGTACTGGAACATTGTAAATGGGGCAGATCAGGCATGGAGCAGCATCTAAGGGGCACATTATTCACTGGAGCATTACAAATGGGGCCCATTATATATGGAGCATTATGTGGAGCTCATCAGATACTGTATGGAACATTATATGTGACTAATTATTTGGTATGTAGAAATATATGGGGCTCATTATTCTTTATGGCGCACAATGTGATGGTCATAACACTGTATGGAGTAATATACTGTCCTGTTTTTGAGCTATTGTACATGACCAATGATGCCACATAGGCATCATGAAAACTGGTGCAAATCTGACCAGTGATGCCTATGTGGCGTCATGACTTTAAAGCCCCCCTGTGGGTCAGGTGACCTAGGTCACTGAAAGGTCACCCGACCCGCAGATACAGGAGGCTTTGTTCTTCACCATAGGGGGCGTGGCTTTGCCCCCACGTGACTACGATCGCTCTGATTGGCTGTTAAAAGTGAAACAGCCAATCAGAGCGATAGTAATATTTCATCAATGAAAATTGATGAAATATTACAATCCAACCATGTCCGACGCTGCTGTAGCATCGGACATGGCTGGTGACAGCGATCCGATTCCCCACCCATTAATGGGGGCGATCTGCCCCCCGCCACTGAATGACAGTGGCGATGAGCGGCCGCTGTCATCATCTCCCCCCACCTTCCCTCCACTCCCCCGGCTTCCGATCGCCCCCCTCCCACCCTCCGGTACTCACCGAGTGCCGCTTTGGCTCCCGATGTCCCGGTGTCCCGGACCATGGGCGCTGCCATATTGGAAAATGGCGGGCGCATGCGCAGTGCGCCCGCCGGCTGCAATTTCCATTCATTCATTTTGATCACTGTGATAAACTCTCACAGTGATCAAAATAGAATGAAAAGTAAATAAACCCCCTGTTTATCACCCCCATAGGCAGGATCAACTAATAAAATAAAGAAATTATTTTTATGTTTATTTTTCCATTAGGGTTAGGGTTGGAAAGAGGGTTAGGGTTAGGGTTGGAAAGAGGGTTAGGGTTGGAAAGAGGGTAAGGGTTAGAAAGAGGGTTAGGGTTGGAAAGAGGGTTAGGGTTGGAAAGAGGGTTAGGGTTAGGGTTGGAATTAGGGTTAGGGTTGGAATTAGGGTTAGAATTAGGGTTAGGGTTGGAATTAGGGTTAGGGTTGGAATTAGGGTTAGGCTTGTGGTTAGGGTTATGGCTAGGGTTGGGATTAGGGTTAGGGGTGTGTTGGGGTTAGGGTTGGGATTAGGGTTAGGGATGTATTGGGGTTAGGGCTGTGGTTAGGGGTGTGTTGGGGTTAGGGTTGAAGTTAGAATTGTGGGGTTTCCACTGTTTAGGCACATCAGGGGGTCTCCAAGCGTGACATGGTGCAACCATTGATTCCAGCCAATTTTGCGTTCAAAAAGTTAAACGGTGCTCCCTCCCTTCCAAGCCCCGACGTGTGCCCAAACAGTGGTTTACCCCAACATATGGGGTATCAGCGTACTCAGGAAAAATTGCACAACAACTTTGGGGGTCTAATTTCTCCTGGTACCCTTGGGAAAATAAAAAATTGGGGGCTAAAAAAATATTTTTGTGGAAATTTTTTTATTTTTTTATTTTCACGTCTCTGCGTTATAAACTTCTGTGAAGCACTTGGGGGTTCAAAGTGCTCACCAGGCATCTAGATAAGTTCCTTGGGAGGTCTAGTTTCCAAAATGGGGTCACTTGTGGGGGATTTCTATTGTTTAGGCACATCAGGGGCTCTGCAAACGTAGCGACGACTGCAGACCATTCCATCAAAGTCTGCATTTCAAACCGTCATTACTTCCATTCCGAGTCCTTACGTGTGCCCGAACAATGGTTCCCCCCATATATGGGGCACCAGTGTACTCAGGACAAACTGTACATCAACTTTTGAGTCCAATTTATCCTGTTACCCCTGTGAAAATAGAAAATTGCTGGCTGAAAATCATTTTTTTGAGGAAAAAAAAATATTTTTTATTTCACGGCTCTGTGTTATAAACTTCTGCACTTGGGGGTTCAAAGTGCTCACTATGCATCAAGATAAGTTCCTTAGGGGGTCTAGTTTCCAAAATAGGGTCATTTGTGGGGGAGCTCCAATGTTTAGGTACACAGGGGCTCTCCAAACACGACATGGTGTCCGCTAAAGGTTAGAAGTAATTTGCACTTCAAAAAGTCAAATGGCGCTCCTTCCCTTCTGAGCCCTGCCGTGTACCCAAACAGTGGTTCCCCCCCACATATGGGGTACCAGCGTACTCAGGACAAACTGGACAACAACTTTTGTGGTCCAATTTCTCCTGTTAGCCTTGTGAAAATTAAAAATAGTGTGCTAAAAATCATTTTTGAGGAAAAAAAATTATTTTTTATTTTTACTGCTCTGTGTTATAAACTTTTGTGAAGCACTTGGGGGTTCAAAGTGCTCACTACACATCTAGATAAGTTCCTTAGGGGGTCTAGTTTCCAAAATGGGGTCACTTGTGGGGGAGCTCCAATGTTTATGTACACAGGGGCTCTCCAAACGCGACATGGTGTCCAATAACGATTGGCGCTAATTTTCCATTCAAAAAGTCAAATGGTGCTCCTTCCCTTCCGGACCCTGCCGTGCGCTCAAACAGTGGTTTATGACCACATATAAGGTATCAGTGTACTCAGGAGAAATTGCTCAAAAAATTTTAGGATCCATTTTATCCTGTTGCCCATGTGAAAATGAAAAAACTGAGGCGAAAAGAAAATTTTTGTGAAAAAAAAGTACTTTTTTTTTACAGATCAATTTGTGAAGCACCTGGGGGTTCAAAGTAATCACTGTGCATCTAGATAAGTTCCTTGGGGGTCTAGTTTCCAAAATGGGGTCACTTGTGGAGGAGCTCCAATGTTTATGCACACAGGGGCTCTCCAAACGTGACATGGCAACCGCTAAATATTCCAGCATATTTTCCATTCAAAAAGTCAAATGGTGCTCCTTCCCTTCTGAGCCCTGCCGTGCGCCCAAACAGTGGTTTATGACCACATATCAGGTATCGGTGTACTCAGGAGAAATTGCCCAACAAATTTTAGGATCCATTTTATCCTGTTGCCCATGTGAAAATGAAAAGATTGATGCTTAAAGAAAATTTTTGCTGGAAAAATTAAAATGTCCATTTTTTCTTTCCACGTTGCTTTAGTTCCTGTGAAACACCTGAAGGGTTAATAATCTTCTGGAATGTAGTTTTGAGTAGCTTGAGGGGTGCAGTTTTCAGAATGGTGTCACTTTTGGGTATTTTCTGCCATATAGACCCCTCAAAGTGACTTCAAATGTGAGGTGGTCCCTAAAAAAAATGGTTTTGTAAATTTTACTGTAAAAATGAGAAATCGCAGGTCAACTTTTAACCTTTATAACTTCCTAACAAAAATATTTTGTTTCCAAAATTGTGCTGATGTAAAATAGACATGTGGGAAATGTTATTTAGTAACTATTTTGTGTCACATAACTCTCTGGTTTAACAGAATAAAAATTCAAAATTTGAAAATTGCGAAATTTTCAAAATTTTCGCCAAATTTCAGATTTTTTCACAAATAAACGCAAAAATTATCGACCTAAATTTACCACTAACATGAAGCCCAATATGTCATGAAAAAACCTTCTCAGAATCGCTAGGATCCGTTGAAGCGTTCCTGAGTTATTACCTCATAAAGGGACACTGGTCAGAATTGCAAAAAATGGCCTGGTCATTAATGTCAAAATAGGCTTGGTCATGAAGGGGTTAAAATAGATTAGTCATGTAAGCAGTGAAGTTTGTGTCATTGTACTATACCTTTATTTCTGTGGCGTATCAGAGCATCATGAGTTGTGGTATGTGTTAAAGGGGCGCACTGACACTCTGGCCCAGGGCACACAAAAACCTGGAGCCAGCCCAACCCCCCCACAACTTTAGCCAAATAACCCCCAGTTTTCAATGCGTAACTATTATTAGGAAGTAAATTAAGGTTGAAAAGCTTCAGTTATAAGAATTGATGTTTTTGGCATTGAAATGGGCACTGTAGGTATGTTTACTGTCTTCCACTCCCTGCCGACTTTGCTTCCCCATTGACTTGCATTGGTTTTCGTGTTTCAGTCGGCCTCTGACTTTTCCCTATAGTCGGCCGATTTCGTTCGACCAGACTTTTGCAAAAGTCGGGTTTCATGAAACCCGACTCGACCCGAAAAAAGGCAAAGTCGCTCATCTCTACTGGAAAGTAATTGTAATTCCTGCATTGGAATTAAATCTTTTAAACCATTGTTTATCTGGCTGTACCTGTGTATTCATGCAACAAGTAAAGTTTACCAATAGCCCCTCTGATTTCTCTGTTTTTCAGACTATTTGAAGTGCACCACATTACATCAAATTACCAGGAAACAGACGTTAATTAAGTGCACCCTGGTGTCACAAATTTAATTTTCTTTTATTTATGTCCCTGCCATATCAAAGTGGTAAAATCCTCACACCACATGGAGCTTGACCTATGGCATAGTAGTGCATCCCGAGATTACACATGATCTCATTGTGTTTGTTGCAGATCATGTTACAGGTCATTTTGTAGCTACAGATATACAGTTGATATACAGTTGGACCAAAGAACATTCGTCTCTGAAACACAGAACCTGTCTCTTTTCTGAGTGCTATAATGACTGGAAATTCCCATCTTGTTTGTACTTGCGTATAATTATTTGTACAGCTGAACGAGGCACCTTCATGTATCTTGAAATTGTACCCAGGAATAAGCCAGACTTGTGCAAGTCCACAATTTTCTTCCTGATGTCTTGGCTGATTTCTTTAGACCTTCCCATGATGCTGCACAAAGAAGCAGTGTGTTTCTGGTGTGCATTAAAATACATGCATAGATTTGTCTCTAATTAACTCAGATGTTGCCAAACAGAAGCTTCTAAGCACATGACATCATCATATGGGCAGTCTAGAATTATTTAATGGCATAGTAATCCTGGTGTATGTAAACTTTTGACTATGCAGTAAGTAATAAAAATACCTTTAAACATTCTCTCTCTCATTAGTCTGGCATTTGGCAAATATTAATACTTATGGTAATCCTAATTGACCTAAAACGGGAAAGGTTTATTTTGATTTCATTTCGGATATTGAGAAAAACATGAATATGTGTCTTTTTATATAGTGTATGTAAACTTCTGGTTTCAACTGTATTAGCATCAGAAATCTGTCACGGTCACGTGTGTCTGGACGCAGCAAGTACCGCAAGGCGAACCCATGACACGCGTGACCCTGGATACACCGCCTCCAGTAGGGCGAATTTAAATAATAAAATGTGCAGCTGGATACACCACTTCCAACTGGCGAATTTAGGTAATACATGTTATATATACAGTAGTCTGGAAACCCCACCTCCAGTAAGGTGAATTTAAATAATAAAGGGGAAACCTGGGTAACAATAACAATGGTTGGCCCTGCGATAGGGAAATGGGGAAGTGGAGACCTCCTGCACTCCCCTGAGTCAGTGTCTCTACACTCCTATCGTTCCCTATGCCGGTTCCGCACCGGGTGATGCACAGGAACCTCAAAACTCTGTCTCGCCCTGAACCTAAACCCTCACTAGGGAATTGGTCGATGCAGAAACTAATCCCACCACTGCACTAAACACACAAAAGGAAAAATGACAATACAGGGGGACACCACTTAGCTTTGCTCTGTTGCTTATGCTCCCCGCAACAGAGCCCACCACCTGCATGCATCTTCTCCTTCAACCGGATCCATCACCATAACCGGATCCATCACCATAGTGCAGCCTTGGAGCAGCGTCCACCACCAGTTGCAGCTGCCCAGTAAACAGAGTCCCAAAGATGAGTCCAGCTTCTGCCAAAAAGTCCAGCATGCTTGAGTCCAACTTTTCTGCCAATAAGTCCAGCATGCTTGAGTCCAGTTTTCAGCAACCAAGTCCAGCATGCCGAGTGCAACTCTCACCATAGTCGCCACTCCACCAAGCCATGCAAGCACTTCCTGCAGCCTCCAAAGCTGCCACTCGTCCCCTCTGGCTGGGCTGACCAGGACTCTAGCTCAGCTCCATCTTTCACCCAGGCTTCCTTGTAAATGACTACCTATCACCAACAGTGATTGAACACACCTGACACTCTTTTATAGAGCCTCACACCTGATTTGTAATTACGTGCACATTAAAACTAAAGTGTAATACCACTCACCACCACCGGGGCAACTTAGAACAAACGACACCACGTGTAATAATTCCAATGGCCACCGGGGGGCAATCAACCCACTTTGGCACCAAGCCAAAGGAAAAAAGTTCACTTTGTCCATTTACCTGTCAGATCCACCTTGGATCATGACAAAATCTTTGTCTATATAATATTAGGCAATGGTTAGTCAAAGTAAGATACAAAAATTACCCTAATTTAATCTATATCTAGACTTACATGTCTTATTATTATTCATTGATGACTGTAGACATTTTCACACATTTAATATAGCCATCACTTTCCTGCAATAACTTTTTTCTTTTCTTAGATTAAGTGCTTTGAAAGCTTCCTTGTAATTTTGATTCTTTTGGAAAGTGTTTTAAACAGACATCTGAGTATAATAAAACAATCCAAAGATTTGAGATTCTGAACTGTTGTTATGACATGCATTTCACCCCTGAAAGTATATTAAACTGTGTAAGAATCTTAAGCCAAAAAAATTGTTCTGCAAACCGATTAATCTAGGTGGTTAAAATGTTATCCAGTTCGTGTCAAATTACATTTCCCATCTCACTTAATCTTTTTTTGGACTGTCTCTTTTTATCAGCAAAGTAGGAAAAACTCTATTTTCTTTCTTATTTCTTTTTCTTTTTTTGGCCTGTGGAAATATGAGACATGCCCTTAGATTCTTTCCTTCAACGCATTTTGCTTTTCTTGGAGCACATTAATGAATTTACCAAATCTTAAAATAAGCATAAATTTGCAGGCCTTTTCTAGCATTAGTGAAATTTAAAGGGAACATATCACCAAGTAAAATTTAATTAAGTTAAAATCAGAGTAGCAGTGTATAACCTTTATAAAGATAAAGTTATGTTAACCCCTTCATGACTGGAAGTATTTTTGTTTTTGCGGTTTCGTTTTTTGCTCCCCTTCTTACCAGTGCCATAACTTTTTTTATTTTTTGGTCAATATGGCCATGTGAGGGCTTATTTTTTGAGGGACAAGTTGTACTTTGGAATTACACCTTTGATTTTAACATATCTTGTACTGGAAAGTGGTAAAAAAATTCCAAGTGCAGTGAAATTGCAAAAAAAGTGCAGTTCCAGAATTGTTTTTTGTTTTGCTTTTCTACTATGTTCACTAAATGCTAAAACTGTCCTGCCATTATGATTCTCCAGGTCATTGCGAGCTCATAGACATCAAACATGTCTTGGTTTTTGTTTATCTAAGTTGTGAAAAAAAATTCCAAAATTTGTTAAAAAAAATTGTGTCGTTTTCCGATACCCATAGCGTCTTCATTTTTCGCTATCTCGGGTTGGGTGAGGGATTATTTTTTGCACGTTGAGCTGACGTTTTTAATGTTACCGTTTTAGTGCAGATACGATCTTATGATAGCCCGCTATTGCATTTGAATTTAATGTTGCAGCTACCAAAAAAACATAATTCTGATATTTTGACCTTTTTTCTCATTACGCCATTTAGCAATCGAGTTAATTTTTTATATTGATAGATCAGGTGATTCTGAGTGTGCTGGAGCCCACATCAAATGGAGGGTGTCGGACATTGGCGTATTATTACGCCTGATGTCGGAAAGGGGTTAATGGTCTAAAAAAATCCATAATTCCATGATCCCTCCTTGTTAACCCCTTTCCAACATCTGGCATAATAGAACACCGATGTCGGACACTTTCCCTTTGATGTGGGCTCTGGCGGTGAGCCCACATCTTTCCCGATACATGTCAGCTGTTTTGAACAGCTGACATGTGTCCGGAACAGTCACAGGTGAAATCGAATAAATTCGCTCATCATTTTGCTCATGAAATTTTTGCACAAATTCGCTCATCACTATTAGTAACAGAGTATTTTTTGTGTGGATGAGGCCTGTATAGCATAGACTAAATGCTCCAAACAATTTTAAACAGAGATCTCCCCTACTGTATCACGTTAGTAACAGAACAAATTTATTTTTAGTGTGGATGAGGCCTGTATAACCTAGCAGATATGCTCCAAACAATTTCAAACTTGGCTCTAGACTGCTGTATCACGTTTGTAAAAAATAATGTTTTTTCTGTGCAACTGCTCTGCACAAAGAATAATTTCACCACAAGAAAATGACCAAGTGGCATATAGCGGCCTGTATCACAATTAGCAACAGAAATAATGCCAAAAAAATAATAACAACAAAATTGTCATTACACCCTAGAACTTCTTCCTTTCTACAGCAGCGCGGTCTACTCTGAAATGTCAAACTCTTTTTTCTACTCGATATGCGAAAGAAGGTTTACCCTCTTTTGCGGACACAACTACAGTAGCTGTAATATTCATGGGCCATTATTGGAATTGTGACAATCACAACCCTTCTCATCTGTACCTTTCAATATCACCCTATGGATGCTTCCCCCCATTTTTTCGCTCTTATTTTTTAAACAGATTTGGATGTGCAACCTTGTTTAATAGATGTTCTTTTCTGGCTGGGTGTTTAAACTGAATCTGGCACCGGGATACATGCTGCCCAATCCAAAGACAGAATGTACCATGCACTGTCTGTACATTTGACTGTGAAATGCTGTGGTATTTTAGCGAAAGCATACTTTAAAACTGCTGGGGACCAAAACTGTGCTGTAATCTATTCAGACAGTTGTGGCCTTTGCAGCTTCTCCTCGCCCACTGACCTGGATTGCCTAAGAGCATGTAGGAAGAGACCTGTCACTCTTGATCAGTGGGTAGGGAGAAGCCGTCGTGAATCCACCTATCTGAACAATCTTATAGTAGTCTTAGTTCCCGTAGCTCTTAAAGTATGAGCAGTGCATCAGAGTCAAGCATACCTGGCTAAGCTTAAACAGCCAGTGCCTGATAAAATTATAGAATGTTAGAGTTTGAAGGGACCTCCAGGGTCATTGTGTCCATCCCCCTGCTCAATACAGGATTCACTAAACCATCTCAGACAGATGTATGTCTAGCCTCTTTGAAGACGTCCACTGGAGGTGAACTCCACACCTCCCGTGGCAGTGTGTTTCACTCATTGATCACCCTTACTATCAAAAAGTTTTTTTTCCTAAATCTAATCTGTATCTTCTCCTTTTGAGCTTCAGTCCACTGTTTCTCATGTTTCCATGTGCAAATGAGAATAAGGACAATCCCTCTATACTGTGACATCCCTTCAAATATTTTTAGACAGCAATTAAGTCTCCTCTAAACCTTCTTTTTTGCAAGCTAAGCATTCCCAGTTCCTTTAATTGTTCCTCATATGACATACTTTGCAGTCCGCTCACCATCCTGGTAGCTCTTCTCTGAACTTGCTCAAGGTTTTAATGTATTTTTTTTAAATGTGGTGCCCAAAACTGCATACAGTATTGATGAGGTCTGATCAATGAGGAGTAGAGGGGGATAATTACTTCATGTGATCTATACTCTATACTTCTCTTAATACATGTATCCCAGAACTGTGTTTGCCTTTTTTGCTGCTGCATCACACTGTTGACTTTGTGATCTATTAGTATACTCAAGTCTTTTTCACATTTGCTGTTGCTTAGTTCTATTCTTCCCATTCTGGAATAGATATAGAGTAATTTTCGTTTTTCTTGCCCAGATGTAGAATCTTCCATTTCTCCCTGTTAAATACCATTCTAGTAGTTGCTGTCAATTGTTCAAGCTTATCTAGATCCTTCTGAATCCTTTCCCTGTCTTCTCTAGTATTAGCTATGCCTCCTAGCTTTGCATCATCTACAAAGTTGATTTGCTTACTTTATCTAAATCATTTATAAAAATGTTGAACGACACCGAAGCCATGACAGAGCCTTGTGGTACCCCACTTGAAACAATCTTCAAATTGGATGTGCAACATTTATTACCACTCTTTGACTACAATCACTGAGCCAGTTATGAATCCACCTAACTATAACCACTTGCTGGCAATGGATTGGGCAGCATGTATCAGATGTTAGATTCTTTTTAAACACTAATTTATATACTTTGACTCACACTCTATATGAGTAATAAAAAGTTGTCTATAGTAGTATGCCAACACAAATAGGGTGAGAAAAATGATGTATGAGTGTGAGAGATGGATTTGTGACAAATGTGTTTGGATGTAGGAGTGCCAAGATTCACAGATTTGTTATTGCAGTGCATTTCTGTAAAGAGAGTCAACCAAAAAAAGGATACTGAATGAAGAACTGAAAAACGTGTTTGATTATATATTGAGAGTGACAAGCTTCTGAGAAGTTTGCCAATAGGTTGTGTAAAGTGTTGTAAGTACAAGCTAATTATTGAAGTACATATGCAGCATCTACCATTGAGGTATTGAATCTTATAAGAACTAAGAATTTGTAACCATCAAGCATGTTATTCTTTAAGAGTCTCTGCAACCATTAAGTTTTTTGCTTCTTTGTAAGTTATCATGAATTGTATCATGTGTAAGTCATAATTCCCTATTCCACCAATAAAGAGGCAACGCTTTCACAAAGGACCACTGTATCCTATAATGAAATACAGTGGATGCACAAATAAACAAATACCCCTTATAATTTAAACCCTCATCAACCATACATTGATGATCTCTCCTGTGGATAGGTTGCCAATATAAAATATAAACGTTCAGCATACTATATGTTTTACAGAAGAAACCCATTATTAACAGTTTGGTAAAAGAAAACAGAAAAAAATATATATATATTCTTAAATATAGATTAATAATTCAATAATTACACCTTTTGGAAGATTAAAATAGAAGATTTTCAACAATGGTTCCCTATTAATGGCATTGAATTATCAGCAATGTACAACCCAACAGGTCTCATAGCTAATTCCTCTGGCAGCCATAAAGTTTGAAGAACCGAGCCAGATATTTAATGTTAAATAAATATCGATTGATTTTAAAACCATATTTATTGAGTTTTAACAAGCACCTTCAACATAAAGTAGCCAAATAATTAATTCACAATCACACAAGCATTAGAGGTGTAATTTATGTCTTGTTGACATTTTCATCAGGAATTGACAATGCATTTTACTGCAGCTGCAGAGATAACTAATTGAATTATTATAGACTGGTTTTCTGGTTGTAACTAATGCAATTTTATTAAATGAGTGACTGAAAACAATAAATGGAGAGAATAAAATGAAAAATCGCATGTACTAATTGTACCTTGAAAGAATATTTCTGTGAATAAAATGTATTCTTCTTGCTTTGATTACAGACTTCAAATATCTTAGGCTATGTTCACACCTTATTTTTTGCTATGCATTCCAAGCTTGCATCAGGGTGACTAAAAAAATTGCAGATTTCTTAAAAATGCAGTATAGGTGTGACACTGGCTATCATTACTTCTCATGGACAAGCCTAAAGGCTGAGAAGTCAAGAGGTCCGGATCAAATACAGGTCACAGTCTAAAGTCAGCAGTCCAAAACAATGTGGATAGAGACAAAGGGGCTAGGCAAATGAATAGTCAAATGCAAGGTCTGTGGTCAGGCAGCAAAAGATCAGAACAGCAGAACACAAAAGTACAAGACACACACACAACCAAGCAAAGCTACGACTGACAATTGTCTGACCATTGGAAGTCAGCTAAATAGCCAGATAATCACCCTAAGTAGATGACACTTTAAGGAAGCCCAACAGGCACAGCATGTGCTTGGGCTACTGGACAATCCTAAATTTGCATGGGGGCAGTCAATCATGCCACAGCCCCTGATTGGTGGCTGACTATCCTTAATTAGCATGAGAATATTCAGCACACTGCAGTCACTGATTGGGCAGCTAGGCTATCTATTTTACAAAGCTGACAGCCCAGCACGCCCCTCCTGTCTATTAGGCAGCTGAGCTGTCATTCACTGTATCCCTAGGACACAGTGTGTGGCGGATTCATGATAATAGGGCTGTTGAGCAAATGTTTGTATTTTTACTTGCAAACAGTCTTCAAAATGTATTGTGCTACTAATCTATCACAATTCGACTAAGGAATTGTTCATTTTTGGGGCTCATGAATGTAAAGATTGCTGAAAGTTATCTTTTCTATATCTCTGAATATTTAGTGTTTTAGGATTCACAATCATTATTTGTTTATGAAGAAAAAAGATGAACAAGGGAAGATAGTGAGAGTGACGTTTTGCACAAAAGAAAGTAGATGAGTATGTGTAGCATAGAAAATTACAATGATTTCTTACTAGAAATGAGAAAATGTTTCTGCAAAGGATTAAGTTGGATTTGAACTTCCCGAAATTAATTGTTTCACACAAATTCGAATATTTAGAATTTTGTTTCGCGGTTTGCAGAAAAAAAAAGTTGCCCGGCACCATTTCCCACACTGCTGAAGCATCAGAGAGTGGGCTAAGGTCATTTGGCATTGCAAGGCTATCTATGCTGTACTGCAGCTATGATGTCTTATAGATCATACCTGGTTCAATACAGTTTGTTTGACAGAGTATTTCTCCATCTCCAGATTCACTGGGAAAGTTTTATTCTGGAGTATTTAAACTATTATTGACAGTGGGGTCCTCTATCTCTTATGTAGAGTGTAAGGTCTAATGGTCAGCTGAGTTCTCTATCACTTTCTTGCCAGTGGTGTGAGCTCTTATGGTTTGCGGGCTCCCCTCTCTCTCTTGGTTGTAAAGTGTAAGCTTTCATGGTCAGTGAGGGTTCTCACCCTCAAACCTGCTCCATTTGTTTTTCCCATGCAATTACAAGCTTTCCAGAACTGAGATTTGTGTAAATTTATTAGCTGCCGAACATCATATTTTGGTGGTAAATTCGACGAAGTCGGCTAATTTAAATTTCCAAAGATCCTCTCATCTTTCCTTCTTAAAGATAGAAAAAACAAAAATGGGGTGTATCATCTATTAAAAGCAAAAACGGCATACCCAATCTATTAGACTCACCTGCTATGGTTGTGTGAGTCACAACAAACTGGGAATCACTCACAAATATATCCGGTCGTCGCTGGTTTCCCGCAGATAATCGATGAAACAAATCCAAAAAGCAGAAAGAGGATGGGTTTAATAAATCGCGCTGACCAGAGAAACGCACCTTCCGCAGCAGATGTAATAAAAACTTCTTTAATGAGCCTACGCGTTTCGTGGCTTAAACCAGCCACTTCATCAGGGCATCCATCTTAAAGATGGAATTTCCCTTTATTATAACAAGAGAGAACATAATTCATATTTCAAAGAAAGAAAACTGTTATGTTAAACAACTAAGAGATGAAGACAATACACATAAAAAACTGCTGAACACTTTTTTGTCCAACAGACATGTCTCTTGAGGACCCCATAAACACAGTTGACCACTGCCTCCTACTACAGATTCTCTCCTCCTTTGGCATCAAAGACCTCGCCCTATCCTGGATCTCCTCATACATTTCCAACCGCACATTCAGCGTCTTCCACTCCCACACTACCTCCTCATCCCACCCTCTCTCTGTTGGAGTCCCCCAAGGCTCTGTCCTGGGGCCCCTACTCTTCTCAATCTATACACTTGGCCTGGGGCAACTCATAAAGTCCCATTAATTCCAGTACCACCTTTATGCCAATGATACTCAGAACTACCTCTCTGGCCCAGACGTCACCTCTCTGCTATCCAGAATCCCAGAGTGTCTATCAGCCATATCCTCCTTCTTCTCCTCTCGCTTCCTCAAACTCAATGTGGACAAATCTGAACTAATCATCTTTCCCCCATCCCACAGATCTTCCTTAGGCTAGTTTCACATTAGCGTTTATGGCCGCTGCTAAGCCCCGCCCCCTGCTGCACCTCCGCCGGTAGCTCCGCCTACGGACGCATGACGCTGCATGCGTCCTGTGTCCCCTATCTTTAGCACTGGGGACGCAGGCCATGCACAGTATGCATTTGGCAGCGCATGCGTCCTTTTGACGCTGCGCCGAGCACACCAAATTGCAACCTGTTGCGTTTGGCGCTGGTCAGCGCAGCGTCAAAAGGATGCATGCGCCGCCAAACAAATACTGCTCACAGCCTGCTTCCCCAGTGCTAAAGATAGGGGACGCAGGATGCATGCAGCGCCATGCATCCGTAGGCAGAGCTACCGGCGGAGGTGCGGCAGGGGGCGGGGCTTAGTGGTGGCCGTGCGCAGCCCGACGCTGCGGCAGTAAATGCTAATGTGAAATTAGCCTTGCCCGACCTTTCTATAACAATTGACGACATCACGCTTTCCCCCCTACCGGAGGTCCGCTGCCTCGGAGTAACCCTTGACTCAGCCCTGTCCTTCAAACTGCACATCCAAGCTCTCTCCACCTCTTGTTGCCTCCAGCTCAAAAATATCTCCAGAATGCTCCCCTCTTACCCACCGAAGAAGAACGCGGAGACCACCGGGAGCCTGTGACAGTTGGGTGCCTGAGCCTGAGAGAGGGAGTCGACTGCAGCCGGGGGGCCAGTCGGTGATGGAAGTCGGAGCTCTGTGCGCCGCCGTGATCAGCTCCTCAGTCACGGGCGCGAGACACTGAAGTTTAGCAGGAGAAGTTGCCGGTCACAGCTCACTCTCCCCTGCCTTTGGGGGGCCTGGGAGGGAGAAACACTTCAGGAAGGTAGGAGACGGGGACCCCTTCAACATCAGTGCCCCCACAGGAATTACCTTCTAAATAGCTTCTAAGCGGCTGGCAGCTCCTTACTGCCCCAGGCCCCCTTTAACCACCCTCTAACAGAGAGAAAAAAAAAATCAATCCAAAAATCACCAACATCCTCTGAGCAAGGGGCATATCTTTGGCAGGACTGTTTTGGCACCAATCCCCCACTGATCAAGGAGGAGGGGATGCAATCTTTCTCCCATTGGCCTCACAGTGAGTAAACACCCCAGAGAGAGGGACCTGGGAGGCCTTGACTGTGTGTTCTGACTCTCTTCCTCCCCAGCCTTTCCACCATTCTGTTAATATAAAGGGTGGACATAAACCATTAACCCTCCTTATATATTCTTTGAAGTGGACAGTTTATTTCCCTATATAACCTCAGGCGTGTGGATCCTGCGCCACCTACTGACGATTCAAAGCTACTACGCTTGTTTTTCTGTTTTCTTCTTTCTTCAACATATCTATTATCTTCTTTTTATGAGGCATATACAGGCTTCTTAAAGAGCAACCAACATGTTTAATCTGCTAATGATGCAGTAAACGCTCTAATGACCCAGTGGTGATCTCTCGTCGACACGCTCATAATCTTCGATATGGTTAAAACAAGCAGGGAGCCTGTCAAAGTCAAAGTGCTTCCAAATAGTAGCAAAGAGCACAGACAGGGGGAACTTGATAAATTCTTAAAGAAAAAAACGCTGAACCTAAAGCCTCCACTGAAGAAACCGTCAAACCAAACAGTAGATAAATCACGTTCTGACATGTCAGACTCATCTGAAGACAGTTCAGATGTAGAAATGCAGACGCTGGATAGCGCCCCCATCTACAGGTCATTTTTGAAGAAATCATTGGCCCAAGCAATGAAACCCCTTCTCCAAGAGAAAACTGGTATCAGATCGGATCTAAAACACATAGGAGATAGGGTGGAGTCTCTCGAGTCTGCCCAAACAGAATTGTCTGAATACTCAGAAACCCTGCGAAACCAAGTTTCCTACCACCAAAAGCAACTAAATACCACCCTGTTGGCAATTGAAGATCAGGAAAATAGAAGCAGGAGAAAAAATGTAAGAATAAAAGGAATTCCTGAAACCTTTGCTGCTGAGGCCCTTGAAAAAGTCACAAGGGAAATTTTCTCATCTTTGGTGGGCCAGGACAGAGCGGACAAAATAGTCATAGAAAGAGTACACCGAGCACTAAAGCCTAAACCCAAACCTCCGGATCCTCCGAGAGATATCATCTGTGGCCTACTCAGCTTTGTAGACACAAATGCCATCCTCACCAAAGCGAGAGAAATGGCCCCTCTCACATACGATAATTCCCCTTTCCAAATATATCAGGTCATAGCACCCTCAACTTTAGCCAAGAGACGGCTGATGAAACCTTTACTCGACACTCTGAAATCACATAAACTCCCCTACAGATGGCTGTTTCCGTTCGGGATCGCAATCATCAAAGATAGAAGACAAGTTGCCATACGTTCGCCTGATGACTTACATAAAGCGTGGGATATTCTGCAAATTTCACCTGTGGATGTACCTTCCTGGATGCCTCTGGAGTCGACCCATAACTACCCACAACTCCAACGGACCGAAGATTGGTCTGTTCGGAAAAAGACGGGCTCTCCTAAGCTCAAGAAGCAAAACCAGAGACGCCCTTCTACTTGACTCAAGCTCTACTCTTATAGGAACTGCCGACCTGTGTTAAAGGGGGGAGATATATAGCAAAGGAAAGATACTTCAAATCCTGGATGCAGGAGTGTCACCTCCCCCCCGCCCATTCATAGGCTTTGGTTCTAATGTTGATGTTCTTTCTTGGTTTACTTTTTGCTCTTTGGTTACAGCACAGCCAATGATATTTTGTGTCTAATTTTCTTTTATCCCAAAATCTCTTAAGTTTTATAGGAGATCACCACTGGACGTTCTATCGTTTTTCCTATGGACTGTCTTATCTGCTCTCGGTTCGAGGCTGGGACCCCCCCCGCTGCAGATAAGATCTCATTTGTCAATATGTGTTATAATGTTGTTGAAAATGTTCTCTGAATTTCTTGCATTGGTACAATTCATGTCATCCAAATCAGAAAATGTACATGCATTCCCTCCATGACAAATCAACACACGTTAGATAGCTTGACAATAGCCTCTTTTAATGTGAAGGGCTTAAACTCCGCGGCTAAACGTAGCCAAATCATGCTTCTCCTAAAAAAAGTAAAACTAAAATTTCTTTACTGCAAGAAACCCATTTTAAAAAAGGTCACTCCCCTGACACTTCCCGTTCCCTATTCCCGATCTGGTTTAATAGCAACAGCTCTTCTGCTTCCGAGTCACCATAGCTCTAGTTAAGAATCTCCCCTTCCAGTGGAAGGATACTCTCTCAGACCCAGAGGGTCGCTACATTATGATTAAGGGCCACCTGGCTAACACCATGGTGACCCTATGCAACCTCTATGCTCCCAATAAGCAGCAGGACCTGTGGTTATCTAAGACCTTGGGCATTCTGAACCTGTTCAAGGAAGGTCTGTTGGTTGTGGGGGGAGATTTGAATGTTACCCTTAATTCCTCTCTGGACTCATCCTCGGATTCCAAAAATGTCTCCCAAAGGGCAATCAGGAAGATCCATGTTTCTCTGAACTCCCTGAATTTAATCGACCCATGGAGAACAAATAACCCTGAGACCAAAGATTACACCTTCTTCTCTCCTCCTCACAACTCTTACCAAATACTAGACTACCTTTTTGTCCAAGACCGCTCTCTTCCTCTAATACAAAAAAACGCACATACGCCCTATTACACTATCAGACCATGCACCCATATATCTAGAAATTACTATCACTTCTCTTCCTATGCCTATGGGAGCATGGAGGTTAAATGAAACCCTACTAGATAATGATGAAAATCTAGAGAAAATTAAAAAAGCATGAAATTTGTTCTTTAAAGAAAATACACACCCAGATTCCCCCCTTCCCATGATCTGGGAAACCCATAAGGCGGTGATTAGGGGAGAACTTATAGCTTTGGGCTCCTACATAAAGAAAAAAAGGGGTAAAGAGATCTCGTCTATTATCCACCAAATTAATACCCTAGAAACTGTTCACAAAAAATTTCTAGCTACCCAAGCACAAGAATCCCTAAAAGCTCTACGAAACAAACTGAAAGATGTACTGAATGTGCGTTCCGCCAAAACTTACCAGAGGAGCAAACAGACATTCTACATGCATGGTATCAAGGGAAGCAAACTTACCTCCTCACTTTTAAAATAACAAATGGACCGATCTTTTATTCGAAAAATAAAAAATGATCAATCCCAAATAGTTTCTAATACAACTGATATAGCACATACATTCATGCGGTTCTATGAAGACCGTTACAATTTACCTAGACCCACCTCTTTGCTTGACCCTGTGACAGCAGAGAGCAAAATTCTTTCCTTTCTTTCCACTATTGAACTACCCAAACTGAGCCCCGCAGACAAAGACATGCTACTGATACCAATCACAACACAAGAAATTTTGGAGACCTTGAAATCAATACCCAAGGGTAAATCACCAGGCCCTGATGGTTTCCCGATTATATACTGCAAAAAATTTGCAGATATCCTAGCTCCACACTTATCTAATCTATTTAACGATCTCTTAAAAGGCTCCCCCTTACCCAAATAAGCATTAGAAGCCTTCATAACCATTATCCCTAAGGAGGGGAGGGATCCTGAGTTGTGCGGTAGCTACTGTCCCATATCCTTGTTAAACACAGACGTTAAGCTCTGGCAAAAATTTTAGCCACCAGAGTAAGCAATCTTTTACCCAAACTGGTACACCCCAACCAGACGGGATTTGTAAAAGGAAGGGAGGGGAAGGACAACACAGCTAGGATTCTCCATACCATTAATCAAGCCTTTAAAACAAAATCCCCCCTTACCCTTTTAATGACCGACGCCGAAAAAACCTTCGATCGTGTCAATTGGTATTTTATGGAAAAAACACTTGAAAAATTTGAGTTCCCCAGTAGCTTTGTTGCAGCTATTTTCTCTCTGTATTCAGCCCCATCCGCAAAGATAAAGCTCAATGGAACATTTTCACAATCTTTCAGTATCCAGAACGGCACACGACAGGGCTGCCCCCTATCACCCACCCTCTTTATACTGGTAATAGAAACATTAATGCAAGCGATATGTCAAAACCCTGACATTATGGGACTAAAAATTAAACATACGGAACAAAAATGTGCCGCCTTTGTGGATGACTTACTCATCATAATATCCAATCCTAAAGCAGCAGCTCATAGCGTAGTAGACCTTTTCCGAAGATTCAGTGAAGTTTCGGACTTCAAAATCAATTGGGATAAATCAGAAGCACTAAATATTTCTGCTTCAGACAAAGAAGTCTCTTTCCTAAAAAGTTCAGCTCCGTTCAAATGGCCAACAAACCATATCAAGTACTTGGGGATTATCCTTACCAAGAACCCCCTAGATCTCTATAGAGAAAACTACATAAAATTAACTAAGACAATCGAGGAGCTATTAAAGACGTATGATCATCCATATCTTTCGTGGTTAGGAATGATAAACATAATTAAAACCTATATCTCACCTAAAATACTTTATACAATATCCATGGTACCAATACCTCTCCTCAAAACTTTTTTTACCTCCATTAGAAGAACAGTCTCGAAATACGTTTGGAAGTTTAAAAAGCCAAGACTCTCTCATAGACTCCTTACTCTCCCTAGACTATCAGGAGGCTTAAATCTCCCAGATTTTGCCTCTTATCATAAAGCGATACATATGAGTAGATGGTTAAAACTCGCTTCAGCTTACCAGTCCCCGCAACATAATTACTTAGAGCTTCTTCTCCTCGAAAATAACAGGCACCAATAAATTTGGAATGATATAACACCCCCTTCTCACCTGAAGCTGGACCCCATCACCCTAACTACCTTCAAAATAAAAAATGACTTATCTAAAACCCAACCCACAAGTGAGGGACCTTCCGCAGTTACTCCCATTAATATCATTCCGTATCTTCTCAACCCCAACTATACTGATACATTTAATCTTTGGCACCATTTACCTTATTGGGCAATCTCCCAACTAGACTTAGGCAATGTTTCTCTTCTAGATATCTGGCCCGCAAACTCCCACACTCACCCCAAGAACTTCCTGCAAGAAGCACACGCCCTGAAAATTCTAAAACAGTTTAACGCTAAATTTACCAGGACAAGAGGATGGTCCTGGAGTGAATTACTGTTGAAACTACGTATGCCTGCTCCCAAGCTGCTTTCCAGGACTTACAAAAACATCATTTCTCCTCCCATCGCATCGAAACCAGTATGTCTTCTCTCTTGAGAAAGAGAACTTGGAATTTCGCTAACTGATCTAGAAGTGCATAAAATTCTAGCTAACTCAAAAGGTATCTCTAGATGCACGTTGCTACAAGAAAACGCATATCAAATTTTCACGAGATGGTATAGAACGCCCGAGTTCCTCTATCATCTTGGACTAACTAAATCAAAACTGTGTTGGAGGTGCGGTTTAGGAACGGGCAATATGTCACATATATTCTGAACTTGCCCTCTACTTTTAGAATTTTGGGCATGGATCAACAAAACATTGAAAGACCTTAAACTAATCACCAAAACACTTTCCCCTAAGGAGGTACTGCTCTCCTGTCCCACACCTGACTGTAAGCTTATAATAATAATAATAATACATTTTATTTTTATAGCGCCGACATATTCCGCAGCACTTTACATTTCAGAGGGGATTTGTACAGACAATAGACATTACAGCATAACAATAATCACATACAGTAGATTATAACAAATACCAAGAGGAAAGAGGGCCCTGCTCGCAAGCTTACAGTCTATGAGGAAAGAGGGAGACACAAAAGGTGGGTGGTAACAGTTACCCTGATTGTATGGACCAGTCATAATGTTAAGTGTGTAACAGTACAGACACAGAGGGCTAATGGAGGCATAAAGCATGTGGGAACATGATGCGGGGAACCTGGTTATGGTAAAACTTTTGGCTCTGCCACACAGGGATAGATTAGGTTAATGTGTTGGGGTGGTAGGCCAGTCTGAATAAATGCGTTTTCAGGACACGCTTAAAATTGTGGGGATTGGGGACTAATCGTATTGACCTGGGAAGTGCATTCCAAAGAATTGGTGCGGCACGTGTAAAGTCTTGGAGACGGGAGTGGGAGGTTCTGACTATTGAGGATGCTAATCTCAGGTCATCAGCAGAACGGAGGGCGCGGGTAGGGTGGTATACTGAAACAAGGGAGGAGATGTAGGGTGGTGCTGAGCCATGGAGGGCTTTGTGAGTGAGGGTAATAAGTTTATACTGAATTCTGGAGTGGATGGGTAGCCAGTGTAATGACTGGCACAAGGTAGAGGCATCAGTGTAACGATTGGTGAGGAATATGATCCTGGCTGCAGCATTCAAGACAGATTGGAGGGGGGAGAGTTTGGTAAGAGGGAGACCGATTAGAAGAGAGTTACAATAGTCGAGACGAGAATGAATAAGAGAAACAGTAAGAGTTTTTGCAGCGTCAAAGGTAAGAAAAGGTCGAATTCTAGAAATGTTTTTGAGGTGCAGATGACAAGAGCGAGCCAGTGATCGAATGTGGGGGGCAAAGGAAAGCTCGGAATCAAGTATGACCCCAAGACAGCGGGCCTGTTGCTGGGGAGTAATAGTGGAACCACACACAGAAATGGCAATGTCGGGTATAGGTACATTAGTAGAGGGAGGAAACACCATGAGTTCAGTCTTTGACAGGTTCAGTTTCAGATATAGTGAGGACATGATATTAGACACAGCGTTTAGACAATCGCCGGTGTTTTCTAGAAAGGCTGGCGTGATGTCAGGAGAAGAAGCGTATAATTGGGTGTTATCAGCATAGAGATGGTACTGGAAACCAAATCTACTGATTGTTTGACCAATAGGGGCAGTGTACAAGGAGAAGAGGAGGGGACCTAGAACCGATCCTTGGGGGACCCCAACAGTAAGGGGAAGATGAGAGGAGGAGGAACCGGCAAAAGATACAGTAAAGGAGCGGTCGGAGAGATAGGAGGAGAACCAGGAGAGAACGGTATCCTTAAGGCCAATGGAACGGAGCATAGTGAGGAGGAGCTGATGATCCACAGTGTCGAATGCTGCAGAGAGATCCAAGAGAATTAGCATGGAGTAATGACCATTTGATTTAGCTGTTAGCAGATCATTAGAGACTTTAGTGAGGGCAGTTTCAGTGGAGTGTAAAGAGCGGAAACCGGATTGGAGAGGGTCGAGAAGAGAGTTTTCTGAGAGATAGCGGATAAGACGGGAGTGGACCAGGCGTTCCAGGAGTTTAGAGATGAAGGGAAGATTAGAGACAGGTCTATAGTTAGCGGCACAGTTTTGGTCGAGGGATGGTTTTTTAAGTAGTGAATGTATGATGGCATGCTTAAATGAGAAGGGAAAAATACCAGAAGAGAGAGAGAGGTTAAATATTTTAGTTAGGTGAGGGGTGACAGCAGGGGAAAGGGACTGCTTAAGGGAAAGCTTAAGAAACATGAGCCCTTGGCCCTGCTATTAAGCGCTGCTAAACACCTAATCTCTACCCATTGGAAGGACCCTCAACCTTCATCTTTATCCGAATGGGTCAAAAAAGTAAAGCTTCTATACAGGTTGGAGGAGCTCTATAGCTGGGAATCTCACTCACATCCATTTTTCCTAAATGCTTGGTCCTCATGGAGGCCAAAATACGCCCAATAGAACCCTTTGATGTTCCCTGACTCCGATCTACTTTCCAATGAGCCTCTTTACTTACATCCGTCCTCCATAGATATCCTTCACAGTTGAACGACTCTTGCCCCATGAGCTAGCTACTATATCCCCTATCTGAGCCCACTCTGCAATCATATCCTTAATTGTCTTCAATATCTGACTACCTATCACTGATGAGGTATTACAACTATTTCGCATATTCTTATTGAATTTGTACCATTGTACTGTTTTGTTCTTGATGTTATTTGTGTTATACTGTCAGGTTTGACTCTGTTAGTTGAACATCATATTCCTTGCGAAATACAGACTGCCTAAAGCTTGCATCCGATACTGTAAAGTATTTAATAACTGTACTGTCGTCCTATTTGTTTTAATAAAAATATATATTTAAAAAAAATATATCTCCAGAATGCGTCCCTTCCTCAACCCTCAATCTACTAAACTACTTGTGCATGCCATCATCTCCCGCCTCGACTACTGCAACATCCTTTTCTTTGGCCTCCCTGCTAACACCCTTGCACCTCTCCAGTTCATCCTCAACTCTGCCGCCCAACTAATTCATCTCTCTCCTCGCTACTCCTCCGCTTCTCCCCTCTGCAAATCTCTTCACTGGCTCCCATTCCCTCAGCATATCCAATTCAAATTACTAATACTGACCTACAAGGCCATCTACAACCTGTCTCCTCCATACATCTCTGAACTAATCTCCCAATACTTCCCCTCACGTAATCCCCAGTCCTCCCAAGACCTCCTTCTCTCCTCCACACTTATTCGCTCCTCGCCCAACCGCCTCCAAGACTTCTCCCGAATAGCCCCATCCTCTGGAATTCCCTGCCCCAACACGTCCGGCTATCATCCACACTCGGATGCTTTAGACGGAACCTGAAAACCCACCTCTTCAGGATAGCCTACAGCCTGCAATGACCCCCTCTGCCTCCTCAACACTACTGGAGCTACTGCCTCATAATCACTGGAGCTGCTGCAACCCCCCAACCTACTGTCTCCTTCCCCACCATCCTGTAGCATGTAAGCCCGAAAGGGCAGGATCCTCTCTCCCCTCTATATCAGTCTGTGATTGTTAGTTTGTTTACTGTAAGTGATATCTGTAATTCGTATGTAACCCCTTCTCATGTACAGCACCATGGAATCAATGGTGCTATATAAATGAATAATAATAATAAAAATAGAAAACATGAAAACTTAGCTGAGCCATGTATGTTTATTTCAATAGGTGTACTGTAGGGTAGTGAGTAATTGCCAGACATCTCAGGCAGTAGCTTATCTCCAAGCAGAACAAAGGATCAGCTCACTCCCTCCTAGACCCTTCACAGTCTGGCTTCCGACCCCTACATTCGACTGAAACTGCACTCATCAGAGTGACCAATGATCTTCTGACAGCAAAATGTAACAGTGAACACTCTCTGCTCATTCTTCTCGACCTTTCTGCAGCTTTCGACACTGTTGAACACCGTCTCCTATTCCATAGGCTCCAGTCACTAGGCACTAAGGACACTGCTCTCTCCTGGTTCTCTTCCTATCTCTCTGACCGCTCCTCCAGTGTTTTGTTCGCTGGCTCCACGTCATCTCCTCTTCCTCTCGCTGTCGGGGTACCTCAGGGCTGAGTCCTTGGCCCCCTTCTCTTCTCTCTCTACACGGCCCCAATTGGACAGACCATCAGCAGATTTGGCTTTCAGTACCATCTTTATGTTGATGATACACAACTATATACGTCATCACCCGACCTTACCCCCGCTGTACTACAGAACCAGAACGCCAGTGACTGTCTGTCCGCAGTCTCTAACGTCATGTCTGCTCTCTATCTGAAACTTAACCTCTCTAAAACTGAACTTCTTCTGCTCCCGCCATCTACTAACCTCCCTAAATCTGGCATTTCCCTCTCCGTGGGTGGCACCATAATTACACCCCGGCAGCAGGCACGCTGTCTGGGTGTTATGTTTGACACCAACCTGTCCTTCACATCCCATATACAATGTCTTGCCCGCTCTTGCCTCCTACACCTAAAGAACATCTCCAGAATTCGCCCTTTTCTCACCATGGAAACAACAAAAACCCTCACTGTTGCATTGATCCACTTCCGCCTGGATTACTGCAATGCTCTATTAATTGGCCTCCCCGCTACTCGACTTTCCCCTCTTCAGTCCATACTTAATGCAGCAGCCAGGGTCATCTACCTGGCTAATCGATACTCGGACGCGTCCGTTCTTCGCCAGTCCTTACATTGGCTGCCCATTCATTATAGGGTCCAATTCAAAGTACTTGTTCTCTCCCACAAAGCTCTCCACAGTGCAGTGCCCCCCTACATCTCCTCCCTCATATCTGTCTATCGGCCTAGCCGACCGCTGCACTCTGCAAAAGACTTTCGACTAACCTCTGCACTAATCGCACCTCCCACTCCCGACTCCAAGACTTTTCCCGTGCTGCGCCAATCCTCTGGAATGCTCTACCCCAAGAAATTAGGACTATCCACAATTTGCAGTTTTAGGTGCTCTCTCAAAGCACATCTATTCAGAGCAGCCTATCACGTTCACTAATCAGTCATTTTATGTGCAAGTTTGAGTATGTAGCCCATTCACTATCTCTGTCCCCCACCTTCTCAAGATGGCTGGACCATCATTGTAAATACATCATTGTAAATACACACCTGTACTTTGCATCTCCCCCACCTCATTGTAGATTGTAAGCTCTCATGAGCAGGGTTGTCTTATTTTACTTTAATTACTGTATTGTTAACGTTGTTACTTATGACTTGAGTTTTGAAACTGTTAAACTGTAAAGCGCTGCGGAATATGTTGGCGCTATATATATAAAGATTATTATTATTATTATTATCAGCTTTACCTTTCTCTTGACATTCTGATATCTGCTGTAATGAGAGTTCAGTGGCCCATTGCTTTGTTTGCCCATAGATTGTTGGTTGATCACACCTAAATGTTAGGGCCCCATCACACATAGCGATGCACCAGCGATCCCGACAACGATCTTACCTTGTCAGGATCACTGGTGTGTCGCTACATGATCACTGGTGAGCTGCCAAACAGGCAGCTTCACCAGCGATCAGCACCAGCGACACGGGGGTAACAAGCGACACACGTCACTTAGTTACCCACTGTGTACCTTAGTTACCAGCGCGCTGTGCAGGGAGCTGCTAACTAAGGTATACATCGGGTTTCTAAGGAGCATGTGGCACTTAGAAACCCGATGTGTACCTTGGTTTCCAGCTCCCTGCACCAGCGCGCTGGTAGCTAAGGTACGCATCAGGTTTATAAGCACTGCGCGCTGCTTAGAAACCCTGCGTTTACCTTAGTTACCAGCTCGCTGATTGCTGGTCTCCCGCCTGTCACACGCAGCAATTCGTGTTGGCCAGCGGGAGACCAGCGATCAAAAAAATGTCCTGGCTATTCCAGGACGATCAGCGTTAACCGTCAGGGGGGCCGGGCGCTGGTAAATGTCACACACAGCGATCTCGCTGGTGAGATTGCTGTTGCGTCACAAAACTTGTGACTCAGCAGCGATCTCGCTAGCGAGATCGCTATGTGTGATGGGGGCTTTAGAGTTGACTGAATATTGTCTAATGTGGATGGTATCTTAGGATCACTATACACATTAGCGACTGTCGGCCAAGTGATGCTTTTGCCAGTCGTTTGACTGACATCCATCTCAGCCGACACTCCCATACACAGGAGCACTTGCTTGGCCAAGCACTCCATTGTTCTCTAGGAGAAAGCCATTGACAAAAGCCCCCTTCACACATAGCGAAATCGCTAGCGATATCGCTAAAGCGTCACCGATTTTGTGATGCAACAGCGATATCGGTAGGGACCTCGCTATATGTGACACATACCTCCGACCCCGCTGTATATCGCTGATTGCGCGAGAACGGGATGGTCCATTTCTCGTCGTCGGCTTCCTGCTGGCGCCAACAAGCGACTCCATGGACGCGGGTGGAAGATGTCACCCTCACTGCGTGTGACAGATAAGTATCGACCACCGACCGCTGCTGCATCGCTAGTGAGATCTACCTGTTTGACAGCTCACTAGCGACCATTTAGCAATGCACCAGCGATCCTTACCCGGTCGTATTGTTGTCGGGATCGCTGGTGCATTGCTAAATGTAATGGTACCCTAACACATCAGTCAGCGACTTATCTTAGGAATAACAATCTGATTGACAGTCCAAAATTGGACATGTATGATCAACATCTTTCCCAACCATCAGTGTGGATTATGCCTCTGTACACATTAGACTGTCAGGTGAACCTGTCCACATTAGTCTAATGTGTTTTGGGGACCTTTATATTTATGTGGAATTTGGGTTTACTGCAAATATTAAATTGATCATTAATATATAACTATTGTTTTGCTTTTGTAAATCTTTTTTGGACACTTATAAAGTTTTGTCTGAGATAGTTGGTGAACAGAATTCTCTAGTTAGACAATTGCAGGTATATATATGGCTTTACAACTTGCTGGTACTTTGTTTCCTCCATTATCTCTGGATAGAGGCTGCACTTTGTCATAGCTCTGACACAATATGCTTTATAACCGTAATGTTTTTGATTTGCTGATGTTACAAATTGCATCAGTTCCTGAAAAAATATGTTGCTTTTAGAGAAAAATGCCAGATTTAAGGTGTTTTAAATCAATAATAACTATTGTCTGTCTTGTACCTGAGATTTCTCAAACAGACAAAATATATAACTTACCTTGTATTAGTTTATTTTGTGATATGCAGTGTTTTCTTCCAAAGGGAAAACTTTGTTATTATCTTGTTACTCTATCTTTTGAACACAGCTGCAACTCTGTAAATTAAGCTGCCAACTGCCAGAGATAATTGTATTCACCCATTCTGTAAGCTGATGTAGGTACAGTACGTGTAGAAAGTGGATTGTTCTTTTGGAAGGTCAACATTACATATTCATTTTTTAATAATAGATGATGTTTCACATCTCAACTTACATTAATTGCTCTCAGGAGCTGAGAAATGCCTGAGCAAGCACAGTTTTAATTTGAGCATTTCAGATGGTAACATACTGCGCTATGTACTCTTTAAATCAATGCGGGGTTAGCAGTAAAAAATATATATATTGCTTATAACAGTTACTTGTATGTATGAAGTATTTCTAGATGTTTTAATGCTTGCTGTAATTTTTTATTATCATTAGAATTTTAAGCAAAAAATGTAGATAATTTTGGGGTATGTCCTGTATGTTTTTATGGGAATATTAAACCTACAAATTATTGATAACAGTAAACAGGGTGTAAACTTGCTATTACTAAGTAGGTTTGATTCTAAAGAACAGTAAACCAATTTGAGGTAAACGGTATGCACCTTGAGTTTTACAAAACATTTTGGTTTGTGGATTTGGAGGCGCCTGGAGCATACACATCAAAATGGCGGCTGGCCTAACACCATTTTACTGGTTTATAAAGAGCCTGGAAGTGGTTAATATATATGTAGCACATATGAATATTCTGGTCTGGAAAAATACGGTAACTAAAATAGGACGTTCCTCTAGAAATAATTTAAAAACTCGGTGGCACACTCCCATGTATAAGCAAGAAAAATAATGCATTGGAGTAAAAAAAATCACTAAATATTGATAGATAGATAGATAGAAAGAGAAATAACAAGATGAGATGAAGAGAAAAACAAAAAAATGATGGTGACAAGTGGACTGAATTTTAAAGGGACATTCGTTACATAGATGTAATTATACACATGTGGGATAGAACAGATCTAATGCATATTAGGCTGCGAAAAAGTGCATTAGGCAGATAATATAGTAATAAGGTGAAGATGCAAATAAGATGCCTTTAACTATATGCAAAGCAATAATGCACATGTACATGTAGAGTAGAAGAAAATCTTGTGCAAAATGGTCTAAGAGAAGGTCCAATAAACTTGTGATACAATAATAAAGTGCAAATGTAAATTAAGCGTCTTTGGTTACATACAAAGTGATGATGCCTGTATAATAGAAGCACAGGACCTATAAACATCTACCCCATGTTAAATAAATGAAAGCTACTTTAATAGATCATCAAGGCAAGAATGGTTTAGATTGCATTATGAAACAAAATAAGATCAAAATAAAGGAAGAATTCAGGAGGAGATCTTCTTTTTCTGTATGTGTTTCATTTCATGTTCCTTTAAAAAGACTTATTAACAATATAAAGTAACCTCTAAAATGCCATAAATGTGTAATCAATGTTCAACCAAAAGCTGAGGCTCGGTGATCTTAAAAGTATTGGTGGCTGATTATAAAACAATACAACATCTACATCATGTCCAATCAGGAGAGCAGAAAGTGGTCAAGAGTAAAGGGCAAAAATCTTTACTACCCTTATTTGTCCAGAGAAGGCCTAGTGGCATATAGTCTTAAAAAGGATCAAAGTTTCAAATAAGAATTTACTTATTTACGTATTTGTCAAGACAGCATTGACATTAAGTGCATCCTCTAGCATAGCAGAGGAAGATGACGATACAGCTTCACCGCTATTCTTGTGGCTTTTTGTTGATGGACATTGAATCAATTTTTTCCACCAAATGGAGGATCTGACCTCTTATCTTTTTAGGGGATTATTGTGAATTGTTACTCATAGCACTTTTTGATGAACCATTAATATATCGTTACGAATGCAAACTAAATAATTGAACGTCTTCTTGTAAAGCATTGGAGAAACCATATAAATTATTATTTTGACATTTTCCACAGAACTGAGGTTTTTTTGTGCATCTTGTAAATCTTAATAACCTTGTTTGCACAATTTTATAACTATAGAGCATCCATTTTATAAATTGTTGCCTAGAACCTAAATACACACTCTACATGTGAATGCTCTTGTTCTTTGTAAAGCTGTAAGATTAAGTTACTGTCTTTAATTTATGTCACTTTTAATACACCACAGAATCCTGCTGGCTTTAGACACAGCAGATTGGCATTGTTAATGACCCAGTTTTATTCCACTTAGGACATAAAACAAACATGGATCATTATGACTCAGATGCATAACTTCACATTTATATACATTAAATTTCATTTGACATCTTGTTTTTAAATGCTTACATATCAGCAGAACTTTCCTCAGCTCTGTAAATTTGCGCTGTATCAACACATCTTTGAATTTGACTCTAATTTCCTTTTTATTCTTCCAATTTCATATGAAGCCAAGAAACCAATATGTTTTTGGAAGAATCCGTTAGAGCTTTACCCATGTTCTCTGATTATAAAGTGGCATTCCTCTCAACTATATCTTGAATAGAGTTGAGCGAAACGGGTCGAAAAATTTCAAAAGTCGCCGACTTTTGGCAAAGTCGGGTTTCATGAAACGAAACCCGACCCTAGGATGAGGTCGGCCACGAGGTCGGCGACTTACGCGCCAAAGTCGCGTTTCAAAAGTTTGTTTTGCGCTCTTTTTCAGCCAATCAGGATCCACGGACACTGTGGGCAACGTGATGACATAGGCAGGGGTCACCACCATCTTTCAGAAGGGCATGCAAGTGATTGGCTTGCTTTGGTGGGTGTCACAGGGGTTATAAAAGGGCGTGCACGCCGACCGCCATCTTACTTCTGCCGATCTTAGCATAGGGAGAGGTTGCTGCTGCTGATTCTTTAGGGAGAGCGTTAGGCAGGGAAGAAGAAAAAAAAACTGCTTCTGCTGCTAGCGATTTTGCCTGTACAACACACCAGTCACTGTGTGTGCAGTGCAAGGGGAGGCTATATTGTGGTGGATCAGCGGTGTTGGTTGTTAGGCTGCCTTCTAAGGCTTCCTGACAGCTGCATTGCTGTTTACCCACTGCTCTGCAAACTGCTTTTTTAAAAGCAATCCCAATTTTTTTTTTTGTCCTGCTGAGGTACTGAGCGTGCATTTTTTCACACCATACAGTGGTGTACACTCCTCACACAGTACCGTGTAATGGCTGTTATCACAGCCACAGTGAAGCTATCTGTGTGTCACTCTGTGAGAATAAGTCGAGGACATGTTCCGTTCTTACAGACCTGCACCTACTAGTTTTGTCTAGCTTTCAAACAGTTAAATATATTTGCTGTTTGATCACATTCAAGACTATAGAGAGACAGCATGTGTCAGTCCGTATACTTAAAAAACACGGAGCTTGACAATTTTACGTACACCGGACAGCCGTGTACGTGCACGCTCCTCTCAGTACCGTGTAACGGCTGTTATCACGGCCACAGTGAAGCTATCTGTGTGTCACTCTGTGAGAATAAGTCGAGGACATGTTCCGTTCTTACAGACCTGCACGTACTAGTTTTGTCTAGCTTTCAAACAGTTAAATATATTTGCTGTTTGATCACATTCAAAACTATAGAGAGACAGCGTGTGTCAGTCCGTATACTTAAAAAACACGGAGCTTGACAATTTTACGTACACCGGACAGCCGTGTACGTGCACGCTGCTCTCAGTACCGTGTAACGGCTGTTATCACGGCCACAGTGAAGCTATCTGTGTGTCACTGTGGAAGGATAAGTGGAGAACTTGTTCCGTTCTTACAGACCTACACTCTATGGAGATTCCTATTCTGCCCAATTCTACATACACCTTGTAGTTTGTGATACACTAGCCAATTTCTACCTGTGACATAGCGCTCTGATATTCAGTGGGCCTCACACAATCCAAAAGTGTCCACTAGTGTGTGCAGAAATTCAAAATCTCTGTGATCCTGCAGTCACTTTTTTCACACCTGTGCCATCGAGCCTGTGACATAGCGCTCTGATATTCAGTGGGCCTCACACAATCCAAAAGTGTCCAGTGTCCACTAGTGTGCGCAGAAATTCAAAATCTCCCTTATCCTGTAGTCACTTTTTTCACACCTGTGCCATCGAGCCTGTGACATAGCGCTCTGATATTCAGTGGGCCTCACACAATCCAAAAGTGTCCAGTGTCCACTAGTGTGTGCAGAAATTCAAAATCTCCCTTATCCTGTAGTCACTTTTTTCACACCTGTGCCATCGAGCCTGTGACATAGCGCTCTGATATTCAGTGGGCCTCACACAATCCAAAAGTGTCCAGTGTCCACTAGTATGTGCAGAAATTCAAAATCTCTGTGATCCTGTAGTCACTTTTTTCACACCTGTGCCATCGAGCCTGTGACATAGCGCTCTGATATTCAGTGGGCCTCACACAATCCAAAAGTGTCCAGTGTCCACTAGTGTGCGCAGAAATTCAAAATCTCCCTTATCCTGTAGTCACTTTTTTCACACCTGTGCCATCGAGCCTGTGTCATAGCACTCTGATATTCAGTGGGCCTCACACAATCCAAAAGTGTCCAGTGTCCACTAGTGTGTGCAGAAATTCAAAATCTCTGTGATCCTGTAGTCACTTTTTTCACACCTGTGCCATCGAGCCTGTGACATAGCGCTCTGATATTCAGTGGGCCTCACACAATCCAAAAGTGTCCAGTGTCCACTAGTGTGTGCAGAAATTCAAAATCTCCCTTATCCTGTAGTCACTTTTTTCACACCTGTGCCATCGAGCCTGTGACATAGCGCTCTGATATTCAGTGGGCCTCACACAATCCAAAAGTGTCCAGTGTCCACTAGTGTGCGCAGAAATTCAAAATCTCCCTTATCCTGTAGTCACTTTTTTCACACCTGTGCCATCGAGCCTGTGACATAGCGCTCTGATATTCAGTGGGCCTCACACAATCCAAAAGTGTCCAGTGTCCACTAGTGTGTGCAGAAATTCAAAATCTCTGTGATCCTGTAGTCACTTTTTTCACACCTGTGCCATCGAGCCTGTGACATAGCGCTCTGATATTCAGTGGGCCTCACACAATCCAAAAGTGTCCAGTGTCCACTAGTGTGTGCAGAAATTCAAAATCTCCCTTATCCTGTAGTCACTTTTTTCACACCTGTGCCATCGAGCCTGTGACATAGCGCTCTGATATTCAGTGGGCCTCACACAATCCAAAAGTGTCCAGTGTCCACTAGTGTGTGCAGAAATTCAAAATCTCTGTGATCCTGTAGTCACTTTTTTCACACCTGTGCCATCGAGCCTGAGACATAGCGCTCTGATATTCAGTGGGCCTCACACAATCCAAAAGTGTCCAGTGTCCACAAGTGTGTGCAGAAATTCAAAATCTCCCCTGTCCTATAGACACCTTGTACCTTGTTTTACATTACTATATAGTTTGTTGGATTTTGTCTACATTTCTACCAAAAATGAGGAAGGCTGGTGGAAGAGGCCGTGGAATTGGGCGGGGGTTGACAGCTGGTAATGATGGTGTTGGTGGTGGAGCTGATGGTAGTGGCAAAAGCAAAATAGGGCCGAATGCAGGAGGTGTTGAGCCTGCGTCATCGTCTGGCTCCACAAGGCCTCGAAGGCTTAGTTTTCTAGGAGTTGGCAAACCGCTTTTAAAGCCAGAGCTTCAGGAAAAAGTTTTGTCTTACATTGCTGACTCAGCCTCCAGCTCTATCGCCTCCTCTTCTGAAGTTGTAAAAAATAAAAGCACTGAGTCGTCATTGGAGGCTCATGTTCATGAACCACACCTTTCCTTGTGTCCTTCACCCCAACCAAGATTGAAGGATGACGCAGGCCATACTACTGATTACTCCATGGAGCTGTTTTCACATACCATGCCTGGATTATCAAGTGAAATGGTGAATTACCCAGGCCAAGATGAATCTCACATGGAGTGCACTGATGCACAGCCGCTGATAGATGATTCTGCTAGTACATTCACTCAGAGCACTACATTGTCCTCGCAGTGTACAGAGCCAGATTCTGACCCTGATGAGACTCAGGTGCCCCTTCCCGCACACTATACCACCATACACGGTGACACAGAGGAAGGTGCACATGACATTGAAGAGGAGGTGATGGATGACCCAGTTGTTGACCCAGATTGGCATCCATTGGGGGAAGAGGGTGCTGCTTCCAATAGCTCAGATGAGGAGGAGCATCCACAGCAGACATCGACATCGCAACAGCTGTTATCTGGCAGGCCCGGAGCACTCCAAAGACAGGTTCCAAAAATCAAAAGAGTTGCTGGACAGCTTGTCCAGAGGGTCAAAATATCACAGCGTGCTAGGCCGCAAAATGTCTGCCAAAGTAGGAAGAGTGCAGTGTGACACTTTTTTGAACAAAATCCTCATGATCAGGCCAAGGTTATCTGTAAGAAGTGCGCAAAGACCTTTAGCCGAGGGAAAAATCTGAAAAATTTGAATACCAGTTGCATGCTTAGACATTTAACCAGCATGCACTTGCAAGCGTGGACACAACACCAAACCTCAAGTGCCACATGTGCAACTGATCACAAAGAAGGTAGTCAGCAACGCTACATTGTTTCCCCCACTGTAAGCCCACCAGTTAGCACAGCAGCAAATGTTGAGGTGTCGTTGCAAGGCCACAGCAGTCAGGGAATCCCACTGTTATATCAACAAAATACTGAATCTAGGCCATCAGAAAGAACACCAACTCCATCACCATCATCAACCCTCTCTCAGTCCACCCTGTCCACCGCTACTTCCACCATATGCAGCTCTCAAGTCCAGCTCACCCTCCCAGACACTATGAGTAGGTCAAGAAAGTACTCAGTCTCTCATCCGCGTACACTGGGTTTGAACGCCCACATTGCCAAACTAATCTCGTTTGAGATGATGCCCTATCGGTTGGTGGAAAGCCTATGCAGTACCACGCTATGACCTACCCAGTCGCCACTTCTTCTCTCGCAAAGCCATCCCAGCACTCCACCATCATGTAAAAGACCGCATTGTCCATGCACTCAAGCAGTCAGTGAGTGGAAAGGTGCACCTCACAACTGATGCATGGTCCAGTCGGCATGGCCAGGGCCGTTACGTGTCCATCACTGCGCACTGGGTTAATGTGGTGGATGCAGGGTCCACAGGGGACAGCGGTGGTGGGACAGTGCTGCCTAGCCCACGGTATAGGAAACAGTTGGCTGTAGGCGTTCGACCCTCCTCCTCCTCCAGAAGCGAAAGCTTGTCCACAGAGCACAGTCATACGAGCACTCCATCTGCAGCTGCCACTGTTGCACACGAGGTGTCCCCCTATCGAGCAGCTAGTTGAAAGCGTCAGCAGGCTGTGTTGCAGATGATGTGTTTGGGCGACAGACACACCGCCGAGGTGCTGGCCGAGTACTTGAAGCGACAAACTGAGTCATGGCTGGGCAGTGTACATCTTGAGGCAGGCAAGGTAGTTAGTGATAACGGACGTAATTTTGTGGCAGCCATAGCCCTTTCAAAACTCAGCCACATACCTTGCTTGGCTCACACCTTGAACCTGGTGGTGCAGTGCTTCCTCAAAAATTATCCGGAGTTAACAGCCCTGCTCCAGAAGGTGCGAAGACTGTGCGCGCACATCCGCCGGTCGCCTGTACACTCCGTTCGTATGCAGAAGCTGCAGCGATTGCTCCACCTTCCCAACCACCGCCTCATTATCGACATTGCAACAAGGTGGAACTCCACCCTGCACATGGTGGAGCGGCTGTGTGAGCAGAGGCAGGCCATAATGCATTTGTGGGAGGATACACGGCCAGGCACTTTGAGAGCAGACATGGAGTTGACAGGTGTGCAGTGGTCGAAGCTGAAAGACCTCTGTAAAGTCCTTCAGTGTTTTGAGGAATGCACACGGCTGGTAAGCGCAGACGACGCCATCCTAAGCATGAGCATCCCACTTATGCGTCTGCTCATGCAAACTTTGACGCACCTTAAGGAGCAGGCATCTGCAGCCAATGTTGATGAGGAGGAAGAGGAGGAGGGAATCCTTGATGACATTCAGCCATTATCTGCTCAGGGACCTCTCCTGGACGAGGTGGAGGAAGAAGAGGAGGAGGAGGATGATGATGGGGATGATTACTTAGGGGAGGAGGATGCATCTCGTGGGGCAAGTGAAAATGTTGGCGTGGAAAGGTCTGGTACAGGGTTTGTGCGTGACTGGATGGATGTGGATTTGCCAGAAAGTGCTCCCCCACCCAGCACTCGCAATGCATCATTGCCACCGGGAACATTGGCCCACATGTCAGATTATGCCTTGCAGATCCTAAAGAGGGACCCCCGCATTGACAAAATGATGAACGATGACGACTACTGGTTGGCCAGCATCCTGGATCCACGCTATAAAGGCAAATTACAAAACATCATGCCACAGGAGAACCTTTACCTAATATTGGCTAATAAACAAGCAACTCTGGTAAATCGGTTGCTTGAGGCATTCCCAGCACACAGCAGCGGTGATGGTTCTCACACGAGCCGTACGGGCCGGGGGCAGCTTGGCAGAGGTGTTCATGGTGCACACAGCAGAAGTGGAGTTGGAGACAGGGGTTTCATGACAATGTTGTGGACTGATTTTTCAAGTACCGCTCACACAACTGGTAACTGCATCGATGGAAAGTGACAGGAGACAGCAGTTGTCAACTATGGTTACAAACTACTTTTCCTCCCATATCGATGTTCTCCCACACAGGTCATTCCCCTTTGACTATTGGGCTGCTAAACTGGACACCTGGCCTGAATTGGCACAATATGCCTTACAGGAGCTCGCTTGCCCAGCTGCAAGTGTGCTATCGGAAAGAGTCTTCAGTGCAGCTGGATCAATCCTGACAGAAAAAAGGACCCGTCTGTCAACCCAAAATGTGGATGATCTAACCTTCATTAAAATGAACCATGCATGGGTTTCCAAGGATTTTGTCCCACCTTCCCCTGATGACACATAGGGTGACAGAAAAATGGCTTGCTTTGGTCCACCTCTTCCTGGGACTTGACCTACTTTGCCTTTTGCATCAGCTGAATGTCCAACATCAACATATGCCAGTTTCTAAAACTCCCTAACTGTGCTGCCTCCCCCCCATGGCCGGGGTCACCACCTAGCGCACGACACCGTGCGAGTGCCGTTGCCCTGGACAGGTGGGTAGGCCGACTCTTGGGCGCGGGCACTGGCACAGGGTCCCTCATAGTGCAATCAAGTGTCTCTGACGGTGGTGGTGCACACCCGCCGTCAGACACACCACCGTACTATGAGGGGCCCAGTGCCAGTACCGATGCCCATGAGTGGGCCCCCCTTGCTTGGGCAGGGCCCCAGCATTTGCAATCTTTACCTCTCCCTGCTCCTCCGCTGTGTAGTCTGGGCCGTCAAATCCATACTGTGCCTGACACCGTCTGAGCCTGCCTCCTGATGTATAGACATATATTTTGAATGTGTACGCTATCCATACATGTTATCCGGGGATACGGTACCCTTTCTCACCTTTGTGCAATCACGTGCAATCCATACTGGGCCTAACACCGTCTGAGCCTGCCTCCTGATGTATAGACATATATTTTGGATGTGTACGCTATCCATACATGTTATCCGGGGATACGGTACCCTTTCTCACCTTTGTGCAATCACGTGCAATCCATACTGGGCCTAACACCGTCTGAGCCTGCCTCCTGATGTATAGATATATATTTTGAATGTGTACGCTATCCATACATGTTATCCGGGGATACGGTACCCTTTCTCACCTTTGTGCAATCACGTGCAAGCCATACTGGGCCTAACACTGTCTGAGCCTGCCTCCTGAGGTATAGACATATATTTTGAATGTGTACGCTATCCATAGATGTTATCCGGGGATACGGTACCCTTTCTAACCTTTGTGCAATCACGTGCAATCCATACTGGGCCTAACACCATCTGAGCCTGCATCCTAATGTATAGACATATATTTTGAATGTGTACACTATCCATACATGTTATCCGGGGATACGGTAGCCTTTCTCACCTTTGTGCAATCACGTGCAATCCATACTGGGCCTAACACCGTCTGTGCCTGCCTCCTGATGTATAGACATATATTTTGAATGTGTACGCTATCCATACATGTTATCCGGGGATACGGTACCCTTTTTCACCTTTGTGCAATCACGTGCAATCCATACTGGGCCTAACACCGTCTGAGCCTGCCTCCTGATGTATAGACATATATTTTGAATGTGTACGCTATCCATACATGTTATCCGGGGATACGGTACCCTTTCTCACCTTTGTGCAATCACGTGCAAGCCATACTGGGCCTAACACCGTCTGAGCCTGCCTCCTGATGTATAGACATATATTTTGAATGTGTACGCTATCCATACATGTTATCCGGGGATACGGTACCCTTTCTCACCTTTGTGCAATCACGTGCAATCCATACTGGGCCTAACACCGTCTGAGCCTGCCTCCTGATGTATAGACATATATTTTGAATGTGTACGCTATCCATACATGTTATCCTGGGATACGGTACCCTTTCTCACCTTTGTGCAATCACGTGCAAGCCATACTGGGCCTAACACCGTCTGAGCCTGCCTCCTGATGTATAGACATATATTTTGAATGTGTACGCTATCCATACATGTTATCCGGGGATACGGTACCTTTTCTCACCTTTGTGCAATCACGTGTAATCCATACTGGGCGTGAGAACGGCTGGCGAGCTGTTAAGCAAGCTACAACACCTGTGGTTTGCACACGTAAGTTTTTCATTTTTTCAGGAATGACGGTTAGGCCTAATTCCGGAACTGCGGTTGACCTGCACTTACTGGGAAATCATCGTTCGCGGGTAATAATTGTAATCAGTGATCCCCATCACTAACGTTGTTCAGCGGGTTATCTGCACCTGTAAGCGACAAACGCTGGCCTTTTCAGTGTAGCGCACATGCAGCCACGGACATGTAAGGGCATGACACACCAGTTATTGGCCAATCTCATGTGCCAGAGCCTCACGTGTCCCTCTAGTAAGCCGGACTCGGACCGCGGGGCATGACGGAGTCTCGTTCGTTAACGGAATTAAGCTTGCAATGTGTGCATCTGTTCTGTAGCTGGCATGGTTGAGGTTTCCCAGGTGGAGTCGAATTTAACCGTAGGCTCCACTCCTGGTGGTGCCCTTCTGGACATTCCTTTAAGGTTCAGCTTTGCAACCATACTGCCCACGTAAAACAAACACTTTGCCTTCATGAACGCTGTTTGTAGGGTCATGACTCGTGGGAATAACGCCGCCCAATCAGTTAACCTGCTAGAGAGATCCTTCGTTGCTCCTAAGCATGACATCACACTCCCTAGGAGGAAGATAATGCCACTGTGGCGACCGTACTCCTGGGGGCGACACAAGTGCACTGATGCCCAGCCACTGCTCGATGAATCTGCTGGTACATTGACCCAGACCACTACATTCCCCTCGCACGCTACACGGCCTGAATCTGACCCTGATGAAACTCAGGTTACCCTTCCCATATACAGTTCCATGTTACACGGTGACAAAGAGGAAGCTGCAGATGAAAGTGCAGGTTCGGCACACCCGCCATCAGACCCACCACCGTACTATCAGGGGCCCTGTGCCAGTGCCGTCGCCAACGAGTGGGCCCCCCCTGCTTGCTCAGGATCACAGCACTTGCAAGGTTGAAATACTGTGCAGTGAGATGGAAGATGGGGACGACGAGGAGTCCAGACTAGTACAGGGATTCCCTAGCGAGGAGACTTATTTGGTTGTTTTCAATGTTGGGACAGCAATTTTTGGGGAGCACTATACTCTGGAGAATGATAGATGGGGCCCACCATACACTGGAACATTCCAAAGGTGGACATCAGACACTGGAGCAGCATTTACAGGGCCCATTATACACTAGAGCATTAGAAATGGGGCCCATTATGTTTGGAGCATTATTTGGGCCCATAAGACAGTGGAGTTTCATCCATGGGGACCAACATATACTGTAGCATTATGTGGAGCTAATCATATACTGTTTCAAACATTATATGGGACCAATGATTCTGTATGGAGAAATAGATGGGCCTCGTCATGAGATGTAAAAAGTGAAGTATTTTTCATTGTACTATACCGCTATTTCTCTGCCGTATTGGAGCATGATGAGTTGTGGTATGTGTTAAAGGGGTGCTCTTTCGCCCAGGGCACATGAAAACCTGGAGCCAGCCCTACCCCCCCACAACTTTAGCCAAATAACCCCCATTTTTCAGTGCGTAACTTGTATTATGAAGTTAATTAAGGTTGACAAGCTTAAGTAAGAAGAATTGATGCTTTTGGCATTCAAATGGGCACTGTAGGTGTGTTTCCTGTCCTCCTCTCACTGCCGACTTTTATTCCCCATTGACTTACATTGGGTTTCGTGTTTCGGGACGACCCCGACTTTTCCCTATAATCGGCCGATCTTGCTCGACCCGACTTTTGGAAAAGTCGGGTTTCATGAAACGAAACTCGACCCTAAAAAACCAAAAGTCGCTCAACTCTAATCTTGAACAATATAGGAAAAGCTATGAAGTGTGAAACTGTAAGCTTAGCACCTTAACAACCCTTTGACATGAAGTGTCCGTAATTGGCTTCCTCCCTCTGTTTGATGCAGGCTCTTGTGATGAGCCTGTATCTTTTCCAGCACATGACAGCTGATCTGATCAGCTGTCATGTGCCACTAACAGCTGTGGATGAAATCACAATCCAACCATATGCTAAATGCATCTGTCTTATCGCTGACAGTGGCATTTCATACAAGCACCGGAAGCGTGTCGCAAAAAACGCCCATCGGTGCCACTGTCATATGACCGTGGGTAGCCAATGGGTTGGCATGACAAACTGGGGTTTGCAGGAGACCCCTACGCTTGTCAAAGCTGGATGGCTACTAGCGCCGCCCAGTAGTCATCTCTCATAGCAAGTGAGCATTTCTGCTACACAGAGCAAATCTGCAGCTGTGTGTATCACAGGCGATCAGATGATTGCAGCTTCTAGTCACCCATGGAGACTATTGAAGCTAGTAAAAGGTTAAAAAAATGTTTTTAAAAATATTAAAAAATGTAAAAAATATAAAAGATAAAATCACCCCCCCCATTTGCTCCATTCAAAATAAAACAATAAAAAATACACATATTTGGTATTGTTGGCTCACAAACACCCAATATATAAATATATAAAAAGAATTAATCTTATCAGAAAATGACATAACAGGCAAAAAAATCTAAATGCCCAAATTATCTTTTTTGGTCATCACAATATTGCATTGTATTATATTATATTGCAAAACATTGTATCTATGTCCAAATGGTGTCAATAAAAATGTCAGCTCAGTGAGCAAAAAATAAGCCCTCACACAGCTCAAGAAAAATAGAGACGTTATGGGTCTCGGAAAATGACAATTTTTTTTTTTTTACAAACTTTGGATTTTTTTAAAACTCATAAATAAAAAAGAACATATACATGTTTGGTATCTATGAACTCATAATGACCTGGGAAATCATAGTGTCTGGTCAGTTTTAACATTTAGTGAACATGGTAAAAAAAAAGAAAGAATTGTACAATTGCACTTTTTTTGCAATTTCGCCGCACTTTGAATTTTTTTCCCATTTTTCAGTATACTATTTGGTAAAATTAATTGTGTCATTCAAAAGTACAACTCATTCTGCAAAAAAACAAGCCCTCACATGGCCATATTGACAGAAAGATAAAAAAGTTATGGCTCTGGGAAGAAGGGGAGAAAAAAAGACGCAAAAGCGGAATACCTCCAGTCCTTAAGGGGTTAAAGAAGCACTCTCATCAAAGTTTTTATCCTCCTAAAATTTTGCAATTGTTATATTACATATCACTGTGTACCTATAATTGCTTATTTTTTTGCCTCTCTACCCAGTTAATTATTCTGTTTTTCATTAGGTTTATGATGTTGCGTGATAATGACAGACTAACCGGATCCTTCTAAGCTCTAGGAAGAAACAGAAAGTCTCTTGCCCTGGATAAAGGCCCCATCTCACATAGAGAGATCGTTAGCGAGATCGCTCAAATGTCACAGGTTTTGTGACTCAACAGCGATCTCGCTACGTGTGACACATTGCAGCGACCGGGTCCCTGCTGCGATATCGCTGATCGTGCTCAAATGTCCTAGGCCATTTTTTTATCGCTGGTGTCCCGCTGGCCAGCATGCATCACTGTGTTTGACACCGACGAGCAACCTTCTTGGCGACTCAGAACTCAGGGACGCAGGCGTGAGTCGTCAGAATAGCTGCTGTGTGACAAGGTCCCAATGACCGCCGAGGTCATTATACGGATTGCCGGATCATTGCTGCATCGTTGAGTAGATCTGCCTGTTTGACAGGTTACTAGCGACCATGTAGCGACGTACCAGCAATCCTTACCAGGTCGTACCATTGTCGGGATCGCTGGAGCATCGCTTTGTGTAACGGGACCCTAAGTAATCCCGTTCTTCAACTCCTGACCCAGCTGCTCTACATTGCCAGGGACTTTGCAGTGATGACTCATGCTGGGAAATGTGACTTCCTTTTTCTACGTAGAGCTCAGAAGGATTAAGTTAGTCTGTTTTTATTCATGTGATGTCATACACCTAATGGAAAACAGAAGAATTAACTGGGTATAAAGGCAAAATTAGCAAATATAAGAACACAGTGCTATATAATTTGATGATTGCAATATATTAGCAGGATACAAATAATGATTAAAGTTCTTCTTTAAAACGTTAGATATAAATCAGGTATAAGAATTGCTAGTTTGGCCTTGAGGGTTCTTCATTCACTGCCACCGTAACCTCCACTCATGAAGGTAATTCATTTTTTTTCCTTTGTTATGCGCTATGTATAGCTCATTTAGTTCTCAACTATACAGTCTTTGTGTATTGCCATAAGACTTCATTAAAGCTTGTGCACAGAATCCCCCACCCCTCTACATTAGACATATGATGAAGAAACTGTGTGTCACTGTAATCAATCCAGTCCATGCAAAGGTACAGTAGCCCTATTGTGACTCCATACAAAGGCATGTCATAATACAATCACATGATCCCTGAGTCAGCAATTATTTTTGTAATTAACAAACTACACCGTCTGCAAAAACCATAAGGCTGTGTCCCTGATTAAAAATAATTTAAAGCTATTAGCTAAAGCATTACTGAAAAGGATCAATAAACTGTCTTCGCAAGACATTCACATGGATTAAGTTGGATTCATCTTGTGCAGACAAGCGACAGCTCAAACACAGCAGGTAGTCAATATAAGCTCTGCCATGTGCTCCAATTGGGATAAAGAGCTGGAAGAAAAGGGCATGTTACATATCATTAACCTTCATAAGGCATTTTATTTAATCACATGCAATTACCTCTGTGTATGTTAGTATGGGTTTTGGAGTGCTTTTTATAACTATAATTAAAGTTCTATACTTCTTGCCAACAGCAAAAATGCAAACCATGAGATTTCATTCTAACATCATTGAGGAGGAGTAGGGTCATCTCTGATTAATGCTCAGTTGTGCCTTGGTATTTTGCTTTTGGGTTCCAATCTGTCAGTTGACAAATTATTAAAAAAGATAAGTACCATGGCCACATAATTTATAAATACAGCACGGGTCTGTAAATTAGCAATAATAGAAATCTAAGAGCCCTTATTACTGTAGACATATATGACATATCCCAATGCTTACCTTATTATGATGGTATTAGCCCATAGAAGTTTTACCTTGTAGTATAATTCAGAACTGTATGGACTGTTTGCAAGACCTGTGTACACACCCTTAGGACAAAGTAAAAAGTTAGTTAGGATAATTTAGCAGTACATGAATTCTCTTTAAACAAAAGCAATTTTTTAATGTCCGACTTGGATTTTACGTGAATCCAACATATGAAAAGCGTAATGCTGTAGAAGCCTTAATCCCGAATTAGAATATATTTGATGGAGCCTGTCACAGTGCATGTTCTTTGTGCTGCTCCATATTAAGTCTCGATGCACTGGCCTCTATCAAATGCATGAGTCCTAAATGTTTTTATTTTTATGAAATACACAACCCCTTATTGATAACAGTGTAAGAACTTGAAGTACCCTAAATGCAATTTCTTCAGAAACATTTTAAGAAAAAACATAGGGATACGTTTCTCCTTGTCGAGAGAGCCCCGGCATAAAGAGACTTACAGGTCATGCAATGCTCCTCTGGAAATTTAAATTTTTAAATAGCCTTTTCAGAGCAGAAGAGAAGCAGAACTGTGGTGTCACCTATTGGCTTTAGAAATCTATGCCAAGCTCCTCGGGGAATTTAAATATTTGCATATTATAAAAATAATCATACACCCAAGCAAACATAAAAACCACATTATTAAAGGGTTATGTCACAAATCCGCTGTTTGCTGTGACCAAGGGATGCAGTGAGTAACAGCTCAGTTGCTCAATAGAGGGCAGGGGCATACTGGGCTGTCAATATTGTGAATGGGATAGCCCAGCCATCCAGTCAGGACTGGAACGTGCGGACTATCCTCATGCTAATTAAGAATAGTCCAGTCGCTCAATCAGAGGTTGGGGCATGCTGGGGTGTCCCCATGCAAATTTAGCATTGCTCAGTAGCCTAATCCCATGCTGTGCCTGCAGTGATCGCCTGGGTGCCTTGTGCTTTAGTGTTCTGCTGTTCTGATTTTTTCCTAATTAACCACAGACCTTGCATTTAACTATTCTTTCGACTAGCCCTGTTGCCTCTATCTGCTGACTTCAGACCTGTTTACTCTTTTATCTTGCCCCTCTGCCTTTGAGGTACACTCTTGGTATTTGACCCTGGACCTTTTGACTCCCCTATCTCACGGCTTGTCCATGAGAAGTGATGATAGCCAGCATCTTCCCAAGTTATTCCTATCATGTACACTTCCAGCATGCCGTAAATGTCTAATAAATATGTGATATGCATCAATCTTGAGATTGTGCCTACATCGTGCACTACTGTTAGTGGAGAGATGGCAGCTCATGTGCAGCATCTGTCTTCTTTGATTTGTATGGGTGTCTCAATAACTGTCAAGCTTGCTTGCTCTGTAGTTTTAGTAACACCCACACAAATCATTAGAGAGAGGTGTGAATGTGCCTCCAACTCTCATGTCCTTGTAGACTTCATTTATGGGGGATTGGACCAGCATCTATTGGACATTTATAGCATATCCTGTGGAATTGCCTTAAATGCTTGAGATTGGATTAACCCTGTAAGTATAAGAATCTAAACACGGTTTATGTAGAGTCAACATTTTGAATAAAAGAACACAAACTGAATTCTATTGTACTTTTTTAAAACATTACAGCAGCTCTGTATCTGTAGATTAAATAAGAGGCTTTTTTACACTGTTCTAACATGAGCATCAAAAATTCTACCTTTTTTCTGCTTTGCTTTTCATTTACCGTATATACTCGTGTATAAGCCGAGATTTTCAGCCAATTTTTTGGGGCTGAAAGTCCCCCTCTCGGCTTATACGCGAGTCATATACCGGGGTGGGCGGGGGAGGGGAGCGGGGGTGTCAGAGATCATACTTACCTCTCCTGGCACTTCTCTGCAGCCTCTGCGTCTCCCCTCTGCCGTCTGCTTCCTGCATTCAGCGGTCACGTGGTAGCGCTCATTAAACTCATGAATATGCGCTTATTAAATTAGCGGTACCACGTGACCAGCTGAATGCAGGAAGCAGACGGCAGAGGGAGAAGCAGGGGCTGCCGCTGCAGAGAAGACCTTTCGCTAGGAGGGGTGAGTATGACGGGGGTAGAGTGATATTCACCTGTCCCTGCTCCAAGCTGTGCACCGCTGTGCCTCCGGGTCCTCCTGCTTGTGATGGCAGAGGGCATGATGACGTAGTCGGTGTGTGCCCTCTGCTGTCAATGCAGAGATCCGGGAGACACAGCGGTGCACGGCTTGGAACGCAGACAGGTGAATATCGCCACTGCCAGGGGCTCAGGACAGTGGCACCTGGCCCCCCAGCGACGGAGAGGTGAGTATGTCATTTTTTTATTGCAGCAGCAGCAAATAAGGGGTATATATGGAGCATCTTATGGGGCAGCATTAACCATTGTGGAGCAGCATATGGGGGGTATTTATGGGGCAGCATTAACCCTTGTGGAGCAGCATATGGGGGTATTTATGGGGCAGCATTAACCCTTGTGGAGCAGCATATGGGGGGTATTTATGGGGCAGCATTAACCCTTGTGAAGCAGCATATGGGGGGCATTTATGGGGCAGCATTAACCCTTGTGGAGCAACATATGGGGGTATTTATGGGGCAGCATTAACCCTTGTGGAGTAGCATATGGGGGTATTTATGGGGCAGCATTAACTCTTGTGGAGCAGCATATGGGTGGTATTTATGGGGCAGCATATGGGGGGTATTTATGGGGCAGCATTAACCCTTGTGGAGCAGCATATGGTTGGTATTTATGGGGCAGCATTAACCCTTGTGGAGCAGCATATGGGGGTATCTATGGGGCAGCATTAACCCTTGTGGAGCAGCATATGGGGGGTATTTATGGGGCAGCATTAACCTTTGTGGAGCAGCATATGGGGGGTATTTATGGGGCAGCATTAACCCTTGTGGAGCAGCATATGGGGGGTATTTATGGGGCAGCCTTAACCCTTGTGGAGCAGCATATGGGGGGTATTTATGGAGCATCTTCTTGGGCCAGCATTAACCCTTGCGGAGCATCATATGGGTTTTTTTTATGGGGCAGCATTAACCCTTGTGCAGCAGCATATGGAGGGTATTTATGGAGCATCTTCTTGGGCCAGCATTAACCCTTTTGCAGCAGCATATGGGGGGGTTTATCTATGGAGCATCTTCTCGGACCACCATTTAACCCTAGGCTTATACACGAGTCAATAAGTTTTCCCAGTTTTTTGTGGCAAAATTAGGAGGGTCGGCTTATACACGGGTTGGCTTATACACGAGTATATACGGTAATACACTGTGTGGTTTGGTTTAAACATTGCCACCTGAAAAAACAACAACCTAGATAAATGCTTCACATAATGGCTCAACTACAGTGAATTTTCTAAAATACATAAACTCATACAATGCAGAAGCCTATAACAAACAAGCTCTCAATCTATGCTTATGCATGAAGTGCAATAATCCAGATACACTGCATTTCCAATATGCCGTCATGCCCGCCGAGATGCAAACGAGGAGGAAAGAACAATGCACATTTTCAGCCTCATAAAACAATGCAGCAGGGATCCTATACAGAGCTATTCCAGGCTTTTTGCTTTTACTGCATTTGCTCATTTAGCAGACTAGTTAGAACGCTTGTACATCTTGTATTTTCAATGATGTCGTAATCCTTTTCTTAGAATTTGTTGATGTGAGAAACTGTGTCCATGCCTAATCATGCTATGGGGAAAAATGTAATGTGATGCTCTTGCACTAAAGCAGAAGACTGACTGGCCCTGACAGATGGGATGAGAAAAAAAGTCAATATGATATCTGAGGCATTGCAGAATAAATTACATGATTCGTTGAAATCTTCGGCTTCACACAGACGTATACAAAATTGGAAAGATAAAAGCTTGCCTTGGCTTCAGATGATATAGCTTGATGGATTTACTAGCAGGCGAAATATAGTTGCACTGTATTGAATTATTGGCCTGTGTTTAGTTGGGTGCCTGTCAGGGCTTGAGTGTCCATTTAAGCGTAAGTGACCTGGCGTCCAGCCAAATCTTTCTGGGTACTTAGTAAGATGAGCGCTAACGGCAGCCAGCTTGAATAACAAAGATTGTGAAAGGCAGTAGGAGATTTACCAAAAAAGAATATTATTTGCTTATAAATTTTAATGACACGGTAAATATTAATGGGACACAGCATGTGAATTATTTCTGAACTGTTCTTGCATTCTCATTTTTAATAAAATACAGTGTTAAAATGCCTTTCATAGTTTACATTTCATTGTACATTGTCATTCAAAGTAAAACAAATTGAATTTGCATCCAGCTGTTTACTGCGACATGGCTGCAACCTATTTTCACTGTTATTTCATGTGTTATTCTGCACCAAAAAGCCCTATATCTCTAGCTCTGAAAAAAAGGAAATCAAAGAGAAGGTAATTGCATAGGTCAAAACATGTTCATATAATCAAGGTCATCAGGAGTAAGATTTAATTCTTACCAATAAGTTTCCTATTAGGCTGACAGAATTATCCTTCAGTATACAGTACATCAGTAATACAGAAAACTATTCCTACTGCAAACAGAACACCTGTAATATGCACATTTTTAAATGGAATCTGTCACCAGGTTTTTGCTACCTCATCTTATAGCAGTATAATGTAGGAGAGGAGCCCCTGAATCCAATAATATATCACTTAGTTTACTGGGTTAAGGGGTCCTGACAATCCGAGATTTTAGTTTAGCAATGCAGCAGAGCTGAAAAGCTAACCCCACCCACACCAGGCTTTCTGTGTAGTCTATAGACAGTGAGTTGCTTATCACAGAAGGGGGTGGAGTTGGAATACCATGCACACGCTGCTGTAGCTGCTATAGTCCAGGTAATGATCACCAAGTAATAAAACCTTCATTGTAAGTAAACAACAGCACACAGCCTGACATGTGACACATCCTTGAAATCAGTGTTTTAACTCCTACCTCATGCTGTCCTCAAATTACATAGCCAAAACCTGCTGACAGATTCCCTTTAACCTTTTACTCTCTTCGACCAAAGCCCCTGAAACTTTAGATCACACCACCAGAACTATTCTTATTTAAATTCTTATAGTGTTGCCTTTGTGCTTAATTAAATAATATGGCATATTAGCCAGATTATTAGCTCCACATAGTGTACATTCGAATCATAGAATCATAGAATGGTAGAGTTGGAAAGGACCTCCTGGATCAACTGGTCCAACCCCCTGCTCAAAGCAGGATTCACAAAATCATCCCAGACAGTTGTCTGTCCAGCCTCTGTTTGAACACTTCCTTTGAAGGAGAACTCACCATCTCTTGTGGCAGCCTGTTCCACTCATTGATCACCCTTACTGTCAAAAAGTTTTTTCTAAAATCTAATCTGTGTCTCCTCCCATTGCTTCTAGTCTTTCCTTGTGCAAATGAGAATAAAGATGATCCTTCTACAATGTGACAGCCCTTGAAATATTTGTAGACAGCTATTAAATCTCCTCTCAGTCTTCTTTTTTGCAAGCTTAACATTCCCAAATTCTGTAACCCTTCCTCATAGGGCTTGGTTTGCAGACGGGTCACCATTCTGATCACTATTCTCTGAACTTGCTCCAGTTTGTTGATGTCTTTTCTAAAATGTGGTGTCCAAAACTGGACACAGTACTCTAGATGAGGTCCGACCAAAGAGGAGTAGAGGGCAATAATGACTTCACGTGATCTAGACTGTATGCTTCTGTTAATACATCCCAGAATGGTATTTGCCTTTTTGGCTGCTGCATCACACTGTTGACTCATGTGCAGTCTGTGATCTGTTAGTACACCCAAGTCTTTTTCACATTTGCTGTTGCTTAGACCTATTCCTCTTATTCTGTATATGCTTTTTTTCATTTTTATTGCCCAGATGTAGTACCCTGTTAAAAACCATTCTGTTTGTTGCTGTCCACTGCTCCAGTTTATTTATATCTTTTTGAATCCTCTCTCTCTTCTCTAGTACTAGCTATCCCTCCTAGTTTTGTGTCATCAGGAAATTTAATCAGTTTACCCTCAATTCCTTCATCTAAATAATTGATAAAGATGTTGAACAATGCAGTTGCCAGGACAGAGCCCTGTGGTACCCCACTTGAGACATTCTTCCAACTGGATGTGCAGCCATTTACAACCACTCTACGAGTCTGATCACTAAGCCAGTTATGAATCCACCTAACAGTTGGCTTGTCCATTCCATACTTAGTCATTTTTTTCAATAAGGATTGTGTGAGATACTTTAAAATGATGCTACACAGAGGCCATTTAATTAATAATATACAAGTGCCATTTTCAGTGTGACTGATTTCTCAATGTGGTTGTTTGCAAAAAAAAAAAAAAATACTCGCGACATGTTAGTTATCAGTCAACAACTATCTCGCTACCTCCCCATACACATGATGAACACTTGGCTAGGGGCCAAACTCCCCTACAGGAGTTTATGTACCTGAACATCAGAATAATTGGGAATTTGAATTCAAACTGGTCAAGACATGATGATGAGTGGAGACTTTGGAGACCTCAATATACATTAGTAATTTTGTCTTGTAGATAACAGCAGGTTCGGCAGAATCTATTTGGGCATCATTGGTCTTGCTCACTTCAGTCTTACAAAGCTCCCTATGAAGTGATGATAAATGCCTACAGTGAAGATACCATACTTTACACAGCTTACACCAATCATGACTTACTAGTAGTGTTGAGCATTCCGATACCGCAAGTATCGGGTATCGGCCGATACTTGCTGTATCGGAATTCCGATACCGACTTCCGATATTTTTTCAATATCGGAAGTCGGCATCGGAATCGGAAGTTCAAAGTTGATTGACAGCCTGACGTCATCATGATGCGCGGTGTGAATTTCCCACACAGCAATGGCATAAAGTGAGACTAGGGACTTTTTTTTTTTTAAGTGGCGGAGGAATACAGTGCGGAAGGATACCTACCTTCCGTCATTGGATTCCTGCAGCCCGTAGAGAACGGCAGCAACAGCTGATGCTGCAGTTCTCTACCCAAGATCGTCGTGGGACACACTCGTGGACTGCTTCGGATCGTGGGTGAGTATTTTTGTGGTTTGTTATGTTAATATTTATTCCGTAAAAGACAATGGCTTCGGGGAACAATGTGACAAGTATTGGTAAGTATGTTACTCTATGTTATATGTACTGTATGTCTATGTATATATTGTATGAATGTATTGTATGTAGTATGTATGTAGTATATATGTGGTATGTATGTAGCATGTAGTATGTATGTAGTATGTATGTAGCATGCATGTAGCATGCAGTATGTATGTAGCATGCATGTAGTATATATGTAGTATGTATGTAGCATGTAGTATGTATGTAGCATGTAGTATGTATGTAGCATGCATGTAGTATATATGTAGTATGTATGTAGCATGTAGTATGTATGTAGCATGCATGTAGTATGTATGTAGTATGTATGTAGTATATATGTAGTATGTATGTAGCATGTAGTATGTATGTAGCATGCATGTAGTATATATGTAGTATGTATGTAGCATGTAGTATGTATGTAGTATGTATGTAGTATGTATGTGGTATGTATGTAGTATATATGTAGTATGTATGTAGCATGTAGTATGTATGTAGCATGCATGTAGTATATATGTAGTATGTATGTAGCATGTAGTATGTATGTAGCATATATGTAGTATGTATGTAGTATGTATGTAGCATGCATGTAGTATATATGTAGTATGTATGTAGCATATATGTAGTATGTATGTAGCATGTAGTATATATGTAGTATGCATGTTGCATGCATGTAGTATATATGTAGTATGTATGTAGCATGTAGTATGTATGTAGCATGTAGTATGTATGTAGCATGCATGTAGTATATATGTAGTATGTATGTAGCATGTAGTATGTATGTAGCATATATGTAGTATGTATGTAGTATGTATGTAGCATGCATGTAGTATATATGTAGTATGTATGTAGCATATATGTAGTATGTATGTAGCATGTAGTATATATGTAGTATGCATGTTGCATGCATGTAGTATATATGTAGTATGTATGTTGCATGTAGTATGTATGTAGTATGTATGTTGCATGTAGTATATATGTAGTATGAATGTAGCATGTATGTAGTATGTAGTATGAATGTAGCATGTATGTAGTATGCATGTTGTATGTATGTAACATGTAATTTTTTTTTTTTTTTTTACATTCAACACATTAGCCGGATGATGGGACTACTACTGTCTCATCATTGGCTAATGTGTCAATCACTGTCATGGTAGCAGGCATCGCCCGATGGGACTTGTAGTCCCATCGGACGATGCCTGCACAGACCCCCGAAGCCTGCACAGCCCCCCGGCAGGCCGGCACAGGCCCCCGGAGCCTGCACAGCCCCCCGGCAGGCCGGCACAGCCCCCCGGCAGGCCGGCACAGCCCACCGGAGCCTGCACAGCCCCCCTGGCAGGCCGGCACAGCCCCCCGAAAGGCCCGTACAGACCCCAGAGAGGCTGTACAAGGGAAAAACAGGATTTTTCTTATTCCGATACCGGAAGTCCCATAGACTTGAATGGGACTTCCGGTATCGGAATCGGCGATACCGATACTTTTTTTTAAGATCAGCCGATCCATTCCGATCCGATACTTTGAAGTATCGGACGGTATCGCTCAACTCTACTTACTAGCCATGAACAACTAAACGTGAATTATACTAATTACCTCTGCATACTAAAATCTTTCTAGTCTATAAATTAGTGCTTCTGAATAGAAAGTTTCCATCAGAGGAATCTATATACATGTAGGCTTATAAGGGCCCAAACGTTGCATTATCTACCTTGTTTTTGTATTTTCTCTATGCGATTTTAAGGATGGAATAAAGGCTACATATTATTCTGATTACTCTTTGGTGCCTTGCAATTTTTGGAGTTTCTATTTCCTTGGACTTTATGGGGGGGTCACAGCGAACCAGCTCCAAGGTAACATTGGTGCATATGAATTACTCACTGAACTAAGGAAGTTGAGCCAGATGTTAGAATACATACAGGGATAGGAAATGTAAATATAATCTGGAATAAGAAGCAGGCAAAGGGTTATTAGCTGTTAAGTATCAAATTAATGGTAACTGTTTTGTGCTTGCAGAGGTGTTGTTACACAGAAGAGCAATAAAGAAATAAACAATTTGGTAACCGACTTGCATTGTAGGGTTATGGTTTATTTCACAGATGTAGGCAAATAGGAATTTACCTGAACAGTGACAAGATGCAGCTATGCAGGTAGCTGCAAGCTCCACTTGATGACAATAGAGAGGAAAGAGGACAGCATGTCTGCAAGAGCAGACCTGCAGCGCTGCAGTGAGGCTACCACCAGGTGGCAGCAGAGTAGTCAAACAAGCCAAGTCAAAACCTAGACCGTCACGCAGTACAAAGGGAAAAAACAAGCACAGAGTAAGCAGAGCGCCAGATGGTCAATACCAGCCCAAAGCAGAAGTACAAGAAGCCAGAGGCAAAGTCAGGTCAGAGTCAAAGCCAAGAGTCAAAAACTGGGAAATCCAAAAACAAAGGGAAACACAAAGACAGGATTGGCAGAGAGGAAGGGACAGACACGGGCAAAGTCAGTAAGCACAGCAGGATAAATCAGGGAACTACCAGAGTCAGATACACATGCCATAGGCAGAAAATATAACTGACATCGCCTGCAGGATGCAGCGGGGAGAAATAGCCGACCTGAAACCAAAACAAGGCAAGGCCAAGTTAACCCCTGACATGACCAGACTGGGAAAAGAGGCAGAGAGGACTCAAAACCCGGTCTGGATCATGACAAACAGCATGCTGATCTGAGTGTATCCCAGGTTCAAAATATGCCTTAGGACTCAAAGGTTTAGTAATGTCCCTTCTTAGTCTTTCATAAACAAGTGTCACACAATGGCTTTTTATCTGTCTAACTTTCTCTTACTATAAAAACTGCATAGATATAGTTTAGGTTACAATTAACAGCTATAAAATATATACTTTTAATTAAAATTTTGCTTTCAAGCTATACACTATTGTTTCACCACCATATAATCTGCAAACAAGGGCATGTGATACAAATTGCTTTTGCAGTTTTACATCTGTGGGTAGAATTTGGCATAAGTTACCTAAATCATAAAATAAATCCTCTCCAGCTCATAGTGGAAGCAAATGTCTTATTCTGGCTCAAAGAAGTCCTGAAAGTTGTGCAAAAATCTTTAAGTGTTGTTTACCTCTTCTTGAATTCAGTGCATCTTACTCCAATGGGCTTTTCTTCAAGTTTAGCATAGAAAACGCCAGTCTTGACAAATCACTCCGAAAATCTTTCAATAATAAACAACTGAACCCAAAATAAAATTTAAGGGCTTGAGTAACCTTTCTCCTTATATTGCCTCCCTGAAAAATAACAGAATGAAATCGGACACTGGATTCTGAACTCCTACCTGAAGGCGCATTCTTATCATGGTCCAACTTACATCAATGTAGTCATACACATATAAGTCCATATTAGCTAGTTCACTAGATGATAAATGAACTATTGTATTTTTCAGACTATAAGATGCACTTTTTTCCCAAAAATTTGTCCAGATGCAGAGTTTACCAGTGGGGTGCAGCAGGGTCCCTTGCTCATGAAGCCAGCAGTGGCAAAAATGTGATGATGCTGAGGGCCCGGTGTCTATGGTGAGCAGAGTGGAGTGCATCATTGGTTTAAAGGTGACCATTCTCCTGAAGCCATGGGCCACTGGAGGCAGCACATGTGCAGATTGGGATTTTGGCCAAGCCGAAATTTAAATATGTGCATGCATCACCTCTAGCTGCCATTTTTCTGAGGCTGTGGGCTACTGGTAAATGGCTGCTGGAGGCCACGCACATGTGGATTGAGATCTCGGCTGGGGCGAGATCCCAATTTGCACACGTACTGCCTCCAACAGCCCAAAGCTTCATTAAAATGGCTGTCGGGAAACCGATGATGCACTCCGTTCTGCTCAGCATCGCTGTCGGTTTCCTGAGAAAAGGAGCCAACTCCATGCAACGCAGTCTGCTCTGCCTCACCGCCAACACCGGGCCTGCAGCATTGTAATGTTGGGCTACCCTCTCCTTCCACCCAGGACCCACAGCAATGCCCCAATTCTGCCCACACTGGCTTCTTGAGGAAGGGACTATGCCTCCTGTAACTCTACTCCACCACTGCCAGTTCCCAGGTAAGATACCTTAATTTTGTCCTATACGATGGACCACCATCTTATAAAAATATTTTTATTTTTATTTTCCACCCCAAAATTTGGGATGCATCTTATAGTCCAAAATATACAGTATCTTTCTAGGAATGTTTTGTTAATTTTCGGAATGTTCTTGAACTAAAATATTGTTCCAGACTAGGATCTCAGAGTGACGGTAGACGACCATGTAACGTTTTGGTTCCATAGTAGCTTCAATGCTTGTTAATATAGTAATGTCCATGATACATAGAAACTGGGGTTGTCAGCTGTCCAGACATTCCAGGAGAATCCGTAAAAATTGGGCACTTTTCTGCCCAGTGCGTAAAAGAAATTTAAAGCGTCAATGAATTTTTTTGAAGCTGAAGAAACATACAGATTATTTTGACTGTAATTTTCTTTTTACACTTTACAGTGAATGCAACTGATGTCTATTATCAGAATAATGGTCTGTAGACATGGATCACTTAAAATCATAATGATTTATTATGGTTTTCCAATTTGTCCATAAAAAAAATTGACTGTCCAGCATTTTTTGGTAAGCTGTACATAAAAAAAAGTCAAGTTGGCAAGCCTGATAGAAACAAATGCTTCAATGGACAATGGACATCACTATTAAGCTTCTAAGGACAATGGCGATGACTAATACACTTCTATGGACTAAGTACATGACTATTAGGCTTATTTCTTAATATTTAAATTTTGTAGTAATGTTAATTAATTAAAATGTAAAACTGTGCAATGTGTTTATTATATAGAATATATCCTTATATACCCATAGTATTTCCTTTTTCTGTGCTGCAATTATTTATCTCAATGCTTTTAGAATACACAAAAATGGAAATTAAATGATAACACTTTTATTGCCTAAAGCTTTGTTGAACACAGAAACACATTAAACTGTCATATCCTATCCATTTTTCTAAATGCATTTTCTTAGAGCAATGCTGGTAGAATGCCAACTTAATTTCCATCCTTACTGTACAAGCTGTATTTTTTCAACAAGAGTTAGTAATTAATAAAATCTTTCTCAATAAACACATTCATTCAGCTGACAAGCTCAGGTTAAACATTGCAGGAGCTCACTTAAATGATTAGATTGCAATTTGTTTCCATGGTTACTTGAGCAATTTAAAACTTTGCTTGCCTCATGCTGCTTAAAATGTTCTTGTCAGGTTGGAAGTGGAGCACTTTTAAAATAGCAAAAAGGTAAAGTGCAACCTTAACTCTAACATATTGGTTAGCATCAATGTTGTCCACAGAAGAGACTTGCCTGAGTAACAAATCTAACACCTCTCAGCCCACTTGATAGAAGGGCCTGAAATTTGCTTCCCCCAAAATCCCATTTCCATGACCTTGTGGACAATTTTGCACAATCTTGCTTAAAATGCAGTTACTATTGAAACCAGAGTTTTGACTAGATGCAGAGTGGATGAGACCAACTTGGGCTCGAGCCAATTACTTTCAGTGTCCCTTATTAGACACATGGCCTGCCCCTGTAGAGTGCATGACACTGGATTTATTGATGCACTGATGAGTTTGAATCCAAACATGAGCAAGTCATGCATGAAATATGTATATTCTTTCCATGTTATGTTTTTGACCTTAACTGTTAATGGAGTATGAAATCAAGTATTGTTACATGGACAAAATATTGTAAAGGCTTAATAAGCCACTGGATTCAGTCGAGACTAACAGTAGGTTATCTAGGAATTAATTTGAAAAATTGGGAATGTTTTTACCAGGGATACCATTGGGGTAGACTGCCTTGTGATGTGATTTTACATGACCAGAGCATCAGAGATGCAAAAGGTGCTTTTGGATTAAAGGAGACTGATGATGGGAGAGAAAGAGAAGATTTCAAAATGTACAGTGGTGCATCAAAGTTTGTGAAATTTTCCATAATTTTGCATACATTTGAAATAAAACTACACACAATTTTCATACAAGTCCTAATCGTAAATACAGAACCAAATGAAACTTTGTAATTTTTAAATGAAGAAAATTATCCAATATCACATGTCTGTGAGTGGCAAAAGTATGTAAACTTTTACGATTCACATTTGATAAAGTAAGCAGGGCTTAAAGGAAGGCAAACAGGTGCTTATTTTTGTGGCATCTTATGATATTGACATATAGGTATATACTACTACTATCCAGTGTTTCTTACTTGGTGTCACCTGTATGCATCATTATTGTGATTCTTATTTTTCCTGCTTCCCCAGGTTTTATACTGACCCTTATCCTATTCCTTGCCTACCTTCATGTCTCCTCCATTTATTTTCTTATTATGTCTATCATGTACTCATGTATGGTGTTTAGTCTGATTTTATATGTAATTTTCTAAATAAATATTATGTGTATATTTTTTCTCCGGTGGGCTCTGGTTACTTCCTTTAGCTTCTAGTTCTGGAACCTTTAAGATTAGCAGATAATTTCAAAGTGAAATTTGAATCTGGGGTTTTTAATCAATCGGAATCAAAATCAGGTGTCAGTAGGCAACCTGTTTAATTTAAAGAACAGGGATCTATCAAAAGCTGATCTTCACAATACAAGTTTGTGGAAGTGTATCATTGGTCCTCAAAAGAAGAGTTGTTCTTAGTCACCTGCAAGAAAAGGTTTCAAAGTTTGGACTCCCTTAATCCACAGTCATAACAGTCAAACACATTGTGTATAATTGAAGAAAATTCAACAATATTATTATCTCTCAAGTAGTGGTTGACCAACAAAGATCAGTCTAAGGGCAAGGCATATAATAGTCCACTAGGTCATTTTATGAGAGAAAGAACACCAACAGTTAAATATGTTTTAGTGTATGGAGGCATTGGGTTAAACTCTACCAAGTTGAATTGCAGGACTAATAAACAATTATTGAAAACATTTAAGCCAGTTATTCCTGCAAAAGGGGATCACACCAGATTCTGAAAGCAAAGGTTCACAGTTTTGCCACTGACCAAGATGTAATATTGGACCAATTTCCCATTTAAAAAATTGCAAAGTGTTAGGGTTTGTGGATCGCACCAAATGTAAATTATGAGAAGGTGCGATAGCAACCCGGGTCCACCATGCGGTGATGGAAAAACCGCAGCTAAAGGACAATGGTGGAGCATAACTGTGAGCAAGCACCGTAAACACACCGAGTTAAACGCCACTTGGTGTGAACAGAGTGCAATGTGCCTGACTCTGTTACTCCACAGAGCAGTAAACAAACTGAGAGCACTCTAAGCTATGTCATGTTAGACACACAGGAGCATAGAGGAATTAATGCTAGTTGGGGTCCCTATACCTCTCCCCCCACTATGTTGGTGATTGAACCTGCTCTGACACCCGGTGCATATGTGGGAGTTCTCACCCTACACTGCCTGTCTAGAAATGCACTTGTGGTTGTATTAGTGGCACACGTGCATACAGGGTGGTAACTGTCCCACCTGCACACACACAGCATATACACATGATCTTAATGCACCGACAGGGGCGCCAAAGATCCTTTTATAGACTGTGCCAATCAGACAGAACCTTGCTTGCGGGCCAATCCGGAGCTTGCACAGGATCTGAGCAGCTGACAACTGACCACCAATGAGAGGTCACAACCTCACGAGCATGCTCAGTAGAGCGAATCCTGGACTTAGTCTCAGGAATGACTTTTCGCTGCTGTCTATTGTTAGTTACCATAGCTGAACCTGGAGAGGCAGCGGTAACAATGCGCACAGCCTGAGTCTGAGCATGATGCCGAGATCAATGTCTTTGCTTAGAAGCATCTACTGCGGTTGAGAGTGAATGGGAGACCGCAGGAGAAGATAAGGCTTGGATCCATCCTGTACGAGGGAGAATCCCAGAGCCTAAAACAAAGTTTAATATTCTTTACTCATTTGTTCAATTTGGTTCATTTTATATACTTTTGCATAAATATGGAAAATTCTGAAGGGCTCACAAAATTTCAAGCACCACTGTAAATATTTTTCATCATTTTTTTTTATATCCATATGCATTAAATGCGTTTTCCCAATTAAAAGCAATTAGATATGAGTTTAACGGTTTGAAACAATGAACATTTGCTCAATTCATAAATGGAAAAGTGCTTCTCCCAAAAGTAAATAATACACTTAACAAGACAGTGTTAAAAACAATGCATACTGTACATCGCAACACAGCTATTTTTTCTTCTTCATTGGAAAGCACTTATGAAGATTCCCCTTGAATATGAAATTTAATTTGGCACAGCATAGTTCAGATGACATCCTGGAGCTGAAGAGAAAGTAGAAAATAGAAACTATGTTAATTGAGATATAGAAGATATCTACTTAGAGGAAAGGCACTAGAAAGGAGTTAAGAGAGCTATTTTTGTTTTTAATCACTTTCTATCATTGACAATTTTAGCTTTGGCACTTTTATTTTGTTTCTTTCATGAGCTATTATTTTTCTATTGATATAGCCATATGATGCCTTGTATTTTGCAGAACATCTGCGCACACTCCATACGTTAGCACATCCCTTGAACATACTATTACATCCTTTGTTAGAAAGGGGTTAATATTACCAAGCCTTAAAATATAGACATAATTTTTACATTCAGTATAAAAGGCATAGACTGTATAAAAGTAAAAGATGAATAATTTGAACTCTAGCTGTTTAGAAAAGGATCTTATAAGGTAAGATAAGGTATTATCTGTACAATTTTTTAACTGTGAAACAAAGAGATAACACTTCCCACGGCACTGAACAGTGAATGTGAAATTGGGACCAACCATTGGATTTCCAAGTCAAATCCATAAAAAAAATTAAAATAATTTAAGTGGAAGTCTGTTATTTATTTATCTGAGAGGAACAGTGGTATGGAAAGGAAACCTATAGTAACTGAAGATAAGGAAATATAAAGAATATGATCACTTAAATGTTTGTTACAATACAATACATTTTATTGATCCACAGGGAAATTAGAGAAGTTACACATATTTTGTCAATATAATGTTTGAAAAGTTTCTATGAAAGATCCCAATCTTTTCTTTAAATGCATATTTGACAAACTGTTATGCTATATCATTGAATTCTGTTAATACCGCTGAAGTTGCTTTAAAATTGATAAAATAATACATTTCATTTACTTAGAATGGCTTGCAACATGATAATAAAAATACCTCAAAAATCTAAAACAGACTAATGTGAATCTATTTCTCTTTGTTTATGGCAAGATGGGATCCTTTTAACCTTCTGCTATAATGCTCATGAGGAAATATTTATTAATATTTTACTTTCCTTCCCTATCTATAGCTTCCACCACATTTATTACACATTTTAGACCATTTGCATGCCTTGTACAACAAGAGATATATCTCTGAAAAAGAAAAGGGAGTGGTGCCGGATGGGGTAGGGCCTAATGTATTGCTAATTGTGGCACATATTTCTGATGCTTAGTGCACCAACTAATAGGTGGTGTAAACTTATACTAGACAGGGTAAAAATATGTTTATCAAATGTTGTCCATAAAGTAAGTAGCTGACACTTCATACCGTAATGTACACACAAATTCTGACTTACATACCAATAGCCAATGAAGAGATCCAAGAAGTTGAATATAAAACCAAATTTTATTATCCAAGATTAAAATAACACCTTAAAAAGGAGAATCTCAAAAGCACAGTGACCAGAAGGGGAAAGGACATACTATCCTATATGGTAAATATAGGATAGATGTATAATATACATGTGCAGTTGCCCAATAAAGTATAATTCAAGCTAATGCAAATCACATGATGTGCCTGCTTGTGCAACATATGACGTCTGTCAAGACTTCAAAAACAGTAGAAAGCCAAAATAGCCAAATACAAATATATATAAATGTGCAATACAAAGTAAGGGATTATATAAATGATATAAAGCTACTAGTGTTTCAGAAACAATGCCAAAAATATCCCAGAAAGGATCAAAGAAGAGTGCATATATTAAAAAGTTAGGATTTGGCATAACAGAGTGATGCAAATTAGCCTTGATCCATAAAACTTATTGAAGACTGTCTAGTCTAAGTTTGCAATGTTCAAGAATTAATGGTTAATTTTGATAAATATGCCTCACTGTACTTATCTAAATCTCTATTCAATATAACTACTTTTTTTTTATAGTTATCCTCCAAATATTGCAAAGGTATGGATTTTTATGACAGACTTCATTATTACCCATTTCCTTAATTTTCTTTCTTATCACCTAAACACCATGCTGTTTCAACTGCCCATTTAATGCCCCTTTAGAAGCTTCTTGCAACTTCCTATCAGAAAGATCTGCAAGGGACGACACAGAGTCAATGATGAAAATCTGGCCACTTTTGCGGGGGTGAATTATTCTTAATTATGCCAGAATTACTATTTCTTTATTCAGTACGTCAAGGAGCAGGAGCCATTGTTTCAGGTGAAACTGTCTGGTGCCCCTTTTAGTATGTGAAGTTGTGAAATACCTGCTGATTACAGATTGCATCAGCCCCTTGCAGTGTATTAGTTTGCATCATTTGAAGAACAATTATGCAGTCTAATTGAACTAGTAAACTTTGGGACACAATGCTCTAAAATGAGAGCTGAGGGATATAAAAAGGGACCTGCCCCTATCACCGGAGGGATTCTACGAGACTCCAGCCTAGGGACCATGGTTCCAGCTTGTGGATTACAGAACTGCTCCACTGTTAAACACTGAGCTCATAAATTTGTTTGGATAGCCTAATTTGGGATAATCCGGTCACCTGGCCACATACCTCGCTGTGGTTGGTCAGCTTCCTAAGCTTACTGCTACCTCCTATCAGTATGTGCCCACCAAAAGCGGGGTGCTTCTATTTGGAGTACTTGGCTCTGGATGTCTTGAAGTCATGGAGGTCCCAATCCCTGATGAGTCAACGGAAGGGTGAGATTTTGTCACTTCCATCATCTTGTATCCTTGATGAGAATGCAATATATGCTGTTATCTGTTGGTGACCTAATCTGTGGGACTTTCTCTGTCATTGACTCTCTGCTTTGCACCCCATTTGACAGGGGTATTATGATTGATTGCATATAGTGTATGGATCGTGCTTTGCAGCAGTTGATGAGTTTCTTAAGAAGGATGAACTAAGCAGTTGAAAGAGCACTGCAGTGTAGAGATGAGCGAACCTGTGGCTATTTGGGATCCGCTGGACTTTTTAAAAAGTCTGGTCAGGACCTGAACTTGACCCAAACTTGATTCTGGACCCCGAACCTGTATAAGTCAAGGGGACCTGAACTTCAGTGCTGTTAAATGGTTGTATAATGGTCTTAGTAAGGAAGAATGGGGGTAAGAGCAGGACAAATGTCCTGCAAACAAATGTGGATAGGGAAATGGCTTAAAGGGGTTCTGTTACCATAGCAATCATAGTCAAATAGGAAGTAAATGAATAACATAAAAATTTTACCAGTGCCCTCACAGAGATTGAGACTTGCTACCGCCAGTCCAGTTAAAAATTCCACCCACAGAGCATGGGGCAAATTAAATAAATATGGTACATTGGACATAAGAAAATGACACATGGCCAGTGCTGTCAGTGTACAATCCTTGTCTGCCCTCTGATCCCAAACAATAGGTATATTATTGCACCCACAGAAGAAAGGTGATGGCTTGGTACATTATCTAAGGAAAAGATATCTAGGTTGGAAAAAGCAAAGTAATAAATTATGGATTCTGCTGAATTCCTTCAAATAGGTTCTACACTACTTTCTATACCTTCTGCAACAAATACAATTTAATGCAAGGACACCTCTGTATCAGATACAACACCTGTTATTGCTTTTATGAATAACACTTATAAAACTAATACAAACAAACAGAATTATTAAAGATATTTAAATTTGTGAAATTATAATCATTGCAAAGTGTAAAATATTCACCATAACACAGCTTAAAAATGTCACCCACAGAGCATGTTTTCACATTTCCCTCACAGCTCCAAAATTTCAGCTTCAGTAGCATACAATACAAATTCCACAAATGAAAAGCTGGTAGTATGATCTTGGATCAAGATGGTGGTCCTCTGTGAGGCTTGCTCCTTTCTCCCATCCCCTTTGACTTCGGACACCTCCCCAATGCTGTGGCCTAAGGGTTGTGAAGTGGTGTTGTTCCATAGAGCAACTCAGTCATGCATGCTGCAGCGGAAACTCCACCAATGCCTTCTGCAGCTCCCACAGTCTCTCCACCATATGCAAGTTGAGTCCCACCTTGTTGTTATGTCACATATGAGATGATGAGAGGCAAGGCAGAAGTGATGCTGCAGCACAGACAGGTGAGCAGCAGCAAGGTGAGAATGTTGAAAGCAAGTACACACTGCCTGCACTTTTCAGCAGCAGCGCTGACATTTGTGGGTAGTTTTTCAGGAAGCTCTAAATCATCAAGTTCAGCAAATGTGCCAAGCAAGGGATGTGAGTCAATTTGGCTAGGCCCAGAGCAACCTCAAGATTTTGTCCATTATCGCACACCACCAGGCCATGCTCAATCACTGCTGCCCTCCAGGTAAGCTAGAGCACAAGCGGATTATAATACATACCATTTTATTAAAAAAATTTTTTTTTCCTATTTTCCGCCTCAAAAATTTGGGTGCATCTTATAAACCTGTGCATCTTATAATCCACAAAATGCAAAATGCAGTAAGTATATCACAAAAATTCATAACTTTTCAATGCCTGGAGGATCGTTAAATTGTAAAAGTTTACTCTTTCATTATAGCTAGAGGGTAGACATGGTCTATGGCACACAAAAATGCTAAACAACTGGATCGTAGAACATAAAGATGGAGATTTTCTGACACTAGTCTTAATCGATTTCACCCCCAGACTATTTATATACCCATACATCTCTTTCAAAGACAAGTCCAGCAATACCTTTACATAGTTAATTCCTCCATTGCTAAGAAATCAGCAGTTTGATAAACAAATGAAACAGTAGGTCTAAAACCTCTATCACGTCAGCTCTATTTGCTACTGAGCATAGTTTCCTCATGTCTTTGAAAGAGCTACATTCACATACAGTATAAATAGTTTGGGGTGGAAAATCCTCCTGAGATATTCCCTTTAAGCAAAATGGACCAAATACACATGTATATAAATTTGATGAATCTTTGGTTTCCACTTCTGTATTCACAGAAGAAAAAGTAATTATAGGAGTATACTGAATTATTGGTTCTTTAACTTTTAATAAATTGTAATTAAAAAATTACTAAAATAGTGACATAAACACATACCACCTCTAAAAGAAGGGAAACGCATCGAGTCTATGAGGGTAAAGCTGCCTGTTCAATGTCATGCTGTCACGCAGTGTTTAGCATGATTCTGCTGACTATATCTAACATTTTATTGTATTGAGTCTATTTCTTCAATTATATGCTGTGTCACAGATTGTTTATTGTGACTCTGCTGATCATTTTAATTTACTGATTATATTGAGCATATAAGTGTATAGCTGTCAGTGCAATATTTTACTGTCACAGATTGTCTATTATGATTCGGCTGACCATTATATGAGCTGCTGAAATATTACATTGTCATGGCTTTTCTGGTTGAGACTCTGACTCTGGTTGAGACTCTGACTCTGATTATGCTGATTTTCTTCACGGAACTGCCCCACCAGTACAATCATCTTGTGTGACAACATATATGATTAGTATACCTGTTGATGTTTACAAAAGCACTCAGCACTTTAACCCGTTAGTGACAGAGCCAGTTTGCAGCATAATGACTAGGCCAATTTTTACAATTCTGACCACTGTCACTTTATGAGATTATAACTCTGGAACGCTTTAATGGATCCCTCTGATTCTGAGATTGATTTTCGTGACATATTTTACTTCATGTTAGTGGTAAAATTTGTTCGATAAGTCTTGTGTTTATTTATGAAAAAAACAGAAATATGGCGAAAATTTAGAAAATTTTGCAATTTTAAAACTTTAAATTTTTATGCCCTTAAATAAGAGAGATGTGTCACACAAATTTCTTAATAAATAACATTTCCCACATGTCTACTTTACATCAGTACAATTTTGGATGCAAAATTTTTTTTTGTTAGGAAGTTATAAGGGTTAAAAGTTGACCAGCGATTTCTCATTTTTACAACAAAATTTGCAAAACCATTTTTTTAGGGACCACATCATATTTAATGTCATTTTGAGGGGTGTACATGACAGAAAATACCCAAAAGTGACACTGTTCTAAAAACTAGACCCCTCAAGGTGCTCAAAACCACATTCAAGAAGTTTATTAACCCTTTACGTGCTTCACATGAACTAAAGCAAAGTGGAAGGAAAAAATTAACATTTAACTTTTTTTTGCAAAAAATTTACTTCAGAACCAATTTTTTTTTTATTTACACAAGTGTTAAAAGAGAAAATGAACCACAAAGTTTGTTGTGCAATTTCTCCTGAATACGCCGATACCCCATATGTAGGGGTAAACCACTTGTTCAGCGCACGGCAGAGCTCGCAAGGGAAGGAGCCCATTTGACTTTTTCAATGCAGAATTGGCTGGAATTGAGATCGGATGCCATGTTGCGTTTGGAGAGCCCCTGATGTTCCTAAACAGTGGAAACCCCCAACAAGTGACCCCATTTTGGAAACTAGACCCCTTAAAGAACTTATCTAGATGTGTGGTGAGCATTTTGAACCTTCAAGTGCTTCACAGAAGTTTTTAACGTAGAGCCATGAAAATTAAAAATAATTTTTTTTACTCAAAAATGATTTTTTAGCCCGCTATTTTCTATTTTCACAAGGCTAACAGGAGAAATTGGACCACAATCATTTTTGTGCAATTTGTCCTGAGTACGCTTATACCCCATATGTGGGGGGAACCACTGTTTGGGTGCATGGGAGAGCTTGGAAGGGAAGGAGTGCCATTTTGGAATGCAGACTTTGATGGAATGGTCTGCGGGCGTCATGTTGCGTTTGCAGAGCCCCTGATGCACCTAAACAGTGAAAACCCCCGACAAGTGACCCCCTTTTGGAAACCAGACCCCCCAAGGAGCTTATCTAGATGTGTGGTGAGCACTTTGAATCCCCAAGTGCTTCACAGAAGTTTATAACCCAGAGCCGTGAAAATAAAGTTTTTTTTATTTCCACAAAAGTGATTTTTAGCCCCCAATTTTTAGACCCCCAAAGTTGGTAAATAGTGGAAACCCCTCAATTATTGCTCCAACCCTAACCCCAACACACCCCTAACCCTAATCCCAACCTTAACCCTAATCCCAACCCTAATCCTAATTCTAACCCTAATCCTAATTCGCCCTAACCCTAATTCTAACCCTAATTCTAGCCCTAACCCTAGCCCTAACCCTAGCCCTAGCCCTAACCCTAGCCCTAACCCTAGCCCTAGCCCTAACCCTAGCCCTAACCCTAGCTCTAACCCTAGACCTAGCCCTAACCCTAGCCCTAACCCTGGCCCTCGCCCTAACCGTAGCCCTAACCCTAGCCTTAACCCTAGCCCTAACCCTAGTCCTAATGGAAAAATGAAAGAAATATATTTTCTTTATTTCATTATGTTTGCCTAACTAAGGGGGTGATAAACGGGGGGGGTTATTCACTATTTTTTTTATTTTGATCACTATGATAGATTATCATAGTGATCAAAATGAATGAATGGAATCTGCCAGCTGGAGCCGGCCGATTCCCCGTGGGCACACTGCGCATGCGCCCGCCATTTTCCCCGGATCCAAGATGGCGGTGTCCACCGGAGGACGTCGGTGGGACGCAGGACAACCGGGAGGGGACAGAGGATCACGGAGAGGTACCAGGGAGGATCAGTGACCCTCTTTCTCTCTCTTATGTGGGATCACATCAGAGGAAAGAGAAATTAAATGCAATTTCGCGGCTTTTTTTTGATCGCCGTTATAGGGTTAGTAACGCAAAAGCGGGGTTGGTAAAAACCGACCCGATTCATGTTCTCTGGGGTCTCGGCTACCCCCTGCAGCCGAGACCCCGGAGAAAATTCAACACTGGGGGGCGCTATTTACTTACTCCACAGCGCCGTGAATTCACAGCGCTGTGGCTTAAGTATCTTTAATTACCGCCGTTAAAAGGCGTATCGGCGGTCGTTAAGGGGTTAACTTACTAGAGTGTTGGAGTTTAGATATTACACCACACAATATCTATCATATAAATGTTGTTACTAAGCACCCCTTTATCCTTTCCCTCGAAATCAGGCCAGATAGCATCTATACCAAGTTAAAGGGATAGAAGCGATAGTCGCCGAGGATCATGGGTGCCATTTCTCACTGCATAAAGGGTGCCAACCCCCGCTGTCAGGGAGTTTTGAGATTTAAAAGGGCAGCTACAGTTTCACCTAACGAATTTTTGAATTACAATTTCAAGTACAAGTATTATACTCCAACACTCAAATATTTTCATCTAGTTCTCCATCATTCTCCAAAAACAGGGCCAATAGGGCTAGCAGTTTGAGCCATCGACAAGGGGGGGCACCATTGCGCAATACAGTGTCTATGATGCCTACCTCCGCAGACAGGTAGAGGCAATTTTCAGGCTATATACCCATGTTGCAGAGATGCTGCGGAAATTTCCTCAACTCCCGCCTCGGTAAAAACGCATGGAATTCGCATGCGTTTTTCCCTTGGAAAACAAGCGTTTTTCACATGATTTTCGCATGCGGAATTCAAGCGCATTCCAAGCGATTTGAAGCATCACTTGGAATGTGATTGACAGGTTGGTCACACTTGTCAAACATAGTGTTTGACTAGTGTGACCAACTTTTTACTGTTTCTGAAGGAATTTCCACTGAGCTAAATCTGCCCCATAATCTGCTCCTAAGGGTGTATTCACATGTGTGAGAGGAGCAGTTAACAAATCGCTGCTATTTTTTTCTCATATCAAATTTTGCCATACAGTATTATGTAAGGGCTGGGAGCCAAAAAATAGGGCATGTCATTGTTTCTTTCCAGCAGCCCTAAAATATAGTATTTCACCTATGTCATTAATTTCCATGGGGGGGAACTATGCCGTGCTTATTCCAGCAGATTTGCTACAGGTTTTGTGGCAATAAGGTCGCTTCACACAGGAGATTGTTTGGCGCGAATATTGCCAGACACTTTAGCTCTACAAATCACAACCTATTATTTTCAATGGCCGTATTCACATGGCCACATGACATCACATGTGCAAATTCATTTCATCATTGCGGGTCCCAGCGTCCCCGTGAAGCAAATGGTGGTGATATCACACAGGTCCTTTAGCCTGCACCCAATATTATATGATGGTGACATCACTACATCACCCCCATTGGCTTCATATACAACCCATCCCAGGTTGTGCCATCGCTATACACAACATTCATATTTTAACTTTACTTTCTTACAGTCGACACCTGATACACTGCTGTAAAGCTGGCAGCGCTGTTCAAACACCATGTATTTCCTTCAGGAAATGCCCATCTAGTTTTTTAATTACAATTTATTAAAAGTTATATATTAATGGATTTTTAATTAGCTTACTTCACTTCTGTATTCAATAACATAAATGGAGAGACTATCATATGCCAATATTAATCCATAGTTCATTGGAATAAAATGCACCAAGTTTTTAAAGAGTTGTTTGTAGCTTAATAAATTTGATAAATAATAAATGAAACGAAACCCGACCATAGCGTGAGGTCGGTCACGAGGTCGGTGACCAGAGCGCCAAAGTCTTGTTTCAAATGATGCTTCCAGCGCCCTTTTTCAGCCAATGATGGAGGACGCACACTGTGGGCAACGCGATGACATGGGCAGCGGCCACCACCATCTTTGAGAAGGGCATGCAAGTGATTGGCTTGCTTTGTGTGTTGTCACAGGGGCTATCAAAAGGCATGCACGCCGACCGCCATCTTACTTCTGCCGATCTTAGCATAGGGAGAGGTTGCTGCTGCTGATTCTGAATAAAGGAGAGCGTTAGGCAGGGAAGAAGAACAAAAAAAACTGCTTCTGCTGGTAGCGATTTTCACTGTACAACACAACAGTTTGTGTGCAGTGACAGGGGAGGCTATATTTTTGTGCATCAGCTCTGTTGGTTATTAGGCTGCCTTATAAGGCTCCCTGATAGCTGCATTTCTGTTTGCACACTGCTGGGCAAACGGCTTTTTTAAAAGCAAAAATACTTTTCTTCCTCTTTTCTGCACAGTTACCAAGCGTTCATTTTTCTACACTTTTGTGTGCAGCAATCCTGCTTATTAGGCTGCCTGCTGCCATACTTGGACTGAGAGCATCATTGTCAGCCTCCTAAAATCTCTAGGGAGATTCAAATTCTCCCCAATACTATATACACCTTGTACTTTGTCATACACCAGCCAATTTCAGCCTGTTAAATTGAGGTGTAATCTATAGTGGGCCTGAGATAATAGTTCTGCCTCCTAAAATCTCTAGGGAGATTCAAATTCTCCCCAATACTATATACACCTTGTACTTTGTCATACACCAGCCAATTTCAGCCTGTTAAATTGAGGTGCAATCTATAGTGGGCATGAGATAATTGTTCAGCCTCCTAATATCTCTAGGTAGATTCAAATTCTCCCTAATACTATATACACCTTGTACATTGTTTTACACTACCATATAGCTGGTGATATTTTGGGTACATTTTCCCAAAAATGAGGAAGTATGGTGGAAGAGGGTGGGGGTTGCCAGCTGGTACTGATGGTGGTGGTGGTGCATCTTCTGGTAGTGGCAAAAGCACAATAGCACCTAAGGCAGGAGGTGTTGAGCCTGCGTCATCATCTGGCTCCACAAGGCCTCGAAGGCTCCCTTTTCTGGGAGTAGGTAAACCGCTTTTAAAGCCGGAGCTTCAGGAACAAGTTTTGGCTTACATTGCTGACACAGCCTGTAGCTCTATCGCCTCCTCTTCTGAAATTTCAAAAAATAAAAGCACTGAGTCATCAGTCGAGGCTCCTTGTCTGGAACAACACCTTTCCTTGTGTCCTTCACCCCTACCAAAAGTGAAAGATGCGGCAGGCCACACTACAGATTACTCCATGGAGCTCTTTTCACATACCATGCCTGGGTTATCAAGTCAAATCGTGAACTCCACAGTCCAAGATGAATCTGCCATGGAGTGCACTGATGCACAGCCACTGCTAGATTTTTCTGCTGGTACATTCACTCAGAGCACTACATTGTCCTCGCAGTGTACTGAGCCAGAATCTGACGCTGATGAAACTCAGGTGCTCCTTCCCGCATACTATACCACGTTACACGGTGACACAGAGGAAAGTGCACATGAAATTGAAGAGGAGGTGATGGATGACCCAGTTGTTGACCCAGATTGGCATCCATTGGGGGAAGAGAGTGCTGCTGCCAATAGCTCAGAAGAGGAGGAGGAGGATCCGCAGCAGGCATTGACATCGCAACAGCTGTTAGCTGGCAGGCCCATAGCAGTGCAAAAACGGATTACAAAAACCGAAAGAGTTGCCGGACAGCTTGGCCAGACGGTCAAATTAGCACAGTGTGCAAGGCCTCAAAATGTCTTCCATAGTAGGAAAAGTGCAGTGTGGCACTTTTTTGAACAAAATCCTAATGATCAGGCAAAGGTTCGTTCGACCCACCTCCTCCTCCTCCAGAAGCGAAAGCTCTTCCAGAGAGCGCAGTTGCACGAGCACTCCATACGCAGCTGCCAGTGTTGCACACGAGGTGTCCCACTATCGAACAGCTAGTGGTAAGGGTCAGCAGGCTGTGTTGAAGATGATGTGTTTGGGCGACAACAGACACACCGCGGAGGTACTGGCCGACTACTTGCAGCGACAAACTGAGTCATGGCTGGGCAGTCTACATCTTGAGGCAGGCAAGGTAGTTAGTGGCAGCCATAGCCCTTTCAAAACTCAGACACATATCTGTTGTGAGTTCATTTTCTGGTCTACTAGTTGTGAGTTCTCCTTCCAGGCTCCCTCTGGTTGGAAAGGAGGTAGTGAGGCTGATTTAATCAGTAGAGATCTGCCACCTGATAATGGACGATTGGACCTCAGGAATCTCAGATTGGATTTAAGACAGCCAACGCCCTTCTCTGGTGCTGGTGATTCCTTCTGCTTGTCAGGTCTTGGTTCTCAGCTCTGTTCCAGTCAGCTCAAGCTAAGTTTCTCTGCTAATGTTCACACTAGATTTTGTTGTTCTATTCAGTTTTTTGTGTGGTCAGCCAGCCCCGGCTGGGGCTGTGCTGAATTTCCACTCTTATTTATCTGTATTTGCCAATTTGCTTTTTGTCCCTTATTAGATTGGCCTCTTTTTGCTCTGTCTCAGAATATTTCAGAGTGCTGATATAGTGGGAGAAGTCTAGTGACTTCAGGGTTAATTTTGTTATCAGAAGTGTTAGACATTATTTTGTAGGGTTTTGGGCAGATTGCAGACAGTGTCTTTCCTTTCCTCTCCTTTCTAGTTAGTTTGGGCCCCATCGTTTGCTCAGCCTATTTTCCTGCCTGTGTTTGTGTTTTCATCTTGTTTCACCGTCAATACATGTGTGGGGGCTGTCTATTCCTTTGGGGTCTGCTCTGGGGCAGTTAGTTTTCCCCTTTTCTTGCTTTAGGCTTATTTAGTCCTCCGGCCGTGATGAGGCGTCTAGGTTCATCGTAGGTACGCTCCACGGCTGCTGCTAGTTGTGTGGTTAGGATCAGGGATCTGCAATCTGCATAGTTACCAACCTCTTGGTTTTTCTGGGCTTAGCATGTTTAGGTTTCTTCCTCCTCGGTGACCCATTCATAACACATACCTTGCCTGGCTCACACCTTGAACCTGGTGGTGCAGTGCTCCCTCAATAATTATCCGGAGTTAACAGCCCTGCTCCCTAAGTGCGAAGACTGTGCTCGCACATCCACCGGTTGCCCGTACACTCAAGTCGTATGCAGAAGCTGCAGCGATTGCTCCACCTTCCCAAGCACCGCCTAATTATCGACGTTGCAACAAGGTGGAACTCCACCCTGCACATGGTTGAGAGGCAGGCTGTAATGCATTTGTGGGTGGATACACGGGCAGACAGTTTGAGGGCAGACATGGAGTTGTCTGGTGTGCAGTGGTTGAAGCTGAAAGACCTCTGTAAAGTCCTTCAGTGTTTTGAGGAATGCACACGGCTGGTAAGCGCAGACGACGCCATCATAAGCATGAGCATCCCACTTATGCATCTGCTCATGCAAACTTTGATTCACATTAAGGAGCAGGCGACTGCAGCCGAGGAGGAAGAGGAAGAGGAGGAGGGAAGTCTTGATGACAGTCAGCCATTGTCTGCTCAGGGAACTCTCCTGGACGAGGTGGAGGAAGAAAAGGAAGAGGAGGAGGAGGATGATGGGGATGATTATTTAGGGGAGGAGGATGCTTCTCAGGGGGCAAGAGAAAATGTTGGCGTGGCAAGGTCAGGTACAGGGTTTGTGCGTGACTGGAGGGATGTGGATTTGCCAGAAAGTGCTCCTCCACACAGCACTCGCAGTGCATCATTGACACCGGGAACATTGGCCCACATGTGTGATTATGCCTTGCAGATCCTAAATTGCAGGACTAATAAACAATTATTGAAAACATTTAAGCCAGTTATTCCTGCAAAAGGGGATCACACCAGATTCTGAAAGCAAAGGTTCACAGTTTTGCCACTGACCAAGATGTAATATTGGACCAATTTCCCATTTAAAAAATTGCAAAGTGTTAGGGTTTGTGGATCGCACCAAATGTAAATTATGAGAAGGTGCGATAGCAACCCGGGTCCACCATGCGGTGATGGAAAAACCGCAGCTAAAGGACAATGGTGGAGCATAACTGTGAGCAAGCACCGTAAACACACCGAGTTAAACGCCACTTGGTGTGAACAGAGTGCAATGTGCCTGACTCTGTTACTCCACAGAGCAGTAAACAAACTGAGAGCACTCTAAGCTATGTCATGTTAGACACACAGGAGCATAGAGGAATTAATGCTAGTTGGGGTCCCTATACCTCTCCCCCCACTATGTTGGTGATTGAACCTGCTCTGACACCCGGTGCATATGTGGGAGTTCTCACCCTACACTGCCTGTCTAGAAATGCACTTGTGGTTGTATTAGTGGCACACGTGCATACAGGGTGGTAACTGTCCCACCTGCACACACACAGCATATACACATGATCTTAATGCACCGACAGGGGCGCCAAAGATCCTTTTATAGACTGTGCCAATCAGACAGAACCTTGCTTGCGGGCCAATCCGGAGCTTGCACAGGATCTGAGCAGCTGACAACTGACCACCAATGAGAGGTCACAACCTCACGAGCATGCTCAGTAGAGCGAATCCTGGACTTAGTCTCAGGAATGACTTTTCGCTGCTGTCTATTGTTAGTTACCATAGCTGAACCTGGAGAGGCAGCGGTAACAATGCGCACAGCCTGAGTCTGAGCATGATGCCGAGATCAATGTCTTTGCTTAGAAGCATCTACTGCGGTTGAGAGTGAATGGGAGACCGCAGGAGAAGATAAGGCTTGGATCCATCCTGTACGAGGGAGAATCCCAGAGCCTAAAACAAAGTTTAATATTCTTTACTCATTTGTTCAATTTGGTTCATTTTATATACTTTTGCATAAATATGGAAAATTCTGAAGGGCTCACAAAATTTCAAGCACCACTGTAAATATTTTTCATCATTTTTTTTTATATCCATATGCATTAAATGCGTTTTCCCAATTAAAAGCAATTAGATATGAGTTTAACGGTTTGAAACAATGAACATTTGCTCAATTCATAAATGGAAAAGTGCTTCTCCCAAAAGTAAATAATACACTTAACAAGACAGTGTTAAAAACAATGCATACTGTACATCGCAACACAGCTATTTTTTCTTCTTCATTGGAAAGCACTTATGAAGATTCCCCTTGAATATGAAATTTAATTTGGCACAGCATAGTTCAGATGACATCCTGGAGCTGAAGAGAAAGTAGAAAATAGAAACTATGTTAATTGAGATATAGAAGATATCTACTTAGAGGAAAGGCACTAGAAAGGAGTTAAGAGAGCTATTTTTGTTTTTAATCACTTTCTATCATTGACAATTTTAGCTTTGGCACTTTTATTTTGTTTCTTTCATGAGCTATTATTTTTCTATTGATATAGCCATATGATGCCTTGTATTTTGCAGAACATCTGCGCACACTCCATACGTTAGCACATCCCTTGAACATACTATTACATCCTTTGTTAGAAAGGGGTTAATATTACCAAGCCTTAAAATATAGACATAATTTTTACATTCAGTATAAAAGGCATAGACTGTATAAAAGTAAAAGATGAATAATTTGAACTCTAGCTGTTTAGAAAAGGATCTTATAAGGTAAGATAAGGTATTATCTGTACAATTTTTTAACTGTGAAACAAAGAGATAACACTTCCCACGGCACTGAACAGTGAATGTGAAATTGGGACCAACCATTGGATTTCCAAGTCAAATCCATAAAAAAAATTAAAATAATTTAAGTGGAAGTCTGTTATTTATTTATCTGAGAGGAACAGTGGTATGGAAAGGAAACCTATAGTAACTGAAGATAAGGAAATATAAAGAATATGATCACTTAAATGTTTGTTACAATACAATACATTTTATTGATCCACAGGGAAATTAGAGAAGTTACACATATTTTGTCAATATAATGTTTGAAAAGTTTCTATGAAAGATCCCAATCTTTTCTTTAAATGCATATTTGACAAACTGTTATGCTATATCATTGAATTCTGTTAATACCGCTGAAGTTGCTTTAAAATTGATAAAATAATACATTTCATTTACTTAGAATGGCTTGCAACATGATAATAAAAATACCTCAAAAATCTAAAACAGACTAATGTGAATCTATTTCTCTTTGTTTATGGCAAGATGGGATCCTTTTAACCTTCTGCTATAATGCTCATGAGGAAATATTTATTAATATTTTACTTTCCTTCCCTATCTATAGCTTCCACCACATTTATTACACATTTTAGACCATTTGCATGCCTTGTACAACAAGAGATATATCTCTGAAAAAGAAAAGGGAGTGGTGCCGGATGGGGTAGGGCCTAATGTATTGCTAATTGTGGCACATATTTCTGATGCTTAGTGCACCAACTAATAGGTGGTGTAAACTTATACTAGACAGGGTAAAAATATGTTTATCAAATGTTGTCCATAAAGTAAGTAGCTGACACTTCATACCGTAATGTACACACAAATTCTGACTTACATACCAATAGCCAATGAAGAGATCCAAGAAGTTGAATATAAAACCAAATTTTATTATCCAAGATTAAAATAACACCTTAAAAAGGAGAATCTCAAAAGCACAGTGACCAGAAGGGGAAAGGACATACTATCCTATATGGTAAATATAGGATAGATGTATAATATACATGTGCAGTTGCCCAATAAAGTATAATTCAAGCTAATGCAAATCACATGATGTGCCTGCTTGTGCAACATATGACGTCTGTCAAGACTTCAAAAACAGTAGAAAGCCAAAATAGCCAAATACAAATATATATAAATGTGCAATACAAAGTAAGGGATTATATAAATGATATAAAGCTACTAGTGTTTCAGAAACAATGCCAAAAATATCCCAGAAAGGATCAAAGAAGAGTGCATATATTAAAAAGTTAGGATTTGGCATAACAGAGTGATGCAAATTAGCCTTGATCCATAAAACTTATTGAAGACTGTCTAGTCTAAGTTTGCAATGTTCAAGAATTAATGGTTAATTTTGATAAATATGCCTCACTGTACTTATCTAAATCTCTATTCAATATAACTACTTTTTTTTTATAGTTATCCTCCAAATATTGCAAAGGTATGGATTTTTATGACAGACTTCATTATTACCCATTTCCTTAATTTTCTTTCTTATCACCTAAACACCATGCTGTTTCAACTGCCCATTTAATGCCCCTTTAGAAGCTTCTTGCAACTTCCTATCAGAAAGATCTGCAAGGGACGACACAGAGTCAATGATGAAAATCTGGCCACTTTTGCGGGGGTGAATTATTCTTAATTATGCCAGAATTACTATTTCTTTATTCAGTACGTCAAGGAGCAGGAGCCATTGTTTCAGGTGAAACTGTCTGGTGCCCCTTTTAGTATGTGAAGTTGTGAAATACCTGCTGATTACAGATTGCATCAGCCCCTTGCAGTGTATTAGTTTGCATCATTTGAAGAACAATTATGCAGTCTAATTGAACTAGTAAACTTTGGGACACAATGCTCTAAAATGAGAGCTGAGGGATATAAAAAGGGACCTGCCCCTATCACCGGAGGGATTCTACGAGACTCCAGCCTAGGGACCATGGTTCCAGCTTGTGGATTACAGAACTGCTCCACTGTTAAACACTGAGCTCATAAATTTGTTTGGATAGCCTAATTTGGGATAATCCGGTCACCTGGCCACATACCTCGCTGTGGTTGGTCAGCTTCCTAAGCTTACTGCTACCTCCTATCAGTATGTGCCCACCAAAAGCGGGGTGCTTCTATTTGGAGTACTTGGCTCTGGATGTCTTGAAGTCATGGAGGTCCCAATCCCTGATGAGTCAACGGAAGGGTGAGATTTTGTCACTTCCATCATCTTGTATCCTTGATGAGAATGCAATATATGCTGTTATCTGTTGGTGACCTAATCTGTGGGACTTTCTCTGTCATTGACTCTCTGCTTTGCACCCCATTTGACAGGGGTATTATGATTGATTGCATATAGTGTATGGATCGTGCTTTGCAGCAGTTGATGAGTTTCTTAAGAAGGATGAACTAAGCAGTTGAAAGAGCACTGCAGTGTAGAGATGAGCGAACCTGTGGCTATTTGGGATCCGCTGGACTTTTTAAAAAGTCTGGTCAGGACCTGAACTTGACCCAAACTTGATTCTGGACCCCGAACCTGTATAAGTCAAGGGGACCTGAACTTCAGTGCTGTTAAATGGTTGTATAATGGTCTTAGTAAGGAAGAATGGGGGTAAGAGCAGGACAAATGTCCTGCAAACAAATGTGGATAGGGAAATGGCTTAAAGGGGTTCTGTTACCATAGCAATCATAGTCAAATAGGAAGTAAATGAATAACATAAAAATTTTACCAGTGCCCTCACAGAGATTGAGACTTGCTACCGCCAGTCCAGTTAAAAATTCCACCCACAGAGCATGGGGCAAATTAAATAAATATGGTACATTGGACATAAGAAAATGACACATGGCCAGTGCTGTCAGTGTACAATCCTTGTCTGCCCTCTGATCCCAAACAATAGGTATATTATTGCACCCACAGAAGAAAGGTGATGGCTTGGTACATTATCTAAGGAAAAGATATCTAGGTTGGAAAAAGCAAAGTAATAAATTATGGATTCTGCTGAATTCCTTCAAATAGGTTCTACACTACTTTCTATACCTTCTGCAACAAATACAATTTAATGCAAGGACACCTCTGTATCAGATACAACACCTGTTATTGCTTTTATGAATAACACTTATAAAACTAATACAAACAAACAGAATTATTAAAGATATTTAAATTTGTGAAATTATAATCATTGCAAAGTGTAAAATATTCACCATAACACAGCTTAAAAATGTCACCCACAGAGCATGTTTTCACATTTCCCTCACAGCTCCAAAATTTCAGCTTCAGTAGCATACAATACAAATTCCACAAATGAAAAGCTGGTAGTATGATCTTGGATCAAGATGGTGGTCCTCTGTGAGGCTTGCTCCTTTCTCCCATCCCCTTTGACTTCGGACACCTCCCCAATGCTGTGGCCTAAGGGTTGTGAAGTGGTGTTGTTCCATAGAGCAACTCAGTCATGCATGCTGCAGCGGAAACTCCACCAATGCCTTCTGCAGCTCCCACAGTCTCTCCACCATATGCAAGTTGAGTCCCACCTTGTTGTTATGTCACATATGAGATGATGAGAGGCAAGGCAGAAGTGATGCTGCAGCACAGACAGGTGAGCAGCAGCAAGGTGAGAATGTTGAAAGCAAGTACACACTGCCTGCACTTTTCAGCAGCAGCGCTGACATTTGTGGGTAGTTTTTCAGGAAGCTCTAAATCATCAAGTTCAGCAAATGTGCCAAGCAAGGGATGTGAGTCAATTTGGCTAGGCCCAGAGCAACCTCAAGATTTTGTCCATTATCGCACACCACCAGGCCATGCTCAATCACTGCTGCCCTCCAGGTAAGCTAGAGCACAAGCGGATTATAATACATACCATTTTATTAAAAAAATTTTTTTTTCCTATTTTCCGCCTCAAAAATTTGGGTGCATCTTATAAACCTGTGCATCTTATAATCCACAAAATGCAAAATGCAGTAAGTATATCACAAAAATTCATAACTTTTCAATGCCTGGAGGATCGTTAAATTGTAAAAGTTTACTCTTTCATTATAGCTAGAGGGTAGACATGGTCTATGGCACACAAAAATGCTAAACAACTGGATCGTAGAACATAAAGATGGAGATTTTCTGACACTAGTCTTAATCGATTTCACCCCCAGACTATTTATATACCCATACATCTCTTTCAAAGACAAGTCCAGCAATACCTTTACATAGTTAATTCCTCCATTGCTAAGAAATCAGCAGTTTGATAAACAAATGAAACAGTAGGTCTAAAACCTCTATCACGTCAGCTCTATTTGCTACTGAGCATAGTTTCCTCATGTCTTTGAAAGAGCTACATTCACATACAGTATAAATAGTTTGGGGTGGAAAATCCTCCTGAGATATTCCCTTTAAGCAAAATGGACCAAATACACATGTATATAAATTTGATGAATCTTTGGTTTCCACTTCTGTATTCACAGAAGAAAAAGTAATTATAGGAGTATACTGAATTATTGGTTCTTTAACTTTTAATAAATTGTAATTAAAAAATTACTAAAATAGTGACATAAACACATACCACCTCTAAAAGAAGGGAAACGCATCGAGTCTATGAGGGTAAAGCTGCCTGTTCAATGTCATGCTGTCACGCAGTGTTTAGCATGATTCTGCTGACTATATCTAACATTTTATTGTATTGAGTCTATTTCTTCAATTATATGCTGTGTCACAGATTGTTTATTGTGACTCTGCTGATCATTTTAATTTACTGATTATATTGAGCATATAAGTGTATAGCTGTCAGTGCAATATTTTACTGTCACAGATTGTCTATTATGATTCGGCTGACCATTATATGAGCTGCTGAAATATTACATTGTCATGGCTTTTCTGGTTGAGACTCTGACTCTGGTTGAGACTCTGACTCTGATTATGCTGATTTTCTTCACGGAACTGCCCCACCAGTACAATCATCTTGTGTGACAACATATATGATTAGTATACCTGTTGATGTTTACAAAAGCACTCAGCACTTTAACCCGTTAGTGACAGAGCCAGTTTGCAGCATAATGACTAGGCCAATTTTTACAATTCTGACCACTGTCACTTTATGAGATTATAACTCTGGAACGCTTTAATGGATCCCTCTGATTCTGAGATTGATTTTCGTGACATATTTTACTTCATGTTAGTGGTAAAATTTGTTCGATAAGTCTTGTGTTTATTTATGAAAAAAACAGAAATATGGCGAAAATTTAGAAAATTTTGCAATTTTAAAACTTTAAATTTTTATGCCCTTAAATAAGAGAGATGTGTCACACAAATTTCTTAATAAATAACATTTCCCACATGTCTACTTTACATCAGTACAATTTTGGATGCAAAATTTTTTTTTGTTAGGAAGTTATAAGGGTTAAAAGTTGACCAGCGATTTCTCATTTTTACAACAAAATTTGCAAAACCATTTTTTTAGGGACCACATCATATTTAATGTCATTTTGAGGGGTGTACATGACAGAAAATACCCAAAAGTGACACTGTTCTAAAAACTAGACCCCTCAAGGTGCTCAAAACCACATTCAAGAAGTTTATTAACCCTTTACGTGCTTCACATGAACTAAAGCAAAGTGGAAGGAAAAAATTAACATTTAACTTTTTTTTGCAAAAAATTTACTTCAGAACCAATTTTTTTTTTATTTACACAAGTGTTAAAAGAGAAAATGAACCACAAAGTTTGTTGTGCAATTTCTCCTGAATACGCCGATACCCCATATGTAGGGGTAAACCACTTGTTCAGCGCACGGCAGAGCTCGCAAGGGAAGGAGCCCATTTGACTTTTTCAATGCAGAATTGGCTGGAATTGAGATCGGATGCCATGTTGCGTTTGGAGAGCCCCTGATGTTCCTAAACAGTGGAAACCCCCAACAAGTGACCCCATTTTGGAAACTAGACCCCTTAAAGAACTTATCTAGATGTGTGGTGAGCATTTTGAACCTTCAAGTGCTTCACAGAAGTTTTTAACGTAGAGCCATGAAAATTAAAAATAATTTTTTTTACTCAAAAATGATTTTTTAGCCCGCTATTTTCTATTTTCACAAGGCTAACAGGAGAAATTGGACCACAATCATTTTTGTGCAATTTGTCCTGAGTACGCTTATACCCCATATGTGGGGGGAACCACTGTTTGGGTGCATGGGAGAGCTTGGAAGGGAAGGAGTGCCATTTTGGAATGCAGACTTTGATGGAATGGTCTGCGGGCGTCATGTTGCGTTTGCAGAGCCCCTGATGCACCTAAACAGTGAAAACCCCCGACAAGTGACCCCCTTTTGGAAACCAGACCCCCCAAGGAGCTTATCTAGATGTGTGGTGAGCACTTTGAATCCCCAAGTGCTTCACAGAAGTTTATAACCCAGAGCCGTGAAAATAAAGTTTTTTTTATTTCCACAAAAGTGATTTTTAGCCCCCAATTTTTAGACCCCCAAAGTTGGTAAATAGTGGAAACCCCTCAATTATTGCTCCAACCCTAACCCCAACACACCCCTAACCCTAATCCCAACCTTAACCCTAATCCCAACCCTAATCCTAATTCTAACCCTAATCCTAATTCGCCCTAACCCTAATTCTAACCCTAATTCTAGCCCTAACCCTAGCCCTAACCCTAGCCCTAGCCCTAACCCTAGCCCTAACCCTAGCCCTAGCCCTAACCCTAGCCCTAACCCTAGCTCTAACCCTAGACCTAGCCCTAACCCTAGCCCTAACCCTGGCCCTCGCCCTAACCGTAGCCCTAACCCTAGCCTTAACCCTAGCCCTAACCCTAGTCCTAATGGAAAAATGAAAGAAATATATTTTCTTTATTTCATTATGTTTGCCTAACTAAGGGGGTGATAAACGGGGGGGGTTATTCACTATTTTTTTTATTTTGATCACTATGATAGATTATCATAGTGATCAAAATGAATGAATGGAATCTGCCAGCTGGAGCCGGCCGATTCCCCGTGGGCACACTGCGCATGCGCCCGCCATTTTCCCCGGATCCAAGATGGCGGTGTCCACCGGAGGACGTCGGTGGGACGCAGGACAACCGGGAGGGGACAGAGGATCACGGAGAGGTACCAGGGAGGATCAGTGACCCTCTTTCTCTCTCTTATGTGGGATCACATCAGAGGAAAGAGAAATTAAATGCAATTTCGCGGCTTTTTTTTGATCGCCGTTATAGGGTTAGTAACGCAAAAGCGGGGTTGGTAAAAACCGACCCGATTCATGTTCTCTGGGGTCTCGGCTACCCCCTGCAGCCGAGACCCCGGAGAAAATTCAACACTGGGGGGCGCTATTTACTTACTCCACAGCGCCGTGAATTCACAGCGCTGTGGCTTAAGTATCTTTAATTACCGCCGTTAAAAGGCGTATCGGCGGTCGTTAAGGGGTTAACTTACTAGAGTGTTGGAGTTTAGATATTACACCACACAATATCTATCATATAAATGTTGTTACTAAGCACCCCTTTATCCTTTCCCTCGAAATCAGGCCAGATAGCATCTATACCAAGTTAAAGGGATAGAAGCGATAGTCGCCGAGGATCATGGGTGCCATTTCTCACTGCATAAAGGGTGCCAACCCCCGCTGTCAGGGAGTTTTGAGATTTAAAAGGGCAGCTACAGTTTCACCTAACGAATTTTTGAATTACAATTTCAAGTACAAGTATTATACTCCAACACTCAAATATTTTCATCTAGTTCTCCATCATTCTCCAAAAACAGGGCCAATAGGGCTAGCAGTTTGAGCCATCGACAAGGGGGGGCACCATTGCGCAATACAGTGTCTATGATGCCTACCTCCGCAGACAGGTAGAGGCAATTTTCAGGCTATATACCCATGTTGCAGAGATGCTGCGGAAATTTCCTCAACTCCCGCCTCGGTAAAAACGCATGGAATTCGCATGCGTTTTTCCCTTGGAAAACAAGCGTTTTTCACATGATTTTCGCATGCGGAATTCAAGCGCATTCCAAGCGATTTGAAGCATCACTTGGAATGTGATTGACAGGTTGGTCACACTTGTCAAACATAGTGTTTGACTAGTGTGACCAACTTTTTACTGTTTCTGAAGGAATTTCCACTGAGCTAAATCTGCCCCATAATCTGCTCCTAAGGGTGTATTCACATGTGTGAGAGGAGCAGTTAACAAATCGCTGCTATTTTTTTCTCATATCAAATTTTGCCATACAGTATTATGTAAGGGCTGGGAGCCAAAAAATAGGGCATGTCATTGTTTCTTTCCAGCAGCCCTAAAATATAGTATTTCACCTATGTCATTAATTTCCATGGGGGGGAACTATGCCGTGCTTATTCCAGCAGATTTGCTACAGGTTTTGTGGCAATAAGGTCGCTTCACACAGGAGATTGTTTGGCGCGAATATTGCCAGACACTTTAGCTCTACAAATCACAACCTATTATTTTCAATGGCCGTATTCACATGGCCACATGACATCACATGTGCAAATTCATTTCATCATTGCGGGTCCCAGCGTCCCCGTGAAGCAAATGGTGGTGATATCACACAGGTCCTTTAGCCTGCACCCAATATTATATGATGGTGACATCACTACATCACCCCCATTGGCTTCATATACAACCCATCCCAGGTTGTGCCATCGCTATACACAACATTCATATTTTAACTTTACTTTCTTACAGTCGACACCTGATACACTGCTGTAAAGCTGGCAGCGCTGTTCAAACACCATGTATTTCCTTCAGGAAATGCCCATCTAGTTTTTTAATTACAATTTATTAAAAGTTATATATTAATGGATTTTTAATTAGCTTACTTCACTTCTGTATTCAATAACATAAATGGAGAGACTATCATATGCCAATATTAATCCATAGTTCATTGGAATAAAATGCACCAAGTTTTTAAAGAGTTGTTTGTAGCTTAATAAATTTGATAAATAATAAATGAAACGAAACCCGACCATAGCGTGAGGTCGGTCACGAGGTCGGTGACCAGAGCGCCAAAGTCTTGTTTCAAATGATGCTTCCAGCGCCCTTTTTCAGCCAATGATGGAGGACGCACACTGTGGGCAACGCGATGACATGGGCAGCGGCCACCACCATCTTTGAGAAGGGCATGCAAGTGATTGGCTTGCTTTGTGTGTTGTCACAGGGGCTATCAAAAGGCATGCACGCCGACCGCCATCTTACTTCTGCCGATCTTAGCATAGGGAGAGGTTGCTGCTGCTGATTCTGAATAAAGGAGAGCGTTAGGCAGGGAAGAAGAACAAAAAAAACTGCTTCTGCTGGTAGCGATTTTCACTGTACAACACAACAGTTTGTGTGCAGTGACAGGGGAGGCTATATTTTTGTGCATCAGCTCTGTTGGTTATTAGGCTGCCTTATAAGGCTCCCTGATAGCTGCATTTCTGTTTGCACACTGCTGGGCAAACGGCTTTTTTAAAAGCAAAAATACTTTTCTTCCTCTTTTCTGCACAGTTACCAAGCGTTCATTTTTCTACACTTTTGTGTGCAGCAATCCTGCTTATTAGGCTGCCTGCTGCCATACTTGGACTGAGAGCATCATTGTCAGCCTCCTAAAATCTCTAGGGAGATTCAAATTCTCCCCAATACTATATACACCTTGTACTTTGTCATACACCAGCCAATTTCAGCCTGTTAAATTGAGGTGTAATCTATAGTGGGCCTGAGATAATAGTTCTGCCTCCTAAAATCTCTAGGGAGATTCAAATTCTCCCCAATACTATATACACCTTGTACTTTGTCATACACCAGCCAATTTCAGCCTGTTAAATTGAGGTGCAATCTATAGTGGGCATGAGATAATTGTTCAGCCTCCTAATATCTCTAGGGAGATTCAAATTCTCCCTAATACTATATACACCTTGTACATTGTTTTACACTACCATATAGCTGGTGATATTTTGGGTACATTTTCCCAAAAATGAGGAAGTATGGTGGAAGAGGGTGGGGGTTGCCAGCTGGTACTGATGGTGGTGGTGGTGCATCTTCTGGTAGTGGCAAAAGCACAATAGCACCTAAGGCAGGAGGTGTTGAGCCTGCGTCATCATCTGGCTCCACAAGGCCTCGAAGGCTCCCTTTTCTGGGAGTAGGTAAACCGCTTTTAAAGCCGGAGCTTCAGGAACAAGTTTTGGCTTACATTGCTGACACAGCCTGTAGCTCTATCGCCTCCTCTTCTGAAATTTCAAAAAATAAAAGCACTGAGTCATCAGTCGAGGCTCCTTGTCTGGAACAACACCTTTCCTTGTGTCCTTCACCCCTACCAAAAGTGAAAGATGCGGCAGGCCACACTACAGATTACTCCATGGAGCTCTTTTCACATACCATGCCTGGGTTATCAAGTCAAATCGTGAACTCCACAGTCCAAGATGAATCTGCCATGGAGTGCACTGATGCACAGCCACTGCTAGATTTTTCTGCTGGTACATTCACTCAGAGCACTACATTGTCCTCGCAGTGTACTGAGCCAGAATCTGACGCTGATGAAACTCAGGTGCTCCTTCCCGCATACTATACCACGTTACACGGTGACACAGAGGAAAGTGCACATGAAATTGAAGAGGAGGTGATGGATGACCCAGTTGTTGACCCAGATTGGCATCCATTGGGGGAAGAGAGTGCTGCTGCCAATAGCTCAGAAGAGGAGGAGGAGGATCCGCAGCAGGCATTGACATCGCAACAGCTGTTAGCTGGCAGGCCCATAGCAGTGCAAAAACGGATTACAAAAACCGAAAGAGTTGCCGGACAGCTTGGCCAGACGGTCAAATTAGCACAGTGTGCAAGGCCTCAAAATGTCTTCCATAGTAGGAAAAGTGCAGTGTGGCACTTTTTTGAACAAAATCCTAATGATCAGGCAAAGGTTCGTTCGACCCACCTCCTCCTCCTCCAGAAGCGAAAGCTCTTCCAGAGAGCGCAGTTGCACGAGCACTCCATACGCAGCTGCCAGTGTTGCACACGAGGTGTCCCACTATCGAACAGCTAGTGGTAAGGGTCAGCAGGCTGTGTTGAAGATGATGTGTTTGGGCGACAACAGACACACCGCGGAGGTACTGGCCGACTACTTGCAGCGACAAACTGAGTCATGGCTGGGCAGTCTACATCTTGAGGCAGGCAAGGTAGTTAGTGGCAGCCATAGCCCTTTCAAAACTCAGACACATATCTGTTGTGAGTTCATTTTCTGGTCTACTAGTTGTGAGTTCTCCTTCCAGGCTCCCTCTGGTTGGAAAGGAGGTAGTGAGGCTGATTTAATCAGTAGAGATCTGCCACCTGATAATGGACGATTGGACCTCAGGAATCTCAGATTGGATTTAAGACAGCCAACGCCCTTCTCTGGTGCTGGTGATTCCTTCTGCTTGTCAGGTCTTGGTTCTCAGCTCTGTTCCAGTCAGCTCAAGCTAAGTTTCTCTGCTAATGTTCACACTAGATTTTGTTGTTCTATTCAGTTTTTTGTGTGGTCAGCCAGCCCCGGCTGGGGCTGTGCTGAATTTCCACTCTTATTTATCTGTATTTGCCAATTTGCTTTTTGTCCCTTATTAGATTGGCCTCTTTTTGCTCTGTCTCAGAATATTTCAGAGTGCTGATATAGTGGGAGAAGTCTAGTGACTTCAGGGTTAATTTTGTTATCAGAAGTGTTAGACATTATTTTGTAGGGTTTTGGGCAGATTGCAGACAGTGTCTTTCCTTTCCTCTCCTTTCTAGTTAGTTTGGGCCCCATCGTTTGCTCAGCCTATTTTCCTGCCTGTGTTTGTGTTTTCATCTTGTTTCACCGTCAATACATGTGTGGGGGCTGTCTATTCCTTTGGGGTCTGCTCTGGGGCAGTTAGTTTTCCCCTTTTCTTGCTTTAGGCTTATTTAGTCCTCCGGCCGTGATGAGGCGTCTAGGTTCATCGTAGGTACGCTCCACGGCTGCTGCTAGTTGTGTGGTTAGGATCAGGGATCTGCAATCTGCATAGTTACCAACCTCTTGGTTTTTCTGGGCTTAGCATGTTTAGGTTTCTTCCTCCTCGGTGACCCATTCATAACACATACCTTGCCTGGCTCACACCTTGAACCTGGTGGTGCAGTGCTCCCTCAATAATTATCCGGAGTTAACAGCCCTGCTCCCTAAGTGCGAAGACTGTGCTCGCACATCCACCGGTTGCCCGTACACTCAAGTCGTATGCAGAAGCTGCAGCGATTGCTCCACCTTCCCAAGCACCGCCTAATTATCGACGTTGCAACAAGGTGGAACTCCACCCTGCACATGGTTGAGAGGCAGGCTGTAATGCATTTGTGGGTGGATACACGGGCAGACAGTTTGAGGGCAGACATGGAGTTGTCTGGTGTGCAGTGGTTGAAGCTGAAAGACCTCTGTAAAGTCCTTCAGTGTTTTGAGGAATGCACACGGCTGGTAAGCGCAGACGACGCCATCATAAGCATGAGCATCCCACTTATGCATCTGCTCATGCAAACTTTGATTCACATTAAGGAGCAGGCGACTGCAGCCGAGGAGGAAGAGGAAGAGGAGGAGGGAAGTCTTGATGACAGTCAGCCATTGTCTGCTCAGGGAACTCTCCTGGACGAGGTGGAGGAAGAAAAGGAAGAGGAGGAGGAGGATGATGGGGATGATTATTTAGGGGAGGAGGATGCTTCTCAGGGGGCAAGAGAAAATGTTGGCGTGGCAAGGTCAGGTACAGGGTTTGTGCGTGACTGGAGGGATGTGGATTTGCCAGAAAGTGCTCCTCCACACAGCACTCGCAGTGCATCATTGACACCGGGAACATTGGCCCACATGTGTGATTATGCCTTGCAGATCCTAAAAAAGGACCCCCGCATTGCAAAAATGATGAACGATGATGACTACTGGTTGGTTAGCATCCTGGATCCACGCTATAAAGGCAAATTCCAAAACATCATGCCACAGGAGAACCTAGCGTTAATATTGGCTAACAAACAAGCAACTCTGGTAAACCGTTTGTTCGAGGCATTCCCAGCACACAGCAGTGGTGATGGTTCTCACATGAGCCATAGGGGGCAACATGGACGAGGTGTTCATGGTGCACACATCCAAAGTGGCGATGGAGACAGGGGTTTCATGACCATGTTGTAGACTGATTTTTCAAGTACCGCTCACACGACTGATAATACTGCATCGATTGAAAGTGACAGGAGACAGCAATTGTCAACTATGGTTACAAACCACTTCTCCCATATCGATGTTCTACCTCACAGTTCATTCCCCTTTGACTATTGGGCCTGTAAACTGGACACCTGGCCTGAATTGGCACAATATGCCTTACAGGAGCTCGCTTGCCCTGCTGCTAGTGTGCTATCCGAAAGAGTCTTCAGTGCTGCTGGATCAATCCTCACAGAGAAAAGGACCCATCTGTCAACCCAAAATGTTGATGATCTAACCTTCATTAAAATGAACCATGCATGGGTTTCAAAGGATTTTGACCCACCTTCCCCTGCTGACACATAGGTTGCCAGAAAAATGGCTCGCTTTTGTCCTCCTCTTCCTCGAACTTCTCCAATTCCTCCATTTGCAGCTGCTGAATGTCCAACATCAACATATGCCATTTTTTCAACCTCCCTAACTGGGCTGCCTCCCCCCCAGGGCCGGGGTCACCACCTGGCGCACGAACCCGTGCGAGTGCCATTGCCCTGGACAGGTGGGTGGGCCCACTCTTGGGCGACGGCACTGGCACAGAGTCCCTCATAGTACAATCAAGTGTCTCAGACGGTGGGGGTGCACACCCGCCGTCAGACACACTGGCGGGCTATGAGGAGCCTTGTGCCAGTATCGCCGCCCACGAGTGGGCCCCCCTGCTTGCTCAGGGCCCCAGCACTTGCAATACTTACCTCTCCCTGCTCCACCGCTGTGTAGTCTGGGCTATTAAATCCTTCACTGGGACTGCCACTACAAATTTGGTGAACTGATAGATGATGGTTAAGATGTAGCTATGCCCTGTCCTGCTGGGCTCTATCTTCAGATGATCAATGGTTTCCATTTGTTATGGACGTTGACTCACAATGAGATGCAGTGGTGGTTTATCATGAGCTTTCACAGTTTTCCTACTCACAGACGTGTGACATTCCTGCCCACATTTTTAAATGTTTCCTCTCATGCCAATCCAATAGAATCGCCTACGGCCTGTGGCTTCTGTCTTTTACACTCCAAAGTTACCTGACAGATCATGATAGGCAGTGAGAACCATGTCTACATCTCTCCCTGTGATCACAATTTGATGGAGATGAGTAACAGTGTCGGGATCCACGGTACTGCGATACAGCAACCCTTTCTTCACAAAGAACTATTTTCGCTGTCTCCACAGACAAAGTAATAGAGGGTCAGCATCGCCTCTGAGAATTCTCCCAGGAGTTTTTCCCATGATTAGTAATTCCAAAATTTCTGCAATCACTCATCTTTCCGTCTATACTTGTATCCATCTCGTTTCCTCTTGCGGAGAGTCTGGACTGTCTTACTGAGACTGAAATATATATGAAGATTTAAAAATACCCCAACAGTGTATACTGGTGTACGCTTCGAATACATTACCCTTTTACTACTTTTTAGATTTTTGTCTAATCCATACTGAGGCTGTGAGTGTCTTTGTCGGACTCCGGAAATATACACAGAGATTTTTAATGTTTAAACTATGCTATATATACCTGTTATCCAGTGACATTGTACCCTTTCTCAACTTTCTACAATCTTGTCAAATCCATACTGGGCCTGAGACAGTCTGAGTATGCCTCCTGATAAGAGATGAGCGGTGTTTGAGTCGAACTGTTTGCCAAGTTCAAATTCGAGCTGTTTTGGGCGGTGTTCGAGCCATTCGTCGAACTCGAACACTTTGCTTAAAATTCGGCTGTTCGAGAACAGTTCGTTCACCAAAAGCGTAACTTTATTTTCACATTTATAATGCTTTTCAATGTTAATAGACAGTTTCATGGCATAGTAGCGGTGTCTGGTAGCCAGCGGTGTGGTACACCTGTCAAGGAGCTACACCGTGTGTGTTTCTAATAATTTTTTACCGCATCTTGTCCAGGAAATCCTTTTTGGCCTTGTAGCAGAGTCTGCTACTCAGCAGAGGAGACTACCCGTGAACTTAGCTATGCCGCCTGTTTATGAAATAACCAGTTTTTGACTGCATTTAGCCCAGTTTATACTTTGGGCCTAGTAACTGTGTCTGCTACTCAGCAGAGGAGCCGACCCGTGAACCAAGCTGTGCCGCCTGTTTATGTAAGAACCATTTTTTAACTCCATTTAGCCCAGTCAATACTTTGGGCCTAGTACCTGTGTCTACTGCTCAGCAGAGGAGCCCACCCGGGAACCTAGCTATGCCACCTGTTTATGTAAGCACTGTCTGCTACTCAGCAGAGTTGCCCACCCGTGAACCAAGCTATGCCGCCTGTTTATGTAAGAACTGTGTGCTACTCAGCAGAGGAGCCCAGCTGTTAAGCAAGCTACAGCACCTGTGGTTTGGACACTTAATTTTTGCACATTCTTTCTGGAATGCCGGTTAGGCCTAATTCCGGAATTCCGGTTGACCTGCACTTACTGGGAAATCCTCGTTCGCAGGGAAGAATTGGAAACCCAGAACCTCATCAATAACGGGGTTCAGTGGGTTATCCGCACCTGTAAGCGACACACGCTGGTCCTTTCAGTGTAGCGCGCATGCAGCCCCGGACATGTAAGGGCATGACAGACCTGTTATTGCTCGATCTCGCATGCCAGAGCCTCGCATGTCCCTCTAGTAAGCTGGACGCCGACCACGGGGGCATGCCGGAGTCTCGTTTGTTAACGGGTTTAAGCTGACAAATCGCTAGCACAACTAAAAACGGCCATGCACCACTACCCACAGAATCCAGAAAGCTTGCAATCTGTCCATCTTTTCCGTGGCTGGTGTTATTAATGAGTCACCGAAGGAGGAAAAAACAAAAATGCAAGCTAAGTCTAGAAAACCGGAGAGCTATCGGATTGCAGACCCCTTATCCTATTCACACAACTAACAGTAGCCGTGGGGGGTTCCTACGGTGCCCTAGACCCCTCGTTCACAGCCGGAGAACTAAATAAGCCTAAAGAAAGAAAGGGGAAATCTAAATTGCCCCAGAGCAGACCCCAAAGCAATAGACAGCCCCCAACATGTATTGTCGGTGAAAAGCAGATGAAAACACAAACACAGACAGAAAGACAGGTTGAGCAAACGATGGGGCCCAACTAGCTAAATAGGAAAGGACAGAAAAGATGCTGGCTGCAATCCGCAAAAATACTGCCAAAATAATGTCCAACACGTCTGATAGAAAAAAGGCCCTGAAGTCACTAGACTTCAAAAACACTATATCAGCACTCAGGTATATTCTGAAGACTGAGCAAAAGATCAACTTGACCAGAGACAAAAATGGAGCTCAGCCTGTATCAACAAGGGCAGGTAGAACACAAACACTAAGTAAACAGACAATATCTCATGGAAAAATAAGAGAGATAAGAGAGCAAATACTTAGCTTTCAGAAGACAGGTACTGAACTGGTTTGCAAGAGCTCAGAGCAGAAAGGATCACCAGCACCCCTGTAGGGCATCGGCTGCCTTATATCCGCTCAGTGATTCCGGGTGTCCAATCAGGCTCCACCTGTTCAGATGACAGGTTCTTCCCAACCCAATCAATTTCACTACCTCTCTTCACCAACAGAGGGAGTTCATCAGACATCAACGGTGAAGGGGAAAATGAACTCACAACAGGCTGGCATGGTTGAGGTTGCCCGTGTGGAGTCCAATTAAGCCGCAGGCTCCACTCCTTGTGGTGGTGCCCTTCTCGACAGTCCTTTAAGGTTCAGCTTTGCAACCATACTGCCCCAACACTTTGACTTCATGGATGCTGTTCGGAGGGTTGTGGGAATAACGCCGCCCGATCGGCAGTTGGCATAATTTATTTATTTATGGTGGGAAGTCTGACGGTTTATGATCGTCTTCGATTTTAGAATTTTAGAATTTTTTTGTATTTCAGATTTTTAATCCAGCCTTTCTTGACTTCATAAGGGCATGACATGCCTATATCTGTGTCTCCTCCTCCTCCTTTTACACCACCACCTCTTTTCTCTATGTAGTTGCCCTTTTCCATATGTTATTTGTGTCTTCTGAGCATTTTGTCTGCTTTGGAACACCTTTTAAGGTGTTTTGTATGTGTTTTCTAGGTGTTTGTATGTGTTTGTGCTTGCCTGCCATTGTTTTCAATGGGGTTCGACGGTGTTCGTCGCACGTTCGGCGAACATTCGACGAACTTGCCTCCTGTTCGACGAACCAAACCGAACTCGAACACTAGCGGGGTGGCTCAACACTACTCCTGATATATAGACGTACATTTTTAATGTTTAAACTATGCTATATATACCTGGTGATACTGTACCCTTTCTGCCAGAAAGTCCTCCTCCACCCACCACTCTAAGTGTATCATTGACACCTGGAACATTGGCCCACTTGTGTGATTATTTCTTGCGGATCTTCTTTTTATATTGTGGTGTGAACCATCCTGAGCGTGAGAGTCTGTGGGTTACTCCTGCAATTTATATGTAGATTTAAAAATTACCCCAACACTGTATACAGCTCTACGCTTGTGATACATTACCCATTTACTGTTTTTAATATTCTGGTCTAATCCAAACTGACCAAGTGAGAGTCTGTTTCTGACTATGGAAATAAATACTGAGATTGACAATGACCCCTACACTTTATACAACTGTACGCTTCAGATCCATTACCGTTTTACGGCTTTTTATATTGTGTTGTAATCCATACTGAGCCTGAGAGCGTCTGTGTCTGCCTCCTGAAATAAATATATGGAGATTTAGAATGTTTAAACTATACTATATATACCTGCTATCTGATGATACTGTACCCTATTTCTACTTTTTATATTCTTTTCTAATCCATACTGAGCCTGTGAGCATCTCTGTGTGACTCGTGAAATATATACGGAGATTTACAATTATCCTTTGACTGTATACAGCTGTACGCTTCTGATACAGTACCATATATCTGATGTTATTTTGGGTACATTTTCTCCAAAATTTGGAAGTATGGTGGAAGAGGCCGTGGACATGGGTGTGGGGGGGCAGCTGGTACTGATGGTGGTGGTGCATCTGCTCGTAGTTGCAAAAGCACAATAGCAGCTAAGGCAGGAGGTGTTGAGCCTGCATCATGGTCTGGCTGAGGAAGGCCTGGAAGGTTACCTTTTCTGGGAGTAGGTTAACCGCTTTTAAAGCTGGAGCATCAGAAACTGGTTTTGGCTTACATTGCCGAAACAGACTCCAGCTAATATGACCTCCTCTTCTGAAGTTTCAAAAAATGCAAGCACTGAGTCGTCAAGTGCTGGCTCCTGGTCAGGAAGAACCACTTTCCTTGTGTCCTTCACCCCCACCAAAAGTGAATGATGCAGCAGGCCACACTTCACATTAGTCCATGTAGTTCTTTCTCACATACCATGCCTGGGTTATCAAGTCAAATTGTGAATTCCCCAGTCCAAGATGAATCTGACATGGAGTGTGGGTCGCCAGCCAGGGCAGTGGGGTTAATTGGTACCGGGACGGTGTCTCAGAGTGATGTGTCACGTTGGTGGTGACCCGGTCCGTGGCCCTGGGCGTCCATGCAAAGGGGTGAATAACGTTTATAGGTGAATGATACATGACGCCACCTGTGGTTTCTGATCAGATTGAGCAGCGCTGCAGTGTCGCTTCTCTGGGACAGATGTTGTGGTGCAGCTAAGATGTAGAAGCCCTGCACAGGTAGGCCCGTAGTCGCAGGGGAGATGAAAGAGTTAAAAGATTAAACTAAAAACTCGCACTGAAGTGTGTACCTTAAGGATTAAGCTCCGAAGGGCTAATTAACATATGTGTTAAGATTAAGGTCTCTATGCAGGACTGAGAAGGGTGTATTACCTTTTAGGCAGACATTTGACTGTGACGTCACGCAAGGTCCTGCAGCGTCTCTGCACCTTGCAGGCTTCCTTAACGCGGCGTCTGTATTCCACACAGGTGGCCGCTTCAGAGCTACAGATAGACGTTAGTCACCGGCCGGGACAACGTCTCCTATCAGTAATCCTGCTCATTTGGAGCCAAGAATTTAGCAACTATTTCGTTTTGGAAAGTTTATGAGCTATTCCTCTGGATTTCCTGTCTGCCAAACAGCGTTCCTGGGACTTCAGCACCATTATCCAAATGTCTGTCTAAAAGGTAATACACCCTTCTCAGGAGCACTCACCACTAGAGTTGAGCGATACCGTCCGATACTTCAAAGTATCGTATCGGATGGTATCGGCCGATCTTTAAAAAAAGTATCGGTATCGCCGATTCCGATACCGGAAGTCCCATTCAAGTCTATGGGACTTCCGGTATCGGAATAAGAAAAACCCTTTCCTGCCCTTGTACAGCCTCTTTGGGGTCTGTACGGGCCTTTCGGGGGGCTGTGCCGGCCTGCCAGGGGGTCTGTGCAGGCTCCGGTGGTCTGTGCCGGCCTGCCGGTGGTCTGTGCAGGCTCCGGGGGGCTGTGCCGGCCTGCCGGGGGGCTGTGCCGGCCTGCCGGGGGGCTGTGCAGGCTCCGGGGGGCTGTGCCGGCCTGCCGGGGGGCTGTGCCGGCCTGCCGGTGGTCTGTGCAGGCTCCGGGGGTCTGTGCAGGCATCGTCCGATGGGACTACAAGTCCCATCGGGCGATGCCTGCTACCATGACAGTGATTGACACATTAGCCAATGATGGGACAGTAGTAGCCCCATCATCCGGCTAATGTGTTAAATGTAAAAAAAAAAAAAAAAAAAAATTACATGCTACATACATACAACATGCATACTACATACATGCTACATTCATACTACATACTACATACATGCTACATTCATACTACATAAATACTAGATGCAACATACATACTACATATATACTACATGCATGCTACATACATACTGCATGCTACATACATACCACATATATACTACATACATACTACATGCATGCTACATGCATGCTACATGCTACATACATAACACATATATACTACATGCATGCTACATACATACTACATGCTACATACTACATATATACTACATGCATGCTACATACTACATGCTACATACATACTACATATATACTACATGCATGCTACATACATACTGCATGCTACATGCATACTACATACATACTACATACATACTACATGCTACATACATACTACATATATACTACATACATACTACATACATACTACATGCATGCTACATGCATGCTACATACATACCACATACATAACACATATATACTACATGCATGCTACATACATACTACATGCTACATACATACCATATACATACTACATGCATGCTACATACATACTACATGCATGCTACATACATACTACATGCTACATACATACTACATATATACTACATGCATGCTACATACATACTACATGCTACATACATACTACATATATACTACATGCATGCTATATACTACATGCTACATACATACTACATATATACTACATGCATGCTACATACATACTACATGCATGCTACATACATACTACATGCTACATACATACCACATACATACTACATATATACTACATGCATGCTACATACATACTGCATGCTACATGCATGCTACATACATACTACATACATACTACATGCTACATACATACCACATATATACTACATACATACAATACATTCATACAATACATACATAGACATACAGTACATATAACATAGAGTAACATACTTACCAATACTTGTCACATTGTTCCCCGAAGCCATTGTCTTTTCCGGAATAAATATTAACATAACAAACCACAAAAATACTCACCCAGGATCCGAAGCAGTCCACGAGTGTGTCCCACGACGATCTTGGGTAGAGAACTGCAGCATCAGCTGTTGCTGCCGTTCTCTACGGGCTGCAGGAATCCAATGACGGAAGGTAGGTATCCTTCCGCACTGTATTCCTCCGCCACTTAAAAAAAAAAAAAGTCCCTAGTCTCACTTTATGCCATTGCTGTGTGGGAAATTCCCACGCAGCAATGGCATAAAGTGAGACTAGGGACTTTTTTTTTTTTAAGTGGCGGAGGAATACAGTGCGGAAGGATACCTACCTTCCGTCATTGGATTCCTGCAGCCCGTAGAGAACGGCGGCATCAGCTGATGCTGCCGTTCTCTACCCAAGATCGTCGTGGGACACACTCGTGGACTGCTTCGGATCGTGGGTGAGTATTTTTGTGGTTTGTTATGTTAATATTTATTCCGGAAAAGACAATGGCTTCGGGGAACAATGTGACAAGTATTGGTGAGTATGTTACTCTATGTTATATGTACTGTATGTCTATGTATGTATTGTATGAATGTATTGTATGTATGTAGTATATATGTGGTATGTATGTAGCATGTAGTATGTATGTAGTATGTATGTAGCATGCATGTAGTATATATGTAGTATGTATGTAGCATGCATGTAGTATATATGTAGCATGTATGTAGTATGTATGTGGTATGTATGTAGCATGTAGTATGTATGTAGCATGCATGTAGTATATATGTAGTATGTATGTAGCATGTAGTATGTATGTAGTATGTATGTAGTATGTATGTGGTATGTATGTAGCATGTAGTATGTATGTAGCATGCATGTAGTATATATGTAGTATGTATGTAGCATGTAGTATGTATGTAGTATGTATGTAGTATGTATGTGGTATGTATGTAGCATGTAGTATGTATGTAGCATGCATGTAGCATGCATGTAGTATGTATGTAGCATGCATGTAGTATGTATGTAGCATGCATGTAGTATGTATGTAGTATGTATGTAGCATGCAGTATGTATGTAGCATGTATGTAGTATGTATGTAGTATATATGTAGTATGTATGTAGCATGTAGTATGTATGTAGCATGCATGTAGTATATATGTAGTATGTATGTAGCATGCATGTAGTATGTATGTAGTATGTATGTAGTATGTATGTAGCATGCAGTATGTATGTAGCATGTATGTAGTATGTATGTAGTATATATGTAGTATGTATGTAGCATGCATGTAGTATGTATGTAGCATGTAGTATGTATGTAGCATGCATGTAGTATGTATGTAGCATGTATGTAGTATGTATGTAGCATGTATGTAGTATGTATGTAGCATGTAGTATGTATGTAGCATGCATGTAGTATGTATGTAGTATTTTTTTTTTTTTTTTTTAACATTTAACACATTAGCTGGATGATGGGACTACTACTGTCCCATCATTGGCTAATGTGTCAATCACTGTCATGGTAGCAGGCATCGCCCGATGGGACTTGTAGTCCCATCGGACGATGCTTGCACAGACCCCCGGACATCAGCACAGCCCCCCGGCAGGCCGGCACAGCCCCCTGGCAGGCCGGTACAGACCCCCACAGGGTGCACAGACCACCGGCAGGCCGGCACAGCCCCCCGGCAGGCCGGTACAGACCCCGGGCAGTCCACACAGCCCCCCGGCAGGCCGGCACAGCCCCCCGGCAGGCCGGCAGAGACCCCCGGAAGGCCCGAAATGACGGCGCATCATGATGCGCACACACCGCGCATCATGATGACGTCAGGCCGTCAATCAACTGAACTTCCGATTCCGATGCCGAATTCCGATATTGAAAAAATATCGGAAGTCGGTATCGGAATTCCGATACAGCAAGTATCGGCCGATACCCGATACTTGCGGTATCGGAATGCTCAACACTACTCACCACCTCTCATGGCAGCCTGTTCCACTCATTGATCAATCTAAGTGTCAAAAAGTTTTTTCTAATATCAAATCTGTTTCTCCTCTCATTCAGTTTCATCCCATTGCTTCTAGTCTTTCCTTGTGAAAATGAGAATAAAGATGATCCTTCTACAAGGTGACAGCCCTGGAGATATTTGTAGACAGCTATTAAGTCTCCTCTCAGGCTAGTTTCACACTTGCTTTTTTTTGCAGCGCGTTTTTCCCGCAAAAAAACGCATTAAAAAAACGCATACAAATGCATACAAACGCTGCGTTTTTTTCCAGCATTTTAATGCGCATGCAGGAAAAAAACGCAGCGTTTTTGCGCGTTTGTATGCGTTTTTTGTGCGTTTGCGTTTTTTTACAGATTTTGGAAAAACCCCACAAAAAAGAAAATACAACCATTCAACAACACACAAGACCAATGGGACTTCATTGTGGGTGTGGTATGTTAATATATATAGACCTTGTCTACAGTATTCTTCACATTTGCTTGATTCTTCTCGTGACCATGGATCTGCGCTGGAAGAGTTTTCACTTCAACTTGGATTTGGACATCTCGATGGCTCAGGCGTATGCAGTTGCTTGCCATGAACAAAGGAAGAGAGAGGCAGCGAAGACGGCGGCGTATGTGGATACATCCGATTGTTGAACTCCGGGAGAGCCGTGGGGCATACCACACCCTCTACAGCGAGCTACGTGCAAACCCGGAGAAATTTAATGATTATATCCGGATGTCCCACGAAAGTTTCATGGATTTGCTTGCTCGTGTCCAACAATCCATCCGGAGACAGGACACACAGCTCCGTCGTGCGATTCCTCCTGAGGAACGGCTACTGGTGACATTACGGTATGTTTTAAAAACAAAGGGGTGTGGTCTGATGTTTTTTTTTGGAAATTTAGTATTCAAAACCTTGGGTAATTAGTTTTCGTGAATGTACTAATATCTTATTTTATAGTTTTTAAAAATAATATACATAAATATTAATTTTACTTCTTTGTCTGTTCACAGATTCCTGGCGACTGGAGAAACCCTATCCTCACTACACTTCCAGTACCGTATTGGAATCTCTACCTTGTCTGGAATTGTTGCTGACACCTGCCGGGCTCTCTGGAATGTTCTTTGCCCAGAATTTATGCCCCTGCCCACCGCTGAAAAGTGGATGGAAATTGCTGACAAATTCTGGACAGTATGCAATTTTCCCAACTGTTTGGGAGCTGTTGATGGGAAACACATACGGATCATCAAACCCCAAAGAACGGGATCTGAGTACTATAATTACAAAAAGTACTTTTCAATAGTACTCATTGCAATTGCGGATGCCGGATGTATGTTTGTAGCAGTGGACATTGGAGCATTTGGCCGTGGTAATGACTCGCAGGCTTTTAAAAACTCAGACATGGGCCGGAGGTTGTATGGCAACCAATTTAATTTCCCTATGCCACGGCCTCTTCCTCACACCGAAGCTCCGCCACTGCCCTTTGTAATGGTTGGCGATGAGGCTTTTCAAATGTGCGGAAACTTACTGAAACCCTACTCCAGCCGGGACTTGGACCACACCAAAAAAATATTTAATTACAGGCTGACCAGGGCCAGAAGAACTGTCGAGTGTGCTTTTGGGATTCTTGTTTCCAGATGGCGAATTCTGGGCACGGCCATTAATCTTAAACTTGAAACAGTCGATGAGGTGGTGAAGGCCTGTGTGGTTCTACATAACTTTGTGATGGCTAAAGAGCACCCGACCTTTGAACTGGACGATGATGCTCCTAACCCATTGCCTGAATTCACTCAGCACACTCTCAGGTCATCCGTTGAAGTTGGCCAAATGAGGGACAAATTTGCGGCCTACTTTATTTCTGATGTAGGACGGGTGCACTGGCAAGATGAAATGGTGTAATGTTGTTGTTTATGGTAATAAAAATCCTTATTTGATACCATTACTGAGTGCACTATATTTTTTAAACTCCAATTAATTAAAAAACTTCCCATGTATAACTGAATTTTTTTATGTTCACACACCTGGGCAGGTAAATACACATATGAGTTAAAATTCAGCATTGCTAGTCTGCGTGAAATATATTGGAATGAGCAAAGCTGCAGGCCATGAATCATGAAACAATTTTTTTTTCAATCGAAAATTGTGCAACTAGTTTAAAACAAAGTATGTGATTTTCTCAAAACACAACCCTCAAAACCCAACCCCAATGAAAGTCCATGGGGAATACAAGTAAGTTACACTAGGCCTTGGAATGACTATACTAGGCCGTGGTATTTCAAATATGAGTATATTAGGCCTTGTGCCTACTAGTATATTCATATGTGAAATACCACGGCCTAGTATAGTCATAACAAGGCCACAAGGCCTACTCGATTTTGGCAAACTAGTATCTTGTTTCACAAAACTTGACAAGTTTCAACAGTTTGAAAATAGATTCTATTTGGTAAAACTAGAGTTATTACACTAGGCCTTGTAATGACTATACTAGGCCGTGGTATTTCAAATATGAGTATAGTAGGCCTTGGGGCTAGTAGTATAGTAATATGAGAAATACCACGGCCTAGTATAGTCATACCAAGGCCTACTGTAATAACTCGATTTTTAACAACTAGCATCTTGTTTCACAAAAAACAAACTGGTGAAACTAGAAAGAAACTTATTTTTTAGACAAGTTTCAACAGTTTGTTTTTCATGAAACCAGATTCTATTTGGTAAAAATAGAGTTATTACACTAGGCCTTGGAATGACTATACTAGGCCGTGGTATTTCAAATATGAGTATAGTAGGCCTTGGTGCTAGTAGTATAGTAATATGTGAAATACCACGGCCTAGTATAGTCATACCAAGGCCTACTGTAATAACTCGATTTTAAACAACTAGCATCTTGTTTCACAAAAAACAAACTGGTGAAACTAGAAATAAACTTATTTTTTAGACAAGTTTCAACAGTTTGTTTTTCATGAAACCAGATTATATTTGGTAAAACTAGAGTTATTACACTAGGCCTTGTAATGACTATACTAGGCCGTGGTATTTCAAATATGAGTATAGTAGGCCTTGGGGCTAGTAGTATAGTAATATGTGAAATACCACGGCCTAGTATAGTCATACCAAGGCCTACTGTAATAACTCGATTTTTAACAACTAGCATCTTGTTTCACAAAAAACAAACTGGTGAAACTAGAAAGAAACTTATTTTTTAGACAAGTTTCCACAGTTTGTTTTTCATGAAACCAGATTCTATTTGGTAAAAATAGAGTTATTACACTAGGCCTTGGAATGACTATACTAGTCCATGTTATTTCACATATGACTATACTAGCCCTTGGGTTTGTTTTTAACATGTATTTACCCATCAGTGTGTGTGAGCGGCGCAAACAACATTAATGAAACTTATTAATGGTGAACCACAAATGTAAATTTATTTTTTATCACAAAAATAAAACTAAAAATTATTTTTTACGGCGTTTGGGGGCAGATGGTTTCAATTTGGGGGTGTGCAGGGAATATGCAACACTTGCAGTTGAAGACGGTGTTTGAGGGGAAGGGGCAACAAAACTTGTGGGGGAAGGTAGTCCAGTTAAGGGAATTAAAGTAGGAACACTTGTAGGAGAGGAAATCTGTTCAGGTACATTAGTTGTAATGGCATGTCGCCGTAGGCTTGTGTGCCTGGACCGACTTTGGCCCAATGCCCGCCTTGATTGATTTCGCCTTGAACTAGGGGCAAATATGGAATGCAGGTCCCCCGTCTGCTGGTATGGCTGCTGCTGCTGAGGTGGCGGCTGCTGCTGAGGTGGCGGCTGCTGCTGAGGTGGCTGCTGCTGCTGAGGTGGCGGCTGCTGCTGAGGTGGCTGCTGCTGCTGAGGTGGCTGCTGCTGCTGAGGTGGCGGCTGCTGCTGAGGTGGCTGCTGCTGCTGAGGTGGTTGCTGCTGCTGCTGAGGTGGCGGCTGCTGCTGAGGTGGCTGCTGCTGAGGTGGCTGCTGCTGCTGAGGTGGCTGCTGCTGCTCTTCGTTGTCAGTGCTCGTCCTTGCAGGAGGACTGGTGGCGGCAGTGATGGTCCAGGTTTGCAGAGTGGTGGTGGCAGGGCTACTACATGTTGTTGTAGCGGCAGGGCTGTTCCATGTTTGCCTAGTGGTGGCTGAGCTCCACGCATGCATGGGATTGGCGGTGGTGCTCCAGACAGGAGCAGCGCTTGCCATGGTGGTGTCGGTGAAGTGACCAGCTGCACTCAGACTTGTGGTGGTGTAACGGTGGGTGTCCTGGCTTTGAAGAGAGGTGTCCCTGCAGTGGTATGCAGCACAAGTCGGTAGTGAGGTGAAGCGAGTCAATGGTGGCACAGGTGGAAAGGACACCACTGACTGCTGACCGTACCGATTATGCTGCATAGCCTGCAAGAAAGCATTGTTGCAGGCCTGCAGCACATTCAGCTGTTGATCAGGACTAAGGTGTTCCGCCATGCCCTTTTCAATCTTACTAAAAAAATGGTGTGCTGGTCTGTTGAGGTCGGCCTCCAGACGGTCAAGGCGCTGTTCTACAGAATTGAAGCGGTGTTCAAAGTGGTTAAAACCACGTTCCATCAGTGCAAAACCGCTTTCAACTCTGTCGGACAGTGACTTGAGGCTGGAATTAAATGTCTCGCTCAAATGCATAAACTCGGGCAAGACATTCCTGTCCAAGGCCCTCTGCCGCTGGCGGGTAGTGCCCGCATAACCAGTGGCAGAGACCTGGGACAGGGGAACACCTGATGGCCCAGCTTCCTGGTCACCAGCTGTGTGTGTGTGGGACCTGCAAGGTGCTTCCTGGCTGTCGGATGGCTGGGACGGGTCAGAGGACGTCCGAGGAAGGACCGCTCCAGGGCCAGGTTGCAGGGTGCTGCTCCAGGTGCTGTGGAAGAAAGGAAAATCATTACTACCATGCCTTTACAAGAAGCATCAGCTGTGGATTAGAAAAACACAGATTAATAAAAATAAAAACCCAAAATGTATAATACTTACGATCTTGTGGCAAGGACCGGTCTTAGGAACTGCAAAGCGTGATAGTGACGGTATCTAGTTCTGGTCCTTGACGCAGATCCACTGCGAACCTGGCCCTCAGCACGAACATCACTGTTGAAGCGGTCCTTGATCGAACGCCAACGTGTTCGGACTTTGTCCACTGTTGATAAAAAAAAACAGTGCCGTCAAGGACAACAGTCACTGCGGCACAATGTAGCAATACAATACTCAAAGCAGTCACTGTAGACCCCGATGACACTGTTGGGTTTCCTGCTAGAATACGCCTAGCACGAAACCCAACAGTGCCGTCAAGGACAACAGTCACTGCGGCACAATGTAGCAATACAATACTCAAAGCAGTCACTGTAGACCCCGATGACACTGTTGGGTTTCCTGCTCGAATACACCTAGCACGAAACCCAACAGTGCCGTCAAGGACAACAGTCACTGCGGCACAATGTAGCAATACAATACTCAAAGCAGTCACTGTAGACCCCGATGACACTGTTGGGTTTCCTGCTAGAATACGCCTAGCACGAAACCCAACAGTGCCGTCAAGGACAACAGTCACTGCGGCACAATGTAGCAATACAATACTCAAAGCAGTCACTGTAGACCCCGATGACACTGTTGGGTTTCCTGCTAGAATACGCCTAGCACGAAACCCAACAGTGCCGTCAAGGACAACAGTCACTGCGGCACAATGTAGCAATACAATACTCAAAGCAGTCACTGTAGACCCCGATGACACTGTTGGGTTTCCTGCTAGAATACGCCTAGCACGAAACCCAACAGTGCCGTCAAGGACAACAGTCACTGCGGCACAATGTAGCAATACAATACTCAAAGCAGTCACTGTAGACCCCGATGACACTGTTGGGTTTCCTGCTAGAATACGCCTAGCACGAAACCCAACAGTGCCGTCAAGGACAACAGTCACTGCGGCACAATGTAGCAATACAATACTCAAAGCAGTCACTGTAGACCCCGATGACACTGTTGGGTTTCCTGCTAGAATACGCCTAGCACGAAACCCAACAGTGCCGTCAAGGACAACAGTCACTGCGGCACAATACAGAGCAGGGAAATACTCACTAAACGCCTTTTTGGCGGATGCTGTGGCGCTGTCCCAGCCATCCATCAACGCTGCGGCCACCTCATTCCATAGCCGCCGGGTCACCACATTGTCCTTGTACAGCCGGTCACGGCTGTCCCACAACGGCGAACGCTCCTGGACCAGGCTGATGAGCTGCTCATTATCCAGGTAGACGTCTTCATCCCGTTGTGGAACCTAGACAAAACACATTCATTAGAATAATCAAATTTAAATTGACTAAAAAGTTACAAAAAAAGAAACAAAAAAAAGAGTAAAAATAGAAGATAAAAAAAAATAAAGAACATTACAAATCATTTGATACTTACATTCCGTATCACCACCGGGACTTGGCTTCGCTGCTCCTGCTCTTCGCCCTCACTATTCCCGTCCACAGATGATGATGACGATGTCTGAAAGTTGAAAAAAACGTAAGAGATTTGGAGAAGCAGCAGATATACTTACCAGATGCACGAAAATAATCACCTCACGGTCTGCTTGCGCCAATTCCTGCCGCGATGGGGAATACTCAGATTCTGAAGACATACTGCATGTAAAAATAATAAAAATCATTAGTACATACATAATTTAAAAGGACAGGCATATAATGTAATATACTCACATTCTTCGCTGATATAATGGGTTCTTGGTTGAATGTCTGCTCTTCAATCTGTCTAGTGTAGTAGTGGCAGAGTTTTGGCAGGCACCTCCTTTATATAGACTTTTTTTTTTTGACTTTAGAAGATTCTAACTAGGATAAAAAGTGGACACCACCCAAAAAACGCAGCGCTAAAAAATCGCATACCTGCGCATGCCAGTGCGCACGTATGCGCATCCATAGGCTATAATGGCCATTTTTAGCGCAAAACGTGCGCATACGTGCGCATGCGATTTTTTCAAGGACCAAAAAATGCAACATGCAGCGTCTGGAAAATACCAACGCACACCCCAAAAAAACGCAGCGCATGAAAATCGCATACATGCGCTTACAAGCGCGCAGGTATGCGCACCCATGTTAAATATAGGGGAAAAATCGCATGCGCACGTATGCGTTTTTTTCCAGCGCTAAAAAACGCAAATGTGAAACCAGCCTCAGTCTTCTTTTTTGCAAGCTAAACATTCCCAAATCCTATAACCGTTCCTCATAGGACATGGTTTGCAGAAGTAACAGAAAAACTCAAACTATCATCAAGCTGTGATTTTAATTACATCCAATCACATTTTGTTTCCTATCTTCCTATAAATACAGGCTTTACCATGTTATTAGCCAGAGGTCAGTTCACACTAGGCAGTTAGAATAGGGACTCGTTCAATGAGATCACCTTGACGTTGGTGAATGGGCTCACATCTTTTGGACAAATTTTGTGCTAAGTATCTCATATGTTTTTTCTAGATTACAAAAGCCATTATGCTATTGGTATTTCACATATTTCATATTTGAATATGCCTTGATGCAATTGAGTGCAAACATTTCCTTATTTGATATGTAAGCTGTTTTTTGGTATGCACCTATTCAGACTAGTTCTAGATGTGCCGTCAGTTTTTTCTGTCATTTGTGTGTAGCTTTCTGACTGAGTGAGCACTCCGACCTTCATCAAGCAGTGATTTTAATTACATCCAATCACATTTTCGTTCCTATCTTCCTATAAATACAGGCTTTACCATGTTATTAGCCAGAGGTTAGTTCACACTAGGCAGTTAGAATAGGGACCCATTCAATGAGATCACCTTGACGTTGGTAAATGGGCTCACATCTTTTGGCCAAATTTTGTGCTAAGTATCTCATATGATTTTCTATATTACAAAAGCCATTATGCTATTCACATTTCATATATTTCATATTTGATATGCCTTGATGCAATTGAGTGCAACCATTTCCTTATTTGATATGGTTTGTAGAAGGTCACCATTTTGGTCGCTCTTATCTGAACTTGCTCCAGTTTGTTGATGTCTTTTTTAAAATGTGGTGCCCTAAACTGGACACAGTATTCCAGATGAGGTCTTGTCAAAGAGGAGTAGAAGGCAGTAGTGAATTCACATGATCTAGACTGTATGCTTCTGTTAATACATCCCAGAATGGTATTTACCTTTTTTGCTGCTGCATCACACTGTGACTCATGTTCAGTCTGTGATCTATTAGTATACCCAAGTTTTTTTTTCACATGTGCTGTTGCTTATCCCTATTCTTCCCATTCTGTATATACTTTTTTCATTTTTATTGTCCAGATGTAGTACATTGCATTTTTCCCTGTTAAAAAACATTCTGTTAGTTGCTGCCCACTGATCCAGTTTATTTATATCTTTTTGAATCCTCTGTCTATCTTCTCTAGTATTAGCTATCCCTCCTAGCTTTGTGTCATCAGCATATTTAATCAGTTTATGTTATGACTGGCGGAACGCACCAAATAAGAAATTATAATAAGGTGCGTTCGCAACTCGGGGTCCACCATACGATGATGGAGAAACCGCAGCTAGCACAATGGCAGAGCAAGGCTGCAAGAAAACACTTATAGCACACTGAGTTAAATGTCACTCAGTGTGCACAGAGTGCAAAGTAACAAGCTCTGTTACACCACAGAGCGGTACTATGAAGCAAAGCAAAAAGGACTATATCCTGTTAGACTGCTCAGGCATATAGAAAAATACTAATTGGGGTCCCTATAACTTAACTCCCCAGGAAGATTAAGTTGGTGGTTGAATCTCCTCTGACACATGGTGTGCTTTAGCATGCGTACCTGAGGACGCCCGATGCAGATGCTAAGTTCAAGCTGGAGTTCCCACCCTACACTGCCTGTCTAAACAAACACACCCCTGATGAAGGATGCCAATTCCGAAACACGAGTAGGGGAGTGCTTTGCACTTTTATCGGGGACCACCACTGCACCACCAATAGGTAATATTATTTCATATATTGGCACAGTCAGCATTTCCTAAGCCTCACAAATGTGGGCAAAGCATTTTCCAGCTTTTGATTCTTTAAATATAAGGACAATCATGAATTTATGTTTCTTTGTTTAGGAGGGTCTTATTTTCACCCCCTTCATGTTATTTATAACACTTTATCATGGTTTACTTTATAAATTGTTATTCTGACTGCACCTTATACTGGTCTACTTGCACTAATCTGTTGGTTTAATTTTTGTGATTTTTTTAGTGGAACATTTTTCATCTGTTTAATCATATATATTATTTTTTATGTTCATATATTCCAACATTTTTCATCTTATATATTTCTGACCACAATTTGTATGTGTTGATGGTGGTCCCTGCATTACATTGTATTTACTATATTTATAATTGTTTTATTATCATTATTTCAATTTTTGGTGCGGGCACTTTTTTGCACATCACCAATTTTGCCGTTTACCTCAATAAAGACATTTTAAAGTATTTTCTCTTCCCCCGTCCCCTTTTATTACCTTGGTTGGTGTTCCGTGTCCTGTGTGTCTTTTTTGGTTTGATAATCCGAATGGCATATATTATTGGCTTTGCCATTACTCTAGATATATAGTTGAACAGAATTTTGGTATTATTATTTTCTGTATTTGCATTTTTATATTTATAAGCAGTTATGTCCATTCTTTGCTAATCTAATCAAACACTCACAGTGCTATTAGCAACACACGTGCACACAGGGTGGGAAAGTAGCCACCAGCACACCAAACACACATGATACTATCACACAGGTGTGCGTCATTGAGAGCTTTTTATACTTTGCTCAAGTCCAGACAGACAGGACCTTGCCTGTGGACCAATCTGAAGCTGCCACATCACCCGAGCACCTGAAGTCCGAGCACCAATGGGAAGGCACCATATCATGGACATGCTCAGTAGGGTGAAATCTGGACTCCAGAGCCCAATGCTGCACGTGTAAACTAGTAGTCACCATAGGCTTAGCTGGAGGGCAAGCAGTAACTACACATGCACGAGCCTGGGCAAGGTGCTGGGAGCAAAGTCTGTGCTGAGCATTCATCCCAGTGACCTAGCCTGAATGGGAGACCACAGCACCAGACAAGGCTTGAGATCCATCCCATGCAGTGGGAGAATCCTGGCGCCTAACAGTTTACCCTCAATTCCTTCATCTAAATCATTGATAAAGATGTTAAACAATAGAGTTATGAATCCACCTAACAGTTGCCTTGTCCATTCCATACTAAATAGCTACCTCGACATGCCCACTCCTCAGTTGTTGTGTGTTGAGGTGACCAGAATACCGATGGGCGTGTTGAAGCTGTACTCAACCACTAACCTCTGCTTCTCAGAAAATCTTTCCAGCATGTGCAGTGTAAAGTTCCAGCGCATAGTCACGTCGCACATCAGTCGGTGAGCTGGCTCTTGCATGCACTGCTGCGGCACTACCAGAGCAGCAGCAGCTGTAGCCAACTTCCGTAAATGGTCGCTGACGTGGTGTACCTTGACCAGAAGCTCTGGCCAATCTGGGTAGATTTTCAGAAACTGATGAACTACAAAGTTGAGCACATGTGCCAAGCATGGTACGTGTGTGAGCTTGCCATCACTAGCTTCACAACAGCCACCAGGTTACACCCATTACCACACATGACCATGCCTGGTTGGATGTTCAGGGGCAAAAACCTTAGATTTGTCTCGCTTGTTATTCCTTTAAGTAACTTTTTCTTGGTTTGCGGTTTGTCTCCTAGAAAAATTAGCTTCAGCAGAGCCTGTTGCCGCTTCACTGAAGCAGTGCTGCAGAGCTCCCAGATTCCATCAGATGTGTACAACATGCTCTGAGATAGCACATTGGAGATGGAGGATGAGGAGGAGCATGATGGGGTCCAGGAACTGCTGTAGGAGGTGGAGGAAACTCTCATTGAAGTAGGGCCAGCAATCCTCGGTGTCGGGAGCACATGTGCCATGCCAGGTTGTACCTCGGCCCCAGCCTCCACAATATTCGCCCAGTGTGTCATCAGGGGAATGTAGCATCCCTGGCCACAAGTGCTTGTCCATGTGTCAGTAGTTAAACAGACAATTCCAGTAAGTGCGCTGGTAAGGGCACAGGTGATATTCCTTGACATGTGCTGGTACATGTCGTGGACACCACACCAAGAGAAAAGGTGGCAGCTGGGAACCAAGTACTGAAGGGATGGCTACTGCCATAAGTCGGTAGAAATCTTCCATCTTAACAAACCGAAATGGCAACATTTCCATAACAATCAGCCTGGAAATGTGTCCGTTTAGCTTTTGGGTGGTGTGCTGCAAACTTTCTCTTTCATTCCAAGACCTTGGGTAAGGACAACTGAGTGCTGTGGAGAAAAGAATTAGGAATATCCTGCTCATGGTAAGTCAGAATGTGTAAGATTAGGTTCAGGGCAGGAGACATCTGCACCAGTGTTTTGGACAGTGAAATGAGAAGAACCTAGCATAGCGGAAGAGGTAGCGGTGTCACTAGATGGCACCAATCATGGACTCAGGTGTTCGGCCCAACAAGTTGGGTGCTTAGTGTTCATGTGCCTGATCATGCTAATGGTGGTTAGGTTCTTAGTGGTCAGTCCCTTGCTGATCTTGGAACAGTTGCCTGCCTTCTCCCTTTCATCACGCCACTGCCTCTTCATGTCTGTTTCGGTGCTGCCAATCCCTACCCCTCAGTGCTGCTAGTTTCACTCTGTATGGCAGCTTCATAGGTGGGGTCAGTGATTTTGTCATTCATCACTTTGTCTTCCACCTCCACACCCTAGTCTTCCATACTTCATGACTTAACAACAAAATACTTAGCAGCAACTGTGCTGCATCATCATCTTGCTCCTTAACCAATATTTGCCGTTGCCTACCATCATCTTCTTATGGCCATGGCTGCTTGAAGTTTTGGGCATCACTAAGAAGCAAGTCCTCTTATCCCTCTTGGAGCATGCAGGTTGAGAGGCCACAACAATGAAATGTTGTAAAGAGCTCCTTGGAGTTTCCTAAAGTGGGATCACTTGTCTCCTGGGACTCAACATGGTGGAGGATGAAGGATCAGGGTGAGGATTAAGTGATCCATACTGTAGACTTGTGAGACTGGACAATGGGGAAGACTGAGTAGTGCTGTCATGCCTGCAGGAAGCATTATCTGCTATTAAACCGACCACCTTGGTCAGGAACCTATGTGCTGTGGATGGACGTGTTTCTTGTGCTCCAGCAACAGCCGTAGATACACCTGTCGCATGTCCTTGGTATCTGAGTGCACCATCATGGGCTCTTCCACTTACCTGTTCCTTAAAGTATGCCTTATGCATTATGTAATTGCTATGTCTCTTGAAACAAAGTTTATTTTTAATAAAAATTGATCAACTGCAGCAGTCAAAGCATTTTTTGGGAGTTTAATACCACCGTAGTGTAACGAAAAGAGAGTAGAAGTGTATGGATGACAATCAAATTCAATCTAGAAAAATGTTTCAAAGCTTTTTTGGAGTGCTATATATCACAGAAATGTACCCCAGACCTTTTAATTCAGTATGGCTGAGAAATTTAAGCCTGCGAAATTTTTAATACTTTTTTCAGTTTTATAGATCAAAGGAAATGTACCTCAAACCACAGAATAGTGTGTGGATGAGAATTGTAATCCAGCCAGTTTTTTTAATGCTTTTTTGTATTGTTAGATAGTTTCACAGTAATTTATGCTAGACCACGAAGTAGTGTATAGGTAAGAAATGTAATCCAGCTAATTTTTAAAGCATAGTAACATAGTTAGTAAGGCCCGAAAAAAGACATTAGTCCATCCAGTTCAGCCTATAAAATTCTGTCAGAATAAATCCCCAGATCTACGTCCTTCTAAAGAACCTAACAATAACTATAAGATACAATATTGTTATGCTCCAGGAAGACATCCAGGCCTCTATTGAACCCTTCGACTGAGTTCGCCATCACCACCTACTCAGGCAGGGAATTCCAGATTCTCACTGCCCTAACTGTAAAGAATCCTCTTCTATGTTGGTGGAAAAACCTTTTTCTCCTCCAAACGCAGAGAATGCCCCATTGTGACTGTGACCTTCCTTGGTATAAACAGATCCTCGGAGAGATATTTGTATTGTCCCCTTATATACTTATACATGGTTATTAGATCGCCCCTCAGTCATCTTTTTTCTTGACTAAATAATCCTAATTTTGCTAATCTCTCTGGGTATTGTAGTTCCCCCATCCCCTTTATTAATTTTGCTGCCCTCCTTTGTACCCGCTCTAGTTCCATTATAGTTCCATTTCTAGTTCCATTATATAAAGCTTTTTTCAGTGTTAGATATTACAGAAATGTACCACAGAACAAGTGAAACTGCATGGCTGGGAAGTTTAAGTCTGCAATATTTTTTAACGCTCATTTGCACTTTGATAGATCACGGGAAATAAACCCCAGTCCATGTAATACTGTATGGGTGACAAATTTAATTCTGCAATATTTTTAAACTCTCTTTAGAAGTGTTATATTTTTTAAAAAATCATCCAGGACACATAATAGTGTATAGGTAATAAATTTAATCCAGATAAAAAATTTGCCAAGTTTTTGGAGTGTTATATAACTCAAAAAGGTGACACAAATCATATAATACTAAATGGATCAACATATATTCAATTTTTTTACCTCCCAAAAATGCAGCTATATAGGATTACACAGCCCTAATCCCTGCCTACTGATAGTAGCAGTGCTGAACCACTCATTAGAGAGACAGAGACCCTGCTAATGTTAGTATGTGTTCTACTATCTCACCCCTGTAACAAACACAAAGTTACTGGGGTGAGAGTCTTTAGAATAAGCACAATCTTAGTCAAAGTAGTAAATTCAGATCAGCAGATGAACAATGCTCCTAAACTTTAACTGTCACTCAAGGATTGGAGGAAATCAGTAGGATGTGGGGTAGGGAGAGTGTCATGATTCATGATGGGTTTTTTTTCTCCCGTCCTAGTTTGGTTGGGGTAACTTTGTATGGCCTCTCTTGGTTCTAGGAGGGTTATTTAGACCTGCTGCTTGACAGGCTCTGAGTCAATGATACTTCTGTTATGCGGCTTGAGCAGCTGACCCAGGAGTCTCTATTTGATATTGTTGTTCCTTTGTGTGTGTGCTTACCCATGTATTACTCGGCTAGTCCCTGGTTCTGCTTCTGCCTTCTGATTCGGTACTACTCTGAACTCTCTGGTCCTGATCCTCGGCTTTGACTCTGACCTCCCCTTGTCTTACCCTCTGGATCCCGCATTCCTGTCTGGCTTATGATCTCGGCTCGTCCTCCACCAGTCTCCTGTCTCCTCCTTCAGTTCTTACACGTCTCTCTGGCTTCTGTCCTCGGCTCTCCTGACTATGTCCCTGGCACATCTTTGACAGCCGTCTCCCGTCTGCTCGCGTGGGTTGGCTCCGCCACCCGGCTGCTTCCTCGGCAGCCACATGTCCCACAAGGTCCTGCTCCAGTGTACATCGCATGTCGCGGTGTCCGTGTGCCTCCTGGCTGGACTACTTTCCTCGTGCAGCACCCCCTAGGCCTTCCCTCTGGAGACACTTCATACTGAAAAATAGCTGCATTAAGGATGTAATACAACATTAACAAGCAGTATAACTTTAAGTTTGTCACTCAGGTGAGAAAGTAGAACACATACTATTACCAGAGCCTCTGTCTCTCTACCTATTTTGCTTTGCAGCAGCCTCCTTCTTCTCTTTTTCCCCTCTATTGATGTCTATGAGCAGCAGCTGTAACCTGATCTTTCATTGATAATCATCCTCATAAGCATATTATTACAATATTCCAGTCCACAAAATGTTAAATATTACAAAACTATTGTATTTTTCAGAGCTTATACAGTATTTCGACTGCTATGTATATCTATTAAAGCTACAATGGATGTGAATGCTGGTTGAATGCTGGCTACATTATGAAAATGTTCCCAGCTAAGTTCAGGGGGGTTAAAAGCATAATATTCACAAAATATAAAAATACTGAAGAAAGATAAAGCAAGAAAGCAGATACTTATAACCCTCTAAATAATGAGAGTTGTATCTGTGGTTTAAAATGTCACAGAATCTATTTTCTATATATACTGTATGTATTTGTACATACACTACTAGGTAATTTGTACTCACCCTTGCTTCACTGCTGGTTGATTAAAAGACAAGACATTTCCCCTTGAGATTCACTCCTCTGCATAATGTGCTGTAATTGCTAGAGAGTGCTTGGAACGCCAGCACTGAGAACTGTTCTGCAATAAATTTAGGTCACTGCAGACTTCATCATCTATTTCTTGGCAACAGAAGATAAAGTTCTGCTTAGTTCATCTCTGGCTTTTAGGTGCAGTGTTACGGTTTTTCTTGTCTAATGATTTTAATGAGAGAAAATGTAGGAAAATTGTACTGGATGTCACAAGTTGGTGCCTCACAGTGTCTGAGAATCATAGTCAAATTGAATAGCTTTAGTCTAATAATTCAGCATATGATTTTTCTTAAGACATTTTAGGTAAAAATTATTTAATTTCTCTGTAATAATGTTGCATTGCCATTTGCAGTAAAAGAACATAATTTAAAAGAGCAGTTGCATACAAATATATTCTCTTCATTGTAATATTTTGTAATATTGTAATATTTTGTATCTATGAAATTTTGTCATATAGAAATGCAAAAATGATGCTGAACAAATTAATAAGTTAATAATTAAGAAAAAATAGTTACAACAAAGGTCTAGATAAAAGCCTATTATGTTTAAATACAGCACCTATGCATAGAGAATCTAGAGATGCCTAAGTGCCAGTGGGTATAGATATATATCTATACATATATATACATAGTATTAGGATGAAATGTACTATATTGATGCATTACTTTCTAAACATCATATTAATGAGATTTGGATGTTTCGCCCCCAGCAGTTTGCCACAGGGTACATTTCGCCCCTGCACATTTCGTCCACAGCATTTGGCCCCCAGGATGTTTTGCCACCGCACATTTCACCCCCGCACATTTCACCCACAGCGGTTCGCCCCCGGCAGTTCACCCCCGGATGTTTGTACCCTGTTTTGCCCCCAGAATTTTGCGTTTGGATGTTTTGCCAGTTTGTCCTTGTGGTTCATGAATTCTCGTCCGTCATCAATGTTTCGCCCCCAGCAGTTCGCCCCTGGCAGTTCACCCCTGGATGAAAATATATATGTTGCTACTTACCCCTTTGCTGAGGTACCGGCAGATGCAGTGGGTCCTCTTCAGTCCTCTTCCATGCACTTCCACATTGTGTGAATATGTCATCGTACCCAAGGGAATTCCTTTCAGGATTCCTAGCTAGGGATTCCCTTGGTCCAGAAGACTCTCCACACAGGTTGGGACCTCAGCAAAGGGGAGAATAGCGATTTTTATTTTCTGAAGAGCAAACTCCAAACATTGCCTGTTTGGGGTCGGTGTGGTTGAACCCGAGCAGGCAATGTTCGATACAAACCCTGAACTTTCCAGATCAGGCTTGCTCATCACTAGATACAGTATGATATGTAGTGGATGACAAAAAGAAGCCATTAAGTGTAACACCACAAGTACATGACAGTAAAATGATGGTCACTTGTCTTAGATCAGGGGTGTGAAACTCATATTCACCAAGGGCCACACCAATTTAATGGTTGTCCCCAAAGGGCCGTTTGTTACTGAAAGACCGGATGCACACATCCGAGTCCCGACAAGAGCATGCATTTCTCTGCAAAGAGCAGTGCATGTCCCTGTATTAGGCATGTCACGGTGGATTAGATCTTTACCAGGTGCTGTCACATCTTCTCCGGATCTCACTGAAATCATGGAGAGCTATGGCTGCAGCTTCCATTTACTTGTCCTTGGTGCTGAAAGCTGCTGATACACAGCTGATTCCATGCAGAATACAACTGTACCCTATTCTTTGCCTAAGAAGGGAAACACGGCACTCCTGAGATCAAGGAGGTGGATTGGTGCTAAAGTTAGGTATCCAACCCGTTGAGTATGTAAAATATATACTTGGCACTCAATGGTGGAAAAGCATTCTTTTATTGTGCATCCAGACAAAAATAGACTCATATCATATGAATGTTTTCGGTCCAACAAGGGACCTTCATCAGAAAATTCCTTTCAATTCTTTGACGAGAAATATACTTGGAGGGAAGAGATATCCTGTGGCAGTTTTAAAGTCAATAATTCTGGTTACTCTGAGGTTTCACCAGTAAGCGTCTATTTAACGGGGGTTGGAAGTGGTAAGTGTATAATACTGGGTCTAGCGGGGCACGGAGGAGAGAGAGTGTGTGCTGCCATTTTTTTTGTGTTCTAGGTTGATAATACTACTTTAAGGCCAGACAGAAGAGACACTGGTTGAGCTGCTGGAAAGGCAGCCACTGGAATCCCCAGCAATTTGGGTCCAGTATATTTTACACCCAGGTATATTCAGCCTTAGATGTTTTGTTCCCTGCATGTTGACCCCAAAAGCTGAGGGTGAAACATCTGGGGTCAAAATGCTAGGGGCAAAACATCAGATGGCGACACATTCAGGGACAAAATGCTGTAGGTGAAACATCCGGGGGTGAAACATCCAGGGGCGAAACATCCAGGGGCGAAATTCTGGGGGCAAAATGTGTGGGGGCAAAATGTGCGGGGGCGAATCTTCCTGGGGGTGAAATAATAGGGGCGAAATGTGCGGGGGCGAAATGTACCTGGGGGCGAATTGCTGGGGGTGAACTGCTGGGGGAGAAACTTCCTATAACCCATATTAACATACAATGTGAAGTAGGAGCTAGCAACTGCTTTTTAACCCCTTCCTTCCACAGCCAATTTTTGTTTTGGGGCTTTTTATCTCCCTTCTTCCAAGAGCCATCTTTTCTTTTCAGGACCTATAGTCACAACAGATCTTATTCTATGCTGGACGACTTGCGATTTTGAAAGACACCATTCAGTTTACTTTTCATTGTACTGAAAAAAATTTGAAGTGTGATAAAATTGGTAAAAAAAAATTAAATTCCACTTTGGTTTTTGAGTTTTATTTTTTTGGTGTACGTTTTTACGGCTGTAATAAAATTTACTATGAATTATGCTTCTCTAGATCAGTATGATTACAGCGAAACCACACTTGTATAGATTTTTTTATTTTGGTGGAGACAAATAATTCAGAAATGTATAAAAGCATTAAGTTACATACTGGTAACGGTATTTTTTGGAAGCCCATGACAGCACCACGGGAGAGGGGATCCAGCCTTCAGGAACAGGAAACCTACAGAGACAAAAAGGGCGGCACCTCTCCCATGCCTCAGTTGGATTACAGAGCTTGAGAGGACCTCCATGGTTAATGGCACATAAAATGTATCCAACCTAAACAATTTCACCCGTGTGGAAACTTACAATCGGAATAAGTGCGCACCCATACGTCTAAGGGAGGGAACTAAGGGTGCTGTCATGGGCTTCCGAAAAACATCATTACCAGTACATAACTTAATGCTTTATTTGGACTCACATGACAGCAGCACAAGAGACTTACAGAGAAAACTATCATAGGGAGGGACTACAGCCTGTAAGATCTGAGGAGGAACCCATGTCTAGAAAGTGTCTGAATATCACTTATTCTACGTGCCAATGTTATTGCTACCAAAAAGGCTAATTTAAGAGCGAGAACCTTAATTGAGGCCGATGTCAGGGGATCGAACGGAGCCTCCGTCATAGCCGTGAGGGCTACGTTTATGTCCCATGGTACACACCTTGCTTTATGTATGGGCCTAGATCTACCAGCCGCTTTAATAAATCTAGAGATCCAGTAATTACAGTGCCTTGCAAAAGTATTCAGCCCCCTGGAACTTTTCAACCTATTCCCAAATATCATGCTTCAAACATAAAGATACCAAATGTAAATTTTTGGTGATGAATCCACAACAAGTGGAACACAATTGTGAAGTTGAACAAAATTTATTGGTTATTTTAAATTTTTGTGGAAAGTCAAAAACTGAAAAGTGGGGCGTTCAATATTATTCGGCCCCTTTACTTTCAGTGCAGCCAATTCACTCCAGAAGTTCATTGTGGATCTCTGAATGATCCAGTGTTGTCCTAAATGACTAACGATGATAAATATAATCCACCTGTGTGTAATCAAGTCTCCGTATAAATGCACCTGCTCTGTGATAGTCTCAGGGTTCTGTTTGAAGCACAGAGAGCATCATGAAGACCAAGGAACACAATAGGCAGGTCCGTGATACTGTTGTGGAGAAGTTTAAAGCTGTATTTGGATACAAAATGATTTCCAAAACTTTGAACATCCCAGGGAGCACTGTGCAAGTGATTATATTGAAATGGAAGAAGCATCATACCACTGCAAATCTACCAAGACCCGGCCATCCCTCTAAACTTTTATCTCAAACAAGGAGAAGACTGATCAGAGATGCAGCCAAGTGGCCCATGATCACTCTGGATGAACTGCAGAGATCTACAGCTGAGGTGGGACAGTCTGTCCATAGGACAACAATCAGTTGTACACTGCACAAATCTGGCCTTTATGGAAGAGTGGCAAGAAGAAAGCCATTTCTCAAAGATATTCATAAAAAGTGTCATTTAAAGTTTGCAACAAGCCACCTGGGAGACACACCAAACATGTGGAAGAAGGTGCTCTGGTCAGATGGAACCAAAATCGAACTTTTTGGCAACAATGTCAAATGATATGTTTGGTGTAAAGGCAACACACCCTGAACACACCATCCCCACTGTCAAACATGATGGTGGCAGCATCACGGTTTGGGGCTGTTTTTCTTCAGCAGGGACAGGGAAGATGGTTAAAATTGATGGAAAGATGGATGGAGCCAAATACAGGACCATTCTTGAAGAAAACCTGTTGGAATCTGCAAAAGACCTGAGACTGTGACGGAGATTTGTCTTCCAACAAGACAATGATCTCAAACATAAAGCAAAATCTACAATGGAATGGTTCACAAATAAACGTATCCAGGTGTTAGAATGGCCAAGAGTCCAGACCTGAATCCAATTGAGAATCTGTGGAAAGAGCTGAAAACTGCTGTTCACAAATGATCTCCATCAAACCTCACTGAGTTCGACCTGTTTGTCAAGTTAGAATGGGCAAGAATTTCAGTCTCTTGATGTACAAAACTGATAGAGACATAACCCAAGCGACTTGCAGCTGTAATCGTAGTAAAAGGTGGCGAAACAAAGTATTAAGTTAAAGGGGCCGAATAATATTGCACTCCCCACTTTTCAGTTTTTGAATTTCCACAAAAATTTAAAATAACCAATAAATTTCATTCAACTTCACAATTGTGTTCCACTTGTTGTTGACTCTTCACCAAAAATTTACATGTGGTATATTTATGTTTGAATCATGATATGTGGGAAAAGGTTGAAAAGTTCCAGGGGGCTGAATACTTTAGCAAGGCACTGTATTTGCGATATCACAGCAAAACAAGGCACCAAGGGCTGAAATCTGCACTTTAAGGGTGCTAGTGGCAAGACCTTATTCCAGATACCTCTGAAGGAATTTTAGAATCTGCCCTATGGATACCCTTTCCTCGGCTTTAAAGTTAGAAGCAGTCAGGAATTGTTTCCAAGTCCTAGCATAGATTTTGGTTATCAGCTTCCTAATCTTTAGGAGGGTGGTTATTAGATTCGGGGAGAATCTTTTCTCCTCTAACAATGTCCTTTCAAACTCCACACGGTCAAGTGGCGTCCCGCTACTTGTGGATAGTTGTCTGGGCCCTATCTATGTATATATATATATATATATTATACAATATAGCTTAATCTGTCTGGACAGATAGATACAGGGGCAGAAACAGACAGCTTGGGGCCCTTGTGCAAGAAATGTATTTGGGCCTCCCTCCTTTTATGGCAATCAAGCAACAGATATATATATTGTGATGGATCGGCTCTGCAGTAGACGCTGGTTCACAAACGGGACTTAGTCCATTGATTCAATACAAAGAGGTGGTTTATTAAAAGAAATTCATAAGCCTTCAGGTTTACAAAATATAGCAGGATACCTATCTGAAAAAGAAATACCAAAATTGCTTCAAAATGATCACTAAGAGCAATGAATATACAAACAAAAACTATATACCCAAAAAAAGATATTCACAAGTTTCAACTGCTAATGAAACGCCACCAAAAAATATTCTATATAATAAAATATTTATTCATGCCGAGCATATTGTATGGACAAAAGTTTTCATTCAATTTTTCACTTAATTTTTCACAAATGTAATAGAACTGAGCATTAAAAAACATACATGATATACATGTGTGCAGGGGCACATCGAGAAACCAAACGGCTGGGAAAAAGACACCAAAAGTGATAATAAAATTTTTTTTTTTTAAAAAGTGCACAAGAAGAAAAAAAAAAAGGCAGACAAAAGGACACAAGGCACAGTTTTTAATATTAGACAGTGTAGGACTATCCTGAACAGAGTTACCGTGTCGTGGTGGGATGGCTTTCATGCTACTTTTGATCAAAAACAGTATTACTAAAAACTGTATTATTTAGATGCACTTTTGCTTTTACTTATTTAGTTACAGCAGGGTTTTTGCTCACTTTGTCTTTTGAAGGTTTTCTATTTCTACTATGGTAGAATTGGTGCCACTTTGTTAGTGTCTGACACTAATTTTTGGAAATGTGAACATTTTTTGTTGAGTGTCCATCTGTTGGGTTGGGTGTAGTTAAAGACCTGTTGGTTCCTATTATACTATTTCTACTGTGTTGTTAAAATTAATGCCACTTTGTTAGTGTTGGACATAAATTTTTTGAAATATGAACACTCGGATGTCCATCTGCTGTGTTGGGTGTAGTGGAAGACCTCTCTGTCTGTATTATAATATTTCTACCATAGTAAAATTGATGCCACTTTGTTGGTGTTTGATACTATTTTTTGGATATGTGAACATTCCTTGTTGGGTATCCTGTTATGAACAGGTCACCGAGGAAGATGGCAGGAATAGGCTAGGCCACCAGAATACCAGAAAGGTTGGTCACTTAGCGAATTGCAGACCCCTAATCCTAACAACACAACTAACAGTAGCCGTGGAGTGTACCTACGATGCCCTAGACACCTCAACACAGCCGGAGAACTAATTTGGCCTAAAGCAAGAAAGGTGACATCTAAACTGCCCTGGAGTAGAACCCCAAAGAAATAGATAGCTCCCAAACATATATTGTCGGTGAGACCAGATGAGCAACAAACACAGACAGAAAATAGACTGACCAAATGATGGGGCCCAAACTGTCTAGATAGGATAGGAAAGGAAAGACACTGTCTGCAATCACACAAAAACCCTAAAAAATCCAACATGTCTGATGTACATAAAACACTGAGGTCTCATGACCTCTAACCCACTATATCAGCATTCTGGTGTAAACTGGCAGCAAAGCAAAAGAGACTAATATAACAGGGGACTGAACAAACCGACACAAGCTCTAACATATGGAGCAGGGTCCAGCACAACCCAAGCAGGGAGCACACTGAACCCGCACTGCAAAGCAGAAAGAGGCAAAACCAGATCAGAAGCAAAGGATTAGCAAATGAACAACTTAGCTGAAAAATGCAGGATCAGGCAGGAGATAGCAGACTTCAAGTTGCACAGGAAGAACTAATCACTAGCAACAATTGAGGGAAGCCTGCTCACTTAAATACTTCCAATCAGTAACCCCAGATTTCCAATCATCATCGTCAGGTGGCAGACCTCTGTCAATCCGGCCAGCTCCACTACCCACAGTAACCACCAGAGGGAGCCGCGACTCAGAAGTAAGAGAATTCACAACAGTGTCCATCTGCTGGGTTGGGTGTAGTGAAAGACTTGTCGGTCCTTATTACACTATTTCTACTGTGGTAAAATTGATGACACTTAGTGTTTGACACTAATTTTTGGAAATGTGAACAATCTTGGTTGGGTGTCCATCTGCTGGGTTGGGTGTAGTTGAAGACCTGTCAGTCCCTATTAGACTATTTCCAATGTGGTGAAATTCATGTCCCTTTGTTGGTGTGTGCATATAAATCTTGTAAATGTGAAGATTACGCTTTGGGTCTCCTTCATGTGTGCTGACTGTAGCAGTACTCCTCCGATACCGCCAGTCCTCCACTTTCTTTGAGTCAACTACCCATGTTACTATCCTTACATTTTTCTGACAATAGTAGTCTATGAAACAGACATGTGTGCCACCTGAGTGTGACTGAGCATCAATTTCAATTTTTGAGGGGGTTTTATCACTTACATAGTGCCAAAAATTCAACATTCGCTTTACAAACATTTCTGGCACTGTCTGTCAGGAACACCGCACTGAGCTTGCTCACTGAGCCAGTGCGCATGTCCTGAGTAAAGCGAACTGTGTTCAAAGATACCTGTGGAGCGAGCAGCAGCCGAATAGGTGTGTACTTCAGAACAGCAGGACCTGAAGCACGTGACTGCTGGGGGCGTGGCCTAAACTACAGAGAGCTAGGAGCTGCAAGAGAACTCCTAGCAGGGTAACTGCGAGACAAAGTTACCAAGGGGCATAGACAGGGAGGATAGTCAGGACGTAGCCAATGAGTCAAACACAGAGATAGCTGCAAGGTACAAGAGGGGCAAGCAGAGAGTAGTCAGATAACAGGCAACGAGTCATACACAGAGATGGTAGCGCAGTACAGAATCAACAGGCAAACTCACAGCGGGGAACAGAACCGGGTCAGAACCATATAAACAAGCTATAACAACAAACAGGCACAGACACACGGAGGTCATCACACTCGGCCAAATGCAAAAGTATAACTAACAGGGATTGAAGCTTCCCAGGGGTTTAAGAAGCTCTCCCAGAACCAAAAAGAGGCCACAATCATTAACCCGAGGTCAAAACCTGCATTGAGCTCCAGACATTAACCCCTGACGTGCAGCTCAAAAACCTGCACTGGGATCTTGACACTGTCATCATTGGAACTCACAATCTAAATTTACTATCTGTATGTTTTTGTAGTGTGGGTAGAAAAATAATTACTGGGAGTAAACCCTCGCAAACACAGGTAGAACATACAAACTCTTTGCAGATGCTGTCCTTAGTGGGGTTGTAACACAGTATTACAACGCTGCAAGACTGCTAATGTTTTTATTCTTGGGGAAAACCATTGTCAAGATTATCTTTCAGCATGTTTTGACACTGCAGCATGGACACTGCCCTTTCCAGTGGGGGAAGCAACAGGCAAAATTTACGTTTGTATTGTGGATAGAACACACTGGCATCCAAGTAGTCAGCACTATTTGGAATCATCACTATACAGCTAACAATCGTGTTGCAGATAGTGCTGCAAGAAGGCGTCCATTGGTCGGTCTCTTTTATGAGGTCGAACTCCACAGTGTGTTGGCAGTGGAATAACACTAAAGCTTTCTACCTCCATCATTATCATCTTCATCTAATAACTGTTGTGCATCCATCACCTCCTACTTCTCGTCCTTTTCATGGTCCTTCTCCATTTGTTCCTCCCATGGCAAATGTCTGTGAGATGACAGATCTGAACGTATAGATATTGTTAACCCTAAAGGTATCCTCCTCTGCTTCCTCCTCTTCCCCCAGGACCACCACCACCACCTGCTCACCCATACTCTTTAAAAGTGTGCTCCAGCATGTAGATGACAGTATTAGGGATGCTGATGACGGCATCATCACCGCTAACCATCTTAGTATCCATTACGAAAACATACAGAAGGGTGGGGAGGTTTTTGATCTGCATCCAGTACGCAAGTGTGACTTGCACCACGTCTGTTGTGCCAGGCTATGAAAAATGTCATCTGCACCAGGTCTCAGTGCTGCTGCCACAGTCACTGCAACATGTGCAAAGTTTAATTTCATGGTGTGGTCATATCGCATTTCAATCAGTTAACCATTAGTCCAAAAGATATCAATACAAGCTGAAGTGGAATGGTGGATGTCAGCACGATAGTGATTTCTACAGCAGCGCATCTAGGCTGGGACAGTAGTGGAGGAATTGCCGTACCATCAGATTCAGGATGCGAGCCATGCAAGGCTTGTGTGTAAGGATGGTCTGGAATAGGGATACCACCAAGTTTACAGCATTATCACACACTGCCTTCCCTGGCCCCAGGTTGAGTGTAGATAGCCATTTATCAAACTCGGCATGGATAGCTGTTCACAACTGTTGATCTGAATGACTGCGATATCCAAGGCATATTATTGTAAACACTGCCTGATTACAGAGAGCCCTGGCTGCGCTGTACAGAGGTGGGCGAGGGATTCTTTCTGCAGTGTTCGAACATGTGTTTAACTGTGCTTAAGTAAGGCAGGGGTTGAGGGCACAGGTGGAGGCTCTAGGAAGGTGGAGGAAGCAGAAGCACTACAGGAACTGTTACATACAGAGGTTTATTCCGCAAGCCTTGGAGATTCCCCTCTCCCTCAGAGTAGCAGTCATATACCTGCCCCTAGGCTCACCCACCCACTTCCTTCACCACTTTTATGCATTGCGACCATACTCCACGCCCTCAGAATTGACAACCCTTATCCTGGGAAACTTCAAAAGCTCCACCTCCCCAACTGAATCCCGGCTTCTATCTCTAGCTAATTCTTGTGGCCTCTTACAACTTACAAACTCTGAAACACACACAGACCGTAACACTCTTGATCTGGACTTTGTCTCATTCAGTTCAATCTCCTACCTTGACGACTCACCTCTTACCCTTTGTCCCCCTTGAAATTAGGAGTATAACCACAACTTAGACATTTTTAGGTGCTCCCTAAAAACACATCCATTTAGGGTGGCCTATAGCATTCCCTAATCAAAGTTCTTTTAATATATAAAGCTTATGCTCTACTTCTCTGAACATAATTCACCATCAATCTCAACCATACCCAAAATGCTCATGCAACCTTTATCTACCCCCATTTCCTAAAGATGGTTGTACCATCATTGTAAATAAGCACGGTGGCTCAGTGGATAGCACTGCAACCTTGCAGCGCTGGGATCCTGGGTTCAAATCCCACCAAGGACAACATCTGCAAGGAGTGTTTGCGTGGGTTTCCTCCGGATACTCCGGTTTCCTCCCACATTCAAAAGACATACTGATAGGGAATTTAGATTGTGAGCCCCATCAGGGACAGTGATGATAATGTGTGCAAACTGTAAAGCGCTGCAGAATATGTTAGCGCTATATAAAAATAAAGATTTTTATTATAAATAAGCACATGCAATTGGTGCCATACCCACCTCGTTGTTGATTGTAAGCTCTGAAGAGCAGGGTCGTCATTATTTTTGCTTTTATTGTTTGAATGTCTTAGACTTGGTAACTTTTGACTGTTTTATATGAACTGCTGACTCAAAGCTACGTGGAAAGTGTTTGCTATATATAAAAAAAGGTTAATATTAGTAGATTGAAGATGGTGAAATTCACGCTGTTAACTTTGCCATGTGTAGGAGTAAAGAATCTTTTACGTGAGCAGAACTGCCCAAACGAAGGTTTGCTGCTGTGCTGACACAAGGTGGAGTAGGGTGAACACGACAAGCTGCTGGACTGTGAGAGAGGTACAGGCAGAAATATTACGGTGGAGTGATAAAGGTGGGATGTGCTTGGTATGTGAGATCAGACAAAAACAGCAGGCATGTCCAAATCTGTATCAGATAACTCTCAGTCACCCCAACTATAGGGGGTATACAAGTGGAGGTTCTTTGGCTGGAGACCTGTGTGACAACACTTTCCACGGTGAGGGAGCAGGAAGAATCAGAAGATGCGGTTGATGGGGTGGATGGTGGTTGTCAAGACCTGCTAGTCTGCATTTTAGCACAGTGACATTCCCAGATTAACACAAGTTGATTGCACATGTGCCAGGTCATGCATGTAGTACAGAAATTATTTCATTTTTTTACTCTACTAAGGTGGCAGCATGATTTTTAGATGTTTGCCGGTCTGAAAAAAAGACCCAAGATAGCCAACTGTAGAACCGCAAACACTGCTGTCTACTGCCAGAGTTGTGGCACAGGATGCATTGGTTGTCGTGTTTGCATAACTCTGTGTCTATGTAACCTCCTCATCTTCCCACTCCTGCTCTGCTGAACTTCTCAGCTGCATGCCTCTGGGTTTACACCAAGTGTGATCTACTACCTCATTGTCATCCTCTCTGTTCTCCCACTCCTTGCCCTGACAGTCACCCTCCTCCTCTTCCTGCCTTGACAGCACAGTACAATCCACAGGCATCTCAAATATCTGAGTCTTGTCACAAATGGATAACCTTCACCCAATGGGGTTAATATCTGTTGATGTGGGTTTGGTTTGTGCTTGGACAAAACTTTGTCTGGCCATGGAACAAAGTGAGAAAAAATTTGGCCATCAGTTCAGATGATTTCCTCTTCTTGACTCTGTGAATCTTTAGAGTACACTTCCTATGCCCATGACATACAATGTGTGAAGAGATCTGCAGACTCAGCCAACTGTGATTCCCAACAGTCAGTTGGGCGCTTGGAGAGTTATGATGTAGGGGAAAAAAAGGGTAATTTGGGTGCCACCACTAAGGTCTGTACTGTGTGTGATGTTAAGGGGCAGGAAGAGGAGCAGAGGCCATTTGATGAAGCGCTAGCCATCTATTGGAGCACATGTTCTTTCTGGCCCTCATCTACAAAGCGTACTGTTGTACTGCTGCCAAAGAAAGGGAGCAGAGTTGACCGTCCAGTAACAGAAGTTGTAAAAATTCTGCGCAAATTCTGACTGCAGCAAAACAAACTGACTTCTCATCCCTCATATCATACCTGTCTCACAACCCTAAACAGCTATTCAGTACTTTCAATTATTTCCTGCATCCACCAGTTCCCACTTCCTCTCTTCTCAACTCAGCTGAATACTTTGCCTCACCACCTGTGGACTTGACACAATAACGTCCCGCCTCATTCCAAACTTTACCACAGTCTTCATCACAAGCCTAACCCACCTCCTCAACCTGTCACTAACAATTGGTGTCTTCCATTCTGATTGAAACATACCTTGATCACGCCCATCCTCAAAAAGCCCACAATTGACTCATCCTCTGTGTCTATCAATTGCCCCATATCATTTCTCCTTTATGCCTCCAAACTACCTGAAGAACACATCCATTTTGAACTGTCCCCCCACCTCTCCTCTTGCTCCCTCTTTGACTGCCTACAATCCTCCTCCTTCTCCTGGACCTGGCATCTGCCTTTGACACAGTGAACCATTCCCTCTTACTACAGACTTTCTGATCTGTTGACATTACAGACTTGGCCCTTTGTGGGATCTCCTTGTACCTAATAGACAGGACACACAGTGTCTCCCACTCACACATCACCTCCTCATCTCATCCCCTATGTGTTGGTGTCCACCAAGGTTCAGTTGCAGGATTGGTAACTATGCTTAGAGGGCGCACGCACGTGCTCCATCCCTCTTAATGGGACTGCCCGCATCAACCTAAGGTATTCCCAACCTATAGCTGGGTGACACCTTCTATTCAAAGCTTCTCCTCCAATATAGAGGTGCCTGAGCTATGTTGTTAGTTTGCCTTGCATGCTTGCTGGTTGTCAGGTTCCCCAGGTCCATCTGTATGCTTGTCTACCCTGTACTCATCTGCTCTTACCTGTCTGTGCCAGTCTGCTCGTACCTGTCTGTGCACTTCTGTCCATCAGCTGGTCCAGATTGCACCTGCCAAGCCCATCTGTATAACAACCGGTCCATCTGACACCTGCCAGTACTTTTCTGTTGATCAGCCGATCCCATCTGCAACCGTGGTTCCAGAGTCTCTGCAGTGCCTGCCTGAATTTTTCATCCCTCCTTTGGGCTGTAGCAGCTTACCCGCTGTAAGGGGTCAGCTGCCACCTTCTGTAGGTCAGCCATGGAGTAGCACCTGGTGCCACCTCTTTGTACCTCCTTGGGTCGCAGTTTTCACCTGCTGCCACTGGTCTGATTAGGGATTTGGTAGGCCACCTAGTTATACCCCTTCCAGGCTTTCAGAGGGATACAGAACAGTGATTCTACCACCTTGCCTGTACAGTCTTCATCTGCTGGGTTGGTTGTAGTGGAAGAGGCGTCGGTCCCTGCTATAATAATTCTACATTATTGCAATTGATGCCTCTTTGTTGATGTCTTTCACTAAATTTTAAAAATGTGTAGACTCCTGGTTGGATCTCCTTCATGCATGTTGCTTGTAGCAGTAGGCCTCCAAGACCGTCAGGCCTCCACTTCCTTGGAAGCAACTACCCGTGTTACTAACCTTAGATTTTTCTGACAATAGTAGTCTACAAAATTTATGATATTTGTGCCACCTGAGTGTGGCTGAGTATGAAAGCAGGTTGAGCTGTTGCATGTGATATAAGGACCCCCAGAACAGGAGGCCTACGCTGATCCCTCACCCACCTCGTCTTACTGTGACATTCTATTGAAAACTGTAAATGCTGTCCCAGACCCCGATACCTCGTGCCTGGCTGATTGCTGCAATGCCATGCTATAATTAGGACTGTGGGTGAATTGATTCCACTTTCCTGGTGTCTGCCCTTCATTTGATGTGTTTTGGCAGCATTTGGGGCCATTATAAGGTGTTGTGCATGCATTTGGCTTTCCCTCCAATTGACCTGAATGGCGTTCGCTTCCGTTTGGCAAATATTCGATGAATTCATTGGTGAATATTGCAAATTCAGCGATTATAATCCGAACTGAACATTGAAATATTGTCTCATCCCTACTGCCATATTTCACATTTTTATTTAGTGGTAGTGAAATTGTTCTGTGTGCAGAGCTTTTTCACAGTAAGAAAAAATTTCTTTGCAGTTGCTAATGTAATTCATCACACCTTGTCATTTAGTGGTGGAGAAATTCATCTTTCTGCACAGCTGTTGCAGAGTAAAAAAAAATCTGCTGCTAAACAAGATACAGCATGCCATATCCCACCTTGTAATTTAGGGACTATGAAATTGTTCTGTGCGCAGAGCTGTTGCACAGTAAAAAAAAAATATTTTTTTGTAGTTGCTAAAGTGATTTAGCACGCCAAATCTCACCTTGTCATTTAGTGGTGGTGAAAGTGTTCTGTGTGCAGAGTTGCACAGTAAAAAAAGACATTTTTCCAGTTGCTAACCTGATTCAGCACGCCATATTACACCTTGTTATTTAGTGGTGGTGAAATTCATCTTTCTGCACCGCTGTTGCACAGTAAAAAAAACTATTTTTTTCTGTTGCTAAACGTAATATAGCATGCCATGTCCCACCTTGCAATTTAGTGACTATGAAATTGTTCTGTGTGTAGAGCTGTTGCACAGTAAAAAAAAAAAAAAAAATTGCAGTTGCTAAAGTGATTTAGCATGCCAAATCTCACCTCGTTATTTAGCCATGGTGAAACTGTTCTGTGTGCAGAGCTGTTGCACAGTAAAAAAAAACAATGTCCAAGAAGAAATAAAAAAAATAAAAAAAAAAATTCGGCACCACTGCCACCACCTTGATGTGCACTATAGTGCGGTACAAACTCACACACTGGGCTGAACGCCAACTACCCACAGAACGGGTGCTCAATCCAAAGAAAAACATGCATGGCTACATTGTATGAAAAAGGAACAAAAGGGATGGCACTCACCATTCTGAAGAAGTGATTTTATTGTCAGATAAAAAGCATAGGCTCAGGAGAGATGTGTGAACTGTGGACAATGGCCGTTTCACGCCAACTGCACTTCAAAGGACCCTATAAACACCTCTGCATGCCCCTAGTGCAAACATCAGTTGACATCACTTTCAGTTCAGCAAACACCACAATGACACCGGTGCTAGGGCAGTTGGGATTTGAGTGGTAAGTAACTCTTAATGATTTGTTTTATAACAATTCCTACTTTCTTTCAAATTTCAAAATGTCACAGAAAAACCCTTAGTTTTTACTGCGCTTGTAAAGAAATCCCATAGTACAGAGCTCCCCTTTATCTTTTAAAATATTCCCTTTAATTTCTATTTCAATTTTCTCATATCTTATGATAAAGAATGCACATTTGGTTTTCATAATTGTTTTTTGTGCAATTTTATCTCCTTCAAAATTATTTTAATGGTAATCCTTTTAGATTGCAAAGCTAGAAAATGAATAGTTAGGAAATATGAAGTCCATTAAGGAAAATGGTGAATATGATATTGCCCATTTTTTAGATACAGTATTTGTTTCTAAATTTTATTTGTCTTTGTGTCTCAGATATTTCTGTAGTGTGAAAAAGTTAATGACATTTAAGGATATGAAAGTCTGTTCTAAATACACTTTACACAATACCATTTTGTATGACCCTAGGTTACTTGAAGTCAAAGCAGGAAAATACTGTATTGAAACAGTTTGGTGCAAAAAAAGCTCACAGATATTGCTATATTATGGCTCTGTAAAAGCTCTTAATTGTACTAAACTGTAATATGACACCCTAAAATATGTGTGAGGCCTCTACTTTTACCTTAAAGTTTTTTTCTACTGAATTTATACTGGGGAGTGATAGAACCTGAAAGAAGTCTATAAGTGTTATATTATTACTGTGTGTCTTGAAGGTTTTACGTTATGCACATGCATTATATGTTATTGTTTAATTAATTAATTTTGGTAAAATTAATGGATCTATTATACCTGTATTATAAACTAAAATCTTCAACATAAAAAATTAGTGACACATTATAGCAATAGATTTTTCCACTGTCTGGAAGACAGTACTCCCTTTAATTTTTTTTAAATGCTGGAGACTTGGGTGTACACAGAAATCAAATATACTAATTTAATTTGGTCTAATTCTGGTTTCCTCCATGAAAAAATGGACGATATTCAGATCATATTTGCATATGAGCCTGTTAGCTCCAGTTGGGAGACTCAGTGGATGGCACTGAGTATGATCTGTTTTTCACTTTTTTTGTATGAAATGTGCCTAAATAAAAACAATTATTTGGCAGGGGCTCAGTGTGTAGTTGCAGTTATAGAAGATCATGCTTCTGAACTTTTAAGGATAGAAAAGAGGGACATTTATTGAGTGACTCACAACCGTATTTTTTTCTTATGCTTTGCCGCACACTTTGGTCAGTCCTTTTTGTGTGTTCTCTCAGAAGTACCTATAGGAGTCCACTCACTATATTAACCCTTTCATGGCCCCCTTACATAATGATGCCTCCTCATGCAGTACGGTGACCTCACAATGTCCTTACACATAATATGTGCTTCCATAGTTTCCTCACATAGTATCATGTCTCCTCACGTATTATATAAACTTCTGCACATTGATTTTCCCAAGGTACACCTCCGCTCATTATCATGCCCCAATAGTACTCCTCCAACTTACGCATAATAATATTCCAACAGTGCCCAAAAATGTATAATGTCCCTACAGTGTCCTCACATTATAAAATACCTACATTGCCCCCCACACATTATGATGCATTGAGACTCAGATGCACAGTCTGAATGTTGGAGCTGGGAGCTAACAAACTATTCTAATAAGTTATGTTCAACTATGTGTCCTGGCAATGCAACTACTGTTAAAACAGGGACTCTGGGCAGAGCCATTTGGCACCATGTGATAAGTACTGACCTGAGTTAGAGTAGTGATATTACAACCACTAGGGGCAGCACCGGCAGGTAGCATTGTAAAGATTTACCCAGAGGTTGGTGCACGGAGCAGCTGTAGGATCTTGAGGATAAGCCAGAATCACAGTATGGATATAGCCAGAGGTTGGTACACAAAGTAGCAGTATAGTTGGGAAGATAAGCAGGAAACATAGTCAGGATATAGACAGAGGTTGGTACATGGAGCAGCAGTAGAATCTTGAGGATAAGCAGCAGGTGGGAAGAAGCAAGATTAAGGACTGGGAGCTCAATAATCTTACAATGAAGAGAGTGCCTGGTTTAAGTAAGGCGCTCAATCAGGAGATTACAGGGTGAGCTAAACAGGAACATGGGGCAGAGACATCAGGAACTCAAGTTGGAGACATCAGAAACAACTAGTATCTGATTTAGCAAGGAAAAGTCCAGCAAGCTGAAAGCTCAGAGGGAAGAGCTGCCGCCTTGTGCACAAGAGCTGCTGGGCTCGAATCCTGACAGTACTCCCCTCCTTCCAGATGGCCTTTGAACATCTCAGGTACTGATGTGTCTGGTGAAAGGCTCTTGTAAGCCTGGGTGTATGGATGTTGCCCTCAGGCTCCCAAGAATTATCTTCTGGTCCGTTACCCCTCCATTGCACCAAATATTGCAATCTTCCTCTAAATCTTCTTGAGTCCAGAATTTTATCCACAATGTATTCTTCTTCACCATGGACTTTTTATGGTGGAGGAGGTAGCTGTGTTCTTTCTGGAAATGAGTTTTCACTGAATGGTTTGAGCAGTAATACAGGATGTATTTTCAGGCTGTTAGGAAGTTTTAAACGGAAAGCAACTGGGTTAATTTGTGCAGAAATTTAAAAAGGTCCTATGAATTTTTGACCCAATTTAAAAGACGGTACATTCTTTTTCAGATTTTTTTGTAGAAAGCCAAACCTTGTCACCAACCTGAAGGGTAGAAGGGGCTTTGCAATGTTTACCTGCTGTTTCTTTTGTAATCTTCTTGGCCCTTTTGTAACATCTCAATTAGTTCTTCCTGAGCTTTATGCAACTTTGTAAGTCTGTCAGTAACAGCAGGAACCAAAGTATTCAACGTAAGATTAGGAATAAATATCAGATGCATGCAATAGATAGCAAAAATGGGCTTTGGGATGTAGAACTGTGCTTGCAGTTATTATAAGCAAATTCTACTGTTTGTAAGTAGTACACCCAGTCATCCTGTAGTTAAGAAATAAAACAGTGCAGGTATTGTTCAAGAAGAATTAACAGTAACTCCTAAAGCTGTACAGAAGCTTTTTCAAAATTTTTATGTAACCTGAACACCTCTATCAGAAATTACATCGTCAGGAATTTCATACAGCCTAAATATCTCTTTGACCACTAATTCTGCGGTTTGTTCAGTGGCAGGAATCCCTTTAGTTAGAATAAAATGCGCCATCTTTGTGAGCCAATCCACCACAGCAAGGATAACAGGCATCTCTTTAGAGGGAGGTAGGTCCATTGAGATTGATCCCCAAGGCCTCGATGGATCTACAAGAGGTTGAAGGAGTTCTAGAGGTGAGGATGTTAGCTTCTTGTTTCATGCACATGTGGAACAGGAGAAAGCATTTTCTCACATTCTTTCTACACTTAGGCCACCAAAAAGAACAAAGTAGTAGTTCTTGTGTTTTCATGACTCCAGGTTGTCCTACAATATTAAAAGCATGGACAAGTTTGAGGACTTCAAGTTGAGCAGATTCAAGGATGTATATATGATGGTTGTGCATCCAGAACCCCTCCTTAAAAAAAAGATCAATGTCTTTAGAAGGATGGTTAAGAAAAATGTCAGTTTGATATTTTTCTTTAATCTTTGTTAAGAAGTCTTTGGTGTCCTGTATTCCCCAAAATTTTTTTGGGGTTGGCATGGTACAGTCACTGTTAGATCTCTCCTGAGGTTTGGTAAATATCCTGGACAGAGCATCAGCCTTGCTGTTTCTTGAACCAGGCAGATAAGAAATTAAAAGATTAAACCTGGAAAAAAATAAGGCCCAATGTCTTGCAGACAACCATTTAGCTGTATGGATGAATTCTAAATTTTTGTGGTCAGCAAGGACAGTCACCGGATGATTGGCCCTTCCAAAAGATGTCTCCATTCAGAGAAGGCTATTTTAATAGCTAAAAGTTCCTTATTTCCAATGTCATAATTCTTTTCTGCAGATGACATGGTGTGAGAAAGGAATGCACATGGATGAAGCTGCATCTTGTCCCCAACTCACTGTGATAAAATGGCTCCCACCGCAGTCTGAGATGTCTACTTTGACAACAAATGGCAGTTCAGGATTTGGATGGACTAGTAATGGTGCAGAAGTAAAAAGAGTCTTTAATTTGTCAAAAGCTACCTGTGCCTCTGAGGACCAGGAAAACACTTTGGTTTTCTTTGTAAGTGAAATAATTGTAAAATAATTTCTTAAAAGTTTTTAATGAATTTGCTGTAGAAATTTTAAAATTCTATAAAGCGATGGATGTCTTTTAGATTTATTGGGGTAGGCCTGTCAACTACTGCTGTGCTTTTACTGGGATCCATTCTCAGACCTTCTGGAGAGATGAAATATCGCAGAAATTGAGTCTTGGTTTGTTCATATTCACATTTTTCGAGTTTGATATAGAGCTGACTCTCCTGTAGATGTTTCAGGACTAACTGGACATGCCTGCAATGCTGCTTGAAGGTATCTGAAAATATAAGTATGTCTTTGAGATAAACAGCAACAAATTGATTCAAGAAAATGAGAAAAACATCATTAATGAAGTGCTGAAATGTGGCAGGGGTGTTGCCAAGGCCGAAAGGCATAACTAGGTATTCAAAATGTCCATATCTAGTTTTCCATTAATCTCCCAAGCGAATTCTTATGAGATTATAAGCCCCTCTAATATCGAGTCTGGTAAAAATCCTGTCAGAATGCTGTCTCTTCAAGCAACTCATGAATTAAGGGGAGTGGGTAGTGATTTTTAATGGTAATCTTTTTATTTCCCTGTGACCAATACATGGCCGCAGGGTTGAGTCCTGCCTTTTTACAAAACAAGGGTGCTCCAGCTGGCAAGGAAGAAGGTTGAATGAAGCTTTTCTCTAAATTTTCATCTAGGTATTCCTTTAGTACTTTCAATTCTGCTTCAGAAAGATTATAAAATTACCCAAATGGAATGGATGCTCCTGGAAGCAACTCAATGAGACAGTCATAAGAATGATGACGAGGCAGTTGATCGGCTTTCTTGCTACTGCAGTCGTTACTGCTCACTGAACTGCTGGTACAGATGTGGTAGTTTGTCATTATTCTGATGAGAAATCTCGGATACTTGAATTTGTTTGAGAACAGATGAATTAGCATGTCAATTGTTCTTACAGTACTTAGAGTGAAAGGTAATGGTCTTCGATGCCCAGTTGATAGATGGGTTATGGATTGAAAACCTGGGAATTCCTAGAATAACTGGAAATTTTGGAGAGGAAATAAGATGGAAACTAACAGCTTCATGATGATTTGGTTCAATACAGATATCAAGTTCAGTTGTCTCATGAGTAACAGCTACAGAAGATAAAGGTGATCCATGCAAAGTTTCCATATAGATTGGCATGGATTTACTGTAGTCCTACTTGCTATGTTATTATCAAGAGTAAATTGTAAGTCCATAAAATTTCCTCCTGCTTTAGAATCTAACATGGCAGAGCATTGTATTTTTTAGGTCCAAATTATGACCTGTATGTGACTATGGTGATTGCTCTTTGCCTTTATCCTGAACTACAGATGAGAGGTTCTACATAACCATATACAGTCATATGTTAAAGTTTGGGTACCCCTATTAATGTTAACCTTTTTTCTTTATAACAATTTTGTTTTTTGCAACAGCTATTTCAGTTTCATATATCTAATAACTGATGGACTCAGTTATATTTCTGGATTCAAATGAGGTTTATTGTACTAACAGAAAATGTGCAATCTGCATTTAAACAAAATTTGACCGGAGCAAAAGTATGGGCACCCTTATCATTTTCTTGATTTGAACACTCCTAACTACTTTTTACTGACTTCCTGAAGCACTAAATTGGTTTTGTAACCTCATTGAGCTTTGAACTTCATAGCCAGGTGTATCAAATCATGAGAAAAGGTATTTAAGGTGGCCACTTACAAGTAGTTCTCCTATTTGATTCTCCTATGAAGAGTGGCATCATGGGCTCCTCAAAACAACTCTCAAATGATCTGAAAACAAAGATTATTCAACATAGCTTTTCAGGGGAAGGATACAAAAAGTTGTCTCAGAGATTTAACCTGTCAGTTTCCACTGTGAGGAACACAGTAAGGAAATGGAAGAACACAGGTACAGTTCTTGTTAAGCCCAGAAGTGGCAGGCCAAGAAAAATATCAGAAAGGCAGAGAAGAAGAATGGTGAGAACAGTCAAGGACAATCCACAGACCACCTCCAAAGACCTGCAGCATCATCTTGCTGCAGATGGTGTCACTGTGCATCGGTCAACAATACAGCACACTTTGCACAAGGAGAAGCAGTATGGGAGGTTGATGCGAAAAAAGCCGTTTCTGCAAGCACGCCACAAACAGTCGCCTGAGGTATGCAAAAGCACATTTGGACAAGCCAGTTACATTTTGGAAGAAGGACCTGTGGACTGATGAAACAAAGATTGAGTTGTTTGGTCATACAAAAAGGCGTTATGCATGGAGGCTAAAAAACACATGCTAACCACAGTAAAATTTGGTGGAGGTTCCATCATGCTTTGGGGCTGTGTGGCCAATGCCGGCACTGGGAATCTTGTTAAAGTTGAGGGTCGCATGGATTCAACTCAGTATCAGCAGATTCTTGACAATAATGTGCAAGAGTCAGTGACGAAGTTGAAGTTACGCAGGGCATGGATATTTCAGCAAGACAATGATCCAAAACACTGCTCCAAATCTACTCAGGCATTCATGCAGAAGAACAATTGCAATGTTCTGGAATGGCCATCCCAGTCCCCAGACCTGAATATCATTGAACATCTGTGGGATGATTTGAAGCGGGCTGTCCATGCTCGGCGACCATCAAACTTAACTGAACTGGAATTGTTTTGCAAACAGGAATGGTCACAAATACCTTCATCCAGGATCCAGGAACTCATTAATAGCTACAGGAAGTGACTAGAGACTGTTATTTTTGCAAAAGGAGGATCTACGGAATATTAATGTCACTTTTATGTTGAGGTGCCCATACTTTTGCACCGGTCAAATTTTGTTTAAATGCAGATTGCACATTTTCTGTTAGTACAATAAACCTCATTTGAATCCAGAAATATAACTGAGTCCATCAGTTATTAGAAATATATGAAACTGAAATAGCTGTTGCAAAAAACAAAATTGTTATAAAGAAAAAAGGTTAACATTAATAGGGGTGCCCAAACTTTAACATATGACTGTATGGTCATTCAAAAATGTCAAAATCACTTTCAGTTTGATGACAAAATATCCAGTGCCCCCAAAATAGAGGCATACATTTTTTGTACATCGTCTCTCTTTCTATAGTGCAGGGAGAGGTTTACATCAATTGGCATTGGTTCAGGAACACTTTCCATTTCCTGTTGGTAACTGTTAGGCATCGGGTTCCTGCCTCTGCACAGCAGGAATCCTGAGCCTTGCCATCTGTGGTCTCCCATTCCTCTCCGGCTGCAGAGGAGCCTGCTCAGCAAAGACGTCGTTCTCGGCGTCTTGCTCAGTCTACTACTGTTGGCTTGGTTACTGCTGCTAATCAGGGTTCAGCTATAGTAGCCTGCAATAGCCAGCAGCTCCTGGGACTAAGTCCTTCTTTCGGTCCACTGAGCATGCCCGTGGAAAGTCCGCTCATTGGAAGTCTGAGGTCACATGCTCAGGTCCTATTGCTGCTCCCATTGGACCACTAGGAAGGTCCCAAAAGGACGCTGCTATAAAAGAGCCGCATGGCCATGCACTAGTATAGACTCAAATACTTATGGAATGTATGATGATGCATGTATCTGGTGACTGACTAAAACCCCTACCCTTGGTTGTGTCTGTTGTTAGGGTTTAGTGGTTAGAATCAGCGCCTGTCAATGGCTAGTGTATACGCCACAGTGCAGAGCAGTCTTCTGCACACTAGTGTCCAATGGTGTTGCCCACTGCAGGGCACTATCGTACCATGGCAAGAGACAGCCACACCTGTGTAACGCCTTGCACAACCTGGGCGCTTATCTGGCCCAATCCTGGGCGATTAGTGGCGTCCACCTGAGCGGCACTGTGCACACTTCCACGCGTTATCTATTTTAGTGACTCTTGCTGGCACCGCAGTCGTGGTGCTGAGAGCTAGCGGTCTAGATGGGCTCCAGTCCTGTGGTCTAAAGGCCGAGTCCTGTGACCTTACGCTATGCGCTTCCTCGGCCGAGTCCTGTGGAGTTAAAAGGCTCCGGCGTTTCTTTCAGCGGCTCTGAGAAGTAACAGCGTTCACTCATCTGCAAATCGGGTCAGTGGTTAACCCGCCGGTGCTCCCTTAGTACTCCGCCATTACTAAGCAGCAGTTTTCCATTTCTGCACGGTGGACTCCGGGTTGCGATCGCACTTCCTTATACTTTATATTTAGTGCGATCCGCAGCCCTAACAGTAACATAGTAATTAAGGTTGAAGGAAGACTTTAAGTCCATCTAGTTCAACCCATATCCTATCCTAACCTTCCCTAACATGTTGATCCAGAGTAACCAGATAACCAGAGAGGTTGGTAGCTTAGTGGATTGCAGACCCCTAAACTGACAACATAACTAGAATTAGCTGTGGGACGTACCTACGATGCCCTAGACGCCTCGGCACAGCCAAAGAATTAAATAAGCCTAAAGAGAGAAATGAGAAAGCTAAACTGCCCCGGAGTAGAACCCCAAAGGAATAGATAGCCCCCGAACATATATTGCCAGTGAGACAAGATGAGGCACAAATCACAGGCAGAAAATAGAGTAAGGAGTAAGCAAATGATGGGGCCCAAACTGTCTAGATAGAACAGGACAGGAAAAGATACTGTCTGCAATCACGCAAAAAACCCTAAGAAAAATCCAACATGTCTGATATGCAAAAATACTGAGGACGACCTCTCCCCCACTAAATCAGAACTCTGGTGTGAACTGGACATAAGCTGTGGCATATGAAACAGAGTCCAGCACAGGTCCCAGCAGGGAACCAGGCTGAACTCACACCAGCAAAGCAAAAATCAGAGAAAAGCAAAAATGAATCAAAATGCAAAAAGATTCAAGAAGACAAATAACTTTTCTGAAGGATGCAGGACTGAGCAGGAGGCTAGCAGACTTCCAAAATGCTCAGGAAACAAACTAAATCACTGGCAACAACTGAGGGAAGGTTGCTCACTTAAATCTCTCCAGTCTGTAACACCTGACCTCCAATCATCATCCTCAGGTGATTGACTTCTGTCAGCCAGGCCAGCTCCATTACCAGCAGCAACCACCAGAGGGAGCCCAGACTCAGGAGCCAGGTCAAAAGTGTTCACAACAGGTTAGGGTTGGAGTTAGAATTGAGGTTTTCCACTGTTTAGGCACATCAGAGGCTCTCCAAACGCGCCATGCTGTAAGTTATACACTTCTGTGACGCACTTGGGGATTCAAAGTGCTCATCACACAGCTAGATAAGTTCCTTTGTGGGTCTAGTTTCCAAAATGGTGTCACTTGTGGGGGTTTTCACTCTTTAGGCACATCAGGGCCTCTCCAAATGCGACATGGCGTCCAATCTAATTTCCAGCCAATTTTGCATTGAAAAGTCAAATGGCGCTCCTTCCCTTCCGAGCTCTGCAATGAGCCCAAACAGTGGTTTACCCCCATATATGGGGTATCAGCGTACTCAGAACAAATTCTACAACCACTTTTGGGGGTCCAATTTCTCCTGTTGCCCTTGGTAAAATAAAAAAATTGAACCTGAATGAATTTTTTTGTGAAAAAAGTAAAATGTTCATTTTTTAAAACATTCCAAAAATTGTTGTGAAGCACCTGAAGGGTTAATAAACTTCTTGAATGTGGTTTTGAGCACCTTCAGGGGTGCAGTTTTTAGAATGTTGTCACTTTTGGGTATTTTCTATCATATAGACCCCTCAAAGTGACTTCAAATGTGATGTGGTCCCCCTAAAAAAATGGTGTTGTAAAAATGAGAAATGGCTGGTCAAATTTTAACCGTTATGGATTCATCCTCATTAGTTCGCCACAAGGTTCCAACTGTGAAAAACTGGTTAATTCAAAATGAGCTTTATGATGCTTTTCGTTGCTTGAACACAACGTCTCGTGAGTATTTTCACTTTTCAGATGTACATAAGACAGCATCTAGAATCGATCTACTACTTACTAATATATTTACTTTAACCAAAATTAAAGATATACGGTTCATGCAAAAGACAATCTCGGATCATACCCCGGTTCTCGCTGAGTTCCTCGTGGGTCCTCCCTTTGACAAGCCATTCCGCTGGAGACTTAACCCAGCCTTGTTATATATACCAGAGCACAAGCAAGAGATAGAAAACATTCTCTTAAACTACTTCAAGGAAAATGTATCTGGTGAAGTAGATCAGTTCACAGTCTGGAATGCCTATAAGGCGGTCCTGAGGGGATGACGTTATGCAGATCCTCTCTAGACATAAGAAGAGAAATAGGGAAAAAATTACAAACCTACAGGCCCAAATTAATGATCTAGAAACAAAACAACCAACTTGAAAGTTCCTCCCCAAACCATCCAGATCTCAAATCTACCAGAAATACGATGCAGCCATCAAAGCATCTAGGTATAAATCGTATACATCTCTCAACAAGTCTACCAAGTTTATGATGAGGAAATTAAAAAGAGAAAGAATCAAAAAAACGATAGTTAAGATTGTATCTCCCTCGGGTGATCCCAAAATTCACCCTAGGAACATTGTCAACTCGTTTGCAGATTTCTTTAAAAATCTTTATAACCTGAAAGATGACCCCCAAACACCAGTGGTTAACTCGAATTTTGTGGATTCTTTTCTGCAGAGTATCGATTTACCAAGAGTTGATGAGCTGGACTTGAATTATGTCAATAGCCCTTTTACAGAGAGTGAAATAGTTGACGTTATCAAGAAACTGCAGTCCCAAAAATCACCAGGGCCGGATGGCTTCTCTGGGGAATACTATAAATCCTTTTCAAAAATTCTGGCTCCACAGTTGGCTTCCGTCTTTGGTCTGGCATCCTCTCGGGGTTCCTTCCCAAAGGAGATGTTAGAGGCAACAATTGTCATGATTCCAAAGGAGGGGAGAGACCCCAAGAGGATACAGAACTATTGGCCAATCTCACTCATAAACAGAGATATTAAAATCTCATCAAAGATCATTGCAAACCGACTAAAAAACATCCTTCCACGTCTGTTGGTGGATGATCAAATAGGGTTCACAGAGGGCCGCCAGGCCTCAGATGGGACTAGAAAGGGTGTTGAACCTAATAAATTTAGCTAACAATTCGAGAACCAAAACTGCTTTTCTGGCACTGGACGCCGAGAAGGCGTTCGATAGACTAAACTGGCCATATTTAAAAACAACTCTCGCTAGATTTGGCTTTGATGAGAAGTTTCTATCAACAGTCTTCGCCCTATACTCGGGTCCTAGTGCCAGGATCTATGCAAACAACTTCCTTTCAGACTCGTTCGACATTACTAATGGCACAAGACAGAGGTGCCCTCTGTCTCTTTTTCTATTTGTGCTTGCCATAGAGCCCCGAGCCGAAAAAATTAGATTAAACAACGATGTTAAAGGCTTTGAACTGCCATCACGAAATTTTAAAATCGGGTTATTCGCAGATGATCTCTTCCTCACACTTCTTGATCCTGCAAATTCCATTAAAGCCCTTTCAGATGAACTAGAAAAATTCTCTAGAGCATCCTATTGTAAGATAAACCCACACAAATCCAAATTTATAATTCTAAACATGAAACACTCCGAAATTAACAAAATAAAGACTCAAACCCAGTTCATTTGGGAGGAAAAAGAGATTGTCTATCTAGGGATTAGAATAGCAGGATCAATCCAAGCCACAGTTAGGGCCAATTTAGACAGCATTATAAAGACTATTACAGGCAATCTATCCTTTTTGGCTCAGTTAGAGACTTCCATTTTTGGGAAGATACTGGCAGTCAAAGCCTTTATCCTTCCCAAAATTTTATACATATTTAGGACTTTGCCAGTTAGCTTTCCACGCCAATCCATTGATAAAATTCAAGAGCTCATCCGACTATTTATTTGGAAAGGTAAGAAAGCAAGAATATCTGCAGACTTACTTTATAAAAATAAAAAACATGGGGGCGCAGGACTGCCCAACATATACGCTTATTATCAGGCCTCACTTATTAAACAGAGCTGGCACTGGTTTATGGAAAACATGACACATCCGGCTTGGTATGGCTTGGAGAGAGATGCTAGTGATAGAGGTTCCATGCGAAAGCTTTTCTTTTACTTCCTTCTGCAAAAGCACAGTGCGAACTCATCGCATCCTATATTTCGGTCAACAATCTCAGCCTGGAGGGAACTCATTAAGCCGACTAAAAATATCAAAAAAGCAGAGCAAATCTTAAAACTACCCCTATCTTCATTTGCACTGATGGATGATCTCCCGATGCCGGAGGTATGGGGGAAATCTGGAATCAAAAAGATGGGGATGTTTTTAGTGGAGTGGAGTTCTTGAAATTCAGTGAGATCAAGGCTAAATATAATCTACCATCATCTGAGCTGGTCTTTTACACCATGTTGAAAGACAGAATTTTGGAAATCATAAATGGGAAGACTTTAAATTATGAAATGCTAACTTCACTGTTGTGCAACTTTAAAAATAAAAACCTCTGGAGTCTGCGTAATTTGTATAGATCTGTCGTCAAGGACCTAACGAGCCACAAAAGCATGTATATGAAGAGATAGGAGTCTGATTTAGGTGCTGATATCCATCTCGAGAATTGGAACGATGCCATCAAATTCACTTACAATACCAACATATTAATGGGTCTTCACGAGGGTTATTTTAAACTGTTAAATAGGTGGTACTATACCTCGACAAGGTTATCACATTTTAATACAGAATTATCTTCCTTGTGCTGGAGAGGCTGTGGACATCAAGGGAACCTCTACCATATATTTTGGGGTTGTTCAAAGATCAAAAACCTCTGGTTCCAGGTCACACAGCACATTATCCTAATTGCTAAGGACTTCACAATTATGCCTGAAAGAGCACTTCTTTCATTAGACATGGAACAGTTTGATGATTCGGTAAGATACATTATCATACACATCCTCTTAGTGACTAAAGCCCCCGTTACACACTGCGATATCTCTAGCAATATCGCTGTAAAGTCACCGATTTTGTGACGTTGCAGCGATATTGCTAGAGATATCGCTGCATGTGATACTTACCTCCGACCGGCTCCCCCGCTGGTTATCGCTGATCGCGCAAGAAGCTCCTGGATCATTTCTCGTCGGCTGCTTCCTGCTGGGCTTCCTGCTGTGACGACGAGCGACGCATGGAGCCAGGCGGGAGGACGCAGGATCACCGCATCTGACAGGTAAGTAGCGATCCCCATCCCCAGCAATGTCGCTAGTGAGATCTGCCTGTGTGGCAGCTCACTAGCGACCACCTAGCGATGCACCAGCGATCCTGACCGCGTCATATCGCTGGTCGGGTTCGCTGGTGAGTCGCTAGGTGTAATGGTACCCTAAGACCATGTTAGAACAATGGTGGAACAAAGTCGAGGTTCCTAAGTTTTCGGACATACTTGATAAAATAGGCCAGCACAGTGATTTACAAATCAGATTTGCGATTAACAACAATCACATCCACAAATATACAAAAAAATGGAAGACTTGGAACAACAAATTCCATATCAAATAGACCTATTAAGAGGTATTATATTTTGAGGCCTAAACATGGCCGTTGTAGTACCGGGATGTTGTATCTCCTTCCAAGAATGTTACCCCATAATAAGGATTGGCGATTTTCTTTTCCTTTTATGTTGTTATTTGCTATATGCTATTTAATGCCTATTTGTGGGTTCTCTAGTTTTAATTTTTTTCCGTACCTGTACAAGGTTACTTGAAAAGAAATTTTAACTGTTATAACTTCCAACCAAAAAAATTTTTGGTTCCAAAATTGTTCTGGTGTAAAGTAAACATGTGTGAAATATTACTTATTAAGTATTTTGTTTGACATATCTATGATTTAAGGGCATGAAAATTCAAAGCTGGAAAATTGCAATATTTTCAACAAATTTCCATTTTTTTCACAAGTCATATCAAAGAAATTTTACCACTATCATGAAGTACAATATGTCATGAGAAAACAATATCAAAATCGCTAGGATCCATGGAAGTGTTCCAGAGTTATTACATCATAAAGGGACAGTGGTCAGAATTGTAAAAATTGGCCTGGTCATTAACATGCAAACCACCCTTGGAGGTAAAGGGGTTAGAGAAAGCAATTTGTAGGCTCTCATTTTAACAGTTTAGTAAGATTCTCCAAGCTTAGATTCTAACTCTTAAGCATTTATCTATGTTCCCTGTGCAAGTAGAGCAAATATGTTATGGGGTTTCTCAGACATCCTTAAATGAGTTATTAACTAAATCTGTGTGCCTGGTTGCAGCTTGTTATGAAAAAAAGCTGTTGTGCTTAACTCACCCTGATTCAGTTTTGAGTTTCTGGCGCTGCTCCTGGTCTCTGGTATTGGTTGTTGCACTGATATTATATCAACAATGCGCCAGTGAACAAGTGAGCTCAGAAGCTCTGCGGGTGGCAATCCATCTCTAAAGATAGAGCCACTGACCTCACTGATTGGTTGTCACAATGTCAAGGTCAATGTGATGTTGAAGCTACAGTCAGTCCTGAACACCAGGAGCAGTATCATAGAGTCAGTACTGAACCCATGGTAAGTGAGTACACTTGTTAATTTTTTTAAGTACACATTCAGCTGATTTTCTGAAAGGGGACAACCCTTTTAATACATTTATTTTTCAGTGTACTCTTTTTGAATGGTCCACAAAAGAGATTACCTTTCCTTTGGCAGTACTTTTGATATGTGTGTGTTGGGTTAATCTCTAATGGATTTTCTTGTTGCACCAACAACAATGGCTCACCTGTTGAGGTAGATCCTGTATGTCAAAGATCAAACTGTACAGCAACCAGAAGTGTTAGTGCAGTGAAAAAGAGCAGAGCTGGATATGCTTGAGGACATCTGAAGCTGTGTGGATCAACAAACCTAAATATGCTTTTACAGCCTGTCGAACAGTAGATCTGGAAATTCTGAATGGCACTTCAAGTAGTATTGAATGGCAAAGCTTGATATGCTGGATAGCACATGGAACAGCTTGTAACAGTTTGGAAAACCAGTGCTGGAAATGTTGGATGGCACAAGCAACAGCAGAGCTGAGCCCAGTAGAACAGCAGAGCTGGGTTTCTCAAAAATCTCATTTGGATGGAATACTAGAGCTCAGTGGAGATCAAGTCATATGGCGACCAAACAACTTGAATAGTTAGATTTCAAAGAGACATTGACAAATTATATCATAGGATGTATGATTATTGTTGTATTTTAAGGCTATAAAACCTTATTATCAAAAGTTATACATTCTTTTTAACTATTTAAAACACAATCAAAAGTAAAGCAACCCCAATTGACCAAAAAGTAATATATTGGACCTAGAATAAATTGACTCCAAAGATATGCTGATAGGTATTCTAGATTGTGAGCACCAATGGGGACAGTGCCGATATTGTCTGTAAAGTGCTCTGGAAATAGGGCCCCAGGTTTCACTATCATCTCTATGCTGATCTACATCTCTGGACCAGATATCACCTCCCTACTAACCAGAATCCCACAATGTCTGTCTGCTATTTCATATTTCTTCTCCACTAGATTTCTAAAACTTAATATGGACAAAATAGAATTCATCCCCCATCTCACTCGACCCCCCAATGGACCTATCCTTTAAAGTAAATGGGTGCTCACAATCTCCAGTCCAACAAGCTCGCTGCCTCGGGTTGATCCTTGACACTGATCTCTCCTTCAAACCACATATCCATCTCTTTCCACTTCCTGAAGACTTCAACTCAAAAATATTTCCCGGATCCGTACATTCCTCAACCAAGAATCTGCAAAAACCCTAGTCCATGCCCTCATCATCTCCTGCCTTGCCTACTGCAGCCTCCTGCTCCCTCTAACACTCTCGCACTCCTCCAATCTATTCTAAACTCTGCTGCCCGACTAATCCACCTGTCCCCCCGCTATTCCCTGGCCTCTCCCCTCTGTCATTCCCTGCACTGGCTCCCCATTACCCAAAGACTCCAGTTCAAAACTCTAACCATGACATGCAAAGCCATCCACAACCTGTGTCTTCCATACATCTATGACCTTGTCTCCCAGAACTTACATGCAAGCAACCTCCATTCCTCACAATATCTCCTTCTCTACTCCCCTCTTGTCTCCTCTTCCCACAATCACATACAAGATTTCTGCTGTGCATCACCCCTACTCTGAAACTCTCTACCACAACATATCAGACGCTTGCCTACTGTGGAAACCTTCAAAATGAACCTGAAGACCTACAATACCTCTTCCGACAAGCCTACAACCTGCAGCACCACTGAATGACCAAACCACTGCACAACCAGCTCTACCCTCACCTACTGTATCCTCACCTATCCCTTGTAGATTTTGAGCCCTCACAGGCAAGGTCTTCTCTCCTCCTGTACCAGTTGTGACTTGTATTGTTTAAAATTACTGTACTTCTTTTTATTATGTATACCCCTCTTCACATGTAAAGCTCTATGGAATGAATGGTGCTATAATAAATAATAATAATACAGTCATGGCCAAATGTATTGACATCCCTGCAATTCTGTCAGATAATACTCAGTTTCTTCCTGAAAATGATTGCAAACACAAATTCTTTGGTATTATTATCTTCATTTAATTTGTCTTAAATGAAAAAACACAAAAAGAATTGTCCTAAAGCCAAATTGGATATAATTCCACACCAAACATAACAAAGAGGGTGGACAAAAGTATTGGCACTGTTCGAAAAATCATGTGATGCTTCTCTAATTTGTGTAATTAACAGCACCTATAACTTATCTGTGGCACCTAACAGGTGTTGGCAATAACTAAATCACACTTGCAGCCAGTTGACATGGATTAAAGTTGACTCAACCTCTGTCCTGTGTCCTTGTGCGTACCACATTGAGCATGGAGAAAAGAAAGAAGACCAAAGAACTGTCTGAGGACTTGAGAAACCAAATTATGAGGAAGCATGAGCAATCTCAAGGCTACAAGTCCATCTCCAAAGACCAGAATGTTCCTGTGTCTACCGTGCGCAGTGTCATCAAGAAGTTTAAAGCCCATGGCACTGTGGCTAACCTCCCTAGATGTGGACGGAAAAGAAAAATTGACAAGAGATTTCAACGCAAGATTGTGCGGATGTTGGATAAAGAACCTCCACTAACATCCAAACAAGTTCAAGCTGCCCTGCAGTCCGAGACTACAACGGTGTCAACCCGTACTATCTGTCGGCATCTGAATGAAAAGGGACTGTATGGTAGGAGACCCAGGAAGACTTCACTTCTTACCCCGAGACATAAAAAAGCCAGGCTGGAGTTTGCCAAAACTTACCTGAAAAAGCCTAAAACATTTTGGAAGAATTTTCTCTGGTCAGATGAAACAAAAGTAGAGCTTTTAGGGCAAAAGCATCAACATAGAGTTTACAGGAGAAAAAAGAGGCATTCAAAGAAAAGTACACGGTCCCTACTGTCAAACATGGCGGAGGTTCCCTGATGTTTTGGGGTTGCTTTGCTGCCTCTGGCACTGGACTGCTTGATGGTGTGCATGGCATTATGAAGTCAGAAGACTACCAACAAATTTTGCAGCATAATTTAGGGCCCAGTGTGAGAAAGCTGGGTCTACCTCAGAGGTCATGGGTTTTCCAGCAGGACAATAACCCAAAACACACTTCAAAGAGCACTAGAAAATGGTTTGAGAGAAAGCACTGGAGACTTCTAAGGTGGCCAGCAATGAGTTCAGACCTGAATCCCATAGAACACCTGTGGAGAGATCTAAAAATGGCAGTTTGGAGAAAGCACCCTTCAAATATCAGGGACCTGGAGTAGTTTGCCAAGGAAGAATGGTCTAAAATTCCAGCAGAGCATTGTAAGAAACTCATTGATGGTTACCGGAAGCGGTTGGTCGCAGTTATTTTGGCTAAAGGTTGTGCAACCAAGTATTAGGCTGAGGGTGCCAATACTTTTGTCCGGCCCATTTTTGGAGTTTTGTGTGAAATGATCAATGTTTTGCTTTTTGCTTCATTCTCTTTTGTGTTTTTTCATTTAAGACAAATTAATTGAAGATAATAATACCAAAGAATTTGTGTTTGCAATCATTTTCAGGAAGAAACTGAATATTATCTGACAGAATTGCAGGGGTGTCAATACTTTTGGCCATGACTGTATATAAGTGAGTAATAAATAAATATTTTCCCAGATGGATAAATAGGGAGGATAAAGACAATATAGATATTCTAATTCAAATCCTAATAGGCCACTAGTATTGAGGAGAGAGCACTAAAACACTCAGATGCTTGTTACTCAAATTTAGCTGGATGCTCGTTTTCAGTTATGAGAATAACGGGAGTCAATGCAAGCATTTTTCCAGCAGACCCTACTAGCAGATCTGGGGGGGCAGTGTCAATGTTGAAATGGATAGAAAAGTGCTGAATGGAAGGAGAACAGCACAGGGGACACTCCTGGATAGAGATGTCCACCACCTGGATGTTTAGGTCCGGCGGGTTCAGCTGAACAGTTAGAAAAAGTTTGGGTTCGGTATCAGAACAGTACCCGGATCCGAACCCGAACCCCATACACATGAATGGGGGGCCCGAACATCCAGTGTTTGCCATGCTGCCATGTGCATGACAGCACGGCAAACACCGCTTCTGATCGGCGGTGAAATCATCCCCGTCGGTCAGACAGCTGTGGTTCCCATTCTGTCAAAAGACAGCATGAGCGCTCAGCTGTGATCGGAGGTATAAAGCTTACCTCCGGCACACTGGTGTCAGTTGATGGGACTACTGATCATTCGACACCTGCAGCTGCTAATAACAGTGAGAGCAGGAGCGGATGATGGGAGTATTCATCAGCCGCTACTGAGCTGTAAATAATTTTTTTTAAAAATAGCATGGGTTCCCCTGTGGTTGCTAACCAGCCAGGCAAAACTTCCAGCTTGGTGCTGCAACCCGCAGCTGTCAGTTTCAGCAAGGCTAGTTATCAAGAATAGAGAGGTCCCCACTCTGTTTTCATAATTATTTAAATAAATAAAAAAATCGGCATAGGGACACCCCCATTTTTGACAACTAGCCTTGCTGAAGTTGGCCTAAAAATAGAAGCCCGCACTTGCCCAGAAAAGACACATCTATTAGATGTGTCAATTGTGGCACTTTTTCTGGCTCTTCCCACTTGCCCTGTAGCGGTGGCAAGTGGGGTTCATATTTATGGGGTTGATGTCACTTTTGCATTGTCAGGTGATATCAAGCCCACAGATTACTAATGTAGAGGCATCTGTAAGACACCCATCCATTACTAATCCAATAGTTACATTGTAAGAAAACACAGGCACCCAGAAATAAGTCCTTTAATTGAAAGAATGACACAGACTCCTTTAATAATCTTAATTAAACTATACTTATAACCTCGCCTAATTCCACCAAAGTCAGCTGGTGGAACTACTTACTTTTCTTACTTTGTGACTATGGGATAATGGGGGTGTCTTATTGATGCCTCTCCATTACTAACCTCAGGGCTTGATGTCCCCCAGCTGTGAGTTTTGACTGGCTGGTTAGCAAAAATACAGGGGAATCCATGCCTTTTTTAAATTTTTAATTTACAGCGCAGGAGTGGCTGATGAATACTCCCATCATCCACTCCTACTCTCACTGTTATTAGTGGCTGCAGGTGTTGGATGACAGAATCAGTAGTTCCACCAGCTGACACCAGTGATCGGAGGTTAACTTTATACCTCCAATCACAGCTGAGCACTCACGCTGTCTTTTGACAGCATGGGAACCACGGATCTCTGCCCGTTGGGTATGATTTCACCACCTTTCAGAAACGGGGTTTGCCATGTTATCATGCACATGACAGCGCGACAAACACCCGATGTTCGGGCAGCCGATCCCAAACAGTAACATGGACTTCCTGGTTAAGTCCGGGTTCAGTGTCCGTGCCCGAACAGTAGGTGTTCGGTACAGACGTCGAACTTTACTGTTCGGATTCGTCCATCTCTACTCCTGGAAGCATCTCTGACTACAAGATCGCTGCGGAAAACAATAGTGTAACACTTTTACTCCACTTTAAGGACTGACATGAGGTTTGAAAATTGAAGAGAAATTGGATTTTGCAGAATAAAACATTTTTAAAAAACATTCTTTTCACTATAAAGACTTGTGTATATAAGGCAAAAATTTTAAAAAAATATTTTTAAAAAATTAATAATTTAAGTTAGCCAAAATGTAATTTTTTATAAAAAAATGGAAATGTCAGTGTATTTTTTGTAGGAAGCAAGAAAAATTTGATGGAAGAGGGATGCAGATAAACCCTCTATTATACATAAAGGAAGACCCCATACACATTCTGTTCAAATTGTCATGTAATGCTACTCATACACTCATAAAATCTATGTACGAAGTGTAAAGCCTGAAAAAAAAATCAGAAGCAGGGTCAACCATACACCCTTGAAGGCAACAACTGGAGTGTGTCATTCAAATACTATGAACAAAGTGTATTTGTGGTACTTCTACACTCATAAAGGTTCTGCACACAGTGCAATGCCAGAAAAAAATTCTAAGGAGGGTCATCCACACACCCTTGAAGGCAACAACTTGAGGTCCTAATTCAAATATTAAAGATTAAAACATTTTATGTGCTGCTGTCATCTGATGGTGTGGAAAAGTTGGGGCTAATCCAGGCTTTGTTCATTTTTATCAGAGTGAGCCTATCAACATTTTCTGTTGACAGGGGAAAGCACCTGTCTGTTATGAGCCCCTAACAGCACCAAAAACCCACTCAGACAAAACGCTAGATGCAGGGCAGCACAAAACCTCCAAGGCATACAGAGACAGCTCATGCCAGGTGTCCAGCTTTGTGACCCAATAGTTGAAGGTCGCAGATGATCTAAGGAGGTTTTGTCAGCCAGATATTGCTTGCCATTTTTAAAAACTTTTCCCTCCTTAGTAAAAATAGGCAGTCATCAGGTCCTGGATGTTGGGATAGTGTCATGAAATTGTCCCATTCAGATAGCGTGGAGACTGTCAAGAAATAGGAGCTCAAGCCATGCGTTATTTAAAAAATGCAGCTCCAGCCAGGTACCTCATGAGAGGAAGCGGTGACAGTTCTGGGTTGTATCCTGGTCACAAACGGTGACCAGTTATTTCATAAAAGTTGATGTTAATAGCTACCTTAATTTTTCCAGTGGCCACCTCCCGAAATAGATTTTGAATGTTCCATATGGGCAATACTGCAGAGTTCGTAAGAACTGTACCAATGACAGTGATTTTTTAAAAGTGGCAAAAATTCTAGATAACCGGTTCATTAACAAGGGCTATCCTAAAAAATTATTGAAAGATGCCTTTACTAGGGCCAATAATTTCTCACAGAAAGATTGCATTGAGAAAATCAGAAATAAAAGTGTAGATAAAATCTCTTCACAAAGGAAGGCCGGACCAGCGGATTTTGTGAGATGGGGTCTTATCACCACTTTCAATTGTTCTCACACATGCATACGCAATTTAATAAAAATAATTGGTTCATCTTAAAGTGTGATCATATTTTGTCTACCCATTTACCTGTACAACCTATGACAATTTTTAGAAAGAATCGAACCCTACGTAACTTGGTGGCCCCGAGCAATACTTCTATCAGTCATTCACCCCTACCAATAACCCAAGGTCCGCAGAACCCAGGGTGTTTTGCCTGTAGAACCCCCAAATGTCTCTGCTGCGCATCCATTTTAAACGGGGTGCAATATTTAAAATCTTGCACTACTGGTTCATCTTTTAAAATAAACTGTCACGTTACCTGTCAGTCAAATTATGTCATCTACCTAATTGAATGTGACTGTGGGCTGCAAAACTTGGGCAGGACTATTCAGTCTATGCATAATAGACTGAATAAACACCGTCAAAATATTAAAAATGGGTATCTGCTTCACAGCTTATCTAAACACTTTTTGCTTGCACACAATAAGAATCCAGGTTCGCTTAAGCTCAGTTATAGAGCATATCAGAGATGACGCACCCAATCGCTATGAGAGCTTAATAAGGAGGGAACGTTTTTTGATCTTCAAATTAGGTATACTAACACCAGAAGGGTTAAACTTAACGATTGAGAAACCCATTTGCTAGTCATTGTGTATTTTATCTGCTATGTCATTTTAGTATATTTTTATCTTTATTTTTAATGATTCCAGTAATATTGATTGCTTATTGTATCTGATATATAATTTTCTAATTTTTTACCTTGTTTTTCTTGATACAACATGTTTTAATTGTCATGACCTATTATTCACCTGTCTCTCCCCCCATTGGTCAATACCCCTTTAAATACCTGCCCCCTCATGTGATCTGTGTACTGCCACCTGAGGAAGACAGACGATTCCGTTGAAACGCGTTGTGGATCATGCACTAATAAAAAGAAGATTTTAATTCACCCTCTCCCTTCCTTGCGCTCCGTTTGTGACCAGGATACAACCCGGAAATGAAATTGTCCCAGGCCTTTTATAGTGTACCCATGCTTCTACTGTTCCTGGTATGCGTGTCTCCCTGGGCTCTCCTCCTTGGTTGGCCAAGAAAGCTTGCCCTCTGCTGCTAATGTTGTCTTATTTGAATTTTTTCAACATATTTTCCACAATGGCCTTCTGGTTTAGCACCATTTGAGTAGATCTCTTTGCCTCAGGAAGGAGATATGCAAGGTTCTACTTGCAACGTGGGTCAAGCAAGGTGAAAACCAGTATTCTTTTTTGGCCAAAAGGAATATAACACAACAGTCACGGGGAGTACATAAAGTCGGCCATATCTGCCAAGGTCCCTACAGCCAACACTTCCCTGTCTCCACCATAATGACAATTCTCCATCTCCTCCTCACACTCTTCCTCCTCAATCCCCTTCTCAGCCCATCCACATAGGAGATATGGGATGAACCTTGTAAGGATACTATTCTCTGTTGCTCTATTAATCAGGTCCTGCTCCTCCTCCTTAATCCCCACCTCTTCATTGTTACCCAATCTGCACTGAGCAAATAAGATGGTAGTATCTCCCTATCTCATGATTTCCTCCTTCTCCACCTGGTCCACATGCAAAATTTAATGTTTAATTGTCAGCAGTGACTGTTTAAGTAGGCACCAAAGCAGGATTGTGGCTGAGCTCCACAGATGCAGTAGGGAAATGGGAGAAAGTTCCACAAAGTCAACTCTCACTGCAGCACTCCACCAGATGGGCCTTTATGGCAGAGAGGCCCAATGGAAGCCTCTCCTCAGTGCCAGACATATGAAAGCCCGCATAGAGTTTGCTAAAAAAAAAAAAGAGAAACAAGATTCTCTGGTCTGATGAGACAAAGATAGAACTTTTTGGTGATAATTCTAAGCTGAATGTGCAGAGAAAGCTTTTCTTTTAGATTTGCAAAAAATTCCACATTTTTTTTCAGTCAAGATGGGGTGCAGAGGGTACATTAATGAGAAAAAAAAATGAAATTTTTTTTGCATTTACCAGATGGCTGCAATGAAACAAAGAGTGAAAAATTTAAAGGGGTCTGAATATTTTCCAAACCCACTGTAGGCGTTGCATGAACTGATAATGCATTGCACAATGAAATATATTTGTCCTATTCAAGGCAATTTATTTTGTATGTTTCTAGTTATCACATCACATGAAATCTACTTTCCTGGTGACCTTGAAATATTAATGGTGCAAGCAGTATAGCTTATCTTGCTACTTGTCACCATCAACAAGTAAAACTCCAATTATTGCCTCTTTCAAATAATCCAGCAATGGTAAGAGAAGCTCTACAGTTAAACCTGGCTGACATGAAGCCTTTATTACTTATTTATGATGTTACATGAATCATCTGTACTTTTCCTGATAAGCCTTGGGCTGTGTGCCTTTCATTTCAACTGACATTTTGCTGCCATTCGTTGGGCTAAGTAACCACCGTGCAATCTCTTCAAGCTGATGCATGGTCATTGTTTTGTGCAAAATGGATTTTTAAGTCAGCTGAAAGGCTTTCAAGGAGAATATAATTTGACAAAGAACATTCTTTTGGTCACATAAGAGAAATCAGCTTATTCTGTACAAAAGTGCATTTCAAGATTACCAAAATGATTTCCACAGAGAGAATGACAAGGGAGGGTATTTGCTATTGGAAAGCCCCACTTAGTTTTGAAAGAGAGATACTGACTTGCTGGATTTCTTAAATGGTCTGAATTATAACGGGAAGGATATAGTCAAGTTAAATTTACTGCAATAAGATTTGCACACTATGCTGGGAAAAGCAATGTATGCCAGCAGGGATTTAAGATAGCACAGTATCAAACAGATATAATCACATTTACTTTATGCAATAGCCATTTATCATGGACAATATATTGATTATTTATTTATTTTCATATAATATTTTATAATCTACCATTATTTAATATAAATACTTGCTCTCTGTGAATTCAAATGAATTCACTGTCTGCAAACAAAACGATAAGAATAGGGAGTTACTGCTGGGTTCCAAGTACCTATTTTACATGACTGAATATATAATTCTGTGTATTTATGTACATGTTTTGTATTAAATGCAGTATATTATAGAGGAAAATTATAATTATATCAACTCAATATTAGCTTCACAATCAGATTTTGCACTGACCACTTCATTTGGCAAAAGTAATGAGCTCCCTGAAATTTTCCCTGAACCCTTCTATAGGAATCTGATTTCTGCTTCAGTAACTCCATGGTTTCATCTGAAAAGTAGTGATTGGCTGGTGGAATGAGTTAACATGAGCATCTAAATTTGCCAGGCTTAAAACTAGAAATTTTCTACACTTCAACAGAAGCGGAATTAAAGGGGTTTCGTCACAAGCAAAGTTCCTTATAATCAATAAATCTGGGAATAAAAATAACTTCCACGATTGGATGTGTTAAAAAAATGTTCCTGTGCAGAGATAATCTTATACGTGAGCCCCTGCTGTGTACTGTGTAATGGCCGTGTCTTACCGTACAGGGACATGGTCTGATCAAACCATAGCTCAAGGATAGGGGAGGACGCAAAAAAGAATATACAGGCATTACAGCACAGGATCACAGAAGCTGGTTTCTTTGAGGTTAAACATGGTTTAAAACCAGGCAGGGAAATATTTTGCCTCACAAAAAGATTCAGCTGCGATCGCATGATGTCCTGTCTGTATACTCTCTTTTGCTCTCTCCCCAGCCCAGGAGCTGTAGTATGATCAGACCATGCTCCTGCATGGTCAGACAAAACCATTACACAGTACACAGCAGGGGCACATTTATAAGTTTAACTCAGTAGAGGAACTTTTTTTAAAAAAAATTTTCAATTGTATTGTTTTTTATTATTAGATCTTTTGATTAAAATGTACTTTGTTGGAAAAACCCTTTAAAGAATAGGTTTAAAGAAAGCCAAATTAGAGACCATGTGAGGCAGGAAGACTGGTAAGACAAAGGTTCAAACGTCATAAAATAATATACAGACTATTACATCAAGAATAAATAACACTTCGCCTTCTTTTTACTATCACCCCCATACTACTCTATTTCTCCGTAACTCCTGCAATTCCTCCACCCAGTAAGGAACTAGTCATTTCCCCCTCCATCCTTCCCAGCCATCTCACCTCTTCATCACAACTGTTCCTCCACATACAATCCTTTTTCTCCAGACACACACGGACACATCATGTCCTATCCTGCTCCCACCTTCTAATGTTCTGTCTACTACTCCTTATTGCTGGCGACGTATCCCCAAATCCTGGCCCTCCTCAACACCTCCCTACACTCACTTCTACCACCCTGCTGCGATCCTCTACATGTCTTTGCAACCATGATAACCTCATACCCATTCATCCAGCCCCCACTCCCTCCACCCCCTTACCTGGAGCCTTATGGAACACACGCTCTGTCTGCAACAAGCTATCATTTATCCATGACCTCTTTATCACCAACAAACTCTCCTTCCTCGCCATCACTGAAACCTGGCTCACTTCCTCTGGCACAGCCTCTCCAGCTGCACTTTCCTATGGTGGATTCCATCTCTCTCACACCCCTCGCCCCAGCAACAAACATGGTGGAGGAGTTGGCTTGCTCCTGTCTGATACCTGCTCCTTTACGCCAATTCCTTTGCCACCCTCCACTACTCTTCCCTCATTCGAGGTGCACTCCATCTGCATCTATTCCCCCTCCAACTGACTGTCATCTACCGCCCCCCAGAACTAGCCATCTCCACCTTTCTCGACCACTTCACCACCTGGCTACTCCATTTCCTTTCTGCTGACATCCCCACCATCATCATGGGCGACTTCAACATCCCCATTGACACTTCCACCCCGGTTGCCTCTAAACTTCTATCACGCACAGCTTCCCTCGGCCTCACTCAATGATCCTCTGCGGCCACTCACAAAGATGGTCACACACTGGACCTTATCTTCACCCGTCTCTGTTCCCTCACTAATCTCAATAACTCACCCCTCCCCCTGTCTGACCACAACCTACTGACATTCTCCTCCCTCTCCTCTCCTACTGCGCAACCACCGCTCCATAAACTCGCTCACCCTCGCAGGAATCTCAAACACCTCAATTTACAATCACTTTCTGAATCCCTTTTCCCTCTTACAGACATAGCTTCCCTTCATGACACAGATGCTGCTGCCACCTTTTATAACACCACAATAACAGCAACGCTTGATTCGGCTGCCCCCCTCACGCAGAGCAAAACTTGAACAATCAACAGGCAGCTCTGGCTGACCAGCCTGACCAAAGAACTGAGACGGGTTTCCAGGGCCACTGAGCAGAGATGGAAGAGAACCCATTCTACTGACCACTTCAGCACATACAAGCTGTCCCTTGCCAGCTTTAAGTCCACTCTCTCTGCCGCAAAACAAACTTACTTTGCATGTCTCATATCCTCTCTGTCTCACAACCCTAAACAGCTCTTCAACATTTTCAATTCTCTACTCCGTCCCACAGCACCTCCTCCCCCTTCTCTCATATCTGCCGAAGACTTTGCCTCCTTCTTTAAGCAGAAGATCGACACGATCAGACAAAACTTTGGCCCGCAGCCCCCAATGCCCCTCTTAGCAGCTCAGCCCTGTTCTGCAAAAGCCAGCTTCTCCACCATGACAGAAGATCAGCTCTCCACCCTTCTGTCAAGATAACACCTCACCACTTGTGCCCTCGACCCACTCCCATCTCACCTCATCCCTAACTTGGCCATAGTCCTCATCCCATCTCTAACACACCTTTTCAACCTTTCACTTACAAATGGTGTCTTTCCCTCATCCTTCAAAAATGCCTCAATCACACCCATCCTCAAAAAGCCCTCCCTTGACCAATCCTCTGTGTCTAACTATCACCCAATATCTCTTCTCCCTTACGCCTCAAAACTACTGGAACAGCATGCATATCTTGAACTGTCCTCCCACCTCTCCTCCTGTTCCCTCTTTGACCAGTTACAATCTGGCTTCTGACCGCATCACTCAACTGAAACTGCCCTAACTAAAGTCACTAACGACTTACTAACTGCCAAGAGCAAGCGACACTACTCTGTCCTCCTTCTCCTGGACCTGTCCTCTGCCTTCGACACTGTAGACCACTCCCTCCTGCTACAGACTCTCTCATCTCTTGGCATCACAGACCTGGCCCTATCCTGGATCTCATCATACCTAACAGACCGAACATTTAGTGTCTCCCTCTCACACACCACCTCCTCACCTCGCCCTCTGTCTGTCAGTGTTCCCCAAGGCTCTGTCCTAGGACCCCTACTATTCTCCATCTATACCTTGAGCTTGGGACAGCTCATAGAATCCCACGGTTTGCAGTATCACCTCTATGCCGATGACACGCAGATCTACCTATCTGGACCCAACCTTGCCTCTTTACTGACTGAAATCCCACAATGTCTGTCTGCTATCTCAGCCTTCTTCTCTGCTCGCTTTCTCAAACTGAACATGGACAAAACAATTCATCATCTTTCCCCATCTCACTCTACCCCTCCACCAGACCTATCCATCAATGTCAATGGCTGCTCTCTTTCCCCAGTCCCATATGCTCGGTGCCTTGGGGTGATCCTTGACTCTGCGCTCTCTTTCAAACCACATATCCAAGCCCTCGCCTCCTCCTGCCTCCTCAAACTCAAAAATATTTCCCGGATCCGCTCATTCCTCAACCACGAAACCACAAAAACACTAGTGCATGCTCTTATCATCTCCCGCCTCGACTACTGCAGAACAGCTGCACTAAAAATAGGCTAAACTAGATGGACATAAGGTCTTCCTTCAGCCTTCAAAACTATGTTACTATGTTACTGCAATCTCCTACTCTCTGGCCTCCCCTCTAGCACTCTGGCTCCGCTCCAGTCCATCTTACACTCTGCTGCCCGACTAATCCACCTGTCTCCCCGCTATTCCCCAGCCTCCCCCCTATGCCAGGCCCTTCACTGACTTCCTATCACCCAGAGGCTCCAATTCAAAACCCTAACCATGACATACAAAGCCATCCACAACCTGTCTCCTCCATACATCTGTGACATGGTCTCTAGGTACCTACCCGCACGCAACCTTCGATCATCTCAAAATCTCTTTCTCTACTCACCCCTTATCTCTTCTTCCCACAACCGCATACAAGACTTCTTCCGTGCTTCTCCCATACTCTGGAACTCCCTGCCGCAACACATCAGACTCTCACCATCAACGGAAACCTTCAAGAAGAACCTGAAGACCCACCTGTTCCGACAAGCCTACAGCCTGCAATGATCCTCGGTCTACTGAACCACAGCACGACCTGCTCTACCCTCTACTACTGTATCCTCACCCATCCCTGTAGACTGTGAGCCCTTGCGGGCAGGGTCCCCTCTCCTTATGTACTTGTGTGTCCCTTGTCTTACACATGTTCACTATACTTGTCTATATTTCCCCTTTTCACATGTAAAGTGCTATGGAATAAATGGCGCTATATAAATGCATAATAATAATAATGATAAAAAAAGAGTTGAAAAAAGTCAGCACACTTAGAAAATATTCGATATACTGTGTTTGGTAACTTAGAATACAGAAAATGACTGTAGGCATACACAATAAACATTTAAAAAAATATGCCAAAGTTACTGATTGGTCCACTGACATGGGTCCCTTGATTGGCCAGTCAGTCATACCTTTGCATTGCTCAGTCTGTGAGTGACTAAATGCACTTAGTACCAGCTGGCAGGAAAATACATTGCAGGAGCATGAAGATGTGAGCATGTTACAAGAATAATAATAATTAAAGCAAAATTCCATGTAAAATGGTCTTACTATGGTCATTTAACCAAACAAGGACACTATTTCTTTTAATCTGGTCACCCAAATGCTAATTTCCAGTGTGTCCTGTAAATTACAGGTTCTAAACCAAAGACTGCAGTATGTTACTAAGCTGTACCTTGAATTTACCAATATACAGTTGGGAAAATACGTATTTTTGCAAGTTTTCCGACCTACAAAGAATGGAGAGGTCTGTAATTTTCATTGTACAGTGGTTTCGGAAAGTATTCAGACCCCTTTAAATTTTTCACTCTGTTTCATTGCAGCCATCTGATAAAAGCAAAAAAGTTCTTTTTTTCTCATTAATGGACACTCTGCACCCCACCTTTAATGAAAAAACAGAAATGTAGAAATTTTTGCAAATTTATTAAAAAAGAAAAACTGAAATAACAGATTGTCATAAGTATTCAGACCCATTGCTCAATATTGAGTAGAAGCGCCCTTTTGAGCTAGTACAGTCTTGAGTCTTCTTGGGAATGATGCAAAAAGTTTTTCACACCTGGATTTGGGGATCCTCTGCCATTCTTCCTTGCAGATCCTCTCCAGTTCCGTCAGGTTGGATGGTGAACGTTGGTGAACAGCCATTTTCAGGTCTCAACAGAGATGCTCAATTGGGTTTAGGTCAGGGCTTTGGCTGGGCCAGTCAAGAATGGTTACATAGTTGTTCTGAAGCCACTCCTTTGTTGTTTTAGCTGTGTGCTTAGGGTCATTGTCTTGTTGGAAGGTGAACCTTTGGCCAAGTATGAGGTCCAGAGAACTCTGGAAGAGGTTTTCATCCAGGATATCTCTGCACTTGGCCGCATTCATGTTTCCTTCAATTGCAACCAGTCATCCTGTCCCTGAAAAACACCCCCATAGCATGATGCTGCCACCACCATGTTTCACTGTTGAGATTATATTGGGCAGGTGATGAGCAGTGCCTGTTTGTCTCCACACATACCACTAAGAATTATCACCAAAAAGTTCTATCTTCATCTTACCAGACCAGAGAAACTTATTTCTCATAGTCTGGGAGTCCGTCATGTGTTTTTTTTTTTTTAGCAAACTCTATGTGGGCTTTCATATGTTTGGCACTGAGGAGAGGCTTCCGTCGGGCCATTCTGCCATAAAGGCCCAACTGGTGGAGGGCTGCAATGATAGTTGACTTTGTGGAACTTTCTCCCATCTCCCTACTACATCTGTGGAGCTCAGCCACAGTGATCTTTGGGTTCTTTTTTACCTCTCTCATTAAGGCTCTTCTCCCATGATTGCTCAGTTTGGCTAGACGGCCAGGTCTAGGAAGTCTTCTGGTGGTCCCAAACTTCTTCCATTTAAGGATTATGGAGGCCACTGTGCTCTTAGGAACTTTGAGTACAGCAGAAATTCTTTTGTAACCTTGGCCAGATCTGTGCCTTGCCACAATTCTGTTTCTGAGCTCCTTGGCCAGTTCCTTTGACCTCATGATTCTCATTTGGTCTAACATGCAATGTGAACTGAGAGGTCTTATATAGACAGGTGTGTGCCTTTACAAATCAAGTCCTATCAGTTTAATTAAACACTGCTGGACTCCAAAGAAGTAGAACAATCTCAAGGACGATCACAAGGAAATGGACAGCATGTGACTTAATTATGAGTGTCTGAGAAAAGGGTCTGAATTCTTATGACTGTGATATTTCAATTTTTTTAAAATTTGAAAACTTTTCTACATTTCTGTTTTTATCAGTCAAGATCGGTGCAGAGGGTACGTTAATGAGAAAAAATGAACTTTTTTGCATTTACCAAATGGCTGCAATGAAACAAAGTGAAAAATTTAAAGGGGTCAGAATACTTTCCGAACCCATTGTAGGTACACTTCAACTGTGTGCGACTGAGTATACAAATAAAAAACGGAAAATCACATTGTATAATTTTTAAATAATTAAATTGCATTATATTGCATGAAATAAGTATTTAATCACCTACCAACCATTAAGAATTCTGGCTCTCACAGATCTGTTAGTTTTTCTTTTAGAAGCCTCGTACTCTTCACTCATTACCTGTGTAAACTGTACAAGTTTGAACTTGTTACCTTTATAAAAGACAGCTGTCCATGCAATCAATCAACCTCACCACTATGGCCAAGACCAAAGAGCTGTCTAAGGAAACCACGGACAAAATTGTTGACCTACACAAGGTTGGGATGGACTACAGGGCAATATGCAAGCAGCTTTGTGAAAAGGCAACAACTGTTAGCACAATTATTAGACAATGGAAGAAACAGTGTCTTCCACAGCTTGGGGCTCCATGCAAGATCTCAACTCATGGGGTAAGAATGATTTTGAGAAAGGTCAGTAATCATCCCAGAGCTACATGGGAGGATCTGGTCAGTGACCTGAAGAGAGCTGAGACCACAGTCTCAAATATTACTGTTAGTTACACAGTATGCCTTCATGGATTAAAATCCTGCAGGGCATGCAAGGTCCCCCTGCTTATGCCAGCACATGTTCAGCCCTTTTGAAGCTCACTGATGACCATCTGGAAGATCCAAAGGAGGCATAGGGGAATGTCTTGTGGTCAGATGAGACCAAACTGGAACTTTTTTGAATCAACTCCACTCACCATGTTTGGTGGAAGAAGAAGGATGAGTACAACCCCAAGAACACCATCCCAACCGTGAAGAATGATGGGTAAACATCATACTTTGGGGGTGCTTTTCTGCAAATGAAGACAGCACCGTATTGAAAGGAGGTTGGATGGGGTCATGTATTGTGAGATTTTGACCGACAACCTCTTTCCTTCAGTAAGAATATTGAAGATGGGTCATGGTTGGGTCTTCCAGCATGACAATAAACCAAAACACACTGCCTGGGGGTGGATCCATAAGAAACATTCCAAGGTCCTGGAGTGAACTAGCCAGTCTCTAGACCAGAACCCAATAGAAAATCTTTCTAGGGAGCTGAAACTCAATGCTGCCCAGCAACAACCCCAAAACCTGAAAAAGAAAAGATCTGTATGGAGAAGTGAGACAAAATCTCTGCTGCAGAGTGTGCAAACTTTGTAAAAGAACTACAGGTAATGTCTGACTTCTGTAATTGCAAACAAAGGTTTTTTCTTAGCCAAATATTAAATTCTGTTTTTCTATTGTATCAAATTATTATTTCATACAATAAAAAGCAAATTTATTATGTGAAAATCATACATTATCATTTTCTGGATGTTTTTAAAATTCTGTCTCTCACAGTTGAAGTGTACCTACAATGAAAATTACAGACCTCTCCATTTTTTGTAGATAAACCATAGCAATATGCACAAATAAAAAAGATAATTTATTTATATTTTCAGATAATGTTGGATATTTCAAGATTCAACGCACATAAGGAAAAAGAAAAAAAAAATTCCAAACTTCAAAAAAACTCATTTAAGGCTACTTTCACACATCAGTTTTTCGCCGTCAGGTGCGATCCGGCATTGCGCCGGATCCGGCAAATGTTATGTAAAACTGGATGTGATGGATCCGGATTTCTGCCGGATTCGTCTTGGTCATCAGACCAAAAACCGGATCCGTCTCATCCGTTTTTCCATCCGTTTTCCGCCGGATCCGGTTTTTAAAAACGCCCCTTGGGGCCTTCGAAACGGGATTGGTTGCTGAAATCTATATATACCGTGTTCCTACAGCCCATCTTTGACAGGTTGTAGAGGAGAAACTACAGGTTGGAGAGAAGATCAAGTGACTGGCGAAGATGGATGTTGTGATTGCAAATATTTTGAAGAATTTGGTTGATTTTACAGCGGAGGCAAACCGTTTGAGGGTGATTGTTCTGGAGAAGGAGAGAGCGAGACAGCAGCGCATCATGCAAAAGCGACGCCATTTGTGGATGCACCCCATCACAGCCAAGAGAATGACGCGTAGGGTCTATTCAACACTCTGCATGAACCTTAGACGAAACCTGGAGAAATTTTTTGGATATGTTCGGATGAAAATGGAGAATTTTGATTACTTGGTGGAGTGCATTGCACACCTCATAAGAAAATTGGACACCTATTGCCGCTTCTCCGTTTCACCCGCAGAGCGTCTGATGGTGACTTTAATGTAAGCCACATTTATTGGACATGCTCGCATCAGAGCACACTTTCACTGCAATCTTGTTGGTGTTAGTTTGCATCTCCAAGTGTTATAGCTGAGTTTTGGTATGTAATGCTGTGATTTTTAGCTAATTTATTGTTTTGTAATTCCCCACAGATTTCTTGCAACTGGAGAATCCCTTTCGTCACTGCATTTCCAGTACAGACTTGGGATTTCCACCATATCTGGAATTGTGAAGTACACATGCCGTGCAATGTGGGACTCCTTAGTTGATGAGTTTTTACCAGAGCCCACGACAGAGAGGTGGATTGAAATTGCTGAAAAGCTTCTACAGATATGTCAGTTTCCGAACTGCTTGGGCGCTGTGGACGGGAAACATATCCGCATTGTAAAGCCAGCAGGATCGGGATATTTCAATTACAAGAAATATTTTTCCATTGTCCTCATGGCCATCGCTGACGCGGAATACAAATTTATTCCTGTTGACATTGGGGCCTATGGCTGCTCCAATGACTCAAGTTTTCAAACTGTCTGCCATGGGGCGTAAACTGTATGGAAACACCTTCCAGTTCCCATCCCCTAGACCGCTGCCGCAAACATCTGGTCCACCTATGCCTTTTGTCTGTGTAGGGGATGAAGCATTCCAGCTGTCAGAACACCTTTTGAAACCGCACTGTAGCAGAGGATTGACAAGAACAAAACGCATTTTTAATTACCGCCTAACAAGCACAAGAAGAATGGTGGAATGCTCCTTTGGTATTCTGACAGCCAAATGGCGTGTCCTATTGACTGCGATCAACCTCAAGACAGAAACTGTGGACGAGGTGATCAAAGCTTGCGTGGTACTCCACAATTTTGTTATGTGCAAGGAACCCATTTCCATTGAGGACACCTCTGAAGAAATCACCTTGCAAGATTACCAGAACATTACCAATAGAAGTTCTGTGACGATGTCACGAATGAGGGTCAATTTTGCAGAATACTTTATGTCACCTCAAGGCAGAATAGACTGGCAGGATGACAGAGTTTGATAAAGTTCTGCCCTTAACCAAAGTTGTGTACCTTCTGTACCAACAGTATATACCTTTTCCAAACAAAGTTGGCTATCTTGTCGTCTATCTTGTCATGATTTAACTATTTTTACCTTTTGACCACAGTTGTGTTCCTGGTTGTGTTTTAGGCAAAGTCTTTCACCTTTTAACAAAATTTGTGTACATTGTTAGGAAATCCACAACAAGATACACAACTTTTGGTAAAAGGTGAAATACTTTGTCTAAAACACAACCAGGAACACAACTGTGGCCAAAAGGTAAAAGTTATTTACCTTTTACCCACAATTATGTACCTGGTTTTGTATACCTTTTGTCTACCCTGTACTTAACCTTTTTTTTTTTATACCATAGTTCGCAACAGAAATAAAAGACAGACAACGATTAACTTTTATTGAAATTTTTTTTTTAATAAACTGTTAATTGCAAAAATGTTTTCTCATTTTTATTTTAATACACACATTTATAAATTAGTGTAGTGTGGGGTGGAAATACTGCTGGAGGGGCTGCGGGACGCTTTGACACTGGGAGTGTGGAGAGAGGACTGGGATCGTGGTGGGGAAGGAACAGTTAGAGGTGAAGGGGTGGAAAAAACAAGAGAATGGGTGGACATGTGGGTGGCAGAACAGGTGGTGGGTGGTGGAGTGGAGGGTTGGGTAGGGACTGGAGTAGCAGATGATGTGGTAGGGGGAAGGAGTTTGGTACGGGGAAGGAGTTTGGTACGGGGCAGGTTGCTGGTACTGGGGAGGTTGCTGGTATTGAGGAGGTGGCTGATATGGAATAGGAGGGGGAGGCGGGACAGTGGCCGGAGGGGGTGCAGGTGGAGGAACTACTGTGGTGGGAGGTGGAGGTTGGGAGGTAACCTGCTGTAGAGTACCGTGGCACGAATTCATTACATGCATCTGCTGGGTAGGAGATAGCGTTGCCATGCAAACAGACCTGAAAAAGGTGTGGTTTGGAGAAGATCTTGCTTCTGAATGCATTGTTTGCAGAAGTGTCTTTAACTCCAGAATGCCGGAGTTGATCTGCTGAAAGCCTGTGGAGATTTGCTCTGACAAGACTTTGAGACAGTTCTGGAAAGATGCATTCAGATGCAAGAACTCTGGGGCATAGCTCTTTTCCTGACCCCTCTGCCGCTCAGTACCCACAGGTGTACTAGAGGTGGCAGGGGCAGGAGGGTGGGGTAAAGGGAAAGCAATCTCCTCACCAGCAGCTTCATGTAATGTAGGCGGCCACGATGCTCCTGCGCTGGTGGATGGGACAGATTCTTCGAACGTGAGGGAAGGTTGGGAAGGTGCAGATGTGCCGGGGTTGCTCGAAGTGTCCCTCGGTGACGGTCTCCTCAGGGATCGCCGCAGAAGGGTCCAACCGTGCAGGCTCCCGAGTGCTGGTCACCGTGCTGTAGAGCAAAGATAAAAAAAATACAATGAATATACTGACATGCCATTGGCCCTGGCTGAAAAAAAAAAATTAGACATGTAAACATTTTTTTTTTACATGGGATGTTTCATATTTACCTTCTGGTGACCATTGTTGCCCGGAGGAACGACAGGGCTCGGGCGTACTTGTACTTGCTCCTGCATCCTACAGATCCATCGGGGCCCACATCTTTGTTGAACTCCTTCTTGAAACGATCCCTCACAGACCACCACCGCTTCACAATTCTCTCCCCTAAAGCGAGAAAGCACAAAGTGGTTAGTATACAACATCAGTGTTTCACAAACTCCAGTCCTCGTGGTTCCCAATGGGTCATGTTTTCAGGATTTCCATAGTGTTGATCAAAAGGAAATCCTGAAAGCATGACACGTGGGTACCACGAGGACTGGAGTTCGGGAAACACTGCTTGACATCAAGCAACGGGAACTGTATATACTTACGCTCTTGAATCTGGGCCCGAGCATCAAGGTCCTCCCAGCGGTCAACAAGGAGCGAACAGATTTCCTCCCAGAGCCGTCGGGTCACAATTAGATCAGCATGCCGGCGGTCAGCCATATTCCAAAGTGGCTCCCTTTCTCTAACAAGATCGATGAGGTGGTCCACATCAATCCCTCCATTCTCACCGTCTGAGTCGGGAGCACGCTGTGAAGGCTGTTAAAGAAGAAGACAAAAATAACATAATTAGCCTCCACACTTAAAGAAATTAAATAAAAAGTGCAAAAAAACCAAAGCAAAAATATTATACTTACACGCTGGTGACCACTGCATCGCTGTCGCCGACGACCCTGGGAGGCACTGCGAGGACCTCTTGGCTGAGCACCAGATTGGGAAGACTAGAAAAGATAACCAAAAAAATTATGTGGTTGGATGTAGGCATATGTGTTTGCTGTGTGATATCTGCGCTACATTGTTTTCTATGTGTTGTGTGTAGTGTGATGTTGTGTTTCTGCGTTTGAGGCAGGAAACTTACCAATTGTGAGCCCACTCCAGGTATCTGTCCACCCCTTCCTTCTTCTTCTGGGAGCTCCTCTTCAGCTTGTGATTCCTGTTTTGAAATAAAAGCCAATGAATAGACATATATTCCAGAGATGATGGATTTTGGAAATAAAAACTTACCGTCAAATGCTGACGATGTGAGGGAGGGCTCCCAGAAGAAGAGCAGCCCACCTGCTAATACTATGGGCGTCATTAATAGGCTGCTCAGACACTTTGTATCGCACTTATCTGTGTGACTTATGTCTTATGCAAGCCTTATTTGTGTGCATTTTTTCCACTAGGCAGCCAGACCATAATGGGTTACTGGCTGTCCTCATCAGTGGAATGCACCTGTGCTGCCCCAGCCTTTATCAATGGGGCTCTGCTGCATCCTGCCAGTGCATCAGTCAGGGTTTTTGGTGAGTTACCTTTTAAATGAGTTTTTTTTTTGAATTTTGGATTTTTTTTTCCCTTATGTGCGCTGTTCAGATTTAGTGTTAGGGACTCTCAATATCAGGGGACCCTTGATGTTGGGTTGTGAGCTTATCTGCTTTGGCCAAAATAGTAACTAATACCCCATATCTATTTATCTCTTTGCACTTTTTATCATTTTTGCAGGATGCAGCTAGAGCTCTTCATGTTGGCTTGTTTTTTTTCTGTGTGATGCATATGTACGTGGTGCTGAGCAGCCTGCCTGCTAATACTATGGGCATCATTAATAGGCTGCTCGGACGCTTAGCATCGCACTTATCTGTGTGACTTATGTCTTATGCAAGCCTTATTTGTGTGCATTTTTTTCCACTAGGCAGCCTATTTCAAGATTCAGAATGAAAAACGACCAGTCAACTTTCTGGTTATATTAAATATTTGTATTAACACTATTAATGCAATTTTTATCCATCTATTCTTAGAGCTACTCACTGTGCCATTCCACTGTAAATTTCTAGCAATGTATGAAAAAAATTACAACTGGGTGGTAAATCGGCATTTTTGGGACGACATCTCCTCTCTTATTTCTCATATTTTAAATCAATCAGATTTTTCACTGACTCCTCAGTTCACCCTGCTCTCGTTGGATGCAAGTCGTTTGAATCCTTCTGTTAGGAAATTGGTTATTCATTTACTATTGGTTTCTAAAAATGAAATTGCGTTTTATTGGAAATCCACTCGAGTACCCACTTCACTCGATATCATTGCAAAGCTGACTTTACATAAGTCATATGAACAAAAATTGGCGTTGCTGAATGGCTGTCTTCCTTCCTTTATAAAGAAATGGTCTCGCTGGTTGGAAATGTTTGCATGAGTTCTTATTATTATTATTATTTATAGTCTGGTTGTTTATTTTTTTTCTTTCATGAGTGCCTCACGATATTGTATTTATGTATGCTCTATTATAAAATGTTAATAAAATTGTTTGGAAAACAACTGGCTGGTAAAATTTTCCTTGTCATTTGGACACTTTCCCATACCATTAGACTATAATATAATCTCCAAAAATTCTTATAAAATTGGATTAGAATGTTTTACATCAAAATATTGCACATATAAAGTCTCCATATCCTCTTTCTATGAAGCTGATCATGTGAGGAAGCAAAAAATTCACCAAGGGCTCTGCAATAGGCAACATAAAAAAGAAAAGATAGGATCTCTCAGTACTATCACAGTCTTTATGGTATCATAAAAACTCACAGACCACCAACTTAGAATGATTGTTGCACAGAGCGTGCACTTCATCAATCACTGAATCTGTCCTGGTTTTCTTGAATCCTCTGGATCCTCTATATATGAGACAATGGCGGACATACCATGGTGTAAACTGTGCAGCTGCTCAGGGGTCCAAGAGGTAAGGGGGCCACTACCACCTCCAAAGTAGCTGAAATTGTGCATTACGATGAGCTCTAGGACAGCAAAGGGCCCACAAATTGTTCTTGCGCTGGGCTCTATTATGTCCACTTTTGGTGTGAGACACAGGCTCTCTTGTGGGGCAGAACCCTAGTGCCAGAAACATGCCATTTATTGGGAGAAGAACATGTTGGCAGTTGAGAGCAACTGCTAAGTGTACCAACATCTATCCTAAAGAATGTTGCCTTAGGCCGGAGTCACACTGGCGAGGAATACGGGAGAGTGAGAGGCGCTAAAAGCACGCATTAGACACGGACAAATGATTCTCTATGGGGTCACTCGCACCAGGCGTATATTTCTCCACCGTATCCTACGCTCAGTGCCACTCGCAGCATGCTGCGATTGTCAGCGTACTACGCCCGTAGTACGCCAATGCAAGTCTATGGGTGCGCAAAAAATACGCATTACACACGGAACACACGTGTGACCTGCGAGCAATACGCAGGTCTTTTGGCTGGTGAACAGGAAATGGGCCAATCCATCATCAGGAAGCCTAGACATGCAAATGAGCTCAAAAACCGCTCCAGACATCCAGGAAGTCAGCCTCCACGGAGTACAGCAGCAGCATGGCGTCCACATATATTAATGTAGAGATGCTCATTGTGCTGGTGCAGGAGCGTCCAGAAATATGGGACCCACGCGACGCAAACTATGCGAACCGCACAAGAAAGGAGGCGTCATGGAGGCGCATCTGTCGCCAGATGTACCATGACTTTGGTGACAGACCACGTGATGAGCAGCATAAAATTCGTAAGTGCAACCATAAAAATATAATTAACCTTAGCGCGCGCTATAAAATGAATCTACAATCAGCACCCCCCCCTTCCTGTGCATGTACTTTTATTAGCCTCATGAGGCCGTTACATTAGGATGTGACACGTGGCTTCACACAGCCATAATTAGGGGTTAGGCCACAAGCTCCTCATCCTCCTAGCCACTAAAATTAGTTTCAGGGGAGCTAATGAGACCCTGGGTATCGGCCCAATTACATATGCCACCATGGGTAGAACGCACACCCCAGAAGGCCCCATGCCTAGACTACTGTTTGAAAATGTGACCTCTCAAATATGTGATTTTGACAATCTTTCCTGTCACATTGCAGTGGAAGATGTGATGAAACAGTGGAGAAGCATCCGGGACCAGTACCGCCGGGAACCCCAGCAGCGGTCCAGGAGTGGGGATGCTGGCCATGTCAAGCGCATATATATACTATGACCGGCTGAACTTCCTCGCCCCAATTCTGGCTCTGAGACCGTAAGTACATACCTCACACCACATGACACAAAAACATTACACAAATACTTTACAGGGACAAAAATATTGATGTATTTTTGCCTCTGTTCTATTTCATAACAGAACTCAATCCAACCTTACGGATCGAGGAACGGCCTCAGAGGCAGAGCCCATTATAGATCCTGTAGGGGATGAGGTGGCTGGCCCATCTTCTCCCCCTACAAGAAGGATGGCTGAAGAGGAGGCATCACCAGAACACACAATGGCTGCCCTACACAACACACCACCAGGACGGTCTGCTGCTGCAACCTCACCCATCCTGGAAGAGCCGGGCAACTTGAGCAGCAGCCCAACTGCCCAGATCAGGCCCTCCCCACAGGCTGCTCTAGCCTCACGGCGAATAAGAAGAAGGCGCCAGGTCACCATTCAATAGAGCAGGACCAATGTGGACACTGGGGTGCTGAATTACTTGTCCGGAGTCACTACAGATGATGGTGAGGAGGCCTATGCACGTAGCCTCACCCTTTATCTCCGTGCCCTTACCCGTGAGGTCAGGCTCCGTATTAGGGGATGTATTCAGATCCTGCTTGATGCAAGCACCCCCCCCAATACCCCATATGAGGTGTTTGAATTTCTGGAGAGGTGGCAGCTCTCACCAAGAAATTTAATGCGCATGAGACCATCCACACAGATGCTTGCTCAAGCAGGGTCTGAACAGCCCCTAATACGTGGGTCAACACCTCAAGCCCTTCCTCCCCCTACCCATCCTTCTATTCCGCAGCCCCAAATGTCTTCCTCAAGCCAACCCCACCAATATGGCCACTTGTACCCACCCAGTGTTGGAGGCTGGTCCCAACCTGGTTGGGGACGATCTGGCTATCTTGGTGGGTATGAGCCACGGGCCTACCAGAGCCAACAAGAAGCCCCTCACCATCATCATTACTCTGGCCAGTATCACCAACAGGCCCAGGAGGCTGGACAACAACAGCATCATGGGCAACAGTATGGCCCCACACAGGGCGATGTTGCCCACAATGTCCAGCAGCACCCACAGGCTGTTCCTCCCCGTTCCCCTTCCCCTACATATGAGGATTTATGAAGCAAAAATTTGGAGATGTCCAGTGACATGTAACTGGTGCTTCTAATCTAGACCAAAAAACAGGTGTTCTCCTTCACCAACATTTAGAACATAATTTAACACTCACATTTTTAAACAATGTTTTCCAAACATATGAAACAATCCATCATGACAGGCAACGCTACCTCACGCCTTTCACACAGATATTACATGTTTGTATAAAAGAGAATATTTAAATGCGCTATACTGTGACATGAAAGGATGAAAATACACTAATCACTTGCTAATGCATAGGAAAGGAGTGCTTGCCTTTAGTTAAGTAGTCAACTTTGTTATTAGCAATCTCTAGTAAAACAATTTGAGGCAACCAGCATTCAGAATATCACGCTCTCTCTATGTCTTAACAAGTGAGTTTTGTATTTTCATCCTTTCCAGTATAGCATGCTTAAATATTGTCTGTTCTACAGACAGGTAATATCTGTGTGAAAGATGTGAGGTAGCCTTGCCTGTCATGGTGGAATCATTCTATGATTGGAAAACATTATGAGGAAATGTGAGTGTTATCTTATTGACTTTATTTAGGTGATGGAGCTCACCCTTTGTTGCCTAATCAAGGTTAATGTAGGCATGCAGCAATGTTGTTATTGCATAATGTTTGTTGCAGTTTTTTTCTGTAATGTTAATGTTACACCAAGTTAAAGAAGGCACAAAGGGTCATTTTGGCCATTGCCAAATTTGTGTTATGGCAAAATTATGTTTGCCTTTAAGCAAAACAAAAAAAAAAGGCAAAACTAAAAATTTGTCTACTCAAGTTAACGTCTGTGTGATTTTTCACAATCCCTCACAACATACTAACAGACACCAACCAATGCAAAGAAACAGTCATAGAATCATAAAAAGGCTTGAGTAATATCTATTTAGACACAATTAAAGAAACAAATTATAACATAGACACAGCATTCTCTTGCCAAGAAGTTGCTCCCTCAGGTGAGATAAAGTAATTCGTGAATATATCACGCACTTTGAGGCCAGAGAGCGGTCTACGTTGAGGGATGATAGGTGGTCTCACCCTGCGCACATTGTCCGGCCTACGCACAACACCATCATCAGAGGAGGAACAATCATGTATCCTGGTGAAGTTATGCAGAACAACACAGGCTTTGACAACTTCATTCACATTTTGCTCACTCAACTGAATGGCAGACTGGAGTACCCGCCATTTGGCACAAGAATCCCAAAGGAACACTCCACCCGTCGCCTAGCACGTGATAGGCGCAAGTTAAAAATTCTGCGCCTGTGGTCAAGGTTGCGCCGGGGATATGGCCTCATGACATTACGTGATAACTGAAAGGCCTCATCTGCCACAAGGACATAAGGGACTGATTGTTCGGGGGAGCCTGGTAGCTGGCGTGGTGGTGGTAGATCCAACCGGTTTGTCCGTAGCCGCCGACCCATTATGGAAGTATTGAAGACTCTAGAGTCTCCCGTCCTTCCATAGGCCCCAATGTCAACAATTATAAACTTGTATTGAGGGTCTACCAGAGCCAACAATACAACAGAAAAGTATTGCTTATAATTGAAGAATTGGGAGCCTGAGTTCGGCAGCTTACGCACCCTAATATGTTTGCCATCCAGGCCCCCAATACAATTTGGAAACTGGCAGTCCTCCTCAAAGTCCTTTGAAATCCTTAACCAGTCTTCCATCCTGGGCTCGGGTAGGACCACCTGATGGAGTCTTGTCCAGATTTCTGCACATGTAGACCTCACTATGCCTGAAATGGTTGACTTTCCAATGAGAAACTCATGGTGGAGGGCGGCATAAGACAGGCCAGTGGACAGGAAGCTGTAGAACAACAGAAATAGTACAGGTTAGAATGGCTAAAGTAAAAAAAAATCAGTTACATGCCGACCAAACTTGTTAGGAAATGAGAGAGAACATCACACACATATTTGGTGGCACAATGACTAAGTGATATGCAGGACATATTAGATGTAACATTCTGCTGTGTCAGGTGAAACATATTTTGAGTAAGATGAGGGTATTAAACTTTGTCCAAGAAGGCCAAAAAACATAAATTAACACACTCATTATGAACATAGAGAATGTGGTTGTGTAGTACATACCGTATTGTGAGTAGAAGTCGCTCCTCTGCAGATATGGCTTTGCGCATCTTAGTGTCCTGAAAGGTGATCCCAGGGCGCACTGTCTCCAAGAGGCGATCAAATGTGGAAATGCTCATTCGACAGTACTGGTAAAATTTCTCCGGATGCTCACGCAGAGACGAATAGAGGCGGTGAAAATGACCTCTTGTGAGTCTTTGCCTCAAAAGTGGATGTACTCACATGCGTCTCCTCCTCCGCGGATCCACTATCACAGGATATGGTTGCCCAAAGCGCCGTGACAAAAGCCAGGTAAAGAGAACCTGCTCGGTTGTATTGAATGTCAGACCCTCTGCCATGCTGCACAAAGAACACAAACACACCTCGTGAAAGCAAGGTGAGAAATGTACAGAATGTAGGCAGCCACCTGTTTCTGAGTGTCTAAATAGGGTGCAGGCTAATGATTTAAATGGTTTGCAGGCCTCAAAACCGTTAAATGTCCATTTTGCAAGGCTGCGAGAAAATCTCGCCATATGGATTGCATACGGATTACATACGGATACACACATGTGCAAAATACGCGACCTCACCTTGCTTATGGATGACCTACGGACCACTATTTAGTGGTCATTGATCCGTATTACGCATGTAAAATACGGAGCGTATTTTGCGCAGGTTAGTGTGACTCCAGCCTAATTAGAAGACTCATCTGGTGAAAGTAATGACACAAAAAGTGGTGATCTGTGTGTATGTTACGCCTGCATTCAGATTGTGATGGTGCTTAAAAGCCCTAGCATTGATTTTTTTTTTTTTGCTTATTACGCTACATTCACACTTGTGTTCTTTGCTGCGCTTTTTTGAGCACACAAACGCATGAAAAAAACGCATCATGCATTTATGTGCGTTTTTAAAAAAAGCATGCATTTTGTGCGCCTGAGCGCACACTACAAAAAAACGCATGCGCGTACAAACGCATGTGTATGCGCACCCATGTTAAAGTATAGGGAAAAAACGCATGCTTTTTTGCGCTAAAAAACAGCGCAAAAAAACGCAAGTGTGAAACCAGCCTTACATCTTTCTTTGTGGACTTTACTTTGTGGCCGTAACTGACAATGCCAGGAACTTGTCCCTATAACAGAATAGTCATTTTATGGAGAATACAAAAAATAAACATTTTACGAAAGCTTAATGGTCCTCTTTGGAGGTGGTCAATTTGCACCATTTATTGTCTCTTCAGGATATGAATAAGTTTTCCACAATGTTAGTACTGTAATTAGAGTTGAGCGATACCGTCCGATACTTCAAAGTATCGGATCGGAATGGATCGGCCGATCTTTAAAAAAAGTATCGGTATCGCCGATTCCGATACCGGAAGTCCCATTCAAGTCTATGGGACTTCTGGTATCGGAATAAGAAAAACCCTGTTTTTGCCTTGTACAGCCTCTCTGGGGTCTGTACGGGCCTTTCGGGGGGCTGTGCCGGCCTGCCAGGGGGTCTGTGCAGGCTCCAGTGGTCTGTGCCGGCCTGCCGGTGGTCTGTGCAGGCTCCGGTGGGCTGTGCCGGCCTGCCGGGGGGCTGTGCCGGCCTGCCGGTGGTCTGTGCAGGCTCCGGGGGGCTGTGCCGGCCTGCCGGGGGGCTGTGCCGGCCTGCCGGTGGTCTGTGCAGGCATCGTCCGATGGGACTACAAGTCCTATCGGGCGATGCCTGCTACCATGACAGTAATTGACACATTAGCCAATGATGGGACAGTAGTAGTCCCATCATCCGGCTAATGTGTTGAATGTTAAAAAAAAAAAAAAAAAAAATACTACATACATACTACATGCATGCTACATACATACTACATGCTACATACATACTACATGCATGCTACATGCATGCTACATACATACTACATGCTACATACATACTAGAATCATAGAATCGTAGAGTTGGAAGGGACCTCCTGGGCCATCTGGTCCAACCCCCTGCTCAAAGCAGGATTCGCTAAATCATCCCAGTTAGATGTCTGTCCAGCCTCTGTTTGAAGACTTCCATTGAAGGAGAACTCACCACTTCTTGTGGCAGCCTGTTCCACTCATTGATCACTCTAACTGTCAAAAAGTTTTTTCTAATATCTAATCTGTGTCTCCTCCCATTCAGCTTCATCCCATTGCTTCTAGTCTTTCCTTGTGCAAATGAGAATAAAGTTGATCCTTCTACAATGTGACAGCCCTTTAGATATTTGTAGACAGCTATTAAGTCTCCTCTCAGTCTTCTCTTTTGCAAACTAAACATTCCCAAATCCTGCAACCTTTCCTCATAAGACAGGGTTTGCAGACCGGTCACCATTCTGGTCGCTCTTTTCTGAACTTGCTCCAGTTTGTTGATGTCTTTTTTAAAATGTGGTGCCCAAAATTGGACACAATATTCCAGATGAGGTCTGACCAAAGAGGAGTAGAGGGAAATAATTACTTCATGTGATCTAGACTGTATGCTTCTGTTAATACATCCTAGAATTGCATTTGCCTTTTTTGCTGCTGCATCACACTGTTGACTCATATTCAGTCTGTGATCTATTAGTATACCCAAGTCTTTTTCACATGTGCTGTCACTTAGCCCTATTCCTCCCATTCTATATATGCTTTTTTCATTTTTATTGCCCAGATGTAGTACTTTGCATTTCTCCCTGTTAAAAACCATTCTGTTAGTTGCTGCCCACTTCTCCAGTTTATTTAAATCTTTTTGAATCCTCGCTCTCTCTTCTCTAGTATTAGCTATCCCTCCTAGCTTTGTGTCATCAGCAAATTTAATCAGTTTACCCTCAATTCCTTCATCTAAATCGTTGATAAAGATGTTGAACAATACAGGGCCCAGGACAGAGCCCTGTGGTACCCCACTTGAGACATTCTTCCAACTGGATGTGCAGCCATTTACGACCACTCTTTGGGTCCGATCACTAAGCCAGTTATGAATCCACCTAACAGTTGCCTTGTCTATTCCATACTTAGTCATTTTTTCAATAAGGATTGTATGAGAGACTTTGTCAAATGCTTTGCTGAAGTCAAGATATACTATATCTACAGCATTTCCTTGATCCACCCAATCAGTAATACCATCATAGAAGGAAATTAAATTAGTCTGACATGACTTATTAGTTACAAACCCATGCTGACTCTGTTTAATCACTTCATTCTTATCCAGGTATTGACATACATGTTGTTTAATAATTTGTTCAAAGATCTTTCCTGGTATAGAAGTCAGACTCACCGGCCTATAGTTGCCTGGGTCCACCTTCTTCCCCTTTTTGAAGATAGGAACAACATTTGCTCTTCTCCAGTCTTCTGGCACTTCTCCTGTTCTCCAAGAATTTTCAAAGATTATGGAGAGGGGTTCAAAAATTTCTTCTGCTATCTCCTTCAGTACTCTGGGGTGTAATTCATCTGGACCTGGAGACTTGAATACATTTAGGTTAGCTAAGTGTTTCCTCACTATCTTTCTGTTTATAGATATCCTGGATTCTTCTATTCCCTTAATAGGACAGTGAATAACAGTTGATGTTACATTTCCTTTCTGAGAGAAAACAGATGCAAAATAGGAATTTAAAAGTTCAGCCTTCTCAACATCCTGTCTTACCATTTCATCATTTTCATCCTGTAAAAATCCTATAGCATCTTTGACTTTTCTTTTACTTTTGACATATCCCCAAAATCCTTTATTATTGCTTTTGGCATCTCTTGCAAGCCTCAATTCATTTTCAGCTTTAGATAATCTGATTTGTGCCTTGCAGGTTCTGCAGACAGCATTATATTCTTCTTTAGATATGCCTCCTTCTTTCCATTTTATAAACATTTTTTGCTTCCTTTTTAGCATGTGCTTAAGTTCTGTGTTCATCCATCCTGGTTTCCTTAAATGCTTCCTATTCTTCCCTCTTTTCGGAATTGTTAACAACTGTGCTTTGAGAATTTCATTTTTCAAGATTTCCCATCCTTCCTGGACATTTTTGTCTTTAAGGATATCCAGCCATTGGATCCCTCCAATTCTCTTTCTGAATCCCTTAAAATCTGCCTTTCTGAAATCTAACCTTGACGTCTGAGTCTTCACAGGTCTTCCGCCTCTAGTTATCCAAAATTCTAAAATAGCATGGTCGCTACCTCCTAGGGTCCCAGCCACTTTTACCTCCTCAACCATTTCCTCCCTGTTTATAAGGATTAGATCCAAGGTAGCAGTTCCCCTTGTTTTCTCCTTTACCTTTTGGAAGATAAAGTTGTCAGCAAGAGAGGATAAGAATTTCCTTGACCTGTTAGTTTTGCCTGAGAGAGATTCCCAACAAATGTCTGGATAGTTGAAATCTCCCATGACAACTATGTCATATTTTTTGGAGAACTTGGCCATTTGATGCATAAAGAGTTCATCCATATCTTCAGCTTGCACAGGCGGCCTGTAGTAAATGCCTACAATGGTGTCCTTTCCATTGTTCTGTCCTTGTATTCTTACCCAAACAGTTTCCACAGAACTCCCAGTCTCTGAAGCTTCAATCTCTGTGCAGATATACGCATTTCTAACATACAATGCGACACCCCCTCCTCGTTTATCAAGTCTGTTTCTTGCAAATAAGTTGTATCCTTCTAGTCTTGTATTCCAATCATGTGTATTGTCCCACCAAGTTTCAGTGATTCCAATGACATCATATTTCTTTTCCTGTGTTAGTAGTTCCAATTCTCCTTGTTTGTTGCCCATGCTTTGTGCATTAGTATAGAAACATTTTAGTTTGTGATTGGTTTCTCTTTCTCCAATATTTTTTTTAATTAGATTCTTTCGTCTTTGTTCTTCCTTTCCACTTCTAATAGCAGAGTTCTCAGTAGCATTTGTCAGGTGTATGGCTTTTTCTGGTCTTTTGCTTCCCTTCCCATGTTGTTCTAGTTTAAAGCTCTCCTTACAAGTGTAGCAAGGCGACTTCCAAATACCTGCTTTCCAGTCTTCGTAAGGTGCACCCCATCTCTAGCAAGTAGTCCATCGTATAAGTAGTTCACTCCGTGATCCAGAAATCCAAATCGTTGCTGACGGCACCATCGACGTAGCCAGTTGTTCACCTGCAGAATCTTATTCCACCTCCTTGTTCCATGGCCATCCACTGGGAGGATGGAAGAGAAGACCACCTGCGCTCCCAGTTCTTTCACTTTCTTGCCTAAGTCTTCAAAGTCTCTGCAGATGGTTTCCAGGTCGTTTCTTGCGGTATCATTTGTCCCCACATGTAGTAGCAGGAATGGGTAGTCATCTGTAGGTCTGAAGAGTCCTGATATCCTGTCAGACACATCTTTAATTTTTGCACCTGGAAGACAGCACATTTCTCTTGAAGTTATATCCGGTCTGCAGATAGCGGCCTCTGTTCCTCTCAACAGGGAATCCCCCATGACCACCACTCTCCGTTTCTTCTTCACAACATTTTTCTTTCTCCATCCAGGAGGACTCTGAAGGCGTACAAGGTTGCTGTTTGTTGGCAAAGTCTTATCCTGATGTATTTCTTCATCGTTTTCCTGCGTGAGAGCCTGGTACTGGTTTCTGAGCAGTATGGGTGCTGACTGCCTCCTGATCCTCCTGCTTCTCTGGGTCACATGTCTCCATTCCTCTGTTTCTTCAGGTGCACTTCGAATTTCTTCTCTTTCTGTAACATGAAGAGATAATTCTGCTCTGTCCAAGAACTCTTCACCTTCCTTAATGATCTTCAACGTAGCTAACCTCTCTTCGAGATTTTGCAACTTTTCCTCCAACAGGGTCACAAGCTTGCATTTGTGGCATGTGAAGTTTGGCTTTTCCACTGGTAAATCTGTGAACATGTAGCAAGAAATGCAGCTCACCAAATGGCTCCTGGCCTCTTCCATCTTGAGATTTCTTAAAAAGATGAAAGATGAGCCAAAATTCGGGCGCCGAAAGGCGCGCGGTTTCTCCGATTTCCTCTTTTCAGCTGCAACGGCCAAAACCCAGTGATCGTTGAGCTCGCGGAGACTCTTCACTTATCCCAGAAGGCACTGGGAATATGCAAATGATCTCCTCAAGACTCTTCCCCCATACTACATACATACTACATACATACTACATGCTACATACATACTACATATATACTACATGCATGCTACATACATACTACATGCTACATACATACCACATACATACTACATACATGCTACATGCTACATACATACTACATATATACTACATGCATGCTACATACATACTACATATATACTACATGCATGCTACATACATACTGCATGCTACATGCATGCTACATACATACTACATACATACATACTACATGCATGCTACATACATACTACATGCATGCTACATGCATGCTACATACATACTACATGCTACATACATACCACATATATACTACATACATACAATACATTCATACAATACATACATAGACATACAGTACATATAACATAGAGTAACATACTTACCAATACTTGTCACATTGTTCCCCGAAGCCATTGTCTTTTCCGGAATAAATATTAACATAACAAACCACAAAAATACTCACTCACGATCCGAAGCAGTCCACGAGTGTGTCCCACGACGATCTTGGGTAGAGAACTGCAGCATCAGCTGATGCTGCCGTTCTCTACGGGCTGCAGGAATCCAATGACGGAAGGTAGGTATCCTTCCGCACTGTATTCCTCCGCCACTTAAAAAAAAAAAAAGTCCCTAGTCTCACTTTATGCCATTGCTGTGTGAGAATTTCCCACGCAGCAATGGCATAAAGTGAGACTAGGGACTTTTTTTTTTTTTAAGTGGCGGAGGAATACAGTGCGGAAGGATACCTACCTTCCGTCATTGGATTCCTGCAGCCCGTAGAGAACGGCAGCATCATCTGATGCTGCAGTTCTCTACCCAAGATCGTCGTGGGACACACTCGTGGACTGCTTCGGATCGTGGGTGAGTATTTTTGTGGTTTGTTATGTTAATATTTATTCCAGAAAAGACAATGGCTTCGGGGAACAATGTGACAAGTATTGGTAAGTATGTTACTCTATGTTATATGTACTGTATGTCTATGTATGTATTGTATGAATGTATTGTATGTATGTAGTATATATGTGGTATGTATGTAGCATGTAGTATGTATGTAGTATGTATGTAGCATGCATGTAGCATGCAGTATGTATGTAGCATGCATGTAGTATATATGTAGTATGTATGTAGCATGCATGTAGTATATATGTAGTATGTATGTAGCATGTAGCATGTATGTAGTATGTATGTGGTATGTATGTAGCATGTAGTATGTATGTAGTATGTATGTAGTATGCATGTAGCATGTATGTAGCATGCATGTAGTATGTATGTAGTATGTATGTAGTATATAGCATGTATGTAGTATGTATGTGGTATGTATGTAGCATGTAGTATGTATGTAGCATGCATGTAGTATATATGTAGTATGTATGTAGCATGTAGTATGTATGTAGTATGTATGTAGCATGTAGTATGTATGTAGTGTGTATGTAGTATGTATGTAGCATGTAGTATGTATGTAGTGTGTATGTAGCATGCATGTAGCATGCATGTAGTATGTATGTAGCATGCATGTAGTATGTATGTATGTAGTATGTATGTAGCATGCATGTAGTATATATGTAGTATGTATGTAGCATGCATGTAGTATATATGTAGTATGTATGTAGCATGTAGTATGTATGTAGTATGTATGTAGCATGCAGTATGTATGTAGCATGTATGTAGTATGTATGTAGTATGTATGTAGCATGTAGTATGTATGTAGTATGTATGTAGCATACATGTAGTATATATGTAGTATGTATGTAGCATGTAGTATGTATGTAGTATGTATGTAGTATGTATGTGGTATGTATGTAGCATGTAGTATGTATGTAGCATGCATGTAGCATGCATGTAGTATGTATGTAGCATGCATGTAGTATGTATGTATGTAGTATGTATGTAGTATGTATGTAGCATGCAGTATGTATGTAGCATGTATGTAGTATGTATGTAGTATGTATGTAGTATGTATGTAGCATGTAGTATGTATGTAGCATGTAGTATGTATGTAGCATGCATGTAGTATATATGTAGTATGTATGTAGCATGTAGTATGTATGTAGCATGCATGTAGCATGTAGTATGTATGTAGCATGTAGTATGTATGTAGCATGCATGTAGTATGTAGTATGTATGTAGCATGTAGTATGTATGTAGCATGTAGTATGTATGTAGCATGCATGTAGTATGTATGTAGCATGCATGTAGTATGTATGTAGTATGTATGTAGTATTTTTTTTTTTTTTTTTTTTTAACATTTAACACATTAGCCGGATGATGGGACTACTACTGTCCCATCATTGGCTAATGTGTCAATCACTGTCATGGTAGCAGGCATCGCCAGATGGGACTTGTAGTCCCATCGGACGATGCTTGCACAGACCCCCGGACATCAGCACAGCCCCCCAGCAGGCCGGCACAGCCCCCCGGCAGGCCGGTACAGACCCCCACAGGGTGCACAGACCACCGGCAGGCCGGCACAGCCCCCCGGCAGGCCGGTACAGACCCCCACAGGGTGCACAGACCACCGGCAGGCCGGCACAGCCCCCCGGCAGGCCGGTACAGACCCCGGGCAGTCCACACAGCCCCCCGGCAGGCCGGCAGAGACCCCCGGAAGGCCCAAAATGACGGCGCATCATGATGCGCACACACCGCGCATCATGATGACGTCAGGCTGTCAATCAACTTTGAACTTCCGATTCTGATGCCGAATTCCGATATTGAAAAAATATCGGAAGTCGGTATCAGAATTCCGATACAGCAAGTATCCGCCGATACCCGATACTTGCGGTATCGGAATGCTCAACACTAGTCACGACCCAACAGGGGTCGGTCCAGCAGATGGCACAACACACACACTCAATGGGAAGGGAATATGTTGCTCACCAGTAAGTCCACTGACCTGACCGATCCATGTAAGCTGGAAACACAGCCACCCATCGGCTGGGTGCAAAAGTAAATCCAAAGAAAAAAAAAAGTTGTGCTGGATCCTTGAATTAAAAATATCCTTGTTTTTATTAGAAAATCATTTAAAAAAATTACATCAGGGTAGACAGTAACTGGTTGACTCCCCTAAGCAGGTCCTTCCACCCCGCCACCATTACATACCTCGTCCCTAACTGTCACCTCACAATGCGCTGGTTAGTGCATTGGCTGGCAGGAGCGCTTGCCTCACCACTGCAAATGGTACAGACACAGGGGATAGTGACAAGCACGAGACAGACAAGGTAAACACACAAAACTTAGCTCCAGACTCTGCTGCCAAGCTCCACACCTCATAGGATATGGAAACAGGAGCCAGAAATACAGAAGAAGCAGATTCAGCACTGACACCAGAGAGCTGCAACTGCAAGGCTGGTCTACATAGAATAACTCTATCACCAACAGTCAGCTGATTCATCAGGTGGCTATTTAAAGGATGGTCGGAATGGTCACCAGCAACACCGCAGCTTCTAGCAAAGAAAACTGACATTAAACCTTGCTGGCCTAAAAGGAAAAAAACTACATTTAAATAATAGTTAAACCTGAGCTGCCACGAATCCAAACCTGAATCGTGAAATGTGTCAGTTTTTTCTAGATATGGGATTACTTTTTGAATGTATTTTCAATAAAGTTCTAATATTTTGCCAGGGAATGTGCCAATAATTTTTCATTTTTCATTTTTTCTGCTTTATTGCTGCCTTTTAGCAATGGGATCCAACAGCCTTCGTATAAGACTGATTACTTTGCTAGTATTATTGAAACATGGTAAGCTCACTAGGGGCACTGCTAGACCTAATATTAACCAACAGGCCAGACCGCATATCAAGTATAACGGTTGAGGGTCACTTGGGTAATGGTGATCACAAGATAATAAGTTTTCATGTGTCCTTTAATAAGATGTGTAGTACAGTTGTGGCCAAAAGTATTGACACCCCTGCAATTCTGTCAGATAATACTCAGCTTCTTCCTGAAAATGATTGCAATCACAAATTCTTTGGTATTATTATCTTCATTTAATTTGTCTTAAATGAAAAAACACAAAAAGAATTGTCCTAAAGCCAAATTGGATATAATTCCACACCAAACATAAAAAAGAGGGTGGACAAAAGTATTGCCACTGTTAGAAAAATCATGTGATGCTTCTCTAATTTGTGTAATTATCAGCACCTGTAACTTACCTGTGGCACCTAACAGGTGTTGCCAATAACTAAATCACACTTGCAGCCAGTTGACATGGATTAAAGTTGACTCAACCTCTGCCCTGTGTCCTTGTGTGTACCACATTGAGCATGGAGAAAAGAAAGAAGACAAAGTTTGCCAAAGAAGAATGGTCTAAAATTCCAGCAGAGCATTGTAAGAAACTCATTGATGGTTACCGGAAGCAGTTGGTCGCAATTATTTTGGCTAAACGTTGTGCAACCAAGTTGTCTGGCCCATTTTTGGAGTTTTGTGTGAAATGATCAATGTTTTGCTTTTTGCTTCATTCTCTTTTGTGTTTTTTCATTTAAGACAAATTAAATGAAGATAATAATACCAAAGAATTTGTGTTTGCAATCATTTTAACCCCTTCACTACCAAGGGTGGTTTGCACGTTAACTACCGGGCCAATTTTTACAATTCTGACCACTGTACCTTTATGAGGTCATAACTCTGGAACGCTTTCATGGATCCCGGTGATTCTGACAATGTTTTCTCGTGACATATTGTACTTCATGTTAGTGGTAAAATTGCATTCAAATAACTTGCATTTATTTGTGAAAAAAACGGAAATTTGGCGAAAATTTTGAAAATTTCGCAATTTTCCAACTTTGAATTTTTATGCCCTTAAATCACAGCGATACGGCACACAAAAAACTTAATACATAACATTTCCCACATGTTTACTTTACATCAGCACAGTTTTGGAACCAAAATTTTTTTTTGTTAGGAAGTTATAAGGGTTAAAAATTGACCAGCGATTTCTCATTTTTGCAACACCATTTTATTTTTAGGGGCCACTTCACATTTGAAGCCACTTTGAGGGGTCTATATGATAGAAAATACCCAAAAGTGACACCATTCTAAAAACTGCACCCCTTATGGTGCTTAAAACCACATTCAAGAAGTTTATTAACCCTTTAGGTGCGTCACAGGAATTTTTTGAATATTAAAAAAAAATGAACATTTAACTTTTTTTAACAAAAAAAATACTTCAGGTTCAATTTTCTTTATTTTACCAAGGGTAACAGGAGAAATTGGACTGCAAGACTTATTGTGCAATTTGTCCTGAGTACGCTGATACCTGATATGTGGGGGGGAACCACTGCTTCGGCGCATGGCAGAGCTCAGAATGGAAGGAGCGCCTTTTGACTTTGACTTTTTCAATGCAAAATTGGCTGGAATTCAGATCGGACGCCATGTCACGTTTGGCGAGCCCCTGATGTACCTAAACAGTGGAAACCCCCCCAAGTGACCCCATTTTGGAAACTAGACCCCCCAAGGAACTTATCTAGATATGTGGTGAGAACTTTGAACCCACAAGGGCTTCACAGAAGTTTATAACGTACAGCGGTACAATTAAAAAATCATATTTTTTCCACAAAAATGATCTTTTCACCCCCAATTTTTATTTTTCCAAGGGTAACAGGACCCTAAAAGTTATTGTGCAATTTGTCCTGAGTACGCTGATACCCCACATGTGGGGGTAAACCACTATTTGGGCGCATGGCAGAGCTCGGAAGGGAATCAGTGCCATTTGACGTTTTTGGCTAGAATTGAGATCGGACACCATGTCGCGATTGGAAAACCCCTGATGTACCAAAACAGTGGAAACCCCCCACAAATGACACCATTTTGGAATCTAGACCCCCCAAGGAACTTATCTAGATGTGTGGTGAGCACTTTGAACCCCCCAGTGCTACACTGAAGTTTATAACGTCCGGGCGTGAAAATAAAAAAATCGTATTTTTTCCACAAACATGATCTTTTAGTCCCCATTTTTTTATTTTCCCAAGGGTAACAGGAGAAATTGGACCCCAAAAGTTGTTGTCCAATTTGTCCTGAGTACGCTGATACCTCATATGTGGGAGAAAACTACTGTATGGGCACACGTCGGGGCTCGGAAGGGAAGTAGTGACGTTTTGGAATGCAGACTTTGATGGAATGGTCTGCGGGTGTCATGTTGCGTTTGGAGAGCCCCTGATGTACCTAAACAGTGGAAACCCCCCACAAGTGACCCCATTTTGGAAACTAGACCCCCTAATGAACTTATCTAGATGTGTGGTGAGCACTTTGAACCCCCCAGTGCTTCACAGAAGTTTATAACGACCAGGCGTGAAAATAAAAATATCGTATTTTTTCAACAAACATCATCTTTTAGTCCCCATTTTTTTTATTTTCCCAAGGGTAACAGGAGAAAATGGACCCCAAAAGTTGTTGTCCAATTTGTCCTGAGTACGCTGATACCTCATATGTGGGAGAAAACTACTGTATGGGCACACGTCGGGGCTCGGAAGGGAAGTAGTGACGTTTTGGAATGCAGACTTTGATGGATTGGTATGCGGGTGTCATATGCGTTTGGAGAGCCCCTGATGTACCTAAACTATTGAAACTCCCCACAAGTGACCCATTTTGGAAACTAGACCCCCCACGGAGCTTATCTAGATGTGTGGAGAGCACTTTGAACCCCCAAGTGCTTCACAGAAGTTTATAACGCCTGGGCGTGAAAATAAAAAAAAATTTTTCCGCAAAATTATATTTTTGCCCCCAATTTTTTATTTTCCTAAGGGTAACAGGAGAAATTGGACCCCAAAAGTTGTTTTGTAATTTGTCCTGAGTAGGCTGATACCCTACATGTGGGGATAAAACACTGTTTGGGCACATGGCAGAGCTTGGAAGGGAAGGAGCACCATTTGACTTTTTCAACGCAGAATTGGCTGGAATTGAGATCAGACGCCATGTTGCCTTTGGAGAGCACCTGATGTGCCCAAACAGTGGAAACCCCCAATTATAACTCCAACCCGAACCTCAACACACCCCTAACCCTAATCTGAGCCCTAGCCCTAACCCTAGCCCTAACCCTAGCCCTAACCCTAGCCCTAACCCTAACCCTAGCCCTAACCCTAGCCCTAACCCTAGCCCTAACCCTAGCCCTAACCCTAACCCTAGCCCTAACCCTACCCTAACCCTAACCCTAGCGGGAAAATGGAAATAAATACATTTTCTTTTAGTTTTATTATTTTTCCCTAACTAAGGGGGTGATAACGGGGGGTTTGATTTACGATTTATGGCGGTTTTTATGTTTGGCGGCTGTCGCACGCTAAAAGACGCTTTTTATTGTAAAAATAGTTTTTGCATCACCACATATTGTGAGCTATAATTTTTCCGTATTTTGACCCACCGAGTCATGTGAGGTCTTATTTTTTGCGGGACGAGTTGACGTTTTTATTGGTACCATTTTCGGGCACGTGACATTTTTTGATCGCTTTTTATTCTGATTTTTGGGACGCAGAATGAACAAAAACCAGCGTTTCATGAATTTCTTTTGGGGGGTGCGTTTACACCATTCCGCGTGCGGTAAAATTGATAACGCGTTTTTATTCTTCGGGTCAGTACGGTTACAGCGATACCTCATTTAGGTCTTTTTTTATGTTTTGTCGGTTTTTTGCAATGAAAACTATTTTATATAAAAAATAATTATTTTTGTATCGCTTTATTCTGCGAGCTATAACTTTTTTATTTTTTTGCGGATGATGCTGTATGGTGGATCGTTTTTTGCGGGACAAGATGATGTTTTCAGCGGTACCATGGATATTTATATGCGTCTTTTTGATCGCGCGTTATTGCACTTTTTGTTCGGTGGTATGATAATAAATCATTATTTTTTGCTTCGTTTTTTATTTTTATTTTTTAAGGGGTTCGCTAAAGGGGTTAACTAATGGGACAGTTTTATAGGGCAGGTCATTACGGACGCGGCGATACCAAATATGTGTACTTTTATTGTTTTTGTTTTTTTTATTTTGAAAAAATGGATTTATTGGGGAATATTTTTTTTTTTTTACTGATTTATTTAGCGATTTTTTTTTTAATTATTTTTAACACTTTTTTTTTTTTTTTTTTACTTTATTACCTTGTCCCAGGTGGGACATCACTGTCCTGTGACAGATCGCTGATCTGTCACATCACAGATCACTGTGACAGATCAGCGATCTGTCACAGGCACTGCTGCAGACTTCCTCATGCCTGCGCTTTGCAGGCAGTGAGGAAGTCAGCTCCCTGCAGGCCCCCGTCGCCATCTTGGATCCGGGGGCCTGTAGGGAAAGAGCCCCCCGCAGCAGCGCTGCACATTGCGCTGCCGTGGGGGGCTCAGGGAAGCACGGAGGGAGCCCCCTCCCTGCCGATGCTTCCCTTTAACCCCCGGTACACCGCAATCGTGTTTGATCGCAGTGTGCAAGGGGTTAACGTGTCGGGGCGGTCCGTGACCGCCCCTGACACATTGTGCCGGGTGTCAGCTATGATAATTAGCTGACACTCGGCCGCGATCAGCGGCGCTCACCACGTGGGCGCCGCTGATCGCGATGACGTAATATTCCGTCCATGGTAATTAGGTCCATGGTCACATGGACGGAGTATTACGTCAATTGTAGGTAAGGGGTTAAGGAAGAAACTGAGTATTATCTGACAGAATTGCAAGGATGTCAACACTTTTGGCACCAACTATAAACTGTAGATGGGTTACAAGGACACTAAACTTCAGGAAAGCAAATTTCCAATGGATGAGAGATGATCTTGGTGCAATTAATTGGGATGATATCCTGAGACCTAAAAGTACACAAGGAAAATGGGAGACGTTTATTAGCATCCTGAATAGGACCTGTGCACAATATATACCGTATGTGAATAAACATACTAGAAATAGGAGGAAACCACTATGGTTAAATAGAGCTGTAAGGGGCGCAATAAGTGACAAAAAGAAAGCATTTAGAGAATTAAAGCAAGTAGGTAGTGATGAGGCATTAAATAAATACAGAAGATTAAATAAATTCTGGTAAAAGCAAATCAAGGCAGCAAAGGTTGAGACAGAGAGACTCATTGCCAGAGAAAGTAAAAATAATCCCAAAATATTCTTTAACTACATGAATGGTAAGAAACTAAAAAATGACAGTGTTGGTCCCTTTAAAAATAGTCATGGTGAATGAGGATGAGGAAAAAGCCAATATGCGAAATTACTTTTTTTCATCAATATTTACACAAGAAAATCCCATGACTGATAACATGATCAGTGATAACAAAAATTCTCCATTAAATGGCACCTGCTTAACCCAGCAGGAAGTACGGCGGCATCTAAAAATCACTAAAATTGACAAATCCCCGGGCCCGGATGGGATACACCCCCTAGTACTGCAGGAATTAAAACAGTCATAGATAGACCATTATTTTTAATCTTTAAAGATTCCATAATAACAGGGTCTGTACCACAGGACTGATGTATAGCAAATGTGGTGCCAATGTTCAAAAAGGGGACAAAAAATGAACTTGGAAATTATAGGCCAGTGAGCTTAACCTCTATTGTGGGTAAAATCCTGGAGGGTTTTCTAAGAGATACTATACTGGAGTATCTGAAGAAGAATAACCTCATGACCCAATATCAACATGGGTTTATGAGGGACCGTTCCTGTCAGACTAATCTGACATTAAACCTGGCATTAACTCTCTACACTCCATCCACATTGGCCCCTCGCTTCTTTCCTCTCCTATGTATAGCACTCATGCTCTTTTCACGTTGTTAAACTGCACAGATCCAGTCAGTCCCACCATTCAACATCAGAGACGCTCTCACAAATCACTTAACCATCTGCTCACTCTTTCTATCCTCCTTCTCCTAGTCGCAGGAGACATTGCTCCCAACCCTGGTCCCCCATGTTATAGAAAGTCAAACCTCCCGACTGCTACACTCAGAAACCCCTCTAATCTTATTAATATTCCCTGCCTGCCATCTGTCTCTCTTAATTGTGCACTTTGGAATTCTCGCTCAGTGTGTAACAAACTCTCCTTCATTCATGACTTTTTCCTTTCTAATTCTCTTAACCTTCTGGCTCTTACTGAAACCTGGATCCAGCAGTCAGACACTACCGCTGCTGCTGCTCTTTCATACGGGGGGCTTCACTTCTCTCTCTAGAGCTGGTGGAGGCGTTGGTCTGCTCCTATCACCAAAATGTACCTTTCAGGTTATCCCTCAAGTACCCTCACTTGTCTTCCCTTCTTTTGAGGTCCATGCCGTCAGACTCTACACCCCCTTCTCCATGCGAGTGGCGGTGGTGTATCGTTCTCCCGGCCCCTCCCATCAGTTCCTGGATCATTTTGCCACTTGGCTTCCACATTTTCTCTCCTGTGACATCCCTACCCTCATCATGGGAGATTTCAACATCCCCATTGCTCTTCCCCTCTCACCATCTGCTACTCACCTTTTATCTCTAACCTCCTCATTTGGCCTTTCGCAGCTTACTAATTCTCCAACGCATGAAGACGGAAACTCCCTCGACTTGGTCTTCTCTCGGCTTTGTGCAGTGGATGATTTTGCAAACTCCCCTCCCCCGCTCTCTGACCACAATCTTCTTTCATTCTCTATCAAGAACTGCCAGGCTGCTCAGGTCACCCCCACTGTCCAGACTTATAGAAACATACAGGCCATTAACACCCAGAAACTTATGAAGAACTTGCAGTTTTCATTGGCCCCTATCTCCTCCCTCTCATGTCCTGATTCTGCATTGAAGCATTACAATGAAACACTTCAAACTGCCCTGGATGAATTTGCACCCCTTATAAATAGAACACCACAATGCAGACGGCGACAACCCTGGCACACGGTGCAAACACGTTTCCTGCAGCGGTGCTCCAGGTGCGCCGAACGTCTGTGGAGAAAATCCAATCTACCCGAAGATTTCATCCATTTTAAGTTTAAGCTTAGGACATACAACACTGCCCTTCACCTCTCCAAACAAACCTATTTCAACACCCTCATCACCTCACTGTCCAATAACCCGAAACGTCTCTTTGACACTTCTCATTCTCTATTCAATCCAAGAGTACAGGCCCCAACCACGGAGCTCCGAGCTGACGATCTGGCCAATTACTTCAAAGAAAAAATTGACCAGATCCGACAGGAAATTACCTCCCAATCACCTCATACCATGCACTGTCCTCCCTCCCCCACTGCATCTAACTCACTATCTGATTTTGAACCAGTCACAGAAGAAGTAAGCAGGCTCCTTGCATCTTCTCGCCCAACTACTTGCACCAGTGACCCATTTTCGTCACAGCTCCTCCAGTCCCTTTCCCCTGCTGTCACCCCTCACCTAACTAAAATATTTAACCTCTCTCTCTCTTCTGGTATTTTTCCCTCCTCATTTAAGCATGCCATCATACATCCACTACTTAAAAAAAATCCCTCGACCAAAACTGTGCCGCTAACTATAGACCTGTCTCTAATCTTCCCTTCATCTCTAAACTCCTGGAACGCCTGGTCCACTCCCGTCTTATCCGCTATCTCTCAGAAAACTCTCTTCTCGACCCTCTCCAATCCGGTTTCCGCTCTTTACACTCCACTGAAACTGCCCTCACTAAAGTCTCTAATGATCTGCTAACAGCTAAATCAAATGGTCACTACACCATGCTAATTCTCTTGGATCTCTCTGCAGCATTCGACACTGTGGATCATCAGCTCCTCCTCACTATGCTCCGTTCCATTGGCCTCAAGGATATCGTTCTCTCCTGGTTCTCCTCCTATCTCTCCGACCGCTCCTTTAATGTATCTTTTGCCAGTTCCTCCTCCTCTCATCTTCCCCTTACTGTTGGGGTCCCCCAAGGATCGGTTCTAGGCCCCCTCCTCTTCTCCTTGTACACTGCCCCTATTGGTCAAACAATCAGTAGATTTGGTTTCCAGTACCATCTCTATGCTGATGACACCCAATTATACGCTTCTTCTCCTGACATCACGCCAGCCTTTCTAGAAAACACCGGCGATTGTCTAAACGCTGTGTCTAATATCATGTCTTCACTATATCTGAAACTGAACCTGTCAAAGACTGAACTCCTGGTGTTTCCTCCCTCTACTAATGTACCTATACCCGACATTGCCATTTCTGTGTGTGGTTCCACTATTACTCCCCAGCAACAGGCCCGCTGTCTTGGGGTCATACTTGATTCCGAGCTTTCCTTTGCCCCCCACATTCGATCACTGGCTCGCTCTTGTCATCTGCACCTCAAAAACATTTCTAGAATTCGACCTTTTCTTACCTTTGACTCTGCAAAAACTCTTACTGTTTCTCTTATTCATTCTCGTCTTGACTATTGTAACTCTCTTCTAATCGGTCTCCCTCTTACCAAACTCTCCCCTCTCCAATCTGACTTGAATGCTGCAGCCAGGATCATATTCCTCACCAATCGTTACACTGATGCCTCTACCTTGTGCCAGTCATTACACTGGCTACCCATCCACTCCAGAATTCAGTATAAACTTATTACCCTCACTCACAAAGCCCTCCATGGCTCAGCACCACCCTACATCTCCTCCCTTGTTTCAGTATACCACCCTACCCGCGCCCTCCGTTCTGCTGATGACCTGAGGTTAGCATCCTCAATAGTCAGAACCTCCCACTCCCGTCTCCAAGACTTTACACGTGCCGCGCCAATTCTTTGGAATGCACTTCCCAGGTCAATACGATTAGTCCCCAATCCCCACAATTTTAAGCGTGTCCTGAAAACGCATTTATTCAGACTGGCCTACCGCCTCAACACATTAACCTAATCTATCCCTGTGTGGCAGAGCCAAAAGTTTTACCATAACCAGGTTCCCCGCATCATTCTCCCACATGCTTTATGCATCCATTAGCCCTCTGTGTCTGTACTGTCACACACTTAACATTATGGCTGGTCCATACAATCAGGGCAACTGTTACCACCCACCTTTCGTGTCTACCTCTTTCCTCATAGACTGTAAGCTTGCGAGCAGGGCCCTCTTTCCTCTTGGTATTTGTTATAATCTACTGTATGTGATTATTGTTATGCTGTAATGTCTATTGTCTGTACAAATCCCCTCTGAAATGTAAAGTGCTGCGGAATATGTCGGCGCTATAAAAATAAAATTTATTATTATTATTATTATTATAAGCTTTTATGAAGAGGTAAGTTCCGGACTGGACCAAGGGAATGCAGTGGACGTGGTGTACATGGACTTTTCAAAAGCTTTTGTTATGGTGCCACACAAAAGGTTGATACATAAAATGAGAACAATGGAGATAGGGGAAAATATGTGTAGGTGGGTTAAGAGCTGACTCAGGGATAGGAAACAAAGGGTGGTTATTAATGGAGCACACTCGGACTGGGTCACGGTTAGCAGTGGGGTACCACAGAGGTCAGTATTGGGCCCACTTCTTTTTAACATATTTATTAATGACCTTGTAGGGGGCATAGAGATTAGCATTTCAATATTTGCAGATGACACTAAACTCTGCAGGGTAATCAATACAGAGGAGGACAATTTTATATTACAGGAGGATTTATGTAAACTAGAAGCTTGAGCTGATGGCAAATGAGCTTTAATGGGGATAAATGTAACGTCATGCACTTGGGTAGAATGAACAAGATGTAAAATGTGCTTAATTGTAAAACACTGGGCAAAACTGTCACTGAAAAAGACCTGGGTGTATAGGTGGACGACAAACTCACATTTAGTAGCCAGTGTCAGGCAGCTGCTGCAAAGGCAAGTAAAATAATGGGATTCATTAAAAGACGTATAGATGCTTATGAGGAGAGCATAATTTTACCTCTATATAAGTCACTAGTGCGTCCACACTTACTATGTACAGTTCTGGTCTCCGGTGTATAAGAAAGACATAGCTGAACTGGAGCGGGTGCAGAGAAGAGCAACCAAGGTTATTAGGGAACTGGGGGGTTTGCAATACCAAGACAGGTTATTACACTTGGGGTTATTTAGTTTGGAAAATTGAAGGCTTGTGGGTGATCTTACAATGTATAAATATATGCGGGGACAGTACAAACACCTTTCTAATGATCTTTTTACTCTTAGAACTGTGACGGAGACAAGGGGGCATCCTCTACGTCTGGAGGAAAGAAGGTTTAAGCATAATCACAGATGTAGATTCTTTACTGTAAGAGCAGTGAGACTATGGAACTCTCTGCCATATGATGTGGTAATGAGAGATTCCCTACTAAAATTTAAAAAGGGACTGGATGCCTTTCTTGAAAAAGTATAATATTACAGGTTATATACACTAGTCTCCTTGATATTGCGTTGATCCAGGAAGCTAGTCTGAGTGCTGTATGTGGAGTCAGGAAGGAATTTTTTTCCCCAATGTGAAGGTTACTGTTTGCCACATGGTTCTTTTTTGCCTTCCTCTGAATCAACATGTTAGGGCAAGATAGGATATGGTTGAACTAGATGGACTTAAAGTCTTCCTTCAACCTTAATAACTATGTTGCTATGTTACTATCTTCCTTTTGATGGATATTTAGTTGTGCTCACCAAATCTTGCAACACTCAACACAGTAGCATCTAAAATATAATAAACCTTGTGGGAAATGAAAAAAATCTTAATTGCAAAAACACACAGGTGTAAAATACAAACTCATAATATGCAGTTATTAAAGACCACAAGGGATTTCTACATGACAGGTGCATATGAAATTAACAGAATCTTGCTAATTGGCAATGGCATATTCATCAGTAATACTCACATTAGATTTCGTCAGTGCAAATCAAATGTAAATTTGTGTGATGCAGATTAATTCACATGTTCATTAAATCTCTAATAAACCTAGAAAACATTTTTGTTCACATTTTCTACTCACTTTGTAGTATTCTAATTTTTGTTGCATTTAGTAATTTATTTCTGTTATATTTTTTTTTCGTCAATTCTTTCCATCTTAGGCAGGTTTCACATTTGCGTCTGTGTGCGTAGCGTTTTAACCGCATAGACTCGCATGCATCATGCATACATAGATTTAACACTAGATCGGTATCGCATTGGGAGGGTGGTGATATCCACTCTCTCTTTCCCCATGTGCTGATTTCTCCTGTATGTGCTCTCTTCTTTGACCTGTCTACCCCATGTGCTATCCCCCTTGTCTGCTGTCTCTCTCCTTCCTGTGCTGTGTTCTCCCTTCATGTGCTGTCCCATTTGAGCTGTCTCCTCCCTGTGCTCTGTGTCTGACCGTGTACAGAACATACCACAGCTCCTGGGCAGGGGAGGAAGCAAAAGATAATACTGACATTACAGCAGGAGATTGCAGAGGATACATTTTGTGAGGTAAAATATTGTTTAAAAACAGTCAGTGAATTATTATACCTGACAAAATGAATCCTCTGTGATCCCATGCTGTAATGTCAGTATTGTATTTTGCTTTCTCCACTGCCTAGGAGATGTGGCATGCTCCGTTCACAGTCAGACACAGACAATTTCTAAAATGAACTTTCGTTCGTGGGAAAACCCCTTTAATGTGACCAGTTTCCTCTGCCTTTAGACATGTCGTGCATCTGCCGCCGGGGTCAGCCGAATGATTCCCTGCACCTGCACAGAATTTGCGCAGGCGCAGTGCGACGGGGTTCCACTGGTGGTACCACACAAGAGGCTGAGTGAGTGTGAGTGTGTGTGAGAGCATGAGAGTGTGTGTGGTGCGTACGGCGTATAGAGTGTGTGTGTGGTGCGACAGTGTTCCTCTGGTGGTAGCACACAATAGATTGGTACCAGCAGCAGTTTCCATATTGAGACACCCATCACTTGGGTGTCCCAATATGGTGGTCGGTGAACTTCCTCCTCTTCCTCTTGGAACTCAGGGATATGGTGACATCTGGACAGAGCAGGAAATGAAAACATTACAAGGCAATTATATAAATAGATGGTGTATGCAGGGACCTGGGTTTGCACGCGCTTGTGTACGCATGCATCGTTTCGCAGTGTGCGGCGGGGCGCGGCTAATGCAACATGTTGCATTTTTTGTGGCATCAAAAATCCGTCAAATATGCGCAACCATGTGCATGCAGATGAGTGCGTCAAAAACCGCATTACTGTCTATGGGAACGCATGCGTACGCAAGGACATGCGTACGCATGCGTTCGATGCACATGCGTACTTCAGAATGATCAGGTACAGGAAATGGTTTCATCCATCCCCAAAACAAAGCTGTATATTAAAGGGAATGTGGAAACTGCAAGGACATTACTTTCAAGACTCTGGATCTGACAACAACACTGGCTATGTAAGTATAGCACCTTTGAAAATGTCTGTCTCTCTCACTGTAGTCTGTACTTTGTACTCATTTTTTTCTGTTCCTTTTAGACAGGTTGTCTCCTGATGCTGGCGTCTCTCCTGGTGCTGCCATCTGTCCTAGTGAGGAAAACACTGTCTATGTAAGTATAGAAGCTTTGAAAACTACTGTCTCTCAATTTTTTTTTCTATTCCTTTTAGTCTAGTTGTCTCCTGATGCTGCCGTTTCTCCTGGTGCTGCCGTTTCTCCTGGTGCTGCTGTCTCTCCTGGTGCTTCCGTCTGTCCTGGTACTGCTGTCTCTCCTGGTGCTGGTGCTGCCATCTGTCCCTGTCCTGTACTGACTGCTGTGCTGTTGGACTACTGCCGGCAATGTAAGTATTGGTTTCCATTTTTTTGGCTACATTGTGTTTGGCTCTTAACAAGTTTAATTTTTGTTATTTTTTTTCTGTAGTGTTTCACTTGACTGCTGCCTGCTCTTCAACCATGTCCACAAGTGAAGAACTGACTTCTTCCCAGGGAGGACCTGATAATGATTATGTAATCACATTTGCTATACTGATTGATATGTAGTGACTGGCAATACTATACCTGTGTTAAATCATGTAATTTCTTTACAGGTACCTTCCACTGATGAAGAGCAGGAGAAGTCAAGTGGAAATGATTCTACCCAGGGTCGTCGGGCTCATGTGTCTCAGGAGGAAAGATGGGGTGTAAGAATTCTTTTCATCAGAGTTGTAATTGAGCTTTTTTTTCAGTTTTACTTAAAATTGCTTTATTTGATCTACAGGTTCCACAACAGGAAGAAGCAAACAGGACATTGACAATGATCAACTTATTAACCTTGTGCAAGAGCGAATACCGTTGTTGGACACATGTGATTGTCAGCACTCCAACACTGTTGTGATTCGATGACTCTGTGAAGAAGTGGCCAGATCGCTTTTGCATGATTGGGAACGTGCCATGTCACATACCAGAAATGATTTTTGTAAGTATTGCAATGTGGTGTGGCGCACCATTGAAACTGTAAATGCAGGTGCATTGTTTTACAATTAATTTTTTCCTTTTTTTCCCCCTTCACAGTGAAGAAAATAAGAGTCCGTTGGTGCTCGATGAAGGATCACTTCAACAAGGACATGAGACAGGAGAACCAGGTTAAAAGTGGTGCTTCTCAAAGGATAATAATACAATACAAATGCCACTGTAACCTTGCTTTTCTGAGGCTTGCTTTTGCTCAGCGAATGTGAGTATCTTTTGTTTTGTCTTACTATTATTTCAGCTTTTTTTTTACTAATGTTTTTCTTTTATTTTCACCACAGAACCTGGTGCAGCACAACACAACCTGGATCATCCTCTGTTGAAGCTGCCCCTCATCGACCAGACATTGAACAGACACAGTCCCAATCATCCGCCAGGCCTCACAGGCTGAGGAACAGGCAGCCACCGGTCCATCAGGTTTTCCCCTCTCCCAGCCCTCTGCCACTGCTTTTGTTGGGTCTTCTTGTCAATGGCAGAGGGCCTGGGAGAGGTCACTCATGCCCGAGTTTATGCACTTAAGCTCAGTCTTCCAGGATGGAGTTAAGGTGCTTGTTGACAAACAGAAGAGTGTGTTCAACTATGTGAACACACTTATACAGGATGTCAGCAAACGCCTTGACCGCCTGGAAGCCGAACTTGAGAGACAGGCGCAACATTTTTTTTTTCAGCAGTGTTGTTAACATTGTTACTAATGACTGTTGTGTTTGAAACTGTTAAACTGTAAAGCGCTGCGGAATATGTTGGCACTACATAAAAAACATAAATAAAGATTATTGTTATTTATTATTATTATTGGGTCATGAGGTTATTCTTCTTCAGATACTCCAGTATAGCATCTCTTAGAAACCCCCCCAGGATTTTATCCACAGTAGAGGTTAAGCTTACTGGCTTACACTTTCCAAATTCTGTTTTTGGCCCCTTTTTGAAAATTGGCACCACATTTGCTCTACGCCAGTCCTGTGGTACAGACTCTGTTATTATGGAGTCTTTAAACATTATAAATAATGGTCCATCAATGACTGTACTTAATTCCTGCAGTACTCGGGGTGTATCCCATCCGGACCTGGGAATTTGTCAACTTTAGTGAATTTTAGACACCGCCTTACTTCCTGCTGGGATAAGCAGGTGACATTTAATAGAGAATTTTTGTTATCACTGATCATGTTATCTGATGTGAAGTATAGTGTGGCACTACCGTGAGGTGCTCAAGTAGGTCACCCAAACCAGTTGTGCAAAAAATAGAAAACTTGGCACTCAACTTTGAATATCTTTTCAAATGCTTTTTATTATAGCAGTCTCATATAGACCATCATCAGTCTGCTTGATACAGAAGAAAAATTGGAAGATTATGCAAGATTAGAGTAGTAGGCTCCTGTATAAGCACAATATTGATTTAACTTGATTAGAGGGTCACATATAAGAGCAAAAGTAGCTGTATAGGCTCAGTATATGGTAGCCTGGTACAGAGTTGCAGTACAAGTGCAATATGACTTGGTCTATTTGGTATGTATTGAAGTTGGTACTGGCCTGTGATATAAGCACAATATAAGTGCAATATGGCTTGGTCTATTTGGTATGTACTAAGCCTGGTATTGGGCTGTGATATAAGCACAGTGAACGCTAAAATCGGTATACTCTGTTGGTCCGATTATAACAGTGGTGGTCAGTAGTTAAAGTGCTCCATTAGGATACCACATCTCCCATTTTCCTTGTGTACTTTTATGTCTCAGGCTATCATCCCAGTTTATTGCACTAAGATCATCTCTCATCCGTTGGTAATTTGCCTTCCTGAATTTAGTGCCCTTTTATCCCTTCTTCTATACATCTTATTAAAGGATACATGAAAACTTATTATTTTGTGATCACTATTACCCAAGTGACCCCCAACCCTTATATTTGATATGCAGTCTGGCATGTTGGTTAATATAAAGTCAAGCAATGCCCCTCCTCTTGTTGGGTCCTGACAAAGTTGTGAAAGGTAGCTGTCTCTCATAGTTGTCAAAAACCTATGGAACTGCAGATTTCGGTTCCCCAATGTATTTCGGGGTAGTTGAAGTCCCCCATAATAATGAGTCGCTGCTTCATATAATTGCTTTACGAGAATATTCTCTGTTGCTTCCATTATTTTTGGAGACTTATAACAAACCCCTATCACTAATTTATTTTTCCCCCTTATCTCCACCCACAGGGACTCTACATTTTCATTAGATTCACATATGTTATCACGCAGGATGGGATTTAAGGATGATTTTACATTTATACACACACCTCCCCCTCGCTTATTTGTACGGTCATTTCTGAACAGACTATAGCCCTGTAAATTAACAGCCCAGTCATGGCTCTCGTACAGCCATGTCTCAGATATCCCCACCATGTCATAATTATGTTCCAACAAAGTTAATTCTAATTCCTCCATTTTGTTGGTGAGGCTTCTGGCATTAGTATACATGCACTTTATGTATCTCTCTGTACCTCTATTCTTCTCTAAAATCTTAACTATACTAACCCCACCCCCAATTTCTTTATTTGTAGCCAGGTCACTATCTGTACTATCTTCCCCAACTATAAAATGAATACCCTTCCCCAATCCCTAGTTTAAACACTCCTCCAGCCTTCTAGCCATTTTCTCTCCCAGCACAGCTGCACCCTCCCCATTAAGGTGCAGCCCGTCCATAGCGCAGAACCTGTTGCCAACTGAGAAGTTGTCCCAGTTCTCCAGGAACCCAAACCCTTCCTTCCTACACCAATTCATGAGCAACTTATTTATCTCCCTAATCTCCTGTTGCCTCACTGGTGTGACACTTGATAAAGGCAGTATTTCAGAGAATTCCACCTTGGAGGTCCTTGCTTTCAGCTTGCAGCCTAATTCCTTGAAATCATCTTTAAGGACCTTGCACCTACCTCTAACTTTGTCATTTGTGGCAATGCGCATCATGACCGCTGGATCCTCACCCGCCCCTCCCAATAATCTGTCAACTCGATCAGCGATGTGTCAGACTATAGAGCCAGGTAGACAGCACACTGTTCGACGATCACTGTCTTTGTGACAGATAGCCTTATCTGTTCCCCTAAAAATTGAGTCTACCACTACCAGCACCTGTCTGGCCTGCCCTGCTCTCCTATTTCCCCCCCTTACTGAAGCAGACACTCCTCTGGCTTTCAGAGGACATGCCTTCCTGCAGCAGTGCTACCCCTGTACTGACACTCCCCTCAGCTGCCAACTTAGCAAACTTATTGGGGTGTGCCAGATCAGGACTAGCCTCCCTGGCACTCTTCCCTCTACCCCTTCTTATAACTGTCACCCAGCTAGCTGCCTCACTGTCCTGCAGCTCCATACTACCATTCTCCCCCACATCTATCCCATTGAGCATCTGCTCAGTGAGCAGCAGACTCCTTTCCATATTGTCTATGGATCTCAGTGTTGCCAGCTGCATATTTAGATCCAATATCTGGGCTTCCAAATGCACAATGTGCTCACATCTCGCACAGCAGTATGTACCCTTGACCGGCTGTTCAAGGATTGCATACATGTGGCAAGATGTACACTGGATGGCATTGGCAATAGTGGGGCACATTTCCTAACGGGGATTGCACCAGACAGAAAAGTGAAGTAAAAAGAAATGAAAAGTATTAATAAAATATAACAGCAATTCAGTGATACCTCCCTTGTAAACTCCCTGAATCCAAAGTCACTGAATCATAAGTCACAAACCACCATTCGCACTCACGCTCCGGTCATACTCTGATTGCTCACACTCACTCAGGCAGAAGATTTAAAGAAATTTTTTTTCCCTTCACCTGCAATCCACTCTGCAGCTCAACGCACTTCCAAATTATTTATAATAAGAAGAAACAAACTAAACATAATATGTAACTCAAAATTGTTTGAAAAAAACAGACCACTGTGCAAAAAACAATCTCCCACAGAGCCATATTAATAGAAATATAGAAAGTTAGGGATCACGGAAAATAGTGACAATAACATTTTTTTTTACATTTTTAAAATGAACAAAAGAAGTAAATACAAATATATAGTTTTGGCTTCTCCATGAGCCTGCTTTCCTGGGAAATCATGTTTCCAGATAATTTTTAATGCAGAATTAAATTCGTAAAAATAAAACTGAAAAAAAAAACAATGGGGGAATTGTGGTTCTTTCACCATTTTACTTGGATTTTTTGTCATTTTCTTTTACCTTACATGCTAAAATAAATGGTGTTATAAAAAACTACAACCCGTACAACATAAAAGCAAACCCTCATATTTCTATGTTAGTGCAAAAATAAAAAAAAAGTTATGGCTATTTAAAAAGGATGGCAAAATTAAAATGCAAAATCAAAATTTGACTGTGGATGGAAGAGGCTAAGGAACACTGGTAATTATTGCTTTAATTTGTTGAAACATATTTTAAGATAATTAACTTTGGATGTCTAGTATGATAAAATACAGTAATGATTTGCAAGTAATTTTATGGAAATTTAAAATGTGTTTTATTTTTCAGATGCACAAACTTTACAGACAAAAACGCAAAAAAGTTGATTCTGTTAACAGAATCATCATTTACCTGTGTCGAAAGTGTTTTAAATGTAATGGCCTTTTCTAAAGAGCATTATTTATAGCAATCAGCTAGGAAACTTGGCAGTCATGCTTAGTAACTGGATAAAAAGCTGTGAAATCATGATATTTAAACATAATCACCTTATGTGACATCTTTTCTGAGATACTGCTGAATAGTTCAAAACAGTTGTATAATACACTTGGTGTCATTTTGCTGTGCAATAAGGAAAAAAATTAATGGGTACCTGCATATGCAACCATAGATGAGAGATGTGTTGCACCTCCAAGTAACCCATCTCATGGAAGGACCACTGTTCATTTCTTTTGAGCTGGTCTAGGTGAGTATGAGAGTTCCCAGTGCTTGTACCTTATGTGCCTTTTCTATAAATCGATCCTAGTTTCATCTCCTAGAAAATAAATGAAATTGAATAAAAAATTCATATGGTATTTTTCCTTATTGTAAAGTAGCAATATGTGATGGGCTTGTTGTAAGGGAGGTACTGATTGCAAGGAGTTTCACTAGGGCTTTTTACTGCTTACTGATAGTGCAAATGAACTACAATGTAAATATATCTGAACCAAAGGCATAGCCAAGGATTCAACACTGGGGGATATGTGACTATCAGACACAGACAGAAAAGAGCACCTGTCCAAGAACAATATATAGGCCCTTTGCAGCCCAAGAGCTCCTAAAAATGCAAAATTGCACCTGCTTCGGAGGTAGAAATTGTTCCCCTTACATCTCAGGCTCCTGTGCTACCACACAGGTTGCACCAGTGATTTGTTCGCCCCTGGGCAAAACATCTGAGTATGTCCCCCAACCAGGTTACCATGATTAAAACTATCATGGTCCACCTTAATTGTGGGTATAGGGAAGTCCCCCTGAACTTCTCAGACACAGCAAAGGCAAAGCTGTTTCTGCTAGCAGCTTGGGGGAGCACAGTAGCAAGAACATTGTCCGAAATGTCAATTTTCTGGAGAGAACCACCTTGGCAAAACCTGAAACTGGGAGCCAGGGGGCGCTACTGAAAATATTTCTCAAAAACACCCTTTAAAAAATATTACACCATCTATTACTCCCACAAATTATTTAAGGTGGTTGTCCAACAGCTACATTTTTAGTGGGTTGTGACCCCACAATTTCTGAAATCAAAAGGGGCCCATAGGCCCTTCTGTCAGCTGGAGAACAGGGAGAGCATGTTTTGTCCTTCTCCAAAGGCTAAAATAGAAATATTTGAAATAGGTAAACCAAAGGCTCTTTAAATTATGAACAAAGGGAACTATTAGTCACAAAAATTTCTAATTTACCAAGAACAAAGTTCACTTATTCGATTAAATGATTGGTCGGAAGGGCTTGAGACAAATGATACAGACCCAAGAAGGCAGAAGAGCTCTCATTACACATTCTGCAGCTAATTAAAGTTCTGGCAAAAGTTAAGAGACTACTGCAAAATTTTCATTTTGTCTGATTTTTCTCTTTACAGGTATATTTTTGAGTAAACTGTAAATTGCTCTTTTATTCTATAAACTACTGACAACGTGTCTTCAAATTTCCAAGCACTAAATTTTTCATTTATTTTCAGAAAATGAGAAATGGTCAAAATAGCAAAAAGATGCAGTGCTTGCAGACCTCAAATAATGCTAAGAAAACAAGTTCATAATCATTTAGAAACAACAATACTAAAGTGTTAACTCAGAAAGAGTTCAGAAATCAATATTTTGTGTAATAACCATGATTTTTATTCACAGCTTTCATGCATCTTGGAATGCTTTCCGCCAGTCTTTCACACTGCTTTTGGGTGAGCTTATGCCACTCCTGGTACAAAAATTTAAGCAGTTCTTTAATGATGGCTTGTGAATATCCATCTTCCTCTTGATTACATTCCAGAGGTTTTCATTGGGGTTCAGGTCTGGATATTGGACTGGCCATGACAGGGATTTGATGTGGTGGTCCTTCATTCACACATTGATTGACCTAGCTGTGTGGCATGGTGCATTGTCCTGCTGGAAAAATAAGTGCTCAGAGTTGGGGAACATTGCCTGATCAGAAGGAATCAACTGTTTTTTCATGGATAACCTTGTATGTGGCTTGATTCCTGGGCACCTGTGCTCAGAAAGGATATAAGGGAACTAGAGCGAGTACAAAGGAGAGCAATAAAATTAATTAAGGGGATGGGGAACTACAATACCCAGAGAGACTAGAAAAATTAGGATTATTTAGTCTAGAAAAAAGATGACTGAAAGGCGATCCAATAACCATGTATAATTATAAAAGGGGACAATAAAAATATCTCTCCGAGTATCTGTTTATACCAAGGGGACATTCTCTGTGGCTGGAGGACAGAAGGTTTTTCCACCAACAAAGAAGAGGATTCTTTACTGTTAGGGCAGTGAGAATCTGAAATTCCTTGACTAAGAAGGTGGTGATGGTGAACTCAGTTGTTGGGTTCAAGAGAGGCCTGGATGTATTCCTGGAGCATAACAATGTATCTTACAGTTATTAGGTTCTTTTGAAGGAGGTAGATCTGGGGATTTATTCTGACGGAATATAGGCTGAACTGGATGGACAAATGTCTTTTTTCGGTCTTGTTAACTATGTTACTATGTTCCTTCGCAAAAATTAACCTGCCCAATTCCAGCCTTGCTGAGCATCCCCAGATCATCACCGATCCTCCATCAAATTTCATAGTGGGTGCAAATAAAACAGTAGAGAAGAGAAAAGCTGGGGGACATCTGCGCTAGACCACAATGAACCAACCGAAGATGCAAGCTAACCTTTATTCACATTCAAGCCAACGCGTTTCATGGCCTCCTGGCCACTTCATCAGGGCAGCAATTGGCTTGAATGTGAATAAAGGTTTGCTTCCATCTTCGGTTGGTTCCTTGTGATCTAGCGTGGACGTACCCCGACTTTTCTCTTCTCTACTGTTTTATCTGCATCCCGGGATTTGCAGCGGCCAAAACTTCCTTAGGTGGTTGTGACCCTTCACAACCACATCAGGTGAGTGGATTACCTTTGTTAAACACGTTGGTGTCCCTCATTTACCGCCTTAGTGCGCTCCCCCTCTTTTTATATTTTATTTTTTATAGTGGGTGCAAGACACTGTGGCTTGTACACCTCTCCAGGTCTCAGTCTAACCATTAGATGACCAGGTGTTGATCAAAGCTGAAAATTAGACTCATCAGAGAAGATTACCTTACTCCAGTCCTTTATAGTCCAATCCTTATGGTCTTTGGTGAACTTCAGCCTGGCTCTCCTTTGATTCTCATTGATGAAAGGCTTTTTTTCTAGCTTTACATGACTTGAGCCCTGCCTCTAGGAGCCTGTTACGAACTGTTCTTGCCATGCACGTCACTCCAGCTGCCATTTGCTATTCTTTTTGTAGGTCACTTGATGTCATCCTGTGGTTGCTGAGTGACATTCGAATAAGATGAGTCATTCCGGTCAGTGGAGAGTGGTTTTCGCCCTCTGCTGGTCTATAGCTGTGTTGTTCCCAATGTCAACTGCTTGACCTTGTTGTAATGGACTGCTGTCTTAGAAATATTAAGGATGCAGGCAACATGACTCTCACTGTATCCCTCTGCTATTAAAGCCAAAATTGAGCCCTTCTTTTCCTCACTCAAGACTTTTCTTTTCAACTCTTTTGGCATGCTTAAAAGTTATTTTTTCATTCCTATGGGATATTACTAGCACTTGTTTTTCCATCCAGCTTGTCCTATTGCAAGAGGATTGCGTACACCACAGCAGTGTTTTTTTATACTTTCCTTAATTAAATAATATTTGGCACAGGTGATCACCTGATCAGAAACACATTAAGTAGAATGAGGTGTACTCTGGTTGGAATTCAACTGACACTGGAATGGAATGGCTGTCAGACATGCAGAGAAGCTGATTTTTTAAAAACTATGCAGTGATCTCTTAAATTTTGCCAAAGCTGTATATTCTCTGACACAAAAGAAGCTGCAGAAGACATGCAAAGTGAACCAAAATGAAACTGCAAAAAAGCCTTAAAGCCAAAATGGATGTGTTTAAGTATGTGTGTGTGTGTATATATATATATATATACTGTATATATATATATAGTAGGGTCCTCTTCCCTCTGTACCAGTCTGTCATTGTTAGTTTATTTACTGTAAGTGATATTTGTATTATGATGTAACCTCGTCTCATGAACAGCACCATGGAATTAATGGTGCTATATAATCAAATAATAATAATAATAGTGGTGTTTGAATGTAACTGCAAAGGATACTGTAACGGAGTCAGCTTACGCTGAGTTGATGGCATCGGACTCCAGACAGCTGGCGACAATCAACAGGATCGGGGCTTCAAGCTGCGGACATCAGCTCCGGACATCAGGCCGCAGTCGTCAAGTCATCAGGCAAACCAGGGTTCAGGCAAGCAGGCAAGACAGAGTCCAAGACATGGTGCGTGTTAGGGAACACGCCAAAGTCCAAGGCAAGGTTCCAGGTAGGGTGCGTGCTAGGGGCACACCAGGGTCCAGGGCAAGGTGCAAGGCCAGGTGCGTGTGTAGGGGACGCGCTACACAGTGCGTGTAGGGGACATGCCAGAGTTCAAAGTTCAAAGTACAAGACATGGTGCGTGTGTAGGGACACGCCAGGGTTCAAGGTCCAAGGCAAGGTCCTGTACGTGCCGAGGGACATGCCAGGGTTCAAGGCAATGTCCTAAGCGTGCCGAGGGACACGCCAGGGTCAGGTTCAAGTCAGGGTGCGTGCTAAGAGACACGCCAGGGTTCAGGCTAAGGCAAGGACCTGCGTGTGCTAGGAGGCATGCCAGGGTACAGGCTAGGGCCTGTGCGTGCAAGAGGGCATGACAGGGTATAGGCTAGGACCTGTGCATGCAAGAGGGCACGACAGGGTACATGGCAAGACCTGCGCGTACTTTTACAGAAGCACGGGGAGGTATGCCAAGGAGCAGGCTAGGGCCTGCGCGTGCTATTAGAGAAGCACGCAAAGCACAGTGCAGAGACAGCGTGGGTGCAAGGAAGCACAGAGAGCATGGCTGGGGCACTGGCTAGCTGGTCGGGCTGAGGCACAGACAGACGGGCAAGGCTGAGGCGAACCCGGCTGAGGCATAACAGGCGACACAGCTGTCACTGGCCGATGAGCACGGCTGAGGCACATGCAGGGAGGCACGGCTAGGGCACAGACAGGAGGCTAGGAAGACCAGGTGCATGCAAAGGGCACACGAAGAAACAAGGCAAGAAACAAGGCAAAGCTAGACAAGGTACGGATCAAGGAGCGGAGCGTAGGCCGAAGCCCAGAGCCGGGTCAAGGGAGAACCTTGAGACTAGCCATGAAATGTGCTAGAGAGCACGATTGGACAGAGTCTAGCAGCGGAACATAGGCCAACGCCCAGAGCCGGGTCAAGGCAGAACATTGAGACTAGACATGGAATGTGCTAGCGAGCACCAGAAGGCAGAGTAAGGAAAACCAGGCAGAGACAGAGAACATAGAAGCACTACAAGTCCAAGGATAGCAGAGACAAAACATGGCACAAAAGACAACACAAGACATGACACGAGACAAGAGGCAGAATACAAGCACAGAGCATGTGCAGAGAAGCACTACAGGGCAGAGTGCAGGGGCACAGAATACAGAGAGCGACCGAGCACACCAAGCAGCCATGCAGGGAAGCAACACGATACTCAGGCCCCGACCATAGGAAGGGGCGGTCTGATATAGCACCATAGCACCTGCTCTTCCGGGTCAGGACCAGAGAAGGACTTCCAGTTCAGATCCTCAAGGATCATAGAGACCATTGCTAGATCAGACTGGGCTGGACCATAGAGAAGGTCACATGATCAGGGGCTCCAGAAACACTGAGAGGTTAGCTGGGTCCAACAGTGCTGGAACATAGGAAAGATCACATGATCAGGGGCTCCAGGAACACAGAGAGGACCGCTACATCAGACAGTCCTGGAACATAGGAAAGGTCACATGATCAGGGGCTCCAGGAACACAGAGAGGACCGCTGCAGGCAGAGCAGAGATGGCTGGTTACACAGCAACGGCGTGTAGTCATGAGGTAAAATGCACATGCACACTGGCAATGGCAGGCAGCCATGAGATGACCATGCACACTGCTCCAGGCATCTTGCAGCATAGCAGACATGAGGTGCGTTAGCACACTGCTCCAGGGATCTTGCAGCATAACAGACATGGGGTGCGCGCGCACACTGCTATGGGGATCTTGCAGCATAGCAGACATGAGGTGCGTGCGCACACTGCTCCAGGGATCTTGCAGCATAGCAGACATAGCGGGCATGACAGTTACAATATAATCTACTGCTGGTTAGTTAAGGCCTGTTTCACATTTCAGTAATTTGACGTCAGTCAAAATCCGCCAGGTTGTGAAAAAAACGTTTCCGTTGTGGCATAAATTGATGCCACCGGATCCGTTTTTTGACAGATCCGCTTTATCAGTTTAAAGGAACACGAGTCTGGGAAAAGGAGAGAGAGATTTTTTCTGCCAGAAAGGAGTTTGGGGTTAAATTTCTGGCAAGGAAATTCTTCCAGGCATGCTCAGTGTGAAAAAGCGGATCCGTTTCCGGATTCCGTCAAAAAACGGTTGGCAACGGATCCGCCGCCCATAGGCGAGCATTATAGCGAAAAATGTTTCATTGTCCGTCCACTAAAGTCAGCGGACGCCAAAATTTTGGCGGATCTGTCAAAAAACGGATCCGATGGATGATCATCCGTCAAAATCCGCCGCTAATGCAAGTGAATGGGAAAAAAACGGATCTGCCAAAAAAATGGCGGATCCGTTTTTTTTTTGCAAAACGGCGGATTTTGACTGACGTCAAATAACTGAAGTGTGAAACAGGCCTAATCAGTATGCTGTTAAAATAAAACTAAGCAGTGAGAAGAGTAAAAGATAAATAAGTAAAAAAAAGGTTTATTACAAGGTGGTATATTTTTATATTTTAAAGCTATTGCCACTTACTAAACCTGAACTTGCTCTTTAAGTAAACTACACTTGACAGATGAATATGTGAGCTAATTAGTTGATCTGGGAAGCAAGAGCTCTCTTTCTCTTAGGCAATTTTGATACACAAGGAGCTTTATTTTCTCATGTCTGATGTAAAGGCTTCATTTCTTCACCCAAAAGATTATTTGACAGGTTAAAATCAATGTAACATCTGTTTCATCTTGCATCATGTGAATGTGTATATGCCTTTGTATACCATATGGCAAATAAAGCAGTACATCTGTATGTAGTGTGGAAGAAGCTCACTGAACAAAAGACTATTGACACATGAACAAGGAAATTGTATGAATTGTGAATGGATGTCATTCATTGTTCTATTGAAACAAGGTATTACTAAGTTTTAAAATATTAATTAAATTAATCTTTCAATCAAGAGATCTCATTTTTGTTTGTGGTTTAGAATGCTTTATACAGTTTTACTCTTTGGTTAAATATTTCAATTCAAAAGTTAAATGTTATGTAAACTGAAAGTTTTTAACAATTTGTTTCAAGTCAAGCTATACAATTTGAATTGAAAATAGCAACTTGATGGAAAAAAATATCCAACTGTGAAGCAATTATATTACCACTGAATGCTTCATTGCTTGTGTGTGGTCCTGCAGGGCTGGTGTAAAATGTATATCTGTAAACTGGATTCAAATGACTGCTGTCATAGGGATTTGCCAGCTGTTCTAATGTCAATAAAAGTGCACTTAATGGCCATTTCCTTTTTTTTCAGTTTGTTATTGAAATTGTATATATTTTTCTAGGCAATGTGTGGATGAGTACTCCTGTGCTTCATTCAGAATTCTATGGGAAAACTTGTAAGCAAAAAAGGAAAATATTTCAAGCCTGTGATAGTGGTAATCTTTGTCTTTCTTTTTCTTTAATGTAGTATACGTTTTGCAGAATTCCTTAGACATGGAAGACAGAAGAAGCACAAAACTAGGCAGTAATAATGTAATTACTATTATTATAGTAATTATTCTTAATAACATATGGTATGATGAACCCTCCACTGTTAATTATAAGAATATTAGTGGCCACCAAGGAATTAAGGAATTTTTTACCCATAATAAAACATCAGATTACAGGCACTGCATCTAAGCAGAAATGCTAATATTCTTTATAATTTACGATAGGGAGTACATTATTCCTTTTTATACACACTTGAGCTACCACAAAACCACTTTCTAAAGAGTAAGAGCAAACCTGCGCACTTTCATCTTTTTTTACAAAAGGAGGTCTGAATTGTGTCTGAGGTCTCCTTCCACACATCCGTCTTTCTAGTTTGTGTGTTATCCGTTTTTTTCATTGATACCACACGTATCCATTATGACCTATTGTCTGATTGCATGTCCTTGTTTTTACACAGACTGACTGTCCATACAAAACACATGGAAACATACCCATTTTTTCTTGCAGCATGGATGACAAGAGCTAATGCAAGTCTATGGGTCAGTAAAAAACACATACAGCATAATGATGGCACCCGTCTGCTCTCTGTGTTTGACATTGCAAAGTATAGAAGTATTGCAATTTGTTTGTTTATCCATAAACGAAAAACACTAATGGCAAAAATGGATGTTAGGCGTCAGGTTCCAGCCTCTGCACTGGAGGAAGCCTGAGCCTTGCCTTCTGCGGTCTCCCATTCTGTTCCAGCCGCAGAGAAGGCTGATCAGCAAAGGTGTCAGTCAAGGCGCCTTGCTCAAGCTAGTGCTGTCAGGTTGGTTGCTGCTGCCACCTCTGGGTCAGCTTTAGCAATCCACACTAGCCAGCAGCGAGCAGCTCTAGTCCATTTTGAAGCCCACTGAGCATGCCCGTGGGACGACCTCTCATTGGTGGTCTGAGGTCATGTACTCAGGTCCTCAAGCAGCTCAGATTGGACCATCAGGAAGGTCCCGGAAGGACGCTGCTATTAAAGGTTTGCATGGCCGCTCGGCCATGCACTAGTATAGACTCTATTTGCTATTAATATGTGTGATGATGGATGCTTGAAACAGGTGACTGACTCATTATGACTCCCTCCCTCTGGTTGTGTTTGTTAGTTGGGTATAGTGTTTAGAGTTAGCGCCTACTAGTGGCATGGTATTGCGCCACTAAAGCTGCCTAGTCACAGCACCATACTTAGCACCAGATTGTGCCATCCAACACAAGGCACCACTCACTGCATCTGCCGCAGCGTCCGTCAGAGCGGTGCCGTGCACAAACATTGCGCTTTCCAGCCATAAGGTTAGGCTGGTTAGTGGCGTCCGCCAGTGCGGCGCTGTTTGCACCTAGTGTGCTTTATCTTTAATTTGTGTATGTCTAGGCACTGCAGTAGTGGCGCCGAATGCTAGTAGGTCTAGAGGGACCCTGTCCTTGGGGCAGGGTCCGTGGCCACAACACTATCGCTCACTCAGTGGTATGGCTGTCCTGTGAAGCAACAGGGTCCGCTTCCTATTAACCGGGTGAAGTTAACCCATGTATACTAGTTATACCTCCTGTTATTGGCCGCCATTACCGAGCAGCAGTTGTCATCACTGCACGGTGAACCCCGGGCTTCGAACGAACCTCTTACCATCTCTTTATTATTTGGTGCGTTCTGCCAGCCCTAACAATGGACATACGGATGACACACTGGTGGAAAACACTGATGACACCGATAGTGGTTTTTCATGTACGTGTTTTATATGGACATGAGAAGGAGGGCTTATACTGATTTGCAGCAGCTGGAACACAAAGCTGTAAACTAGACACTGCAGCTGTTGAGGATGCTCTTTTTAAAAGAGAGGGAGCACTACATATCAATTAGTCAGGAAAACACATTAGAGGAAACTCCCAGTGACAAATTGCCTCTGGAGACAGAGATACATATATGTGCAACACCACTTTTCTCTATATGGTTATCAGGTTCTGAGATTAGAATGCGATAATAATTATGGTAATAATGTAATATTAGCAATTTACATATATATGCTGAATATTGTGGCCTTTGGCTACAAAAGAGACAAATAAAAAAATGCGTGAACAATTAAAATTTTAAGCAAACATTACCCCCTGAAGATTGAATTTCCTTTTTGAACATGAAAGCAGATTAGTAAAATTAAAAAGGCCTCTTTGTGTTTGCATTAAACATATTTTGATTTATATGATATTTACTGTCCTGTTTTTCATTAAGTCCAATGTTGTCATAGAAACCTGGTAATAACTCAAGCATAAAATAAATTAACACTAACATGTATACACAAATAATTGCCGCTATGATAGTCAGATAGAAAGTAGACATTCTGGTTTGTAATTTGAAGTAGCAAAACCTACCAAATCAGCCATACTCCACTCTTGTGGCACCAACCCTGCTACAAGATAGCTGTAATTAGTGAACCTGTGAAAGTTTGGGTTTGGCAGGTTCAGCTGAACTTGATTTAAAAGTTTGGTTCAGGTCCAAATTTTACCCCGAGCCAGAACCCAATAGAAGCCCATGGAGACCCAAACTTTGGTGCTGTAAAATGGCTCTAAAATGGTCATGGGCTAGGGGACTGTAAAAGGAAGCAAAATGGAGGTAAAAGCAAGACAATTGCCCTGCAAACAAATGTGGATAGAAAAATGGCTTACAATTGATGTCAGCTTTGTAATGTCAGCTGACATTAAACCCATAGGTTAGTAATGGGTTTTCTGTCCCACGCTGTGATCCATGTCTGGGGGATAAACAGTTTTCAACCTGGATGGCGTCCAGGCTGAGAACCACTGGTGACTGAACTGCTGTGAGCGCAGCCTCAGAGAGCAGTGGTGACGTCATAGAGGTTACGTCCGGTCACTGAGGCTCCGTTCCCAGCCGGGCTGAGCTGCCATGACCTCGCTGACATCCCCGCTAGCACTGTGAGAGTTTTTCCCCCCTTACCAGCCTGAGAATACCAGCCCCTAGCTGTCTGCTTTAGCAAGGTTGGTTGTCAAAAATGGGGGGGACTCCACGCCATTTTTTTTTAAATTATTTATTTAAATAATAAAAAACAGCATGTGGACCCCTCTATTCTTAATAACTAGCCTTTCTGAAGCTGACAGCTGAGGGTTACATCCCCCAGCTGTCAGTTTTGTCTCTGGTTAGCAAAAATACAGGGGAACGCACGCTGTTTTTTTAAATTATTTATTTACAGAGCAGGAGTGGCTAATGAATACTACCATCCGCTGCTCCTGCTCTCATTGTAATTAGTAGTAGCAGGTGTCAGATGATGGGATTAGTAGTCCCATCAGCTGACACCAGTGACCAGAGGTAAACTTTATACCTCCTATTCCAGCTGAGCGCTCCCATCGTCTTTTGACAGCGTGGGAACCGCAGCTCTCTGACCAGCGGGGATGTTTTCCTCGCCAATCAGAAGCAGTGTTTGCCACGCTGTCATGCACATAACAGCGCAGCAAACACTGGATGTTCAGGCCCCCCATTCAAGTGAATGGGGTCTGGGTTTGGGTTTGGGTCTGGCTAATGTTCTGGCACCTGAATCAGAACTTTTTGTAACTGTTTGGCCAAACCCTCCGGACACGAACATCCAGGTGTCCGCCCATCTCTAGTCATCAATGCTAAAGTAGTGGACACATCTTTAATAACCTTGTTCACTCTTCGTTGCACCCATTCCTGGCAAAACTATGCTCTTCCTATTAGTATAAGCATCTATGCCTCTTCTGGCACCATCGCCGATCAGCTGCTATTTTGTGCCTCAAAATCTCCCAAAAAATAAATTGTTTGTTAAAAAAAATCACATTGCTGTATTTGTACTGCAGTAAAATGGCAATATTTTTGAGCAGTAAAATTTTATATGGCATTTATTGTGCTAGAGTTGGGCCTCAAAAACCCACTCAAAAGAAATTGGTAAAAAATCGCATTGCTATATTTATATCACAGTCTCATATGTCCAGCTGAGGGGTGTAGATTTGCCTGACACTGTAATACAGCATTTTTTTTGAGCTTTTAAATGTTATACTGCATTTATTGTGCTACAGTTGGGCCTCAAAACCCCTCCAAAAAATATATTTTTTTAAAAATTACAATGCTATATTTATATTGCAGTGTCATGTCCATTGGAATTGGGCAAATGTTGTTGGCAATGTAATACTGCAATTTTTTTGAGTGGTGAAATTTTATACGGCATTTATTGTGTTACAGCTGGATCTCCAACCGCCTGCAAATAAACATTGTTTGTCAGAAATTTTACATTGCTATATTTATACTGCAGTCTCATATTTCCATCTGAGGTGTGCAAATTTGCCTGTTGTCATGATCCATGCTGGATCATGACAGATATAAAGCACAGGTAACCTTTTTTTTTTTCCTAAGCTGTCCTTATGGTGGGTTTTTGCCCCCGGTGGCCATTAGGATTATTGCACTGTGGTGTCGTTTGTTCTAAGTTTGCCCCGGTGGTGGTGAGCGTCATTGCACTCTGGTTTCTTCAGTTAAGTGCACATGATTATAATTCAGGTGTGACTTCTGGCTCTGCTATAAAAGAGGTGTTGCAATCAGTGTTGTTGATAGTGTTCATTTCAACCATCCTTGGTGGAGGAAGGAGCTGGAGAGTGCTCCTTGCAGCACTGTCTTAGCTCTGGTGTGGAAGGAGTCATAGGGGATTTCCTTGTAGCTCTTACAGAGCTTAGTGGCAGTGATTCAGGAGGAGAGCTGCATGCTGGTGATGGACTTTGTTGCCAGGAGCAAGTGCAACAGAGTAAAGCTAAGTTGTGTTTCCCCGTTTGTGTTTTTCCTTAGTGTGTATTAGTACAGCGGTGGGGTCAGTGCCTGCACCACCCAGCTCTCTAGCAAGGGATAGGTGTAGGGTGTGCAAGGGCGACAGGTTCGTGATCGGCGCCCAGTGCGGAATCGGCATAGGGAACGTTACGAGCGTTAGGGACACTGACTCAGGGGAGTGCAGGAGGTCTCCATGTCCCCTTTCCCTATCGCAGGGCCCACCGTTGTAACTGTTTCCCTACCCCTTGTCTTGTTGTTTTAGTTACCGGCCTGCGAGCCGTTTCACACAGGACAGTATCACGTGCCGCGTCCTGTTGTTTTAGTTACCGGCCTGCTGGTTGCGTCACACAGGACGGGTCCACGTGACACCTGTCATTGTAATACAGCATTTTTTTGAGCTGTGAAATTTTATATGGCATTTATAGTGCTACAGTTAGACTGCAAACCCCCCAAAATTGTTTGTTAAAAAAGCACATTGCTATATTGATAATGCAGTCTTATACGACCATCTGAAGTGACCATATTTTGCTGGCATTGTAATACTGCAATTTTTTTCTACAGTGACATTTTATGCGGCATTTACCATGCTATATTTGGGCCTCAAAATCCCACAGATGGAAACTATAAAGAGCTGCTCACATTTCCATTTATAGATTCCGGTCTCTTGCCCTGCCTTGAAAGTGGGACATGAGGAGATCGCATGTAGCGATGTTCAAATATTTGAGCAACCATGCTCACAAAAGGTGACTTTGGGAAAATGCAATTACTGTTGCAATAGCTGGATGATGATCAGGCACAATTGCCAGCAAGTGGTGTTTTACATCAGCAAGTCAGGAGGAGGACCAGGGTGCTAAAGTGGAAGATGAGGTGGTGGACGATGAAGTCATTGACCCAACCTGGCAAGATGATATGCATAGCAAGGTCAGCAGCACACAGGGGGAGAGATCTGCAGCACCACAACAGGCAGGAAGAGGCAGTGAGGTGGCCAGAGACACAAGGCAGGAATCTGTTCAATAGAGCACCAGAACAGGTGAAGTTGCCAAGCCAAGGTTTAACTGTTCACAAGTTTGGCGTTTTTGAAAGACAGTCCAGTTAACCCCAAAAAGGCCATTTGCAACATCTGCCATGCCAGCATCAGAAGTGGCAGCACTGACCTCCACCAGAATGCTCAGGCACATGCAAGCAAAGCACCCAACTACTTGGGCCTAATACCAGGGTCCAGAAACAGTGTCTGTGGGTAACATCACTGCCTCTTCCCCTGTTCTATGTGCACGCCAAAGTCCTGTTCATGATGTAGGCAAAGATGCCTCCCTGTGATTATGGTCTATATACAGATCAAAATGCGTCAGTGAACACACTCTCCCCCTAGCACATGTCCATGTTACCTGAGGATTTTATTTTTTGCCTTTTTCATGTTTTAAATGGATGAATAAAAATTTTGTGATTTTAAGGAGCTGGAACATTTTTTTTATTATTTCTATTGACTCTACGTTCATCAGGAAGAAGTTCAGTGCACCTGTGGCTGTCGGTGAGCCGGCTAAGGCTTTGTAGCCTTTTTTCCTCACTTGCAACCACCATCAGCATCCTTGTCCTTGTCCGAGAGCAGCATTTAGTTTTCTCTAACCTAGTCCTTAGAATGCAAGCATAAATATGCAGCCACCCACTCACAGGCTACAATACTAAACCGCAACATCTCCAGGGCAAGCAGTCAGGAAATGTCGTCATTTAGTTTTAGGTAAGTGGAGATGGAACATTTCCACAACCCTCAACCCCTAGCCATTACTATTTCTCCGGGTGAGCCGTCCCCGTCTTACACAAGCATTTGTCCCATAACATCAGCTGTGCCCTGTCTAACTCTGTGACTGGGAACGTTGACTTAACCACAGACACTTGGACAAAGGTTTGTGACCAGGGATGCTACATTTCCTTGACAGCACACTAGGTGAACATTGTAGAAGCCGGGACCCTGTCGGACCCTGGAATGGAACACGGGTCACGGACACGGATGATTGTGGGTCCTAGTTCAATCAGGGATGCACCCAGCTACTACTGCAGTTCCTGCACTTCCTGCTCCTTACCCTCCATCTCACAATTGTCAACGTCAGTCACAAGCTGGAAGCACTGCAGCACTGCCTTGTCCAAGCAGCAACAAGCTCTGCTGAAGCGAATCTGCTTAAGTGACAAACCACACAATGCCATTGAGTTGTTCAAAGGTCTAACAGACCAGACTGATCTGTGGCTCTCGTGACTGAACCTACAACCAGGCATGGTAGTGACATTGGTCTTAACCTGGTGACAGCTCGTACACATACCATACACATACTCATACACATACCATACCTGGCCCACGTGCTCAACTTAGTTGCTCTGATTTTTCTCAAAACCTACCAAGATCTGCCTGAGCTACATGAGAAAGCATGCCACATGTGTGTTTATTTTTGCAAGTCGGCTACAGCTGTCGCACCCTGGCAGTGCTGCAGCAGCGTTTGCATCTTCTAGCTCGCTGACTGGTGTGCAATGTCACCACGCGTTGGAATTCAACTTTACATATGTTGGCAAAGCTTTGTGAGCAGCAGAAGGCAATAGTTGAACACGAGCTACAACATGCACTTCGGTATTCCTGTCATCCTCCACACTTAAGTGTTGATGAGTGGGCATGGATGTCTGACATCTCTGTGGTTCTTGAAAACTTTGAAGACTTGACAAAGATTGTAAGAGGCAATGACACCATAATCAGCATAACCATCCCGCTTCTGTGCCTACTGAAACGCTAGCAACTCACAATTAAAGAGGAGGTTTTGCAGGCAGAGTAAGTTGAGATGGAGCAAGAAACTCTACTGGGTGATGCTACACATCCCAACCTCATCTCATCTTCTCAATGCGTATTGGGTGATAATGAGGAACAGGAGGAACAGGAGCTAGTTGCTTGTGATACAGAAGGTAATACCCACACTAACTTCATGCTGTGTTTTCAGAGTGGATGGCCTGAAGGCAAGGAGGAGAGGGAGGTTGAGAAGGACAGCATTGACAGTCGTCCTCTTGGTGGGGACAGGGAAGTCTTGGCTGTTAGCAATCTGGCACACATGGCTGAGTTTGTGTTTTGCTGGCTTTCCCATGATCCTGGTGTTGTACGTGTTTTGGCTGACACTAATTACTGGTTGGTCACCCTTTTAGAACCACGCTACAATTAAAACTTTATATCTCTCCTTCCCGTTACGGAGAGGTCTAATAAAATGTTGCAGTACAAGAAGGCCCTAGTTGAAGAAATATTACAAAAAACTCCCATCTATCAATGCTGGTGGCAGAGGTGACAGTTCCTTGTACAACCAAGGAGTGGAGACTAGGGAGACACACACCAGATGCAGCAGAGGAAGGAGAGCACTCTCAAAGGTCTGGGACAGTTTTCTCAAACCCTCCCAGCGCCCAGGCTCTGATGGGTGGGGTACTCTAACAAGGAGGGAAAAGTTTTGGAAGATGCTGAAGGAGTACCTTGCCATCTGTCCATAATCTTCCTTGATTCCTCTGTGCCTTACAACTATTGGATATCCAAGCTAGACATGTGGAATGAACTGTCTTTCAACGCCTTGGAGATCCAGGCCTGCCTTCTCACTAGCGCTTTGTGAGAGCAGGTTTTTAGTGTCACCGGGGGTATTTATAACCAATAGATGCATATGCCTGTAAATTGAAAATGCTGACAGGCTGACTGTTATCAAAATGAACAAGCGCTGGATTGGGACAGACTTCTATACACCACTGGATGATAGCAGCAGCACATAAACTCAAATCCAGTGTTTTTTTTGTTTGTTTTTTTTCTGGTCCATTCCCATGCACCCCTTCCAACCCAAACATAGCTATACTTTTCACGTATTTTGTCTTTTTGTGTCATAGTCCTCCTCTTCCACCACCATATCAACAGGGTGATCATACTACCCTCAATATAAATGTTTAAGGGTGTTTATGATGCACGCATGGACAATTTTTAGAGGCTTACCTCGAACATTCTTTTATATATATACAGTACATGTATACCACCCAGGGGTAAATGTTTTTTAGCCCTAGCATGAGCATTAGCAGTCTAGGATACCCACTCCTTAATAATAAGAAAAAAATGTTTTATGAGGCCCTGGTATTGGAGTGCATTCTTTTAATTTTTTGCATCCCCTGCACTTAGTGCATACTCTTTACCAGTGTAGAAGACCCATTTCTTAGTAGTGGTAAAAAATGATTTTCTGTGGATCCACCTTCTAGTTGAGGGAAAAAAATTGTTTTAACTAAAAAAGCTGATGGGTTCTATTAGTATATGATGCAGTGCCTTGCTCTGGACTGTCAGGTGGTCATCATATAGGGAATTCTCACAATGCATACAGGATTTCACAGCCAGGACAGGAGAGTTTGTACAAGAAGATCTTGGTTTCCGCCATATCAGGCTGAGTAGATGCGAAACACTAAACTATATTCCACAGAAGGGTTGATGAAATAACAGTCCTTGATGCTGCTACATTAAACAAATCACTTTTTTCAGGGGTAATTAAAATAGATTATATTCAATTATAATAATACTGCACTTATCTGCAATTCATCTATGGTGAGGTGTTGCAGTAGGTATAGTGTATGACAGGCATCTAGCCATGGATTATTGCCTTATGAATTCTAAGCCTTGCTGTTGCTTTTTTCCATGGACTCATTGACTGAGTCATCTTTTTTTACTGTAATCTGTACTGTGAAATTCATCCAAGCTGCCAGTGTTACTTGTGTTCCTCCAGACCTTGTTGCTGCCACGTACAGAAAAAAATATTTTCAGGGCTGGTTAAACTCCCTTCTATATTCTAGAATAATACCGCTCTTATCTGCAATTTGGCTGTGGTGAGGTGTGGCAGTAGGAATAGCGTATGACAGACATTTATTCAGGGATTATGGCATTATAAATTCCAAGCCTTGATGCTGTTTTTTCCATGCACTCATTGACTAGTTCATGTTTTTTGTGATGTTCATTACTCAGAAATTCATCAAAGCAGGCAAAATTAACTGATTTAATGTGTCCATTTACAACTGTATGTAAGAGGTAGTGGTAGGAGATTTTAAGTTAGTGGAGCTGGAATTAACACTTGTGAGCTCTCCAGTGCTTTGTTTCCATCTACTTCTGGGGGGTTCTTAAAGTATTTTTGGGGTCATTGTCCTGCTGTAGGACCCATGACCTATTGTTATGCAAACCCAGTTTTCTGACCCTGGGCACTACATTGTGACCTAAAATCCTTAGGGAATGTTAACATTTCAAGGCACCCAGGGCCAGAGACAGCAAAATAACCCCAAAATATCTTTGAATCTCCACCATATTAGACTGTAACTACTGTGTTTTTTTATTTGTAGGCCTCATTCCATTTACAGTAAATGGTAGAATTATGTGCTTCACCAAAAAACTTTATCTTTGTCTCATCTGTCCACAAGACACCTGCTGATCCTCTAACAATAGAAAGGGCTGCCTGATGGCTCTCTACAAACAGTGATGGCTGGCTGTGGTGACTTTGTGGCTTTCAATGTTTCTGATCAGGTCTCACACACCACATCGCCGGATAACATAATAAAATGATAAAATTATATTTCCTGTTGAATTTTTTTTCACCATTGAAAGCAATGCAAATGTTGAAAAACACCGCAAAAACATTGCGTGTGAACATTGCCCAAGGTGTGGAGGAGGATTTGTTTTTCTCTTATTTATTTGCCTTATATACAAGACATTATCCTGGAAAGAAGGTTTCATTACTTTTTTTCCAGTCATCTACATTTTAAATGCGGTTTTGTATGTTTTATTGTCCGTCAGCAAAAGTGGCGTAATATTCGGACAACATTGTTCTCAGCACTGATCTAAGATTCAGAGATGCTTCCAGATTAGTGATGAGCAAGCACTAAATTGCTCGGGTGCTCGTTGCTTGGGTCGAGCAAATTGGAATACTCGGGTAGTCGGACAGAACAACGAGCCCAATGTAAGTCTATGGCATACCCAAGCATTTTACCTTGATCCCCCCTGAAAATGATGGAAACACTGCTCAAATGACATAGGAACATCATGGCAAATGCCCCTGGAAGCATTTCTGACTAGAGTTGAGCGAAACGGGTCGGTCAAATTCAAAAGTCGCCGACTTTCGCTAAAGTCAGGTTTCGCCGATCGAAACCCGACCATAGCGTGATGTTGGCCATGCGGTCGCTGACTCGAGCACCAAAGTCGCGTTTCCCATAATGCTTTCAGGCACCTTCTCTGCCACTGAGCAAGGATGCACACTGTGGGCAACGCGATGACATGGGCAGCGGCCACCACCATCATAGAGAAGGGCATTGCAGTGATTTGCCTGCTTTGTGTGGTGTCACAGTGGCTATAAAAGCCCTGAACGCCGATCACCATCTTACTTCTGCTGATCTTAGCATAGGGAGAGGTTGCTGCTGCTCATTCTCAATAGGGAGAGTGTTTAGGCAGCAAAGAAAAAAAAATCTGTGCTTCTGGATAGCTATTTTCACTGTACAGTTAATGTGCAGTGACAGGGGAAGATTTTTTTATGTGCAGCGCTGGTTATTAGGCTGCCTTATTAGGCTACCTGATAGCTGCATTGCTGTGTGCACACTGCTGTGTAGACAGCTTTTTTCAAAGCAAAATTACTTTTATTCCATTTTTCTGCACAGTTACCGAGCGTTCATTTTTTCCCACACCGTATAGAGGTGTATGCACCTCACACACTACCGTGTACCAGCTGGAATCATGGACAAATACATGCTATATGTGTGTGACTCTGTAAAAAAATAGACGGAGATTTACATTTTTCCATACATACACCATATAGAATTGTCCGCTTCTCAAACAGTATCATATATCTGCTGTTTGGATTATAGTCACATCTATACAGAGACAACGTGTGTGTGTGACTTTGGAAAAAAAATAGACGGAGATTTAAAATTTTCCATACATACACCGTATAGAGCTGTCCGCTTCTCAAACAGTATCGTATATCTGCTGTTTGGATTACGGTCAAATCTATACACAGAGCGCGTGTGTGTGTGACTCCGGAAAAAAATAGACGGAGATTTAAAATTTTCCATACATACACCGTATAGAGCTGCCCGCTTCTCAAACAGTATCGTATATCTGCTGTTTGGATTACGGTCACATCTATACAGAGACAGCGTGTGTGTGAGACTCTGGAAATACATATACGGACATTTCCATTTTTCCATACACCGTATAGAGCTGTCTACTTCTCAAACAGTATCGTATATCTGCTGTGTGGATTACTGTCACATCTATACAGAGACAGCGTGTGTGTGTGAGACTCTGGAAATATACAGTATATACGTGTTATGAATGAGTCACCGTAGGAGGCAATGGCTTGGCAATACTAGAAAATTTTGCTATAACTTTCCGATAAAAATTAGCAAAACCCAAAAATTTCTGGAGGGCCTTCAAAGAAGTGGGCTGAACCCAATCATAAATGGCCTGTACCTTGGCCGGGTCCATTTCAATAGTTGACGGAGACAAAATGAATCCCAAAAATGAAATCCTCTGTACCCCAAAAAGGCATTTCGATCCTTTAACATACAGGGAATTCTTCCTCAAGATCCGGAACACAGTCCGAACATGTTCCACATGAGAATCCCAATCCTTGGAGAAGATCAAAATATCATCCAGATAGATAATCAAAAATTTATCCACAAAGTCTCAGAAAATGTTGTTCATGAAGCACTGGAAGACAGAAGGGCATTAGTGAGCCCAAAAGGCATCACCAGGTACTCAAAATGTCCCTCTGGAGTATTAAACGCCATCTTCCATTCATCCCCATGCTTAATGTGGATAAGATTATATGCCCCCCTGAGGTCAAGCTTGGTAAACCAGCAAGCACCTTTAACTCTGGAGAATAGATCCGAAATCAGGGGTAACGGATACTGATATTTAATAGTAATTTTGTTGAGGGCACGATAATCAATACAAGGCCTTAATGAACCATCCTTTTTAGCCACGAAAAAAAAAACGGCACCTAAGGGTGAAGAGGATGGTCTAATATGACCCTTCTCCAACACCTCCTTAATATAGGATCGCATAGCCTCGTGCTCGGGTACAGATAAATTGAAGAGCCGACCCTTGGGAAATTTACACCCCGGGCTCAGTTCAATTGCACAGTCATAACTCCTATGAGGAGGCAAAGATGCAGACTCATTCTCACTAAATACATCATAAAAGTCCGCCAAATAGTCAGGAACATCATGCGACTGAGGAGAGGTGGAAAAAACCGGAGCCTCACTAAGGGCACACCGACAACCCCAACTCACTACAGACACAGATTTCCAATCCAAAACTGGATTATGAATTTGCAACCAGGGAAACCCCTGAACAATGGTATCATGCAAATTATGCAACACCAAAAATCTGCAATTTTCTTGATGGTCTGGGGCGACCCGCATTACCACCTGGGTCCAAAACTGAGGTTTATTTTTCGCCAAAGGAGTAGCATCAATCCCCCTCAAAAGGATAGGCGTCCGCAGAGGTGTCATCTGAAATCCACATTTAGCAAAATCCAAGTCCATTAGGTTTAGGGCTGCTCCCGAATCCACAAAAGCCTTGGCGGAAAATGTGGACAGGGAGCAGATCAGAGTAATTGCCAGAAGAAACAGGTTGAACACCACCCACAGAAAACGTGTGTGAAAAAAGTTTCTCTCGTTTAGGACAGACAGAAATAATATGCGAGGCATCTCCACACAAAAAACGCAGCTTTTACGCTTTCTGAACTCCTGACGTTGCTCCCTTGACAAAACTCTATCACATTGCATAGGTTCAGACACTTGTTCAACAGGTGGCAACACCTCTCGTGCAGTCCTGCGTTCACATAAACGCCGATCAACCTGAATGGCTAATGACATAGAATCGTCAAGACCAGAGGGAACAGGAAATACCACCATAGTATCTTTTACGGCTTCTGATAAACCCTTCCGAAAGAGAGCTGCCAAGGCATTATCATTCCAGGTAGTAAGGACCGCCCACTTTCAGAATTTTTGACAGTACAATTCTGCAGAATCTCGACCCGGGCTCAATGTCAACAGGGTCTTTTCAGCCTGATCAATAGCATTAGGTTCGTCATACAACAACCCCAAGGCTTGAAAAAATGCGTTCACATTAGACAGAATAGGATCATCTGGTTTCAAAGAAAACGCCCAATCCTGGGGATCGCCACGCAGCAAAGAGATGACAATTTTAACCTGCTGCACGGAGCTCCCTGACGAGTTAGGCTTCAAGGCAAAAAATAATTTACAATTATTTTTGAAATTCAAAAATTTAGACCGATCCCCAAAAAACACATCAGGAGTAGGGATCTTTGGTTCAGCAGCATGTGAATGAGCAAGGTAGGCGGAAATTCCCCGCACTTCCGCAGCGAGCTGCTCCACACGATCAGACAATTGCTTTATCTCCATTGAGAGAAAAAAAAATTCCCCCTACGGCCTCAGAGATATAGAGGAAAAATTATACACACTCTTTTTTTTTTTTTTTTACAATTCTTTCCTGCTATTGAGTACCCTAGGATCTGCGGTATGGCGGGTGATTCTGTTATGAATGAGTCACCGTAGGAGGCAAAAACAGAAATACTAGCAAAGTCCAGAAAACCAGAGAAGTTGGCATCTATCAGATTGCAGACCCCTGAACCTAACAACAACTAGCAGTAGCCGTGGGGGGTTCCTACGGTGCCCTAGACCCCTCGATCACAGCTGGAGAACTACATAGCCTAAAGACAGAAAGGGAAATCTAAACTGCCCCAGAGCAGACCCCAAAGCAATAGGCAGCCCCCAACATATAATGACGGTGAAGCAAGATGAAAAAACACTCACACAGATAGAAAGATAGGCTGTGCAAATGATGGGGCCCAAGCTAACTAAATAGGACAGAATAGAAAAGCTGCTGTCTGCAATCCGCCAAAACCCTCTCAAAACAAGAGCCAACAGACTGATAGGGAAAAAAGCCCTGAAGACGCTAGGCTTCAAAAAGACTATATCAGTACTCAGGTATTTTCTGAAGACAGAGCAAAAAGGAATTCAGCTCACCCAGCAGGGGAAGGCAGAAATCCAGAAAAACAAGGCAAAACAAAACCAAAACACAAATGCAAAAAGAAGAGCAGAAAACTTAGCTTTTGAGGAGCAGGAATCAGACTGGTCTCCTAGAATCCCTCAGAGAAATCACCCGCAAGGCAGAAGGGCGTCGGCTGCCTTATATCCAGTCAGCAATTCCAGTCACCCAGTCATCATCATTCTGCTCAGGTGCTTTGCAATCAGCCTCACTACCTTCCTTCACCAGAAGAGGGAGTTCATCAGACCTCAATGGTGAAGGGGAAAATGAACTCACAACATATACGGACATTTCCATTTTTCCATACATCATATAGAGCTGTCCGCTTCTTAAACAGTATCGTATATCTGCTGTTCGGATTACGGTCACATCTATACAGAGACAGCGTGTGTATGTGTGTGTGTGTGAGACTCCACAAATACATATACAGGCATTTCCATTTTTCCATGCACCGTATAGAGCTGTCTGCTTCTCAAACAGTATCGTATATCTGCTGTGTGGATTACTGTCACATGTATACAGAGACAGCGTGTGTGTGAGACTCTGGAAATACATTTACGGACATTTCCATTTTTCCATACACCATATAGAGCTGTCCGCTTCTTAAACAGTATCGTATATCTGCTGTTCAGATTACGGTCACATCTATACAGAGACAGCGTGTGTGTGAGACTCCGCAAATACATATACAGACATTTCCATTTTTCCATACACCGTATAGAGCTGTCCGCTTCTCAAACAGTATCGTATATCTGCTGTTTGGATTACTGTCACATCTATACAGAGACAGTGTGTGTGTGAGACTCCGGAAATACATATACGGACATTCCATTTTTCCATACACCGTATAGAGCTGTCCACTTCTCAAACAGTATCATATATCTGCTGTTCGGATTACGGTCACATCTATACAGAGACAGCGTGTGTGTGTGAGACTCCGGAAATACATAAATGGACATTTCCATTTTTCCATACACCGTATAGAGCTGTCTGCTTCTGATACAGTACCGTATATTTGCTGTTTGTATTACGGTCAAATACATACTGGCAGAGCGTCTGTGTGTGACTCTGGAAACAAATATATGGATATTGACATTTTCCGCAAAAACATGTACAGCTGTACACTTCTGATACAGTACCGTATATCTGCTGGTTGGATTATGGTCAAATACATACTGGGAGAGCATCTGTGACTAAGGAAATATGTATAGAGATTTAAATTTTTCCATACACCTTATACAGCTGTAAGCCCCTCATACAGTACCATATCTCTGCTGGTAGTTTTGGTACATTTTCCCAAACATGAGGAAGTATGGTGGAGGAGGACGTGTACGTGGGTGGGGGGGCGCAGCTGGTACTGATGGTGGTGGTGCGTCTGCTGGTTCTGCCAAAAGCACAATAGCAGCTAAGATAGGAGGTGTTGAGCCTGTGTCATCATCTGGCACAAGAAGGCCTTTAAGGTTCCCTTTTCTGGGAGTAGGTAAACCGCTTTTAAAGCTGGAGCATCAGGAACAGGTTTTGGCTTACATTGCCAAAACAGCCTCCAGCTCTATTGCCTCCTCTTCTGAAGTTTCAAAAACTGCAAGCACTGAGTTGTCAGTGCAGGCATCTGGTCAGGAACAACACCTTTCCTTGTGTCCTTCACCCACACCAAAAGTGAAGGATGCGGCATGCCACACTTTAGATTACTCCATGGAGCTCTTTTCACATACCATGCCTGGGTTATCAAGTCAAATCCTGAATTCCCCAGTCCAAGATGAATCTGACATGGAGAGCACTGATGCACAGCCACTGCTAGATGATTCTGCTGGTACATTGACCCAGAGCAATACATTTCCCTCGCAGTCTACTGAGCCAGAATCAGACCCTGATGAAACTCAGGTGCCCCTTCCCGCATACTATACCACCTTACACGGTGACACAGAGGAAGGTGCAGATAAAATTGAAGAGGAGGTGATGGATGACCCAGTTGTTGACCCGGACTGGCATCCATTGGGGGAAGAGGGTGCTGCTGGCAATAGCTCAGAAGAGGAGAAGGATCCGCAGCAGGCATCGACATTGCAGCAGCAGTTATCTGGCAGGCCTGTAGCTGTCCAAAAACTTGGTAAAGAAACCAACAGAGTTGCAGGACAGCTTGGCCAGACGGTCAAATTAGCACAGCGTGTAAGCCCTGAAAATTTATACCATAGTAGGAAGAGTGTAGTGTGGCACTTTTTTGACCAAAATTCTATTGATGAGACAAAGGTTATCTGTAAGAAGTGCGGAAAGGACCTTTAGCTGAGGTAAAAATCTCCGAAATTTGAATGCCAGTTGCATGCTTAGGCTATGTGCACACGCTGCGGTTTTTGCTGCGGATCCGCTGCGGTTTTGGCTGTTGCAGATCTGCAGCAGATCTGCAGACAGTGTACAGTAGCATGTAAATCTATGTGATTTACAATCTGCTGTGCACATGCTGCGGATTTTTAACTGCGAAAAAGCTGCGGTTTTGAATCCGCAGAAAGAAATGACATGTCACTTCTTTTCTGCAGATTCTGCTGCGGTTTACCATCTCCTCCATTGTAGAGGTGATAAACCGCAGGGGAAAACCGCAGGCCAATCCGCAGGTAAAACCGCAGGTCATTTTACCTGCGGTTCCGCAGATACAAATCCGCAGACCAATCCGCAGTGTGTGCACATAGCCTTAGACATTTACCCACCATGCACTTGCAAGAGAGGATGGACTACAAAACCTCAGGTAGTACATGTGCACCTGCTCCAACTGAAGGTAGCCAGCTACGCTCCATCGCTTCCCCCACTGAAAGCCCACCGGTAAGCACACCACCAGCAAGAAATGTTGAGGTGTTGTCGCAAGGCCAAAGCAGTCAGGGAATCACAATGGTTTTGCAACGAAACACTGACTCTAGGCCATCACCACCAACACCATCACCATCACCAACCCCCTCTCAGTCTGTCCGGTCCACCGCTAGTTCCCCCATATGCAGCTCTCAAGTCCAGCTCACCCTAGCAGACACTCTGAGTAGGACAAGAAAGTACTCATCCTCTCATCTGCGTACACTGGCTTTGAACGCCTACATTGCCAAACTGATCTCATTAGAGATGATGCCCTTCGATTTGTTTGAAAGCGAAGCTTTCCGAGAGCTCATGGCCTACGCTGTCCCACGCTATGACCTACCCAATTCTTTTCTTGAAAAGCCATCCCTGCCCTCCACCTGCATGTGAAAGACCGCATTGTCCATGCACTCAAACAATCAGTGAGTGGAAAGGTGCACCTCACAACAAATGCATGGTCCAGTAGGCATGGCCAGGGCCATTACGTGTCCATCACTGCGCACTGGGTTAATGTGGTGGATGCAGGCTCCACAGGGGACAGCGGTGGTGGAACAGTGCTGCCTAGCCCACGGTATAGGAAACAGTTGGCTGTAGGCGTTCGACCCTCCTCCTCCAGAAGCGAAAGCTCGTCGACAGAGTGCAGTGGCATGAGCACTCCATCCGCAGCTGGCAGTGTTGCACACGAAGTGTCCCACTATCGAACAGCTAGTGGTAAGTGGCAGCAGGCTGTTTTAAAGATGATGTCTTGGGGCGACAACAGACACACCGCGGAGGTACTGGCCGACTACTTGCAGCGACAAACTGAGTCATGACTGGGCAGTCTACATCTTGAGCCAGGCAAGGTAGTCAGTGATAACGGCCGTAATTTTGTGGTAGCCATAGCCCTTGCAAAACTTAGACACATACCTTGCCTGGCTCACACTTTGAACCTGGTGGTGCAGTGCTTCCTAAATAATTATCCAGAGTTAACAGCCCTGCTCCATAAGGTGCAAAGACTGTGCTCGCATATCCGTCGCTCGCCTGTACACTCCAGTCGTATGCAGAAGCTGCAGCGATTGCTCCACCTCCCCATGCACCACCTAATCATAGACATTGCAACAAGGTGGAACTCCACCCTGCACATGGTTGAGAGACTGTGCGAGCAGAGGCAGGCTGTAATGCATTTGTGGGAGGATACACGGGCAGGCAGTTTGAGGGAAGACATGGAGTTTTCGGGTGTGCAGTGGTCAAAGCTGAAAGACCACTGTAAAGTCCTTCAGTGTTTTGAGGAATGCCACAGCTGGTTAGCGCAGACGACGCCATCATAAGCATGAGCATCCTTCTTATGCGTCTGCTCATGCAAAGTTTGATGCACATTAAGGATCAGGCATCTGCAGCGGAGGAGGAACAGGAGGAGGAGGGAAGCCTTGATGACAGTCAGCCATTGTCTGGTCAGGGAACTGTCCTGGACGAGGTGAAGGAACAAGAGGAAGAGGAGGATGAGGATGAGGGGGATGATTATTTTGGGGAGGAGGATGCTTCCCTGGGGCAAGAGAAAATGTTGGTGTGCCAAGGTCAGGTGCAGGGTTTGTGCGTGACAGGAGTGATGTGGATTTGCCAGAGAGTGCTCCTCCACCTTCCACTGCCAGTGCATCATTGACACCTGGAACATTTGCCCACATCTGTGATTATGCCTTGCGGATCCTAAAAAGGGACCCCCGCACTGCCAAAATGATGAAGGATGACGACTACTGGTTGGCCAGCATTCTCGATCCACGCTATAAAGGCAAATTACACAACATCATGCCACAGGAGAACCTAGAGATAATATTGGCTAACAAACTAGCAACTCTGGTAAACCATTTGTTTGAGGCATTCCCAGCACACAGCAGCGGTGCTGGTTCTCCCACGAGCCAAAGTGGGCAAAATGGAAGAGGTGTTCATGGTGCACACAGCCAAAGTGGCATTGGAGACAGGAGTTTCATGACCATGTTGTGGACTGATTTCTCAAGTACCACTCACACGACTGGTAATACTGCATTGATTGCAAGTGACAGGAGACAGCAGTTGTCAACTATGGTTACAAACTACTTCTCCTCCCATATCGAGGTTCTCCCTCACAGGTCATTCCCCTTTGAGTATTGGGCCTGTAAACTGGACACCTGGCCCGAATTGTCACATTATGCCTTACCGGAGCTCTCTTGCCCTGCTGCTAGTGTGCTATCTGAAAGTGTTGTGAGCTCATTTTCAGGTTTGCCTCTGGCTTCTGGTGAGGGTTATGGAGCTGGCTGTGCTGACAGAGGAGTAGTGAGTTCTCTATCTGGACTCCCTCTGTTGGTGAAGGGAGGTAATGAAGCTGATCTAAATGGTAGAGACCGGCCACCTGAGGAGGAGGACTGCGATTGGACATCAGGAGTTTCTGATTGGATTTAAGGCAGCCGACTCCCTAGTTTCTTGCTGGTGATTTAACCTGACTGTGGCTCCTGGTTTCCAGTTTGGTTCCTGCCTTCCTAAAGCTAAGTTTTCTCTGCTATTGTTCATATGAGTTTTTGTCTGGTTTACTTAGTTTTTGTGTTCAGCCAGCCCTGGATGGGACTGGGCTGAATCCCCATTTTGTCTCTGATCAGTTGATGTCTTTTGCTCTGTCTTCAGAATATACCTGAGTGCTGATATAGTGATTTGAAGTCTAGCGACTTCAGGGCCTTTTTCTATCAGATGTGTTGGACATTCTTTTTGGCAGGATTTTTTGCGTGATTGCAGACAGCAGCTTTTCTTTCCTGTCCTTTCTAGCTAGCAAGGGCCCCATCGTTTGCTCAGCCTATCTTTCTACCTGTGTCTGTGTTTTCATCTTGTTTCACCGGCAATACATGTTGGGGGCTGTCTATTGATTTGGGGTCTGCTCTGGGGCAGTTTAGATTTTCCCTTTCTTTCTTTAGGCTTATTTAGTTCTCCGGCCGTGACGAGGCGTCTAGGACCACCGTAGGCACGCTCTACAGCTACTGCTAGTTGTTGTGGATAGGATCAGGGGTCTGCAATCAGCTAGTTACCAACCTCTCCGGTTTTCTGGGCTTAGCTTGCTTTTTGTTTTTTCCTCCTCGGTGACTCATTCATAACAGAATCACCAGCCATACCGTAGATTCTAGAGTACTCAAAAGCTGGAGAGAATTGTTAAAAAAAAGTGTCAGAATTTTTTTTTTTGTTTGTATATTTTCTCCTCTTTTTCTCTGGGGCCGTAGGAGGATTCTTTTTTTTTTCTCCTTGTTGGAGATTAAGCAATTGTCTGATCGTGTGAAGCAGCTCGCTGCTGAAGTGCGGGGAATTTCCGCCTATCTCACTCATTCACATGCTGTTGAACCAAGGATCCCTGCTCCTGATGTGTTTTCTGGGGATCGGTCTAAATTTTTGAATTTTAAGAATAATTGTAAATTATTTCTTGCCTTGAAGCCTAACTCATCGGGGAGCTCTGCGCAGCAGGTTAAAATTGTCATCTCCTTGCTGCGTGGCGATCCCCAGGATTGGGCGTTTTCTTTGACACCTGAAGATCCTGTTTTGACTAATGTGGATGCATTTTTTCAAGCCTTGGGGTTGTTATATGATGAACCTAATGCTATTGATCAAGCTGAGAGAGCCCTATTGGCATTGAACCATGGTCAGGATCCTGCAGAGTTATACTGTCGAAATTCCAAAAGTGGGCGGTCCTTACTACATGGAATGATAGTGCATTGGCAGCTGTCTTTCGAAAGGGTTTGTCTGAGACTTTCAAAGATAATATGGTGGGATTTCCTGTTCCCTCTGGTCTTGACGATTCTATGTCATTAGCCATTCAAGTTGATCGGCGTTTACAAAAACGCAAGACTACACGGGAGGCGCTGCCACCTTTTGAACAAATGTCTGAAACTATGCAATGTGATTCAGTTTTGTCTAGGGCGCAACGTCAGGAGTTTAGAAGGCGTAATAAGCTGTGTTTTTTCTGTGAGATGCCTCTAATGTTATTTCTGTCTGCCCTAAATGAGAGAAACATTTTGCACACACATTTGCTTTGGGTGGTGTACAACCTAAGTTTCTTTTGGCAATTACTCTGATTTGCTCCTTATCCACATTTTCCGTGAAGGCTTTTGAGGATTCAGGAGCGGCCTTGAATCTAATGGACTTGGATTTTGCTAAACGTTGTGGTTTTCCTATGACACCTCTGCGGACGCCTATTCCTTTGAGGGGTATTGATGCTACTCCTTTGGCAAAGAATAAACCTCAGTTTTGGACCCAGGTGATAATGCGGGTCACCCCAGACCACCAAGAAAATTGCAGATTTTTGGTGTTGCATAATTTACATGATACCATTGTTCTCGGTTTTCCCTGATTGCAAATCCATAATCCAGTTTTGGATTGGAAATCTGTGTCTGTGGTGTGTTGGGGTTGTCGGTGTGCTCTTGGTGACACTCCTGTTTTCTCCACCTCTCCCCAGTCGCATGATGTTCCTGACTATTTGGCTGATTTTTATGATGTATTTAGTGAGAGTAAGTCTGCGTCTTTGCCTCCTCATAGGAGTTATGACTGTGCAATTGAGTTGAGACCTGGGTGTAAATTTCCCAATGGTCGACTTTTCAATTTATCTGTACCCGAACACGAGGCTATGCGATCTTATATTAAGGAGTCGTTGGAGACGGGTCATATTAGACCATCCTCTGCACCTTTAGGTGCTTGTTTTTTTTCGTGGTTCATTAAGGCCTTGTATTGACTATCGTTCCCTCAACAAAATTACGGTTAAATTTCAGTATCCGTTACCTCTGATGTCTGATTTATTCTCCAGAGTTAAAGGTGCTTGCTGGTTTACTAAGCTTGACCTCAGGGGGGCGTATAATCTTATTCGCATCAAGCATGGGGATGAATGGAAGATTGCGTTTAATACTCCGGAGGGACATTTTGAGTACCTGGTGATGCCTTTTGGGCTCACTAATGCCTCTTCTGTCTTCCAATCCTTCATGAATGATATTTTCCTGGACTTTGTGGATAAGTTTTTGATCATCTATCTGGATGATATTTTGATCTTTTCTAGTGATTGGGATTCTCATGTGGAACACGTCCGGACTGTGTTCCGGATTTTGAGGGATAATTCCCTGGTTGTTAAGGGATCGAAATGCCTCTTTGGTGTACAGAGGATTTCATTTTTGGGATTTATCTTGTCTCCATCAACTATTGAAATGGACCAGGCCAAGGTACATTTATGATTGGGTTCAGCCTACTTCTTTGAAGGCCCTCCAGAAGTTTTTGGGTTTTGCTAATTTCTATCGTAAATTTATAGGTAATTTTTCTGGTATTGTCAAACCACTGACTGATCTGAACAAGAAGGGCACTGATGTGCTGAATTGGTCTCCTGAGGCTATCTCAGCATTTCAGGAGCTTAAGCAGAGATTTACTTCAGCTCCAGTTTTACGGCAACCTGATGTCTCACTTCCATTTCAGGTGGAGGTAGATGCTTCGGAGATTGGTGCAGGAGCTGTTTTGTCCCAAAAAGACCCTGTGACTTCTAAGATGAATCCCTGTGCCTTCTTTTCTCGAAAGTTCTCCCCATCTGAATGCAACTATGATGTGGGGAATCAGGAATTGTTAGCCATGAAATGGGCATTTGAGGAGTGGAGACATTGGTTGGAGGGAGCTAGACATCAAGTTGTGGTCCTCACTGACCACAAGAATTTGATTTACCTTGAGTCGGCCAAATGCTTGAATCCTAGACAGGCTAGATGGGCCTTGTTTTTCACGCGTTTTAATTTTGTGGTCTCTTTTCTTCCAGGCACTAAGAATGTTAAGGCAGACGCCCTTTCTAGGAGTTTCTTTGCTGATTCTCTTAGTGTGACCGAGCCTACTACCATCCCAGGTGAGGGGATAGTTCTTTCTGCCATTTCGCCCGATTTGAGACGCGCCCTGGAAGAATTTCAGGAGGATAAACCTGAGCGTTGCCCTATGGGAAAATTGTATGTTCCTGACCAGTGGAGAAAGAGAGTGATGTCTGAAATTCATTGCTCCGCATTGGCTGGTCATCCAGGTATTTTTGGTACCAGAGATTTGGTGAGTCGGTCCTTTTGGTGGCCTGCCTTATCTCGTGATGTCAGGAATTTTGTACAGTCCTGTGGGGCTTGTTCTCGGTCTAAACCCTGTTCTTGTTCTAGTGGGTTGCTGATGCCCTTGCCAGTGCCCAAGAGGCCATGGACCCATATCTCAATGGATTTTATTTCTGTTCTTCCTATCTCTCAGAGAATGACTTATCTTGGTGATTTGTTATAGATTTTCGAAGATGGTCCATCTTGTACCACTCCCAAAGTTGCCATCTTCCTCAGAGTTGGTGCCCTTGTTTTTGCAACAGGTGGTTCGCTTGCATGGGATTCCTGAGAACATTGTGTCTGACAGAGGAGTTCAGTTTGTTTCTAGATTTTGGAGGACTTTTTGTTCCAAGCTGGGAATTCAGTTGTCCTTCTCCTCCGTGTTTCATCCCCAGACCAATGGACAGACTGAGAGAACAAACCAGACCTTGGATTCTTATTTGAGATGTTTTATATCTGCTGACCAGGATGATTGGGTCTCATTTTTGCCCTTGGCCGAATTCGTACTGAACAATAGAGCTAGTTCTGCCACTTTGATGTCACCCTTTTTCTGTAATTTTGGGTTTCATCCTCGATTCTCTTCAGGGCAAGTGGAATCTTCATCCTGCCCAGGTGTGGACACTGTGGTTAAGAGAATGCAGCAGATATGGGACCAAGTGGTGGATAAGTTGTCACTCTCTCAGGAAAAGGTCCAGCGATTTTCCAACCTGCATAGGACCATTGGTTCCCGGTTTAAAGTGGGTGATATGGTTTGGTTGTCATCTAAGAATATTCCTATGAAGGTTGCATCTCCTAAATTTAAGCCAAGATTTATTGGTCCTTATAAGATTTTGGAAATTCTTAATCCTGTTTCGTTTCGATTGGCTCTTCCAATTACGTTCAAGATCCATAACGTATTTCACAAATCTCTGTTGAAGAGGTTTGTTGAGCCAGTGGTTCCTATGGCAGCACCTCCTGACCTTGTGTTAGTCGAAGGCAATGTGGAATATGAGGTAGAGAAAATATTGGATTCTCGTTTGGCTAGACGGAGACTCCAGTGTTTGGTCAAATGGAAGGGTTATGGTCAGGAGGATAATTCTTGGGTCTCTGCCTCCGATATTCATGCCAATAGATTGGATCGTGCTTTTCACCAGGCCCATCCTGATCGGCCTGGTGGCGTGGATGAGGGTTCGGTGACCCCTCCTCAAGGGGGGGTACTGTTGTGAGTTCATTCTCTGGTTCACCAGTTGTGAGTTCCCCTTCTGGACTCCCTCTGGTGGTGATGGGAGGTGGTGCGGCTGGTTTGATCGGTGGAGATCTGTCACCTGAGAATGAGGATGACGATTGGATCTCAGGATTCTCAGATTGGATTTAAGACAGCCGACGCCCTATTCAGTTGCTGGTGATTCCATCTGGCTTGTCAGCTCTTGGTTTTCAGCTCTGTTCCAGTCATCTAAAGCTAAGTTTTTCTGCTAATGTTCACACTTGATTTTGTTGGTCTATTCAGTTTTTTGTGTGGTCTGCCAGCCCCGGCTGGGGGCTGAGCTGAATTTCCACTCTTATTTATCAGTATTTTGCCAATTGGCTTTTTGTCCCTTGCTAGTTCGGTCTCTTTTTGCTCTGTCTCAGAATCTTTCAGAGTGCTGATATAGTGGGAGAAGTCTAGTGACTTCAGGGTTAATTTTGCTATCAGAAGTGTTGGACATTATTTTTGTAGGGTTTTTTGCAGGTTGCAGGCAGTGTCTTCCCTTTCCTTTCCTCTCTAGTTAGTTTGGGCCCCATCATTTGCTCAGCTTATTTTCCTGCCTGTGTTTGTGCCTTCATCTTGTTTCACCATCAATACATGTGTGGGGGCTATCTATTCATTTGGGGTCTGCTCTGGGGCAGTTAGTTTTCCTTTTTCTTGCTTTAGGCTTATGTAGTTCTCCGGCCATGACGAGGCGTCTAGGTTCATCGTAGGCACGTTCGACGGCTACTGCTAGTTGTGTGGTAAGATCAGGGATCTGCAATCTGCATAGTTACCAACCACTCTGGTTTTCTGTGGCTTAGCTTGTTTTGCTTTTTTCTCCTCAGTGACCCATTCATAACAGAAAACATTCCATTCCTTGTGACATTACCCAGCATCTCAGGGCCAGGGCGATGGGAGGTGTCAAAGAAATGGTTAATCTCAGTTTCTATAGTCCAGAAAAATAACTGAGAAATAACTTGTAACTCATGACACAATTTTAATTGTTATCATCTGTCTACGTGGTTAGAAAATTCTGCCAAGTGGTCAGTTCCAAAAATTCTCTTTTTCTCAGAATAATGTCTAAAATGTCAAGGCTAAGTATTCTGGCCTATTAGTACTACCGGATGCAGTTCCACGAATTGTTAAATTGATATCAAGGAAATGCCATACTCCCGTCATCCCCAATTGGATACATAATATATCATTTTATCATATCTGTTATATAACTGTTGTTTTTGCCAACTATCCACCATTTTGAAATTGTTACACAATATTACGGAAATTGTCTATATTTGTCTATTTCCTCTTTTGTGATCCTATAAAAGAAGTACCCATCTTAATAAAGGCAGAGATTAACTTGAAAGACAAGCATCCTGTGTCTCTCTTTTTACGTCTCCATTCCTAGGATCCTAGGTAAGATAAAATTTTACCCGAGGTTGGTGATTAGAGAAAAAATCCCGACTCTGACAATTGGAGGCCCCAGCGAGATTGAATTCCCCTTTAACTATCAATTTGGACTGAAAAGGATTGCCTTGCTCTGTCGGGGGGAGAACAGAAAGGAGACCCGGGTACGTGAGCCATTTTGGCTCGCATCCTTTCTTGTCTCCCTAAGACAGGGTAGGTAGGTCAGTCTGTCTGGATCTTTGAATGGGAATCCCCTCGGGTAACAAAAATTAAGGTTTGTTTTATTTTTTTTTATTTTATTTTAATTTTTTTGTTTGTTTTGTTTCTTTTGTTTCTTGGCTTTAATGTAGTTTGTATTGTTTGTGGTTGCATATTTGTATTTGTTTAGCGGTCTAAAAATACTAACCATCTTAACATTCTAATTTTGTGTGCTTGATTGTATTGCCAGTACAAGAACCGGGCAACAGATCAAAAGTGCTGCTAAAAATTTTCTTATGAATGATCTTAAATCTTGAAAGGAGTGTGAGTTGAATGGGTGTTATATGTAGAAGGCAGAACTGAAAATAGAAAGTAATGTTGTGTTACACATGTTCCACCCTTCTCACTTTGATTGCTTTTCTGGTTTTTCTTTGGTTGGTGGATTATGTTATTATGTGTTTTTGTTGCTCTGCTAGTTGCTAAGTAGTAGAAAGAATAAGCTAAGTAGTAAAAGGATAAGAATTGGTTGATAAATGTCCTGTGCTCAGTGTGTTCAAAGTATAGTTATAAAGAGTTTGCAGACAGATGCGACCCCACGTTACTGGAAGACTGAGGGAAAAATCACGGGAGGAGTTTGCTGTTGGGCTGCCATAAGCTGGCTTGTATCTGTGAGAGTGTATATTTTGACTATAAATATTCATTTTAGAGTGCCTCGAGAAACCCCGGTCAATTGTGGGATAGCGGAGATATTGCGAAGATTTGGAAGTGCAGGAGCCAGTTACTGTCCGGTGGCTTTGAGACACTTTGAGATGAATACTAATCTGTGAAGTGTACGTGTTACTTGTACATGCCATGTGAAAGTTGTTTGTGTTCAGTTACGATTTGTCAAAGAAGGGTGAGAAGATTAAGGTCTGATTGGTTTTTGGAAAGAGTACATTTAACGCCAGTTGTTCCTCATCAGTACAGAAGAGCAAATAAATTGTACAGAGTATTTTCTTGTCATATAGTGCCACACCCTCATGCATTATTGAAAAGTTGGTCATATATCTTAGAGACTAGATGGTACATGCCAAGGTGGCAAGATATAGTCTCACATGAATACTATTTTGATCTCTCTGAAATAGACTCAGGAATAGATTTGACATGCTCAGAGTCTAGTGAAAATTCAGGATCTGATTCTGATGTATGAGGAATGTGTAGGGCTTGCTTTTGGAATAATATTATTTGTAGCAACTTATAGTTACCTGTTCTACAAGGTGTGTAGTAGAATCAGGGCAGAACAGAAAGTACAAGTTCAGCTTGTCACTTTAGAAGCAGAGACTGCTGGACATCATAATCGACCAGTGGGATCCTGCTAGATATCGGAACTGAAGATAGGAGTAGCCGACCTTGACAGTTTCTGAAATAGACAGACAGAGCTGAAGATAGGAGTGGCTGACCTTGACAGCTTCTGATTCAGATAGCTTTTTGCTATGGGTACTAAGTTTACCAGGCCAGGACGAAACACAGATCCAAGATATAAAATGAGGGATCTGGTGCGCTTGGAACATGGGCAAAAAGCGGTGAAAAATGCTACAAAAATTTTAAAGCAAGCAGGGATGCCGAAGAATGGGTGTTTAGACGTTGAGAGATGGAAGCGATTTAGCAGAGAGCATTATAAGTGGATCGAGAGGCATGGTTATGAGGAACAAGTGGCCGCCTGGATGAGAACGGCTGAGCAGCATGATCCATATTTTAATACTGATAATGATGATGACGAGAGTGAGTTTGCCCAGAATAGAAGAGGGAGAAATCCAATAGCGCAGGGACAAGCAACAGCCCCTCCTTTACAACGACAGCCTGTGTCCACGGCTCCCTTCGCCCCTTTGAGTGAGAGAGAGGAAATCTCAGTCAGTGATTCAAAAGTTACAAGTAGTTGTAGCCCGATAAGGAAAAGAATCATTAGTGGAAAGGACATAGAATCTATGTCCACTGAAGCAGCAGTTTCCACTCCGACGGCTAGTACTGTGCCTTATTTTTCTTCACCATCATTTTTGTCTCCACCAGATTTACACATGTCAGGACTCCGTTCTGGTCAGATACCAGTGATTTATCAGACACCAGGAACCCCATTTATTCAGTATGTGGGGGAGAGAATGATTCCTCCTGCATATCCAGTGCAGATGCAAAAGAGCCCCTTTACTTTTGAATCTTCTCCTCCTACATATTCGGTTACAAATCAATACCCTGCGCTTCCAAGGGAGTCCCTAGATAGTTTTTCCACCCCAATAAAAAGTTCTGGACAGGGAGGACGGGAGGTTTCAGGGGGAAGTGGGGATGATTTTAAATTGCAAATGACACCCAGTCCCTCTCAAGGTAGTTCACAGGTGGCGAAGCTAAAGTTGATTAGGGAAAATAATGAGTGGAGATGTGAGGACAAACACCAACAAAGTGAGGATACTCAGGGTTATTCAAATAGAGCTATGAGATCCCTTACTTGGATTTGTAATAGGTGTAATAAGCCACAGGAGAAAGGAAAGATAGAATGTAATTTTTGCAGTAGGGCTGAGAGAAAAGCCACAGTCAGCAGTTTCCCTGTGATAACTCAGACTACAAGCAGACCAACAGATGACAGAGAAGATGAGGCAAAAATAGATACCACTACTTGGTATAAGCCATGGAGCAGATCTGAACAGTTAACCAAGGCAACCAGCTTCCCCGATCCCTACAAGAATCCCTTAGGATTCTATAGAGCAGTAGAAGGGGTAGCTGATAATTATGACGCAGCTTGGAATGATCTGGAACCACTGTGTCGAATATCGGCTGGAGTGCCTTTGCTTGAGAAAGTGAGGGCAGTCCCTGCAGATGTTAATACGATACGTGAAGTTCCAGAGGATAAGAAAACTAGAGAATCAGGGCGACAGTTTATAGCAAGGTTACATGTAGTAGCCAAGCAGCTAACAGAAGAGTTGACCTCAGGGTTGCCTAAAGTATTTCAAGAACCAGATGAACCTATTGACAAATTCCATGCAAGGTGTGCAGCAGCGTTCACAGACCATGACTATGACCTGAAAAATCCTAGGAAGCTAGGTTTCTGAAAAGCATGTTTATAACTGGATTAAGAGAGGACTTGAGAGCTGAAGTGATGAAAGTAAGACCTGAATGTGTATTTGCTACCTTGGAGAATTCTCTTCCTGTATTCCGGGGGATAGAAGCCCAAATTAATAATCGCAAAGCAAAAAAACAGCAGAAGCCGGTGCCTGTCATGGTAAATATACCTCCTGATGCCTTTAATAATGCTGTCAGAACTGCGGTCCAAGCATCAGGCATACATAACAGAGCTGCGGGAGGAGACAGAAGAAGGAGAGATGGGGTAATAGACCCAGAGGAGTGCAGACGGAAAGGGCTTTGCTATGAATTTGGCCAGAGAGGGCACCTCAAAAGGAATTGTATCAGGAATAGAACAACTAACCCAGAGCAGACTCGTGTTTCACTGGTAGCAACTGACGAGGCAGGAAATTTGTCAGATTAGGAACTTGGCAGCCCCCAATGTGATTCTGTAATAGGGTTCCCCCTAGGGATGGTCCAAGGGCCACCACCCAATTACAACTTCCCAATGGGAAGCAATTGAAATGTTTAATTGATACGGGGGCGAGCCGTACTATTATAAGAAAACAAGATATGCCACAACGATTCATGACAGGGAAAACGGTGCAGGGAATAGGAGCAGAGGGAGTGATTCATCCTTTGTATGAGACAGAACCTATGAATGTACAAATAGCTCAAACTACTGACTTATGTGCCCAATTGTTAGTATCAGAAAAATGCCCACTGAATTTGATAGGAGCTGATATTTTAAATGCTGTCAATGCAATCATTAAATTTGGAAAAAAGGGAATTACTGTTTCAGGCCCTTTATCGGAAGAAGCACTATCCATGGTGATGTCCATGATGCGGTTAGAAGAACAGGAAAAACAACAGGTTGAGCAAGATGAGGAGATACTGCAGATGCTTGAGCAAATACCAGCTGCACTACGGGTAAAAGATAAAACAGATGTTGGTTTGTTAAAAATAACACCTGTTTCTATTAAGTTGAAACCAGGAGCTGTACCAGTACGTATCCGACAATACCCGCTGAGTAAAGAACAAACTGAGGCTATTTCTGCACAGGTATCCACCTATCTGAAGGCAGGTATACTAAAGGAGAAAAAATCCATTTTTAATACACCTCTTTTTCTGATAAAGAAGAAGCAGACTGTGGCAGGGCAACCTGCGGTGTACCGGATGGTACATGATTTAAGGGAAATTAACAAACTAATGATAGTGGACATACCTATTGTGCCAAATCCTCATACCTTGTTGAATCAGATTCCAAGTAATGCGAAATGTTTTACTGTTATTGATCTAAGTAATGCCTTTTTCTCAGTGCCAATTGATGAAGAAAGCCAAATGCTGTTTGCTTTTACACATGCTGGCAAGCAGTACTGTTGGACACGACTGCCTCAAGGGGGAGCTACTTCCCCTTCTGTATTTTCCGAGGCAATGGCAGGAATCCTTCTTTCCTGGCACCCTGAAAGGGAAGATGTGTAGTTGATACAGTACGTGGATGATTTACTTCTTTGTACCCCAGATAGGCAAGTGTGTCTAAAGGAAACTGCTTCATTACTGATATTCTTGTATCATGAAGGATGCAAGGTGTCAAAAGACAAATTACAGATAGCGAAGGAAAAGGTCATTTTCTTGGGACATTGCATTTCATTTCAATTAAAACATATAACATTACAGAGGAAAAAGGCCATAAGCCAAGCCATTGAGCCTACCTCAAATACTACACTGAGAACATTTTTAGGATTGATTGGTTACTGCAGAGAATGGGTTCCTGCTGCATCGCAAATGATGCAGCCTCTCTTTGACGTGCTATCCGCATGCAATAAAGGGCAGCCATACCAGCTGACCCCGGAAGCCAAAGAAGGGTTCCAAAACCTGAAGGAAGCCATCGTCTCTGCACCAGCCCTAGGAATCCCAAACTATGGCCTGCCTTTCCGTTTGTACTGTCATGAATCAGGGGGACATGCTAAAGGGGTGCTTACACAACAACATGGAGGGAAGCATCGCCCCCTAGGATATTATTCAGCCAAACTTGACACAGTAGCACAGGGAGCACCAACATGCATCAGAGCAGTCGCAGCTTGTGCAATACTGAAGGAAAAAGTTGCAGACTTGGTGCTAGACAATCCCTTGGAAATTCTGGTACCACACTCTGTGCAGGAGCTACTGCTCCAGGCAAGGACAAAACATTTGTCCATGAACAGGTTAACAAAGTATGAAGTGGCTTTACTTACACCCCCAAATGTAACTATAAGAAGGTGTACAGTTCTGAACCCCGCTACTTTGCTACCAGACACTGATGATTCAGAATTAATTGAAGCTCAGCATGACTGCTTTGAGCTTATGGAGGCAGAAACACAACCACTTGCCAATGTGCAAGAAACACCAATTTCTAATGCAGACTTAGAGTTGTACGTAGACGGATCACGGTTTTATCAAAATGGTGTACCTCATACAGGATATGCAATTGTAGATCAGCATGAGGTGGTAAAGAGTGAAGCACTGCCAGCCGAAATGTCTGCACAGGAAGCTGAATTGAAAGCACTCGCTGAGGCGTGTGTAATCGCTGAACATTTGACAGCAAATATCTTCACAGATAGCCGCTATGCATTTGGCATCTGCCATGATTATGGTCCCATATGGAAGAGCAGAAAGTTTGTTGGTTCCTCTGGTAAGCCCATTAAAAATGCAGAATTGGTGGCCCAGCTCCTTAGAGCATTGGAGCTGCCTAAGAAAGTTGCTATAGTAAAAGTGCAAGCTCACACAAAGGAGCGCACTAAGGAAGCTGAAGGTAATAACCGAGCTGATATTGCAGCCAAGGCTGCTGCTTTATTCCCTCTTCCCGCAGGAACATACACTGTACAGGTGTCAGGGGAGGTGGATCTACAATTACTTCAGAGCCTGCAAGATCAGGCCTCTGCACCAGAAAAGGAGGGATGGCAAAGGCACTCAGGTGTGAAGGAAAAAGATGGATTGTGGAGAGCGGATGGTAGGTATTGTTTGCCCAGGGCATTGTACCCTATGGTGTGCTCCCTCTCCCACGGACTAACACACCAATCCAAGGATGGAATGGTAAGCCAGGTAAAAGCAAGTTGGGTCGCACCAGGGTTCCAGTATGCTGCTGCAAAATTCGTACAGGGATGTGTAATCTGCACATGCCACAATGTGGGAAAAACAGTAAAGGTGCCACTAAAGTGCACCCCGAGGCCATTGTACCCTTTTCAGCGACTGCAGATTGATTTCATTCAGCTTCCAAGGGTAGGCAACTATGAATATGTGCTGGTATGTGTGGATCTTTTCTCAAATTGGCCAGAAGCATGGCCCTGTGCTCATGCAAATGCACGTACTGTGGTTAAAAAGTTAATATCAGAAGTTGTTTGCAGATTTGGAGTACCAGAGGTAATCGAAAGTGACCGAGGTAGTCACTTTACTTCACAGGTGTGCCAAGGAATCACTCGAGCCTTAGGGATGGAACAATCTTTTCATACTCCCTATCACCCTCAGAGTAGTGGCAGAGTGGAAAGGTTAAATGGTACACTGAAATTGAAAATTCAAAAGGCAATGGCAGAGACAGGTAAACCATGGACTGAGTGTCTTCTCATTGCATTGTACACTGTTAGGGTAACTCCCAACCGAAAGACAAGTTTAAGTCCATATGAAGTGTTGTTTGGGAGCCCTCCCAAGACAGGATTGTACTTTCCCCAGCAGATGCAGGCCTCTCATTCAAATATGACGGCCTATGTGGGCGCGTTACAACAGGTGTTACAGCAAATTCATGCGCGTGTTTTCAGTTCCCTTCCAGATCCGTCCTCCTTTTCAGGCTCACATGATCTTAAGCCTGGAGATTGGGTGGTGACGCGAAAGCATCTAAGGAAAAGTCTGGATCCTCGCTTTGAAGGACCCTACCAGGTCCAGCTGACCACGCCTACATCTGTTAAGCTGGAGGGAAAAACCACCTGGATTCACGCTTCTCACTGCAAGAAGTTCCACAGAAACTAAGAAGGATGGAATTTGGGAAGTACTATCCATTCTTGCTCCTTACTGTGATGTCGTCTATGCAATGTAAAAAAGATAATGATGTTTTTGAACCATGGGATAGTGATGTATCAAAACAATGGGCTAATAAATTTGTCCAGTACCATAGTTATATTGCCCAGGTCCGAAATTTATCCAATTGTTGGATTTGTTCTCATGCCCCCATTGCTGCAAAAACTATGCCATATTTCGTAACTCCACTAACAGAGGAGGAGCTGTTCAGGGGAGGGTGTTGGGAAATGCGGGCCCTTAATCTGGCTGAACAACAGAGTCAGACTTCTGCTGCCTTGCCTATTACTGGTTGGACAAAGCAGCCATGGTTTCAAGTAAATCTCACTAGGAGACAGGAACCTGTAGATAAATGACCAATCAATCTATTTGAATTTAAGGAATATGATGGAAACTGGGGAAACAAGGCTACTGATAAAAATTATATAGGGAAAGTGCCCGATCATGAGCTAAAACTTAGCTTTGCAGTAAAAACTCCCTTTTCTTTGGGAGATAAACAAATTTGCAGTGACCAGGTGTGTTTGGAACGATTCCTACATGATACTAATTGGACAAGGAATCATTCATTCCTTTATGGCAATACAACACAATGAATTTCAGTTTGAATTACCAAAAGGAGTTTATGTAGTCTGTGGAAGTAATGCATATAGATGGATTCCTAAAGGAGCTGAAGGTGCATGTACACTAGCTAAATTAGAGCCAGCCACCTGGGTATGGAATGAGAATGACTTTCCTTATAAAAATGTTCCTGGTCACATGATAGCAAAACGTAGTGCCCCCTCTCCCCAGCCACCCAAGCATCTAATGCATACCCCATGGTACCTTAAGACAGGGATGGTTCTTACTGGTCCTTTGGGAGTTATGTTCGGAACTCTAAGAAATGCTCAGATGATAGAAGAATTGGGTGATATTTTTGATAATGTGACAGAGTATCTATTTGACGCCATTAATGTAGAATCTGCTTATATGAGACAGCTCATTGTTATAACTAATCAACATTCTATGGTGCTTGACTATCTTACGGCATCTCAAGGGGGATTCTGTCAGGTAGTAGGACCTGCATGCTGTCACTATATCGATCCATCTGGATTGATGAGAGTTACTCATGATATAGAACAAGCCAGGCTGATAAAGGAAGGGATACGAAAGGTTAATGCCTTAGAAGGTTTGCCCTTTCCTGAATGGCTCGCATGGTTAAATCCTTTAAATCTGTTTAAGGGGATAGGCGGATGGATTGGGCAATAAGTAGAACAGAAGTAGGGAAAGAAGGTCTGATTCACAGGTATAATCTGAATGGATACACAGCAGGACTGGTATCCCATGATATACATAGGACAAGCCGTGTATTTTGTGAAGTAGGGTTATCTTGCAGGCCTCGGATAAAGGCAAGGATAGATAGAGGTAGGTAGACAGAATGATAAAAAGAGGGGAGTTGTCAAAGAAATGGTTAATCTCAGTTTCTATAGTCCAGAAAAATAACTGAGAAATAACTTGTAGCTCATGAGACAATTTTAATTGTTATCATCTGTCTACGTGGTTAGAAAATTCTGCCAAGTGGTCAGTTCCAAAAATTCTCTTTTTCTCAGAATAATGTCTAAAATGTCAAGGCTAAGTATTCTGGCCTATTAGTACTACCGGATGCAGTTCCACGAATTGTTAAATTGATATCAAGGAAATGCCATACTCCCATCATCCCCAATTGGATACATAATATATCATTTTATCATATCTGTTATATAACTGTTGTTTTTGCCAACTATCCACCATTTTGAAATTGTTACACAATATTACGGAAATTGTCTATATTTGTCTATTTCCTCTTTTGTGATCCTATAAAAGAAGTACCCATCTTAATAAAGGCAGAGATTAACTTGAAAGACAAGCATCCTGTGTCTCTCTTTTTACGTCTCCATTCCTAGGATCCTAGGTAAGATAAAATTTTACCCGAGGTTGGTGATTAGAGAAAAAATCCCGACTCTGACAGAGGGTCTGAGAAAACTATCCCAGAACTTTGCCAGTGTTCCCCTGCCTCTGCTGGATTGGAGTTGTGTCTCTCTTGCCTGTACTCCTTGGTTGTCCAACGAGCTGTTATGTCTGCCATCAGTGTTTTGAGATTTGAATTTTTTTTTATAATCCTGCAACAATGGCCCTCTGGTACTGCACCATTTTAGTACATCTGTCTGCCTATGGAACAAGAGATTGAAAGTTCTCCTTGTAGCGTGGGTCTAAAAGTGTCACTACCCAGTAATGACTGTTACCCAATATTTTTACAATACGAGCGTCATGGGAAAGGCAGCGCAACATAAAGTCAGCCATGCATGCAGACTGGTAAAAAGCAAGCCTTCGTGTCCTCACCAATAGGACTAATGACGAAGGTGTCCTCCATCCCCTCCTCCTCCTGTCCTCAGGCCATCCACACTGAACAGATGGTATGACAGTTGTGCTCCATGTCCTCGTGCTCTGCCTGCAATGCATCCTCTTTCATTGTGAGCAGAGAGCTTTTCAGAATGCAGAGAAGCGGGGTGGTGACGCTAATTATGGCGTCATCGCCGCTCACCATCTTGGTGGACTCCTCAAAGTTTTGGAGGATGTTACATAAGTCTGACATCCATGTCCACTCCTGAGGTCTTATGTGTGGAGTCAAACATGAATAATGATGGCCTTTTTGATGCTGGTAGTCAAAAACTGCCCTCTTCTGCTCACAAGTCCTTTCCAACATATGCAGTGTAGAGTTCCAACGCATGGGGACATCACACACCAGTCGGTGAGCCGGAATCTGAAATCGCTGCTGAAGCACGGCAACGGGTTCTGAAGCTGGAGCTGACTTTATAAAATGGGCACACAGGCAGCGTACTTTCACAAGCAGATCCGGCAGCTCAGGGTAGCTTTTTAGAAAACGTTGAGCAATGAGGTTAAGCACATGGGCCAGGCATGGTACGTTTGCCAGTTCACCTCACTTCAGAGCCCCCACCAGGCCTGGCTGGAGGTTCAGTGGTGTCAGCCACACATCTGCCTGCTCTTTCAGAGCTGTCAGAGCTGTCAACAACTCTTCAACATTGTGCAGTTTGTCACCTAAGCAAATTAGCTTCAGCTGCTTGGCTTTGGCAGTGGTGCAGTGCTTCCAGCTTGTGACTGATGTGCTCATTTCAGAGATGGAGGCTGAAGGGGAGGAGGAGGGGGAAGAGGTGCAGGAGCTGTACATTATGGTGGCAACCCTGATTGACGTAGTGCCCGCAATCCTTGGGGTCGGGAGGACATGTTCCATCCCAGGGTCTAACTGGGCACCAGATTCCACTATGTTAATCCAGTGTGCTGTCAGCGAGATGTACCGTCCCTGGCCACAAGCACTTGTCCACGTGTCCGTGGTTAATTGTACTTTCCCAGTAACTGCATTGTTGAGGGCATGGTTAATGTTGTGGGACACGTGCTTGTGTAATGCCAGGATGACACAGGGGGAGAAATAGTGGCGGCTGGGGACCGAGTACCTTAGGACGGCCGCCACCATCATGTTGCAGAAAGCTAATGTCTCCACAAGCCTAAAAGGTAACATTTTGAGTGCAAGCAGATGAGAAATGTGTGAATTTAGTACTGTGGCCTGTGGGGCATTGGCTGCATATTTTCTCTTATGTTCCAATGACTGGGGTATGGACAACTGAAGGCTGCGCTGGGACAAGGACATGGACATGCTTGATGATGGTGCTATTTGACTGTGGGCAATGGCAGGGGCAGGTGCAGGACAGGAGGCATCTTGGCATGCACCATGGAAAGGGGATTGGCTTGCATGCACAACAGTGGAAGAAGCAGTGGTGTCACCCGCAGACACTGTTCCTGGAACATGGGGTTGTGCCCACAAAGTCGGGTGCTTGCTGCCATGTGCCTGATATTGCTGGTGGTGGTAAGGATGTTAGTTTTGCCACCCCTGCTGAAGCTGGCATGACAGATGTTGCAAATGGCCTGTTTGGGGTTATCAGCAGAGTCTTTAAAAAATAACCAGGCTCGGGAAGACCTAACAGTTGGACTGGCAAATTCTGTCATGTTGGTGTTACGGGGAACGGTTGCCTGCCTTCTGTCTGCAGCCAAAACACTGCTTCTTCCTGCCTGAAAGGGAGGGTGCTACACCTCTCTCCCCTTGTGTGCTGCTGTCCTCTCTCTGTATGTCCTCCTGCCAGGTTGGGTCAGTTACTATATCATCCACCACCCCATCTTCCACTTCCGTACCCCGGTCCTCCTCCTGACTTTCTGGCAATTGGGTCTGATCATCATCCACCTCTTGTGACCGTGGCTGCTCAAATATTTATGCATGGCTACATTGAATCTTATCTTGCCCTGCTTCAAGTGGATCAGGCGAGAGGCATGAATCTATAACTGGAAAACTGAACAGCTCTTCGGAGTGCCCAAGTGTTTGATCAGTTGTATCAAGGCATTCAGCATACTGGGAGGAAGGAGGATCAGGGTGAGGAATATGCGGTCCAGATTCACGGCTACTCAATCTTGACCATGTGGAATACAGGGTGCTGTTGGTGGGTGATAAGTAACTGGAAAAATTATCTGCTATCCAACCAAAAACCTTTTCACACTGCTCTGTCTTCAATAGTGCTGTCTTGCTGTGGTCCCCTAGGACTTCTGACACTAAGGTCCAGCTAGAAGATGTGGGTGTTTTTGGTAGCCCAATTTCAGCTTGCCCACGGCCTCCGCCTTAGCATGCACCACCAACATCACCTTGCCACGCGCCTTGCCCATTGTAAATGGACTAGAATTTTATACACGTTCACTACAAATGGCTGAATTGGGAGCGAACTTGTATGTGATACGTGTGTGGGAAAACCTCACCTTAAACTATCTGGACTGTAGTTAAAAATGTTTTTTTGGTTATCAAATTGGTGTCAGTTAGAATTGAGCGACTTTGGTTGGATCGGGTTTCAAGAAACAAAATTTGTTTCGGATGAAACTGGTCCCACCAGGGCAAAAAAAGTCGGAGTTTCGTCCGAAACCCAACCCAAATGCAAGTCAATGGGAAATAAAAGTTGGCATTGAGCGGATGACATTCATCCACTCAATGCCAACTTTTATTCCCCATTGACTTGCATTGGGATCGGGTTTCGGACGAAACTCCGACTTTTTTTGCCCTCGTCGGACCAGTTTCATCTGAAACAAATTTTGTTTCATGAAACCCGATCAGACCAAAGTCGCTCAACTCTAGTGTCAATAAGTACGGTAACAGACTGCAAAAACACTAGAATATGTAGGCCTAAAATGGTCAAATTTTTTGCACAGAGATATGAGGCCTGTCACGGAGATACCACACTGCCAAATATGTGGCATGTTTATTTTTAAAAATGCAAAATAGTGCTTTATATAGCTAGAGTAACAGAGAGGAAAAACACTGGAATACCAGCCAAAAATGTCCAAACTTGGAGCACGCAGATATATGAGGCCTGGCACGGAGATAGCACACTGCCAAATATGTGGCCTGTTTTTTTAAAAAAAAAATGCAAAATAGTGCTGTATATAACTAAAGTAACAGACAGGAAAAGCACTGAAACACCAGACTAAAATGACTAAACTTGAAGCACAAAGATATATGAGACCTTTCACCGAGATACCACACTGCCAAATATGTGGCCTATATTTTTATTTAAATGCAAAATAGTGCTGTATATAACTAGAGTGACTGACAGAAAAACACTGGAATACCGGCCTAAAATGGCCAAACTTGGACCACACAGATATGAGGCCTGGCATGGAGATACCACACTGCCAAATATGTGGCCTATATTTTTATTTAAATGCAAAATAGTGCTGTATATAACTAGAGTGACAGACAGAAAAACACTGGAATACCGGCCTAAAATGGCCAAACTTGGACCACACAGATATGAGGCCTGGCATGGAGATACCACACTGCCAATTATGTGGCCTGTTTTTTTTTTTTTAAATGAAATGCAAAATAGTGCTGTATATAACTAGAGTGGCAGACAGCAAAAAAAATGGAATTTAGGCCTAAAATGCCCAAATTTTTAGCACACAGATGTATGAGGCGTTTCACAGGTATACCACACTGTAAAATATGTGGCCTGTTTTTTTTACAGTGCAAAATAGTGTTGTATATAACTAGAGTAACAGACAGGAAAAACACTGGAATACCAGCCTAAAATGCCCAAACTTGGAGCATGCAAAGTGATTTTTGGGACCCCTTTAAAATTGCTGGATTTTCATGCTGTGCTAGGAAAAGGATCTGGCTATATTATGCAATGTCAAAAAGCAAATGGAGAAAAAAAATATGCGGTTAATATATGCTATAGGTAGCAGCAGCAGTAGCAGACAGTAATGGAATGGACCCTCTTGATGTATGCAATGATATCTATATACACACATACAGTACGTGTAGGCCTTGCACTGATATGTATAGAGCAACTTACACTCCCCTGCATACCTAACACTGCAACCTACTGTATATACTCTGGAATTAGTCCTTAAAAGGACTGTTGGTTTAGCTGGATTTGAGTAGTTTAGGCTGTAGACCCCACACTGACTAATAAATCCCCACATTTGGCCCTATCTCGGCAGCAGCTCTCCCTACACTATCTCAATCTGGAGCTGAATGTGCCGAGTATGGCGGCGTCCGGTCTCTTATACCCCTGAAGATGCTGTGTGGCCAGCCAATCACTGCAAGTCCACAACAAAGATGGCTGTGGTGTTACAGTGCCTGGCAGACAATCCCTGCATGGTGATTGGGTCTCTAAAGACCGCCAAAAATGCAGGGTGGAGACCCGAGTTCCCGCCGAGTAATCCTGGAAATGCTCGGTGCTCGCCGAGTACACCGAGTACAGTGATACTTGGGTGAGTAACGAGTAGTGCCGAGCACGTTCGCTCAACACTATTCCATATGTCTTGCTTTTGCTTTTCTCACGCCATTTCTGCGCTGTTTACATAATTTTCAGCAATATTTAGACCCCCTGCCGAACTCTGGGGGGCCGCCGGAAAAATGTTGGAGTTTCCCTTTGACTTCCATTATATTCGTCAATCAGGTCGAGTATTTGAGCATTACGATTTGCTTGACTCAAGTAATGAGTAACCAAGCATTTTAGCGCTCGCTTATCACTAATAATAATCATAACAGAAGGTGATTCTTTACTCTAATAACAGTGAGATTATAGATCTCTCTGTCAGATGATGTAGTGGTTGATTCACTAAAATAGTTCAAGAAGGGCCTGGATGCCTTTCTTGAAAGATATTATATTACAGTTTATGGATACTGGGATGGGACATTGATTTAGGAAACTAGTCAGATTGTCTTATGTAGTGTCAGGAAGGAATTCTTTCCCTATTGTGTGGCAATTAGCATTTCCCAATGATTAGCATTAAATGTTATTAAAGAATAATGAAGAGATTTTTGTGTATGTATGGCATACAGTATGCCTGTTTTAGCTGATCTGTTACATCAGAACTTTCTGCCATCTTAATTATTTTCCTCTAATAGGGTTTCCCTAATGTAGACTACACTTTTCAGGATGAAAAAGTCTCATCATAATGCTCTTGCTTTTATCTAATGGTGACCAGTGGTAGATCAGTGACATAGAACTGTTGCCAATTATGTATATGTGATATATACAGAGGACTCAATGTACCCCATGTGATGTTCACGTGTATCCTGTGTGATGTATCCAGCAGTCTCAGTGTCTCTTACTTGATGTATAAAATACTGTTTCAGTGTATTCTATGTGTTTTATGTGAAGTCTCAGTGTTTCCTGTGTGATATATACACAAGTATTAGCATCTCAATGTCTCCTATGTGATGTACACTAAAGAGTTTAAGTGATGCAGTTTCAGCCTGTTTCATCTACATTATCATTGCCTTATGTTATTTAAAGTACAAATTATATTACCAGTGTGAGACAAACTATAGAAATGTATAATATGAACATATTTTTTAACATACTATCTGCTCTTTTCCTATATATTTTGCTATTTCAAATCAAAACCTTTGCCATAATTCTGAAATATAGAACTTGCAATATTCCAGTCGTAACTGCTGAAATAAAAAGGATAAGTTTAGGGTTGAAGCTTGCAGGCATTATGTAAGTCATGCACTTTATTTGATACATGAGCATTAAGGTAGGAAATAACCAAATTACTTATATCCAACAAATTATGTATTTGATTGGTTTGGCAACTACACATTTTCATATAGTCATTTTGCATGTTCATTTTCTGTTACAGCCTGCTGCTATATTAAAGGATCTTGAAGGTCGGAAACTGAGAGTCTCAAATGTACCCACGAAGTGCATGTGTCTTCTGTCTCTACCCAGCTGGTTGTTCCCACAGAGAAAGGTCTTATGCTAATTTGAAGTCCACAGACAATAGGCCATAGAGGTTTCAATAAACCACATGTTGGAACTTTATTGAAATTCAGCAGCAAGATCAGATTTATTAAACTGTCTAAAATAAAAACTCTATTTTTCCATATCTTTAGCTGTATCAGAAAACATTCAGAGAGACAATGAAAAGATTGAGCCTAAGAACTAGCAGTAGAGTTTTGATTTGTGGTGATGCTAGAGACTGACATTTGGGCTACTGGACTATACATTAGCACGTGTACTGGACTAGTTGTCTGTCACACTGAGGATGACATGAACTAACTTCCTTTAATAAAGTGGGGAAAATGTATAGTTGTAATTGAGGTGGGATAAAATAAATTAAACAACAAAAATATTGATGATGAGTATGCGGTATATCTGCAAATAAAATTGCAGTGAGTGCTTCTCTAAGCAAAAAGCTATGATTTATAATGTGTGAAAAAATATATTTTTTTTCTGCCAGAATGTGAACAGTCTACTTCTTTTGAAAACAAGTTCCTTTTGCCTCTAGCATTGGATTATGATTTATTTAGGTTACAGTTCTAATGTTCTAGAAAAAATGGAGATTGACTTAGCAGCACTTGTTTGCAAGTGAAAATCTAGTAGAAACTCCCTGTTACAAAAGGCTTAGAAATAATATTTATCAATTTAAAATGTATATAATTAATAATTATAATTTAAAATAAGTATTTTTTTTTACATTTTAGTTTTCTATATATGTTCTCTCCCTTTTGCTGAAGCCACTCATGATCTGCCCACCAACTCCTTTTTTTTTTCTTTTCTGGAACCACAATACGCAAGTGATTTTTTTTTTAACATAAGGCCCTTGCTATACCATCGTGTGTCTTCAATTTCATATAAAGTTATACAATGTTTTTATTATAGCAAAGTGACAGAAAAAAATGTATTGCATGACGGCTATCATGATGGGTATGTTCTGAGGCTTTACTACACTGCTCAAAAAATAAAGGTAGCACTTAAACAACAGAATATAACTCCAAGTAAATCAAACTTCTGTGAAATCAAACTGTCCACTTAGGAAGCAACACTGATTGACAATCAATTTCACATGCTGTTGTGCAAATGGAATAGACGACAGATGGAAATTATTGGCAACTATCAAGACAACCCTCAATAAAGGAGTAGTTCTGCAGGTGACGACCACAGATCCCATCTCAGTACCAATGTTTTCTGGCTGATGTTTTGATCACTTTTGAATGTTGGTTGTGCTTTCACACTCGTGGTAGCATGAGACGGACTCTACAACCCACACAAGTGGCTCAGGTAGTGCAGCTTATCCAGGATGGCACGTCAATGCGAGCTGTGGCAAGAAGGTTTGCTGTGTCTGTCAGCGTAGTGTCCAGAGGTTGGAGGTACTACCAGGAGACAGGCCAGTACACCAGGAGATGTGGAGGGGGCCATAGGAGGGCAACAACCCAGCAGCAGGACCGCTACCTCAGCCTTTGTGCAAGGAGGAACAGGAGGAGCACTGCCAGAGTCCTGCAAAATGACCTCCAGCAGGCCACAAATGTGCATGTGTCTGCACAAGTGGTTAGAAACTGACTCCATGAGGATGGTCTGAGTGCCCAACATCCACAGATGGGGTTGTGCTCACAGCCCATCACCGTGCGGCCCTCCAAAGAAATTCCACCCCACACCATTACTGACCCACTGCCAAACCAGTCATGCTGAAGGATGTTGCAGGCAGCAGACCTCGCTCCACGGTGTTTCCAGACTGTCACATGTACTCACTGTGAACCTGTTTTCATCTGTGAAGAGCACAGGTTCCAGTAGCGAATTTGCCAATCCTAGTGTTCTGTGGCAAATGCCAAGCATCCTGCATGGTGTTGGGCTATGAGCACAACCCCCATCTGTGGACAGAGCAGCCCCTACTCCTACTGGTGAGGCATCCACCTCTACCAGAAAGGGCTTAGTCTCATCTGTCTGGATAAAAACAGCAGCAGAGCTAAACCTCTCCTTGAGATGCTCAAAAGCCTTAAAAGCCTCAAGGGACCATTGGACAGTGTTGGAACCCTTCTTAGTAAGATCAGTATGGGGTGGTTGTTTTTATCAGGAGTTTGCACCTGTGCTGCCCCTTGCCTTTATTAGTGGAAGCCTGCTGCATCCTGCTATATGTGCATTTGTCATCAGACAGGGTTTTGGGAAGGCCATATCTTGTGGTATGAGTTTTTTGAATTTTTTCTATGTTAGTTGTTTTGATATTAGTGTTAGGACATGCAAATATGAGGAGCCGTGACGTGGCTTGCGGGCTTAATCTATTTTGGCCAAAATGCTAACCAATACCTCATTTAATGTACTCATTGTATGCATTAATTTTTTGCACTTATCATATCAGTTTTTGCAGGATGCAGCAGGGCCTCTTTCTGTTGGCATGGTCTATTGGAGCGTCTGTCACTGTGTGTTGCATACTATAGTGCTGGAGCAGCCCGCCTGATAATACTATGGGCGTCATTAATAGTTTGCAAGCCTGACACTTTGCATCACACTTGCCTGTGTGACTGGCATCCTATGCAAGCCTTATCTATGTGCATTTTTTTCTACTAGGCAGCCAACCCCTCCATGGTCTGATAGGTGTGGGGTGGTTGTTTTTATCAGTAGTTTGCAACTGTTAAGCATGTTATGCATGCTCACAACAGCATCTCACGTCACAGCAGGAGTTCCCGGCTTTCCCAGCATGTCCCCGGACACTCGTACAGTCTCAGGGGGTAAGTCTGTTATGGTGTCCATCACATTTATTTTTTAGGCTGGGAACAGCCCAATAACCGTGGACCTTTCCAGCCTATCTGCACTTCTTTAACATCAAACATTTCTATTCTGTATTCTATTTTAGTGTGTGTCACAAGTATAGCGCACACAGACAGCACACGGATGTCACACGTATACACGGATTGTCAACAGAAAGCCACATGGATAGTAAAAGCGGATCATCTCACGGGTACATTTTTTTAAGTGGATATGTGAAAGGGGTCTTATAAACATTGCTTTCAACAGAGTTTGTATGCCAGCTTATGGAATGTATGCAGCTCCACATTAGAAGGTTGCAAGATCACTTTATACTGCTGTAGAGGTTGTGTGAACCAATTGCAAGAACACACACTATTAGTTAAGAAACAAGGATGTAAATAAATTTTAAAAAGTAGAAAGGATATATATATTCTCTTTACATTAAATACAAAATATAAGAGCTTATAATTGGTGATGGGTGAACCTATGCATTTTCAGGTCTGAGGGATTTGGCCAAACATCTAAAAAAAGTTTGGTTTACGTACCACAATGGTACCCAAACTCGGACCCCATTTAGATGACTGGGGGTCTCGAACATCAGTTGTTTGTCACACTGTCATCTGCATGATAGTGTGACAAACATGGGCTCTGAGTGGCGGTAAGATCATTACCATCAGTCAGAGAGCTGCGGTTCCCACTCTGCCAGATGACAGCATGAGCCAGCAGCTATGATCAGTGGTAAAAAGGTTATCGACATTCACAGGTATCGGCTGATGAGAGAGTAGTATTCTCATCAGCCTACCCCTGCTGTTGCTGGTTACAGCAAGAGTAAGCACCGCTGATGGGAGTATTCATCAGCTGACACTTGTGCTATGAATAAATTGAAAAAATTAGATGGGATCTCTTCTATATATGATAATCAGTGCAAGCAAAAAACTGACATGGGCTGCAACCCTCGGCTGTCAGCTTTATCATGGCTGGTTATCAAAAATAGAGGGGTCCCCGACCTTTCTATTACATTACTTACAAAAATACAAACACAGTGTGGGGTCCCCCCATTTTTGGCAACTAGCCAAACTAAAGCAGATAGGTGGGGGATGGTATTCTCTGACTGGTAAGGGGCCGTGGATATGGCCCCCTTTACCCACAGCCAAACCAGAAAAGTCGCATCTATCAGATGTGCCAACTCTGGTGCTTTGCCTGGCTTATCCCACTTACCCTGGTGCGGTAGCAAGCATGGTAATAGTTGGGAAGTTTATGTCAATTGTTTTATGGTTGCTGACATCAAGCCCACAGGTTAGTAATGGAGAGGCATCTATAAGATGCTCCCACTACTAACTCCACAGTTATATTGTAAAAAAACAGCCAGAATAAAATCCTTTGATTGAAATAATGACATAGACTCCTTTATTTGAAATAAAAATAAAAAAGCAAAGTTATATTCAACTTTACACCTAATCCATTGAAAACCATGTCACCTGGAAAAAACTGAAAATAATAAACAACCATATCCCTCACCTAGCCGGCTCACATTGATACATAATCATGCTCCTGCATTATGTAACACTGAGCTGCGATGAGAAAGTTTACTGAAATTTATAGCTGATGTACCCTGATGACCTCACTTACAGCACCACACACTGCATGAGAACTTTTGCACGCAGTGAACGGTACCATAAGTGAAGTCATAGGGATTCATCAGCTATTAACTCCTTTCACCTTTCTCAGTTTAGCACTACACACTGCAGGAGCATGATTACGCTCCTGTCTGTGTGATCTGGCTGGCCGGGAGAGCAGTCAGTGATGTGACTGTTCTCCAAATTATCCGGATTGTTGTGGGACAGTATGGATTATCTTCACTTGGGAAAGATGAGGGATATGGTTGTTTATTTTTCTTCTTTTCCAGGGGACATAGGAATTGGTGGATTAAGCAAAACGGTGAATATTATGGTTGTTTATTATTTCCTGTTTTTTTTCCTTGGGACTTGGCCTTTAATGGACTAGGCGTAAAGGTGAATATAGCTTTGCTTTTTTATTTTTATTTCCAAAATAGAAGTCTGTGTCATTATTTCAATTAAAGGATTTTATTTTGCTGTGGTTTTGTTTTTCCATTCTAACTATGGGGTTAGTAATGGGGTTGTCTAATAGACGCCCCTTCATTACTAACCTGTCAGCCTGATATTAGTGGCCATAAAACACCAACATCAACCCACCAACTATTACCCCAATTGCCACCACACAAGGGCAATTGGGATGAGCCAGGCAAAGTGCCAGAAATGGTGTAGCTAGGAGATGTGTCTTGGGTTGCTATTTTTAAGCTGTGAGGGGCAATATCCATGACCCCTTACCAGTCTGAGAATACCAGCCCTCATATATTTGCTTTAGCTTGGCTGGTTGTCAAAAATGGGGGGACCATATTTTTAAATTCTGTATTCAAATAATTTAAAAAAACCTATGTGAGACCCCTCTATTCTTGATCACCAGCCATGATTACAGCTGAGGGTTGCAACTTTCAGTTTTGCCTGCACTGGTTTTCAAAAATAGAACAGACCCCACATGGGAACCATAGCTATTTGACCGGTGGTAATGATCTTACCGCCGATCAGAGCTTCCAATGTTTATCATGTTGTCAGACAGATGACAGCATGGGAAACAGCCAATGTTCTGGGTGCTGAACCTGAAGAGTAGCATAGACTTCATGGATATATCTGTGTTCGGATTCGCCCATCTCTACTATTTATAATATTCATAAAAAAATATACACTCTGAAAGTAAAGTAAAAAAAAGTACAAATTTTGTATCATTTTGAGCTAAATTTATATTTTATGATGCTTTAAAACATTTTGCAGCTTTTATCATCCATCATAAACAAACATATTTTATTAAATATTGTTGAATGTGATGAGGCAGTTTAACATTCATTGCTAAGTTATGTCATCAAGAACACAATCTATAGCTTGCTGTGTGCAACAAAATTATAAATCATGGCAGCTACACTTAGTGCTTCTTTTTAAACAGTATAAACCAACTTAAGTTTCATTTTTATTACCATAGCATGTGGCAACAATCATTACAGGAGGAATATGACATCAAAATGTTTGAATGAGAAGAATACACAGAAGGAATGTGCTATAAAAATCTAAATTTATTTTAAAAATTAAAATACTATAAAATATATCACAGTAATTATATTTGATGTTCTGCATCTACATTGTAATACATCTCTAACATTTAAAAAGTTAAGATATGAATTCAAATTCAAGTTTGTTAGCTGAAAAATGCATCCAGGTTTACCAGATATTTACCATCATTTCACTATACTGAACAACCCCTTATCAGCCTTATTTTAGGCAGAGGTGAATTTTGGTTTCCTTGCACCTGGGACATGGCTTAAGTGGTTTGAATAGTCGTCATGTCACCACTGCGATTTTGAGATTCAGGCTGTGTGCCCACGTTGAGTTTTTTAAGCATTGTTGATGCGTTTTTCGGGGTCAAACCACATAAAAAATACTTAAAAGAAGCATCCCATTCATTTTAATGCATTTTGGCCTTTTTGTGCCAATGGATGCGTTTTTTACCACAAAGGAAACGCTTAGCGGTAAAAAATGCAGCATGTTCATTAATTTCCGCTTAGGTCCGCGTTTTTGGCTATTTCCTATAGTCTGATACAGCACAAAAAGAGGACTTGAAAGTCCACCAATAATATAAAACAGCAAAAAGAGCAAAGAAGTTTACCCGTACAGGCCTCCAGACAAATGCACTATCAGGATGCAGTGGACCCATATAATTAAGATGGCAACACAGGTGCATGAATACCGATAAAACAACCGCTCACAGCCTACCAATATATGGAGGGGGCGGTTGCCTGGTATGTTAATGCACAGCAAAACACTTGTATGCGGCGCTGTTCACACTATGGCCATGCACAGCATCCAGGCCAGCCTAGTAGTGACACCCTTCTATTAGCTCAGGCGGGCTGGCCCAGCGCTATCAAGTGTTTTGCTGTGCATTAACATACCAGGCAACCGCCCCCTCCATATATTGGTAGGCTGTGAGCAGTTGTTTTATCGGTATTCATGCACCTGTGTTGCCATCTTAATTATATGGGTCCACTGCATCCTGATAGTGCATTTGTCTGGAGGCCTGTACGGGTAAACCTCTTTGCTCTTTTTGCTGTTTTATATTATTGGTGGACTTTCAAGTCCTCTTTTTGTGCTGTATCAGTCTTAGGATTAGTGTTAGGTACCAGTAAACGTGGAGATCTTTGACGCAGGTTACGGGCGCACGTATTTTGGCCAAAATATCAGCTAATACTCCACATTTTTTTAATGTGTTTTTTGCACTTTTTATTCAGGGTGCAGTTGGGCCCATTTGGTCTTGTAAACTGCGGTGTCTGTTCACATGACATGCATTTTGATAGCGCTGGGCCAGCCCGCCTGAGCTAATAGAAGGGTGTCACTACTAGGCTGGCCTGGATGCTGTGCATGGCCATAGCATGAACAGCGCCGCATACAAGTGTTTTGCTGTGCATTAACATACCAGGCAACCGCCCCCTCCATATATTGGTAGGCTGTGAGCGGTTGTTTTATCGGTATTCATGCACCTGTGTTGCCATCTTAATTATATGGGTCCACTGCATCCTGATAGTGCATTTGTCTGGAGGCCTGTACGGGTAAACCTCTTTGCTCTTTTTGCTGTTCTATTTCCTATAGTCCAAAAGACGCGCAGAAAAAAACGCATCAAAAACGTGTGTATTTTGCGCAAAAATCGCAGCAAAAACCGCGCGTTTTCTGGGAAGGAGACCAGTTTCCTGAGTGTTTAAAAACGCTACTGTGAGCACATAGCCTTACCGTCATTTGCCAACTAGCTGCTATTCCTAATTCTCTCAATATTCAGTGAAAAACTAGAACCCCTAATTCAGTGAGAGAAGTAGGGATGAGTGAGCATAATCGTGGGTATTCGGTACTCGGCTAGTAGTGAAGTACTTGGAACAGAGCGAGTATTTCACTACTTGCCTCGCACTACTCGGCTCTCCCGCCCAGCATTTACCAATCACAGTAATGCCGCAGCCTTCTTGGTTGTGGGCGGCATTACTATGATTGGCTGGCCGCCCAGCATCATAACCTATGAGTCATCATAGTCTGGCTCTATGTAAGCCCTGCCACTGCCATTTTCTGCACATTGCATGCAGAACACAGCTAGTGTAGGGAGAGTATGAGCAGCTGCTAGGGAGAGTTGTGTTTTTTGTGCAAATCATCCAGAAATCCTCTGTAAAACCCAAAAGCTCTTTTCAGAGCTGAAAGTATAAGGTCAGGGACTGAGTAGTGACAGTTTTCCCAGCTATTTTTAGGGTCTCATTTACCCCTGCAGGACAGTTTTTTTGTGCTGTTGTGCTGCTGCTGTGTTCACAGCAAATAGGATGCACACACGGTACTGCACAACTGACACACAGCCAGCACCGCTGTCTTGTGTGGTGATTAGGGTGCGTAATCTCACCTTAAACCTCAGAATAATTTTTTTCTGCTGTTGCGGTGCTGTGTTCACAGCGAATAGGACGCAAGCACGGTACTGCACAACTGACATGCAGCCAGCACTGCTGTCTTGTGTGGTGACTGGGGTGCGTAATCTCACCTTAAACCTCAGGGCAATTTTTTAGTGGCAGCACCGCTGTCTCGTGTGGTTACTGGGGTGCGTAATCTCGCCTTAAACCTCAGGGCAATATTTTTGCTGCGGTTCTGTTGTGTAAAAAACAAAGCAGTACTAGGCTGTAGTGCTACCTTCCACTAACTGCTCCTTGCTCCCAATATCTGCATCTGAACATTTGCAACTATGGCAGAAAAATCCAAAATTCCTAAAAAGGCTGTTGTGAAGGGACGTGGACGTGGGGTTGTCATTGGTGCCCAACAAGGCACAGAGTCTGGGAGACCGAAGCAGGTTGATGCATTTAGGTTCCTGGCAAAATTTCCCAGTCTGGAACATAAACGGGTCTGGAAGCTAGAAGAACAAGTGCAGATATTGCCTTGGATGGCTGATAAGGCCTCAACGAAATGTTCTAGCAGCACCCAATCGTCCATGATAAAACAGTCTATTGTCCATACAGAGAATGCTGGGTCATCCTATTCTCAACCTTTTCCTAGTTCATCACCCTGTCAGGAGTCACAGGAAACATTTGACCCCAACCTTGGTCACTCCGAAGATCTGTTTGATCCATTTCCTTTCGTTGCCTCTGGCCTCTCACCACGCAACATTAAAGAGGAACGTGAGGGGGTATCGCCTGTTGATGATGGCCAAATATTTGAACCCCATGGCCAGAAGAAAGCCACTTTCATCCATGTGATATACCGGGCAAGGAGGTGGAGGCTGATGGTGATGACACACAGTTACCATCTGGCCAGTCGCCAATATCACCACGGAAGATGACATGGACGACGAGGTGGTCGATGATGAGACCACCGATCCGACCTGGATCATTGGCATGCATAGCCAGCACAGCAGCACAGAGGAAGAAGGTGGATATGTAGCAGCAACAAAGGCACCAAGGGTTACTGGTTTGAGCAGAGTGCGAAGTGTGTCAACTGTTGCCAAGAGCAATCCCTCTGTGCCCCAAGTCAAGACAAGGGTGCGTCCAGCAGCTGTCTGGAAATTATTTTCCAATAGTCCTTCTGAACCAAATGTTGTCATCTGTAGCATCTGCCATGTGAAGCTGAGCAGAGACAAGGGCAAAGGCAACCAAAGGACCACCAGTATGCGGAAACACAAGGCAGCCAAGCACCCTAGTCGGTGGGCTGAACAACAGGGTACCTAATCTGTGTCTGCGACTGCGGGTCAAAACACTGCCATGTCGCCTATGATACGTCCTTTCCAATCTGCTGGGCAGGAAGCAGGTGATCATCATACCTTTTGTTCACAAGCTGCGGTTGCGCAGACACAGGCCACAACAAGCTCATCCACTTGTTTGTCCCAGGAAAGCGTCCAATTGTCCGTGCCCCAGATGTATGAAAGGAGGCGTAAATACCAAGTCACGCACCCACAAGCACAAATACTGAATGCGCACATTGCCGAGTTACTAACCATGGAGATGTTGCCGTTTAGGCTTGTGGGGACACAGTCTTTCCGTGATCTTTTGGCTGTGGCTGCCCCACGATACTCGGTTCCCAGTCGGAACTATTTTTCCCGGTGTGCCGTCCCTGCGTTACACCAGCACGTCTTAAACAATCTAAAGCGTGCTCTCACCAACCAGGAAGGTCCATCTTACAAGAGACACGTGGACAAGTACTTGTGGCCAGGGACGATACATCTCTGTCATGGCACACTGGCTCAACAAGGTGGAGGGTGGGATAAAGTCTCAAACAGGACCATCAACACATATCCTACCCACGACACGAATAGTGGGCCCAACCTCAATCAGGGTTTCCACCTCATCATATACGTCCAGTCTCCCCTCTTCCTCCTCCTTCTCCTCGTTATCCTAAGTAGAATTACCTTCCACATCACTCCCAAGTTGGGAGCTGTGCAGCAACACATCAGCAAAGCGGCAACACGCTCTGCTGAAGCTGATCTACTTAGGTGAAACACCACACACTGCAGCAGAACTGTGGCAAGGACTAAAACAACAGACCGATCAGTGGCTCTCCCCACTGCAACTCCAACCTGGTCTGGTTGTCTGCGACAATGGGAGTAACCTGGTGGCAGCTTTAAAGCTCGGAAAGCTGGTACATGTGCCATGCATGGCTCACGTGCTGAACCTAGTGGTGCAGAAATTTATAAAAACATTCCCTGACTTGCCGTACCTACTTGAGAAGGTGCGCCGTATTTGCGCCCATTTTCGCCATTCCTCAACCGCTGTTGAGGGTCTCGCAGCGCTTCAAAAGCAATTTAATTTGCCAAACCACAGACTCATTTGCAACCTGCCAACACGGTGGAACTCAACATATCATATGTTGGCAAGGGTAAGTGAGCAGCAGAGGGCACTTGCTGAATGCCAGCTTAAACATGCCCCTCACACTGAGACTCAGCCAAGACACATAACAACTGTCGAGTGGGTGTGGATCGCTGATATTTGTGAGGTGCTTGATAACTTTGAGTACTGCACCAAGCTTGTGAGTGGTGATCAGGCTATTATCAGTGTAACTATGCTTATGCTATGTCTGCTGAAAAAATCACTGCAGAATCAAAAAATTGTATCTTCGCTTGCCCAGCAGCTGGGTATGGAGCAAGATTTCACAATGGGTGATCCTACCCAGCCCAGCCAATATCATCAGGTAACATTGGGGGATGAAGATGATGATGAAAATGAGGAGGGAGAGGACTTATTTTTCAGTGGTAGCTAGGGGACACCTCATGGTACAGAGGGGAATCCCAACCTCAGCTTCATATCTGTCCAGCAAGGGTGGGTTGGAGAGGAAGAGGTGGAGGAGGAGAGTCAGTGTGAGGAGAGGATGGGTATTGCTCCTCCTTCTGGAGTTACAGAAGATTTGCTTCTTTGCAGCTTGGCACACATGGCACACTTCATATCTGACTGTCTCTGCCAAGACCCTCACGTAATCCACATCTTCAATAGCAACCTATACTGGTTGTCCACCTTTCTAGACCCACGGTACAAGGACAAATTTCCTTCGCTACTGTTGCAGTCACCGAGGGGTTTCACAATGGAATCCTTCAAGAAGGCCATTGTTGATCATTTGATGGCAACAGCTCGCTCAGACACCACTGCTAGCAGAGGTACCAGCTCTGTGCAACAGCATGCATTAACCTCTTCGTGACCCAGCCTTTTTTGACCCTATTGACCTGGCCATTTTTTGCAATTCTGACCAGTGTCCCTTTATGAGGTAATAACTCTGGAACGCTTCAACGCATCCTAGTGATTTTCAGATTGTTTTTTCGTGACATTTTGGGCTTCATGCTAGTGGTAAATTTAGGTCGATAATTTTTGCATTTATTTGTGAAAAAAAAACGGAAATTTGGCAAAAATTTTGAAAATGTCACAATTTTCACATTTTTAATTTATATTCTGTTAAACCAGAGAGTTATGTGACACAAAATAGTTAATAAATAACATTTCCCACATGTCTACTTTACATCAGCACGATTTTGGAAACAAATTTTTATTTTGTTAGGAAGTTATAAGGGTTAAAAATTGACCAGCGATTTCTAATTTTTACAACAAAATTTACAAAAACATTTTTTTTAGGCACCACCTCACATTTGAAGTCACTTTGAGGGGTCTATATGGCAGAAAATACCCAAAAGTGACATCATTCTAAAAACTGCACACCTTAAGCTACTCAAAACTACATTCAAGAAGATTGTTAACCCTTCAAGTGCTTCACAGGAGCTAAAGCAACGTGGAAGGAAAAAATGGACATTTTAATTTTTCCAACAAAAATTTTCTTTTAGCATCAATTTTTTCATTTTCACATGGGTAACAGGATAAAATGGATCTTAAAATTTGTTGGGCAATTTCTCCTTAGTACACCAATACCACTGTTTGGGCGCACGGAAGGGTCAGAAGGGAAGGAGCGCTATTTGCCTTTTGGAATGGAAAATATGCTGGACTATTTAGCGGTTGCAATGTCACGTTTGGAGAGTCACTGTGTGCCTAAATACTGGAGCTTCCTCACAACTGACACCATTTTGGAAACTAGACCCTCCAAGGAACTTATCTAGATGCATAGTGAGCACTTTGATCCCCCAGGTGCTTCACAAATTGATCCGTAAAAAAAAAAGGACTTCTTTTCACAAAAAATGTCTTTTAGCCTCAGTTTTTTCATTTTCACATAGGCAACAGGATAAAATGGATCCTAAAATTTATTGGGCAATTTCTCCTGAGTACACAGATACCTCATATGTGGTCATAAACCACTGTTTGGGCGCACAGCAGGGCCCGGAAGAAAAGGTGCACCATTTGACTTTTTGAATGGAAAATTAGCTCCAATCGTTAGCGGACACCATGTCGCATTTGGAGAGCCTCTGTGTACCTAAACATTGGAGCTCCCCCACAAGTGACCCCATTTTGGAAACTAAACCCCCAAGGAACTTATCTAGATGTGTCGTGGGCACTTTGAACCCCCAAGTGCTTCACAGAAGTTCATAACGCAGAGCAGTGAAAATAAAAAATCATTTTTTTTCCTCAAAAATGATTTTTTAGCCTATTTTTTATTTTCACAAGGCTAACAGGAGAAATTGGACCACAAAAGTTGTTGTGCAATTTGTCCTGAGTACACTGATACCCCATATGTGGGGGATACCACTGTTTGGGCACATGGGAGAGCTCAGAAGGAAAGGAGCACGATTTTGGAATGCAGACTTTGATGGAATGTTCTGCGGGTTTGCAGAGCCCCTGATGTGCCTAAACAGTAGAAAACCCCCACAAGTGACCCCATTTTGGAAACTAGACCCCCCCAAGGAGCTTATCTAGATATGTAGTGAGCACTTTGAACCCCCAAGTGCTTCACAGAAGTTTATAAACGCAGAGCTATGAAAATAAAAAATATTTTTCCTCAAAAATGATTTTTTAACCCGTTATTTTTTATTTTCACAAGGATAACAGGATAAATTGGACCTCTAAGGTTGTTGCTCAGTTTGTCCTGAGTATGCTGCTACCCCATATGTGGGGGGGAATCACTGTTTGGGTGCACGGCAGGGCTCAGAATGGAAGGAGCGCCATTTGACTTTTTGAATGGAATATTAGCTCCAATCATTAGTGGACACCATGTCATGTTTGAAGAGCCCCTGTGTGCCTAAACTTTGGAGCTCCCCCACAAATGACCCCATTTTGGAAAGTAGACCCCCTAAGGAACTTATCTAGATGCATAGTGACACTTTGAACCCCTAGGTGCTTCACAGAAGCGTATAACGCAGAGCCGTGAAAATAAAAATAATTTTTTTTCCTCAAAAAATGATTTTTTGGCACGCTATTTTTTATTTTCACAAAAATAACTTTCGGGGCTCGGAAGTGAAGTAGTGATGTTTTGAAATGCCGACTTGATGGAATGGTCTGCGGGAGTCATGTTACGTTTGCAGAGCCTCTGACTAAACAGGGGAAACCCCCACAAGTGACCTCATTTTGGAAACTAGACCACCCAAGGAACTTATCTAGATGTGTGGTGAGCACTTTGAACCCCCAAATGTTTCATAGAAGTTTATAATGCAGAGCTGTGAAAATAAAAAATCATTTTTTCCCTCAAAAAATGATTTATTAGTCAGCAATTTTTTATTTTCACAAGGGTAACAGGATAAATTTGACCCCAAAAGTTGTTGTACAGTTTGTCGTGAGTACGCTGGTACCCCATATGTGGGGGGGAACAACTGTTCGGGCACACGTCGGGGCTCGGAAGGGAAGTAGTGACGTTTTGAAATGTCGACTTTGATGGAATGGTCTGCGGGAGTCATGTACGTTTGCAGAGCCCCTGATGTGCCTAAACAGTAGAAACTCACCACATGTGACCCCATTTTGTAAACTAGACCACTCAAGGAACTTATCTAGATTTGAGGTGAGCACTTTGAACCCCCAAGTGCTTCACAGAAGTTTATTATGCAGAGCTGTGAAAATAGAAATCATTTTTTTCCCTAAAAAATTATTTTTAGCCCACAATTTTTTATTTTTACAAGGGTAACAGAAAAATTGGACCCCAAAAGTTGTTGTCCAGTTTGTCCTGAGTACGCTGGTTCCCCATATGTGGGGGGAACCACTGTTCGGGCACACGTCGGGGCTCGGAGGGGAAGTAGTGACGTTTTGAAAAACCGACTTGATGGAATGGTCATTTTTTTTTCCACAAAAATCATTTTTTTATCCCCCAAATTTTTTATTTTCCCAAGGTTAACAGGAGAAATTAGACCCCCAAAGTTGTGCAATATTTCCTGAGTATGCTGATACCCCATATGTGGGGGTAAACCACTGTTTGGGCACATGTCGGGGCTCGGAATGGAGGGAGCGCTGTTTGACTTTTTGAACGCAAGATTGGCTGGAATAAATCGTGGTGCCATGTCGCGTTCGGAGACCCCATGATGTGCCTAAACAGTCGAAACCCCTCAATTCTAACTCCAACACTAACCTCAACACACCCCTAACCCAAACCCAGCCCTAATCATAACCCTAACCCCAACACACCCCAAACCCTAATCCCAACTCAAACCCTAACCACAACCTAACCCTAATCCCAACCCACTCCTAACCCTAATCTTAACCCTAATTTCAACCGTAACCCTAATTCCAACTCTAACACTAATTCCACCCCTAGCCCTAATTCCACCCCTAGCCCTAATTCCACCCCTAGCCCGAATTCCAACCCTAGCCCGAATTCCAACCCTAGCCCAAATTCCAACCATAACCCGAATTCCAACCCTAACCCGAATTCCAACCCTAACCCTATCTCTAACCCTAACCCTATCTCTAACCCTAAACCTATCTCTAACCCTAACCCTAATTCCAACCCTAACCCTAATTTTAACCCTAATGGAAAAATAAAAAAAATTTTTATTTTAGTATTTGTGCCCGTTTTGGGGGTGATAAACGGGGGGTGTATTTACTTTTTTTTTCATTTTGATCACTGTAAGAGTTTATCACAATGATCAAAATGAAAAATGAATGGGCAGCCGGCAAATTCATGGGCGCCGCCATCATGTGGACATCCACTACGTCGGTTCAAAGGGTTATTGGGGTGCGTGTAACTTTGGGGCAGGGCAGGCCTCGCAGGCAAGGCATAGGCTAACATTATGGGAGTAGCACATGCGCCCACCATTTTCCAAGATGGCGGCGCCCATAATCCAGGACGGCGGGACCCCGGGAGCCACAGCAGGACATCAGAGGTACCGGGGGGGTGAGGGGGGATCGGAAGGTGGGGGGATCGGAGGGAAGGGGAGGGGGAGCAGATGATGATGCAGCGACCGATCACCACCGTCCTTCGGTGGTGGGGGCCTATCGCCCCCGCCAGTCGGTGTGGGGGGGTCGGGTCTCAGTGTCCAGCCATGTCCGATGCTATTGCAGCATCGGCCATGGCTGGATTGTAATATTTCACAAAATTTAATTGGTGAGATATTACAAATCGCTCTGATTGGCTGTTTCACTTTTAACAGCCAATCAGAGCAATCGTAGGCACGTGGGGGCTAAGCCACGCCCCCTGGGGTTAACTCTAAAGGGTCCTATGTGTGCGGGTCGGATGACCTTTCAGTGACCCCGGTCACCCGACCCGCAGGTGGGTAATCAATTCATGACGCCACATAGGCATCATGGGTCATATTGGCACGACTTTTCATGATGCCTACGTGGCGTCAAAGGTCGGGAAAGGGATAATGGGGAGAGACACGCCAAGCAGGTCCAAATGAGGTGGTGGTAAAATGTCCACAAACTGGGCCATTTTCAATAAACCAGCTCATCACCAAGGACTAACTGGAACAGTGGCAATGTCAAGAAGGGAGAAGTTGAACAAGATGGTCAATGACTATCTAAGTGACCTTACCTGCGTCCATCCTGATGCTTCTGTACCATTTAATTACTGGGTATCCAAGCTGCATAGTTGGCCCGACCTCTCCTTTTATGCCTTGGAGGTGCTGGCCTGCTCTGCTGCTAGTGTGATGTTAGAGCGTGTTTTCGGTGACGCTGGGACAATCATCACAGATACACGCACACGGTTGACTACAGAGAATGCAGACAGGCTGACTCTGATAAAATTTAACAAGGACTGGATGTCGCAACAGTATTTAAGCCCTCCAGATGACAGTATCCCAACCTAAAGTCACCCAAAAGGTTATTTTTTAAAAAATTGGTGATCACATCCATCCTTTCCCATACAAGCCCCTTTTATTCTTTTTACACATGTTTTAAAATCCTGCTTCTGCCACATGTATCTCATGGTCAATAAGCTAAAAACAATGTTACATAAATTAATATTTCCCATTGGAGGCATTTGTGATGAGAGTGAGACCTTTCTTCCTTCATCAACCATGGTATTATGCCCCTTGGGCTAATTTTTGGAGTCACTATGGCTATGCCTGGACACTGGCCACTGCAACCTCTATGCTAGTCTTCCTAGCTTCATCATAATTGTTTGGCCCTTCAGACCTGTCTTGCTTGTTTGGCCACCGCATCTGGAGGCACGTTTGCCCCTCTCCTATATACTGACAAGCTCATTTCCTTAGAGAGATCATTCTCCTCAATGCCTAAAGCACCATCGTCCTTTCTGATAGATGCTCTACACAATCTATATGCAACACGTAACTGAAGAAGGACACATTGACCGAAACGTCTTTTTTCGTGTACTACAATAAACCGCCTTACAAATATCTTTAAGTTGAGTGCTAGGTTCATATTTGTTGTGTATTATATTAAGCACCATCTTTCATCTCGTTTATTTGCTTATTGTTTTCCCACCTGTAGTTTATAAGGGTCATTTAGGGCTAGTCTGGGACAGCCGCCGTGGAGTGGGGGCGCCAAATCGTATCTTTTAGGGTGCCACCCTCCACTGTCAGGAAGGGATAGCAGGCTAGTGTAGGGCTATCGTAGGTTATTATTGTATAGAGTTTGTTAATTGTGTTATTGCACTAGGGGGGTGTTTTTTACCTTAATTTATTAAAGTTTCATATTTTTAAAGGGATTATATGATTGCACACAGTGGAACAACAAGGCCAGTAGTCCAAGCTTTATTATTGTGAACCCCTTGTGATGATGATGATGAGCGGCTTCTTCCTGCGTTAACCATCACACAGTCCCTAGGGCATATCGCTCTCCTTACACCACTTACAGATTTAGCTGTCAGAAGATCGCCTCCATCATCACTCGCTCTTACGGCACATCTGAGATATTACTGGCACTGCGTAAGTGGCGTACGAGTCCCGCTCTGCCGGCAAAAAACCAAAGGACTTCAAATAGTGTTTTGTACATTCTAGTGAAACAGTGGTGTAAAACCACTCGTGCAGCCCCTGACCAGGTGCCCCCATGTTATATACATTTGTTTACAGCATACATTTTTTTAACATTTACACATTTTTTAGCCTTTTTCTCAGCCCCCAGACTGCTTTGTAGGGTCCAGCAGACAATTACTCACATTTTCCAATGACTATCATTGGACTCGCTAATCGTACCGAATACCCGAGTATTACGGTATACTCGGTATGAATATAGTGAGCCGAATACTTCAGTACTCGCTCATCCCTAGAGAAAAGCAGAAAGAATCTTGTTGGCATGTGACCTTAAGTGTGAATGCTCGGGTGCTCGACCCAAGCAACGAGCCCAATGCAACTATGTAGGAAACCCAAGCATTTTTGCAGCGACCCCCCAGGGGTCTTTTTATAGTCTGAAAACATCAGAAATCGATGGGAACAGTGCTGAAATGACATGGGTACATCATGCTGTGAACAATGTTGTCTGAGTTTTGCACCACTTTTCAGGGCGCACAATCAAACATACAAAAATGAAACCAAAATTGATTTTCCTGGGAAATATGTTAATGAACATCCTTTCCAGGGTAATAATTTGAATGTAAAGACAAATAAATAACCCAAAACAAAAATGTTCCTCCATCACTTTGGGCTATGTTCACACGTAGCGTAGCATAGCGTTTTTGATGCGGTTTCCAACTTTAGCACTGCTTTCAACCAAGCCAAATGCATGTCATTTTAGCATTTTACAACCTTAACTTGCCATGTGGTGTGTGACACATCATCAGACACATCCTGTTTCATTTATGAAAGAGGGACTGTTAAAGGAGAAGGGCCATCAGGCGGAATTTAATCTTCTTAAAGGGACAGCAGTTTGTGGTCAGTGGTCATTGATGCCAAAGGAGGAGAGGATCTGTAGTAGGGTGCAGTGGTCAACTGTGTTGAAAGCAGAGGACAGGTCTAGAAGGAGGAGCCACTCTTAATTTTGGTCAGGGCTGTCTCAGTGGAGTGATGGGGGCAGAAACCAGATTGTAGATTGTCAAAGTGCAAGTTAGATGAGAGGTGGGAGTAAAGTTCAGGAAGAAAGTTATTGCTTATGCATTAAATGCAAGGCCTGCCCCAAATTTGGGAAAAACCCAATAACCCATTGAACAGACATCCTGGATGGACACATGAAATCAAAGTTTCCATTTTTCTTAATTAGCTACTCCCATAATGTTAGCCTATGCCTTGCCTGCGAGGCCTGCCCTGCCCCAAAGTTACACGCACCCCAATAACCCTTTGAACCGACGTACTGGATGTCCACATGAAACCAAAGTTCCAATTATTCATTTGGTACTCCCATAATGTTTGCCCATGAAGTAAATGCAAGGCCTTCTCCAAATTGGATGCACCCCAATAACCCTTTGAAGAGATGTCCTGGATGGCCATATGAAACCAAAGTTCCTATTATTCATTTGATACTTCCATAATGTTTGCCCATGAAGTGAATGCAAGGCCTACTGCAAAGTTGGATGTACCCCAATAACCCTTTGAACAGACGTCCTGGATGGCCACATGAAACCAAAGTTCCCATTATTCATTTGGTACTCCCATAATGTTTGCCCATGAGGTGAGAGCAAGTGTTGAGGCTAAAGAACCTGCATTGGAGCATTGCAGTGCTGAGGTTGAAGAAACTGCAGTGGAGAATTGCATTGATGAGCCTAAAGAACCAGCAGTGGAGCATTGCAGTGTTGAGGCTGAAGACCCTGCAGTGGAGCATTGCAGTGTTGAAGCTGAAGACCCGGCATTGGAGCATTGCACAGTTGAGGCTGAAGACCCAGCAGTTGAGCATTTAAGTGTTGAGGTTGAACATCCGACAGTGGAGCATTGCAGTGTTGAGCCTAAACAACCAGCAGTGGAGAATGGCAGTGTTGAGGCTGAAGAACTGGCAGTGGAGCATTGTAGTGTTGAGTAGAGTTGAGCGAAACGGGTCGGAAAATTTCAAAAGTCGCCGACTTTTGGCAAAGTCCGGTTTCATGAAATGAAACCCGACCCTAGGATGAGGTCGGCCACGAGGTCGGCGACTTAAGCCCCAAAGTCGGGTTTCAAAAGTTTGTTTTGCGCTCTTTTTCAGCCAATCAGGATCCACGGACACTGTGGGCAACGTGATGACATAGGCAGGGGTCATCGCCATCTTTCAGAAGGGCATGCAAGTGATTGGCTTGCTTTGGTGGGTGTCACAGGGGGTATAAAAGGGCGTGCACGCCGACCGTCATGTTACTCATGCTGATCTCAGAATAGGGATAGCTGCTGCTGATGATGATTTTGTAGGGAGAGCGTTAGGCAGGGAAGAAGACACCAAAAACTGCTTCTGTTGCTAGCGATTTTGCCTGTACAACACACCAGTCACTGTGTGGGCAGTGCAAGTGGAGGCTATATTTTGCTGGATCAGTGGTGTTGGTTGTTAGGCTGCCTTCTAAGGTTTCCTGATGGCTGCATTGCTGTTTACCCACTGCTCTGCAAACTGCTTTTTTAAAAGCAATCCAATCTAATATCCAATTTTTTTTTTGTCCTGGTGAGGTACTGAGCATGCATTTTTTCACACCATACAGCGGTGCACACTCCTCACACAGTACCGTGTAACGGCTGTTATCACAGCCACAGTGAAGCTATCTGTGTGTCACTCTGTAAGGATAAGTCGAGGACATGTTCCGTTCTTACAGACCTGCACCTTCTAGTTTTGTCTAGCTTTCAAACAGTTAAATATATTTGCTGTTTGATCACATTCAAAACTATAGAGAGACAGCGTGTGTCAGTCCGTATACTTAAAAAACATGGAGCTTGACAATTTTCCGTACACTGGACAGCCGTGTACGTGCACGCTCCTCTCTCAGTACCATGTAACGGCTGTTATCACGGCCACTGTGAAGCTATCTGTGTGTCGCTCTGTAAGGATAAGTCGAGGACATGTTCCGTTCTTACAGACCTACACTCTAGGGAGATTCCTATTCTGCCCAATTCTATATACACCTTGTAGTTTGTCATACACTAGCCAATTTTTGCCTGTGACATAGCGCTGTGAAATTCAGTGGGCCTCACACAATCCAAAAGTGTCCAGTGTCCACAAGTGTGTGCTGAAATTCAAAATCTCCATTATCCTCTAGTCACATTTTTCACACCTGCGACATTAATCCTGTGACATAGCGCTGTGATATTCAGTGGGCCTCACACAATCCAAAAGTGTCCAGTGTCCACAAGTGTGTGCAGAAATTCAAAATCTCCGTTATCCTCTAGTGACATTTTTCACACCTGCGACATCGAGCCTGTGACATAGCGCTGTGATATTCAGTGGGCCTCACACAATCCAAAAGTGTCCAGTGTCCACAAGTGTGTGCAGAAATTCAAAATCTCCGTTATCCTCTAGTGACATTTTTCACACCTGCGACATCGAGCCTGTGACATAGCGCTGTGATATTCAGTGGGCCTCACACAATCCAAAAGTGTCCAGTGTCCACAAGTGTGCGCAGAAATTCAAAATCTCCATTATCCTCTAGTGACATTTTTCACACCTGCGACATCGAGCCTGTGACATAGCGCTGTGATATTCAGTGGGCCTCACACAATCCAAAAGTGTCCAGTGTCCACAAGTTTGTGCAGAAATTCAAAATCTCCCCTGTCCTATAGACACCTTGTACCTTGTTTTACATTACTATATAGTTTGTTGGATTTTGTCTACATTTCTACCAAAAATGAGGAAGGCTGGTGGAAGAGGCCGTGGAATTGGGCGGGGGTTGGCAGCTGGTAATGATGGTATTGGTGGTGGATCTGATGGTAGTGGCAAAAGCAAAATAGGACCGAATGCAGGAGGCGTTGAGCCTGCGTCATCGTCTGGCTCCAGAAGGCCTCGAAGGCTTAGTTTTCTAGGAGTTGGCAAACCGCTTTTAAAGCCAGAGCTTCAGGAAAATGTTTTGTCTTACATTGCTGACTCAGCCTCCAGCTCTATCGCCTCCTTCTGAAGTTGTAAAAAATAAAAGCACTGAGTCGTCATTGGAGGCTCATGTTCATGAACCACACCTTTCCTTGTGTCCTTCACCCCAACCAAGATTGAAGGATGACGCAGGCCATACTACAAATTACTCCATGAAGCTGTTTTCACATACCATGCCTGGATTATCAAGTGAAATGGTGAATTACCCAGGCCAAGATGAATCTGACATGGAGTGCACTGATGCACAGCCACTGATAGATGATTCTGCTGGTACATTCACTCAGAGCACTACATTGTCCTCGCAGTGTACAGAGCCAGATTCTGACCCTGATGAGACTCAGGTGCCCCTTCCCGCACACTATACCACCATACACGGTGACACAGAGGAAGGTGCACATGACATTGAAGAGGAGGTGATGGATGACCCAGTTATTGACCCAGATTGGCATCCATTGGGTGAAGAGGGTGCTGCTTCCAATAGCTCAGATGAGGAGGAGGAGCATCCACAGCAGACATCGACATCGCAACAGCTGTTATCTGGCAGGCCCAGAGCACTCCAAAGACAGGTTCCAAAAATCAAAAGAGTTGCTGGACAGCTTGTCCAGAGGGTCAAAATATCACAGCGTGCTAGGCCGCAAAATGTCTGCCAAAGTAGGAAGAGTGCAGTGTGGCACTTTTTTGAACAAAATCCTCATGATCAGGCCAAGGTTATCTGTAAGAAGTGCGCAAAGACCTTTAGCCGAGGGAAAAATCTGAAAAATTTGAATACCAGTTGCATGCTTAGACATTTAACCAGCATGCACTTGCAAGCGTGGACACAACACTAAACTTCAAGTACCACATGTGCAACTGATCACAAAGAAGGTAGTCAGCAACGCTACATTGTTTCCCCCGGTTTTAGGAAGTTTCGCCCCCAGCAGTTCACCCCCAGCAGTTCGCCCCCCAGCAGTTTGCCCCCAGCTGTTCGCCCCCAGGTACACTTCGCCCCCGAACATTTCGCCCCCAGCATTTCGCCCCCAGGTTGTTTCGCCCCCGCACATTTCGCCCCCAGCAGTTCGCCCCCGGATGTTTTGACACCGGATGTTTCGCCCCAGCAGTTCGCCCCCAGCAGTTCGCCCCCAGATGTTTCGCCCCCAGCAGTTTGCCCCCGGATGTTTTGCCCCTGGATGTTTCGCCCCCCAGCAGTTCGCCCCAGCAGTTCGCCACCGGATGTTTCGCCCCCGGATGTTTCGCCCCCAGCAGTTCGCCCCCACAGTTCGCCCCCGGATGTTTCACCCCTGGATGTTTCGCCCCCAGCAGTTTTCCCCCGGATGTTTCACCCCCACAGTTCGCCCCCGGATGTTTCGCCCCTGGATGTTTCGCCCCCAGCAGTTCGCCCCCAGCAGTTCGCCCCCGGATGTTTTGCCCCCGGATGTTTTGCCCCCAGCAGTTCGGCCTCGGATGTTTCGTCCCCAGATGTTTCGCCCACAGGAGTTTTCCCCCGGATGTTCGCCCCCGGATGCTTCGCCCCCAGCAGTTCACCCCCGAATGTTTCGCCCTCAGCAGTTCGCCCCCAGCAGTTCGCCCCCGGATGTTTCGCCCCCGGATGTTTCATCCCCAGTGTCAGAACAAAAAGAAGAGCATTTTCTTCTTTTCGTTCTGCTGCAGGTTAGCAGAATGCGGCATTACAGAAGCGAACGGGCGGCCTGTAGTGCATATGTAGCGGAAGTGTGAAAGCACCCTTATGCTTCCACTGTTTTAGAACTCCAAAGCACGTGCTTTACTGGCATTTTTCAGAGCGCTTGGTAATGACCCATAAGATACAGGCTATTGATGAACGCTAAGTGCTCAAAAATAGCTCCTGTAATAAAATAAAAAGAGCTGGCCGAAGCAACACCTCGCTTTTCTAGCCATTGACTTATCTACTATATAATTGTCTAAGGGTCACTTTCGTCTTTCTGTCTGTAACGTTTTATTCGTATATTCATTGGTCGCGGCGTCTGTCTGTCATGTAAATCCAAGTCGCTGATTGGTCATGGGCGTTTTGCCACGACCAATCAGCGACGGTCACAGTCTGCCATAAAAATGGCCGCTGCTTCACTGCCCTGCACTCACGGCTGACCGCTCACACAGGGTTAATGCCAGCGTTAACGGATCGTGGTGTACCGCACTCCGTTAATGCTGCTATTAACTCTGTGTGACCAACTTTTCGCTATTGATGGTGCCTATGGTGTAATGTTAAAAAATAATAGTAAAAAAAAGAAGTTATTCTCACCCCCTCCAACGTCACGCTGTCCTCCGCGCCTCTCTCCGATGCACGCCGTGCCTTCCGGTCCGAACGATGCTATTCGTCCAGGACCTGCGATGATGTCACGGTCATGTGACCGCGACGTCATCGCAGGTCCTACGCTCAGAACGGAAGCCACCGCCAGCACTGCAGAGAGGCGCGAGGACTTCAGGGCCCGTGACTGAGGTGAGTATATCTTTATTATGTTTTTTTACACACAAATATAGTGCCCACATTACTAGACTACGTGGACAGTGCAATATACTACGTGACCAGTGCAATATACTATGTTGGCTGGCCAATATACTACGTGCGCTGTGCAATTTACTACGTGAACTGTGCAATTTACTACGTGCGCTGTGCAATTTACTACGTGGACTGTGCAATTTACTACGTGCGCTGTCCAAAATACTACGTCAGCTGTCCTATATACTACGTGGCCCGTGCAATGTACTACGTGGACTGTCCAATATACTACATAACCTGTGCAACATACCACGTGGCTGTGCCTTCTAGAATACCCGATACGTTAGAATCGGACCACCATCTAGTATATTCAAAATTGGCAATCTTCTTTGTGATTTTCCATTGCTTAGCACTTGGGAAAGTGGCTACTGTGAAAGCGGTCTTAGGGCTAAAACACAAGGCCGAAATTCCCTGCCTAATTTGGGGTCGAAACATCTGGGGGCAAAAAGCAGGGGGCGAACTGCTGGGAGCGAAACATCCGGGGGCGAAACATCTGGGGGCGAACTGCTGGGGGCGAAACATCCGGGGACGAACTGCTGGGGGCGAAACATCTGGGGGCGAACTGCTGGGGGCGAAACATCCGGGGGCGAACTGCTGGGGGCGAAACATCCGGGGGCGAACTGCTGGGGGCCAAACATCGGGGCAAAACATCCGGGGGCGAAACATCCGGGGGCGAACTGCTGGGGGCGAAACATCCGGGGGCGAACTGCTGGGGGCCAAACATCAGGGCAAAACATCCGGGGGCGTACTGCTGGGGGCGAAACATCCGGGGGCGAAACATCCGGGGGTGAACTGCTGAGGGCAAAACATCCGGGGGCGAACTGCTGGGGGCGAAACATCCGGGGGCGAACTGCTGGGGGCCAAACATCGGGCCAAAACATCCGGGGGCGAACTGCTGGGGGCGAAACATCCGGGGGCGAAACATCCGGGGGCGAACTGCTGGGGGCCAAACATCCGGGGGCGAACTGCTGGGGGCCAAACATCGGGGCAAAACATCCGGGGGCAAACTGCTGGGGGCCAAACATCCGGGGGCAAAACATCCGGGGGCGAAACATCCAGGGGCGAAATATCCTGGGGCGAACTCCTGGGGGCGAAACATCCGGGGGCGAAACATCCGGGGGCGAACTGCTGGGAGTGAAACATCCGGGGGCGAAACATCCGGGGGCGAAATGTGCGGGGGCGAAATGTGCGGGGGTGAAACATCCAGGGGAGAAATATCCGGGGGCGAACTGCTGGGGGCGAAACATCCGGGGGCGAAACATCCGGGGGCGCAACATCTGGGGGCGAACTGCTGGGGGCGAAATGTTCGGGGGCGAAGTGTACCTGGGGGTGAACTGCTGGGGGCGAACTGCTGGGGGCGAAATGCTGGGGGCGAACTGCTGGGGGCGAAACTTCCAACTCCCGTTTCCCCCACTGTAAGCCCACCGGTTAGCACAGCAGCAAATGTTGAGGTGTCGTTGCAAGGCCACAGCAGTCAGGGAATCCCACTGTTATATCAACGAAAGACTGAATCTAGGCTATCAGAAAGAACACTCCATCACCATCATCAACCCTCTCTCAGTCCGCCCTGTCCACCGCTACTTCCACCATATGCAGCTCTCAAGTCCAGCTCACCCTCCCAGACACTATGAGTAGGTCAAGAAAGTACTCAGTCTCTCATCCGCGTACACTGGATTTGAACGCCCACATTGCCAAACTAATCTCGTTAGAGATGATGCCCTATCGCTTGGTGGAAAGCGCAGCTTTCCGCGAACTCATGGCCTATGCAGTACCACGCTATGACCTACCCAGTCGCCACTTCTTCTCTCGCAAAGCCATCCCAGCCCTCCACCATCATGTGAAAGACCGCATTGTCCATGCACTCAAGCAGTCAGTGAGTGGAAAGGTGCACCTCACAACTGATGCATGGTCCAGTCGGCATGGCCAGGGCCGTTACGTGTCCATCACTGCGCACTGGGTTAATGTGGTGGATGCAGTGTCCACAGGGGACAGCGGTGGTGGGACAGTGCTGCCTAGCCCACGGTATAGGAAACAGTTGGCTGTAGGCGTTTGACCCTCCTCCTCCTCCTCCTCCTCCTCCTCCAGAAGCGAAAGCTCGTCCACAGAGCGCAGTCGTACGAGCACTCCATCTGCAGCTGTCACTGTTGCACACAATGTGTCCCCCTATCGAGCAGCTAGTGGAAAGCGTCAGCAGGCTGTGTTGCAGATGATGTGTTTGGGCGACAGACACACCGCCGAGGTGCTGGCCGAGTACTTTCAGAGACAAACTGAGTCATGGCTGGGCAGTGTACATCTTGAGGCAGGCAAGGTAGTTAGTGATAACGGCCGTAATTTTGTGGCAGCCATAGCCCTTTCAAAACTCAGCCACATACCTTGCTTGGCTCACACCTTGAACCTGGTGGTGCAGTGCTTCCTCAATAATTATCCGGAGTTAACAGCCCTGCTACAGAGGGTGCGAAGACTGTGCGCGCACATCCGCCGGTCGCCTGTACACTCCATTCGTATCCAGAAGCTGCAGCGATTGCTCCACCTTCCCAACCACGGCCTCATTATCGACATTGCAACAAGGTGGAACTCCACCCTGTACATGGTTGAGCGGCTGTGCGAGCAGAGGCAGGCCATAATGCATTTGTGGGAGGATACACGGCCAGGCACTTTGAGAGCAGACATGGAGTTGACAGGTGTGCAGTGGTCGAAGCTGAAAGACCTGTGTAAAGTCCTTCAGTGTTTTGAGGAATGCACATGGCTGGTAAGGGTAGACAACGCCATCCTAAGCATGAGTATCCCACTTATGCGTCTGCTCATGCAAGCTTTGACGCACCTTAAGGAGCAGGCGTCCGCAGCCAATGTTGACGAGGAGGAAGAGGTGGAGGGAATCCTTGATGACATTCAGCCATTGTCTGCTCAGGGACCTCTCCTGGACGAGGTGGAGGAAGAAGAGGAGGAGGAGGATGATGATGGGGATGATTACTTAGGGGAGGAGGATGCATCTCGTGGGGTAAGTGAAAATGTTGGCGTGGCAAGGTCTGGTACAGGGTTTGTGCGTGACTGGAGGCATGTGGATTTGCCAGAAAGTGCTCCTCCACCCAGCACTCGCAGTGCATCATTGACACCGGGAACATTGGCCCACATGTCAGATTATGCCTTGCAGATCCTAAAAAGGGACCCATGCATTGCCAAAAAGATGAATGATGACGACTACTGATTGGCCAGCATCCTGGATCCACGCTATAAAGGCAAATTACAAAACATCATGCAACAGGAGAACCTTGACCTAATATTGGCTACTAAACAAGCAACTCTGGTTAACCGGTTGGTTGAGGCATTCCCAGCACACAGCAGGGGTGATGGTTCTCACACAAGCCGTACAGGCCGGGGGCAGCTTGGCAGAAGTGTTCGTGGTGCACACAGCAGAAGTGGCCTTGGAGACAGGGGTTTTATGACAATGTTGTGGACTGATTTTTCACGGACCGCTCACACAACTGGTAATACTACATCGATGGAAAGTGACAGGAGACAGCAGTTGTCAACTATGGTTAACAACTACTTTTCCTCCCATATCGATGTTCTCCCACACAGGTCATTCCCCTTTGACTATTGGGCCGCTAAACTGGACACCTGGCCTGAATTGGCAGAATATACCTTACAGGAGCTCGCTTGCCCAGCTGCAAGTGTGCTATCGGAAAGAGTCTTCAGTGCAGCGGGATCAATCCTGACAGAAAAAAGGACCCGTCTGTCAACCCAAAATGTGGATGATCTAACCTTCATTAAAATGAACCATGCATGGGTTTCCAAGGATTTTGTCCCACCTTCCCTTGATGACACATAGGTTGCCAGAAAAATGGCTTGCTTTGGTCCTCCTCCTATTCCGCGAACTTGACCTATTTCGCCTTTTGCAGCACCTGAATGACCCACATCTACATATGCCACTTTGCAAACCTCCCTAAGTGGGCTGGGGTTACCACCTAGCGCACAAAACCGTGCGAGTGCCGTTGCCCTGGACAGGTGGGTAGGCCAACTCTTGGGAGCGGGCACTGGCATAGGGTCCCTCATAGTGCAATCAAGTGTCTCTGACAGTGGTGGTGCACACCCGCCATCAGACACACCGCCGTACTATGAGGGGCCCAGTGCCAGTACCGACGCCCACGAGTGTGCCCCCCTTGCTTGGGCAGGGCCCAAGCATTTGTAATGTTTACCTCTCCCTGCTCCTCCGCTGTGTAGTCTGGGCTGTCAAATCCTTCACTGGGACTGCCACTACAAATTGATTGAACTGAAAGATGATGGTTAAGGTATAGCTATGCCCTGTCCTGCTGGTCAGGCTCTAGCTCCAGATGATCAGTGGCTTCCATTTCTTATGGACGTCGACTCACAATTACATGCAGTGGTGGTTTATCATCAGCTTTCACAGTTTTCCTACTCACAAACGTGTGACATTCCGGCGCACATTTCAAAATGTGCCCTCTCATGCCAATCAAATATAATCGCCTACGGGCTGTTGCTTCTGTCTTTTGCACTCCAAAGTTACGTGACAGATCATGATAGCCAGTGAGCACCATGCTTACATCGCTCCCTGTGATAAAAATTGGATTGAGATGAGTAACAGTGATGGAATCAACGGAAGTGCGATACAGCAAGACTTTATTCACAAAAAAATGTTTTCACTGTCTCAACACATAAATTAATTGAGGGTCAGCATCGCCTATGAGAATTGTGATGGAAGTTTTTCCCGTGAATAATAATTCCTAGATTTCTGCAATCAATAGCCTTTATGTCACTAATTGTATGCATCTCATTTCCTATTGCGGAGAGGCTGGACTGTATTACTGAGACAGAAATATATATGAAGATTTAAAAATAACACCAAAAGTATATAGCTGTGTATGCCTCAAACGCATTTCCTTTTTTCCACTTTTTAGATTGCTGTGTAATCCATACTGAGAACACGGAGATTTTACATGTTTAAACTATGCTATATATACCTGCTATCCAGTGATAAAGTACCCTTTCTCAACTTTGTACAATCTGGTCAAATCCATACTGGGTCTGAGAACATCTGAGTCTGCCTCCTGATCTATAGACATATATTTTTAATGTGTAAACTAGGCTACATATATACGTGTTATCCGGTGAAACTGTACCCTTTATCAACTTTCTACAATGTTGTTGAATCCATACTTGGCCTGAGAACGGCTGCCGAGCTGTTAAGCAAGCTACAGCACCTGTGGTTTGGACACGTAATTTTTTCAGGAATGACGGTTAGGCCTAACTCTGGAATTGCGGTTGACCTGAACTTACTGGGAAATCATCGTTCGCGGGGAATAGTCTGAATCCCAGATCCCCATCACTAACGGAGTTCAGCAGGTTATCTGCACCTGTCAGCGACAAAAGCTGGTCCTTTCAGTGTAGCGTGCATGCAGCCCCGGACATGTACTGGAATGCTAGACCTGTTATTGCTCGATCTCACGTGCCACAGCCTCGCGTATCCCTCTAGTAAGCTTGACGCGTACCGCGGGGCCATGCCGGAGTCTCGGTCGTTAACGGAATAAAGCTGAGAAATCGCTAGCACAACTACAAACGGACATACCACACCACACACAGAATCGACAAAGCTTGCAATCTGTCCATCTTTTCTGTAGCTTGTATGGTAGTGGTTTCCCGGGTGCAGTCCAATTAAGCCACAGGCTCCACTCCTGGTGGTGCCCTTTTGGACATTCCTTTAAGGTTCAGCTTTGCAATCATACTGCCCCTGGAAACCAAAAACTTTGCCTTCAGGGACGCTGTTTGGAGATTCGTGGGAATAACGCCGCCCGTTCAGCAGTCGGCATATGGGTCGCCCTCCCAGGGCTGTGGGGTACTCGGTACCGGGCCGGTGTCAGTGGGATGTGTCACAGCAGCGGTGACCCAGACGGTGGCCCTGGGCGCCCATGTAAATGGCGTGGTATAATGGTAAAGAGTTTATATAGATAGTTTGACGCCACCTGTGGTGTTCGGCAACATAGATGTTAGGCCGACGCTACATGCAGATCCTCTGGGACTGATGGTGTTGTGCAGCAAAGATGGTGAAGCTCCCCACAGGTGGAGCTGGAGTCCCAGGGAAGTGTAGATGTAGTGATGGGGGAAAGGCACAGGCGGTGTAGGTGCTGGTACCCAGATGTAGCGGTGCTGGAATAACTGTAGGACACCAGAGCGTGCAGTTCCAAAGCTTTACTCACAGTCTGCAGGTTACACAGATGCCTGCCTCCGTGCTGTGTCCTCTGGGTCAGGACCTCTGCCAACCTCCGGGACCAGAATGGAAAGCTCCCTTCCAACACTCCCACAACATGTACCTTCCTGAATGTCTCCTTTCTAGCGCTTGTGGGGGAAGCACTCACAGGACCGTGGTTCACTGAAACGCCTCCTGTCTAACAGATGCTCCTCAGACTTTACTTGTATGGCAGACAGCTGTAGCCTTTTCCTTCTGCCTCGCACACGTCGATGCTGGGGCCCCCGAGCCTTAGTTGGGTACAGAGCATTTATAGCTGCTACTTCCCCCGGTTTCTGCTGCAGGAACATCAGTATCCCTACAAACTCGGAGACCGGAATCCGGACCATGCGCTCCAGCTAGGAGTGAGCCTTAACTCTGCTCATCCTCCAGCTCCCCTTCTCACGTCCAGACACTTCCCCTTCCTGCACAGAGTGCCCTAACTTACCTCCTCCCGACCATAGAGAGCAGCTCCTCAGCAGTCAGGTTCAGAGGTCTCCCTGCTGGCCTGGAGTGGGAAATGTGTTGTGTGTTGGTTTCACTGCTAGAGAGATCCTTCGTTGCTCCCAAGCTTGACAACACACTCCCTAGGAGGAAGGCAATGCCACAGTGGCGACCCTACTCTTGGGGACGCCATAAGTGCACTGAGGCCCAGCCACTGCTGGATGATGCTGCTGGTACAGTGACCCAGACCACTACATTCCCCTCGCACTCTACACAGCCAGAATCTGACCCAGAGGAAACTCAGGTTCCCCTTCCCGCATACTATACCACCTTACACGGTGACAAAGAGGAAGGTGCAGATGAAAGTGCAGGTTCCTTGAGCAGGTGGGGGGGCATACTCATGGGCGATGGCACTGGCACAGGGCACCGCATAGTACGCAAAAGTGTCTCTGCTGGTGGGAGGGCCTAAACAGCCAAGTGCAGTGAGATGGAAGATGGGGACGACAAGGAGTTCAGAGTAGTGCAGGGATTCCCTAGCAAGGAGACTTATGCAATTGTTTTCAATGTTGGGACAGCAATTTTTGGGGAGCACTATACTCTGGTGAATGATATATGGGGCCCACCATACACTGGAGCATTCCAAAGGTGGACATCAGACACTGGAGCAGCATTTACAGGGCCCACTATACACTAGAGCAGTAGAAATGGGGCCCATTATATATGGAGCATTATTTGGGCCCATAAGACAGTGGAGCTTCATCCATTGGGACCAACATATACTGTAGCATTATGTGGAGCTCATCATATACGGTTTGAAACATTATATGGGAATAATGATTCTGTATAGAGAAATATATAGGCCTCATTACTCTGTATAGCGCACTAAGTGCTGGCCATAATACTGTATGGAGTTATATACTGTCTGTTTTTGGAGGTATTGGAGAATTTAAAATGGATATCAGTCATGAGATGTAAGAAGTGAAGTATTTTTCATTGTACTATACTGCTATTTCTCTGCCGTATCAGAGCATCATGAGTTGTGGTATGTGTTAAAGGGGCGCTCTTTGGCCCTGGGCCAACGAAAACCTGGAGCCAGCCCTCCCCCCCCCACAACTGTAGCCAAATAACCCCCATTTTTCAGTGCGTAACTAGTATTATGAAGTTAATTAAGGTTGACAAGCTTCAGTAACAAGAATTTATGCTTTTGGCATTCAAATGGGCACTGTTGATGTGTTTCCTGTCCTCCTCTCACTGCCGACTTTAATTCTCCATTGACTTACATTGGGTTTCGTGTTTCGGGACGACCCCGACTTTTCCCTATAGTTGGCCGGTTTTGCTCGACCCAACTTTTGGAAAAGTCGGGTTTCATGAAACGAAACACGACCCTAAAAAACCAAAAGTAACTCAACACTAGTGTTGAGCCTAAAGAACAAGCAGTGGAGAATTTCAGTGTTGAGGCTGAAGAACTGGCAGTGGAGAATTGCATTGCTGAAGCTAACCAAACAACAAAGTTCACATTATTAGGAAGTGGGTTTCCCATACTGTTTTCCTATGCAGTGAATGCAAGGCCTGCCACAAATTTGGACCCACCACAATACCCCTTGGAAGAGATGTGGAGGAGGGCCTACTAAAAATCTGTTCCCATTGCAAAGGAGTGGGTCTCCTATACTTGCAATACCCATACAATAAGTGTATGGGCTGGCAAACATTTCCCCCTGGGGGGTTTACATCAACGTACTGTGTAAACTTTTTTACCGGCATCATAAACACCCTTGAAAAAAAACAGGCTGTTGCATCACGGAACACGTTCACCCTGGTTATCTAGTGGTGGTGTCTGAAGAGACGTGGATGGCCTCCTAAAAATCTTTTCCCAATTGAAAGGAGTGGGTCTCCTATACTTGTAATGCCCATACAGTAAGTGTATGGGCTGACAAACATTTACCCCTGGGGGGTACACATCAACATAATGTGTAAACATTTTATTATGGGCATCAAAAACACAATAATGTGGCTGTTGCATCATGGACCACGGTCATCATGGTGATCTAGTGGTGGTGGCTGATGAGGATGAGAAGGAGGAGGATAACAGAAAATAACCAAAATCAGGAAGCGTATTCCCATGTGTGGGTGTGAAGAGGTGCATGGGAATATACCTCCCAAAAAATGACACTTTATTTGAGGTTAAGTTTTGGTGTTATCATTAGATGGTGAAGAGAAGTCTGGCCCAATCGAGCCCCTGTTCCTTTTTATAAGAGTCAGCCTGTCAGCATTTTCAGTTGACAGGCAGATGTGCTTATCAGTTATAATTCAAACAGTGGCACTAAAAATCCACTCTGACGAAACGCTAGCGGCAGGGTAAGCCAGGACCTCCAAAGCATAGAGAACCAGTTAATGCCACGTATCCAGCTTGGATACCCAATATTTATAAGGCACAGAAGAATCACGGATGACATTGGTATGGTCAGCAAGGTACTCCCTCAGCATCTTCCAAAACTTTCCACTCCTTGAGACAGTGCCCTGCGCCACAGGGCCACTGCGATGGGAGGGTCTTAGAAAACTCTTAGAAAATATTCCATTCCTTGTGACATTACCCAGCACCTCAGGGTCAGGGCGATGGGAGGGTCTGAGTAAACTGTCCCAGAACTTTGACAGTGTTCCCCTGCCTCTGCTGGATTGGAGTTGTGTCTCTCTCGTCTGTACTCCTTGGTTGTCCAACGAACTGTGACCTCTACCGCCAGCATTTTCAAATGGGAGTTTTTTAAATAATTCCGCAACAATGGCTTCTGGTACTGCAACTTTTTAGTACACCTGACTATCTATGGAAGAAGAGATTGAATGTTCTCCTTCTAGCAAGAGTCTAGAAGTGTCACCAACTAGTAATGACTGTAACCCAAAATTTGGAGAATACGAGGGTCACGGGAAAGGCAGCACAACTTAAAGTCAGCCATGCGTGCCAGACTGCTAACAGGCAAGACTTCCATGTCCTCATCAAGATTACAACTGACCATGCTCTCCTCCTCCTCCCTGTCCTCAGGCCATCCACGCTGAACAGACGGTATGACATTTGTGCTTGTAGTACCATCTATAGCGCATGAAAGTAGCTTCTACTCTTCTTCCTCCTCCTCTTCCTCATTGTCAACCAATCCACATTTTGATGACATGAGGCTGGGCTGTGTGTAATCACCCTGTATGGTTCCTTGATCCATCTCATCATACTCCGCCTGCATTGTCACCTCTTTGATTTTGAGCAGATAGCATTTCATAACACAGAGAAGCGGGATCGTGATGCTAATTATGGCACCATCACCACTCACCATCTTGGTGGACTCCTCAAAGTTTTGGAGGATGGTACATATGTCTGACATCCATGTCCACTCCTGAGGTCTTATGTGTGGAGTCTGAACTGAATACCGATGGCCTTGTTGATGATGCCCTCTTCTGCTCACAAATCCTTTCCAACATATGCAATGTAGAGTTCCAATGCGTGGGGACATCACACCACAGTCGGTGAGCCGGAAGCTGCAAACACTGCTGAAGCACGGCAAGGGCAGTGGAAGCTGTAGGACACACTTTCACAAGCAGATCTGGCAGCTACACGTAGGCTTTGAGAAATGGCTGAACCACGAGGTTAAACACATAGGCCAGGCATGGTACGTGTGTGAGCTCGCCTCACCTCAAAGCCGCTACCAGGTTACGGCCATTGTCACACACGACCATTCCTGGCTATAGATTTAGTGGTGTCAGCCACAGATCTGCCTGTTCTTTCAGCTTGTGACTTATGTGGTCATTTTGGAGATGGAGGTTGAAGAGAAGGAGGAGGAGGTGCAAGAGCAGTAGACTGTAGGGGCAACCCTGATTAACATAGGGCCCAAAATCCTCAGCGTCAGGAGGACGTGTTCCATCCCAAGGTCGGACTGGGTCCCGGCTTCCACTATGTTAACTAAGTGTGCCATCAGCGAGATGTACCGTCGCTGCCCACAAGCACTCGTCCACGTGTGTGTGGTTAGGTGAACTTTCCCAGCAACAGCATTGTTGAGGGCACAGCTAATGTTGTGGGACACGTGCTTGTGTAATGCGGGGACGGCACACAGGGAGAAATAGTGGCGGCTAGAGAGCAATTACCTTGGGACAGCCACCGCCATCAGGTTGCGGAAAGCTTCCATCTCCACAAGCCTAAAAGACAACCTTTCAAGAGCAAGCAGATGAGAAATACGTGAATTTAGTAGGGTGGCCTGTTGGGCGTTGGCAGCGTATTTCTGCTTGCGTTCCAAGGACTGGGGTATGTTCAACTGAACACTGCGCTGGGACAAGGGCGTGGATGTGCTTGATGATGGTGCTAGTTGAGTGTGTGCAACAAGAGGTGCAGGGCTGGTGGCATCTTTGCAGGCACCATGTACAGGGATTGGCTTCCACGCACAACAGCGGAAGAAGCAGTGGTGTAACCCACAGACAGTGTTCCTGGACCCTGGGGTTCAGTCCACAAAGTTTGGTGCTTTGCTGCCATGTGCCTGATCATGATGGTGATGGTCAGGCTGGTAGTTTTGCTACCCCTGCTGATTACCTGTTTGGGATTATCAGCAGCTTCTTTAAAAAACAACCAGACTCGGGAAGACCTAACACTTGTACTGGCAACTTCCATCGTGTTGGTGTTACAGGGAACGGTTGCCTGTCTTCTGTCTGTGTCCACCACACTGCTTCTTCCTGCCTGTTGGGGTGCTATGCCTCCCTCCCCCTGTGTGCTGCTGTCCTTGCTCTGCATGTCCTCCTGCCAGGGTGGGTAAGTTACTATATCAACTACCACCTCCTCTTCCACTTCCGCACCCTGGTCTTCCTTCTGACTTTCTGGCAATTGTGTCTCATCATCGTCCACCTCTTGTGACACTCTTTCACTGTCACCTTCATGTGGACGTGACTGCTCAAATATTTGGGCATCTCTACATGTGATCTCCTCTTGCCCCGCTTCAAGTGCATCGGGAGAGAGGTCCGAATCTCTAAATGTAAAAGTGAACAGCTCTTCAGAGTATCCAAGTGTTGGATCAGTTGTTTCTGGGTGCTCTGCATGGTGGGAGGAAGGAGGATCAGGGTGACGAATATGCGGTCGAGACTTACGGCTACTGAGACATGACCGTGTGGAAGAAAGGGTGGTGGTGGTGGCGGTGGTGGCAGAAAAGTGGCTGGAAGCATTATCTGCTATGCAACCAACAACCTTTTGACACTGCTTTTGGTTCAATAGTGGTGTGTTGCTGCTAGTAATTGTGACAGGAAAGTCGAGCGAAAAGATGTGGGTGTTTGTTGTGGGCCAATTTCAGCCTCGACTTCTGCATGCACCATCACCATCACATTCACTTCCCCATCCCTTGCCATGCGCCCATTTTAAATGGACTACAATATTTTGCACGTTCACTAAAAATTAATGACTTTGGAGCAAACTCATATGTGATCCGTGTGCGGGAAAACCACAGTTTAAAATATCTGACCTGTAGGTAACACTTAATTTTTGCCAGAGCTGTAGTTATTGACAAAAGTTTGCTTACAAAAATAAGAGACCACTTTCAAATGTTCATTTTGTCTGATTATTCTCTTTATATTGTAGGTATATTTTTGAGTAAAATGTAAATTGTTCTTTTACTCTACAAACTTCTGACATGTCTCCGAATTTCCAAGGAATCCATTTTGTTTTGTGTTTTCTGAAAAGGAGAAATGGTCAAAATTAAAAAAAACTGTGCTTTCAGACCTCAAATAATGCAAAAAAAACCAAGTTCATAATCATATAGAAACAACAATACTATTGTTTTAACTCAGGAAGAGTTCAGAAATCAATATTTTGTGGAATAACCATGATTTTTAATCACAGCTTTCATGCGTCTCGGCATACATGCCACCAGTCTTTCACACTTCTTCTGGCACAATAATTTAAGCAGTTCTTCTTTATTTGATGGCTTGTGACTATCCATCATCCTCTTGATTGCATTCCAGAGGTTTTCAATGGAGTTCAGTTATAGAGAATGGGCTGCCCATAACAGGGTTTTGATGTGGTGGTCTCTTAATTTTTGCCAGAGCTATAGACTAAGACACAGCAACAACAGCTCAATTGAGCCCAAAAAATGCCCCATTTTTTTTTTTTACCACAGATAGGTGAGGACTGTGACAGAGATCCCCCACTTTTAATTATCTGGCCTGTATTTTTTTAAACACCAATAGAGTGTGAATAACTAGGCTAAGACACAGCAACAAGAGATCAATTGAGCCCCAAAAATGCCCCAATTTTTAGACCACAGATAGGTGAGGCCGGTAATGGAAATACCAGACTTTAAATGATCTGGCCTGTATATTTTTTACAGCAAAATTGTGTCAATAAGTAGGCATAGACACAGCAAAAAATATTCAATGGAGACTTGAAATGGCACAATTTTGAGCACAACAATAGGCTATCAGTGTGGTGGACAAAACTCAGTGAAAACCATCTGCCCTGTAGATAAAGATTTTTTTAAGCAAACTGGTGTCAAGAACTTGTTTAAGACACTCCTAAAAAATTTTACAGTAGCACAAAAATGGCAGAATTTTATGTACACTCAGATGTGATCGCTGTGATGGCCAAACCTCTGTTTAAAATAGCTGTATTTTAACACTGTACTATGGAAAAGTGCCAACAAGCAAATTCAGAAAAATTGTGTGCTCTGGATTGCTTTTAAATAAAATAATCAGGATTAAGATGCAAAAAAAATTATTCCTGGCCACTGATACCTGGGGCCTTGTAAATATGGTCAATATCTCTAATAGGCAGCAGCAGCAGCAGACAGTAATGGAATGGACCCTCTTCCTGTATGCAATAAAGCATGCCACATACACTGCCTGCCTTCCTAGCACTGATATCTATAGACCCACATAAACTGCCTGCCGCTTAGCACTGATATTCAGTATATATATATATATATATATATATATATATATATATATATATATATATGTTAGAAATGGCGGAACGCACTAAATAAAAATAAATAATAAAGTGCGTTCGCCGCTCGGGGTCCACCGTGCTGTAGATGTTACACCGCTGCTGGGTAATGACAGACAAGCAATATGGCAGTGTAATGTGCATGGGTTAGACTTCACCCGAAGTGCGCAAAGCGGGCTCTGTTCACACACAGAGGCACCGCAACATAAACATACAAAAACACTGAGCCTGTTAGTATCACAGGCCTCAGGTAAATGCACACACGGTATCAGGTCACAGGAGCAGGACCTAAGACAGAGGAGCTGCGTCCGTCTAGACCTACTGTGTGTGCGGCGTCGCTACTGCGAGCGCCAAGAAGGGCTGCAACTGCAGCGTGGTGTAAGACATAGCCGCAGGACGACACAGCTACAAAGCAGGTGCAATGTCGGACGCTAGCGCAGAGGTGTGGTGTGCACAGTGGCCTAAGGCTTGCCACTGACTGGTGCTGACTGCTGAGTTAATTCCCTATCCACATGCGTAATATCAGAGGGAAGGGGTTTCTTAATAAGTCAGTCACTAAAATCATACATCCGTCACCATTCACACATAGCAAGTATAGTCTATACTAGCGCATGGCTGAACGGTCATGTGCGCTTTTTATAGCCGTGCGGGACCTTCCAGATCTCCGAGATGGACCAATGAGATCTGGAGCAGGACCTGGGCACATGACTCCCGAACTCCAATGGGAGATCGTCTCATAAGCATGCCGAGTATGAGCACAGAGGAATTTAGACTCTGGAGCGGTCTGCTGCAAAGTAATCTTCTCTGCAGTAGATAGACAGCAGGAGACCGCAGAATGTGAGGCTCTGGATTTCTGCAGAGCAGACGCAGAAACCTGATGCCTAACATATATATATATATATATATATATAGTGTGTATGCTTGTATGTATGTGTATATATATACAGTGGGGCAAAAAAGTATTTAGTCAGTCAGCAATAGTGCAAGTTCCACCACTTAAAAAGATGAGAGGCGTCTGTAATTTACATCATAGGTAGACCTCAACTATGGGAGACAAACTGAGAAAAAAAAATCCAGAAAATCACATTGTCTGTTTTTTTTTCATTTTATTTGCATATTATGGTGGAAAATAAGTATTTGGTCAGAAACAAGCAATCAAGATTTCTGGCTCTCACAGACCTGTAACTTTTTCTTTAAGAGTCTCCTCTTTCCTCCACTCATTACCTGTAGTAATGGCACCTGTTTAAACTTGTTATCAGTATAAAAAGACACCTGTGCACACCCTCAAACAGTCTGACTCCAAACTCCACTATGATGAAGACCAAAGAGCTGTCAAAGGACACCAGAAACAAAATTGTAGCCCTGCACCAGGCTGGGAAGACTGAATCTGCAATAGCCAACCAGCTTGGAGTGAAGAAATCAACTGTGGGAGCAATAATTAGAAAATGGAAGACATACAAGACCACTGATAATCTCCCTCGATCTGGTGCTCCACGCAAAATCCCACCCCGTGGGGTCAGAATGATCACAAGAACGGTGAGCAAAAATCCCAGAACCACGCGGGGGGACCTAGTGAATGAACTGCAGAGAGCTGGGACCAATGTAACAAGGCCTACCATAAGTAACACACTACGCCACCATGGACTCAGATCCTGCAGTGCCAGACGTGTCCCACTGCTTAAGCCTGTACATGTCCGGGCCCGTCTGAAGTTTGCTAGAGAGCATTTGGATGATCCAGAGGAGTTTTGGGAGAATGTCCTATGGTCTGATGAAACCAAACTGGAACTGTTTGGCAGAAACACAACTTGTCGTGTTTGGAGGAAAAAGAATACTGAGTTGCATCCATCAAACACCATACCTACTGTAAAGCATGGTGGTGGAAACATCATGCTTTGGGGCTGTTTCTCTGCAAAGGGGCCAGGACAACTGATCTGGATACATGAAAGAATGAATGGGGCCATGTATCGTGAGATTTTGAGTGCAAACCTCCTTCCATCAGCAAGGGCATTGAAGATGAAACGTGGCTGGGTCTTTCAACATGACAATGATCCAAAGCACACCGCCAGGGCAACGAAGGAGTGGCTTCGTAAGAAGCATTTCAAGGTCCTGGAGTGGCCTAGCCAGTCTCCAGATCTCAACCCTATAGAAAACCTTTGGAGGGAGTTGAAAGTCCGTGTTGCCAAGCGAAAAGCCAAAAACATCACTGCTCTAGAGTAGATCTGCATGGAGGAATGGGCCAACATACCAACAACAGTGTGTGGCAACCTTGTGAAGACTTACAGAAAACGTTTGACCTCTGTCATTGCCAACAAAGGATATATCACAAAGTCTTGAGATGAAATTTTGTTTCTGACCAAATACTTATTTTCCACCATAATATGCAAATAAAATGAAAAAAAAACAGACAATGTGATTTTCTGGATTTTTTTTTCTCAGTTTGTCTCCCATAGTTGAGGTCTACCTATGATGTAAATTACAGACGCCTCTCATCTTTTTAAGTGGTGGAACTTGCACTATTGCTGACTGACTAAATACTTTTTTGCCCCACTGAATATATATATATATATATATATATCCAACAATGTAGACCAGCTCACTCCTGTGAACCACCTGGAACCTCAGCTGACCTGGTTAACTCCGTTGTGCCCGGATCTGGATGTAGGAGTCCATCCATACAAATGTGAACAACGACAGAGCAAAGTCCAGCAATAACGTGAGCAATCCAGGATGCTGTTAAAAATGTTTTTCTTTTTATTCATAAATCCATTAAAATGCAATGGTCCAAGCAGTTCAAAACAGCAATAACGCAGGAAAGTCGTGCAGATAGGACTACGCGTTTCAGCGGTAAAACCCGCCTTCTTCACGGTCCAAAATTATGGATTGTAAGCTCTGAAGAACAGAGTCATCATTATTTTTGCTTGGCAACTTTTGACTGTTTTATATGAACTGCTGACTCGTAAAGCTATGCGTAATGTGTTTGTGATATATAAATAAAGTTTTTTACTATTAGTAGATCGAAGATGGTGAAATTCAAGCTGTTAATTATACCATGTGTAGGAGTGAAGAATCCTTCACAGAGCCGCTCTACCGTGGAACATAGATGCCGGAGCCTGTTAAAGCTCACAGAGCTCAGCAAAGTGAGCAGTTGGTATGCGGTCACATAACTCTGCCTCAAGGACATGGGATCAGAGTCTCTCCAGACCACCTGCGGACACCACTAATTGATGCTGGCTACCGTGGAGTGCCAACCAATTGCACCGTGGCATACAGACAAAGCCACCACTTGGCGCTGATGCCAGTCTCTTACTCTGCCTCCTACCTGCACCTCAGCCTGAGCGCTAACAGGCAAGGCTGCACAACACATGCATACCAAGGGTAGGGGTTTCTTAATGAGTCATTCACCAGAGACATTCATACGTGCATACAACACTCACTCCACATTGTCTATACTAGACCACGGCCGTGCGGCCTTGCGATCCTTTTATAGACGCAGCCTTCCAGGATCTTCCTGATGGCCCAATCCAAAATGCTTGAGGACCTGAGCATGTGACCTCTGACCGCCAATGGGCGGACGTCTCACAGGTATGCTCAGATGGAGAAGAGCAGGACTTAGTCCCAGGAGCGTCTGCTCGCCGCTGACTAATGGATGATGCTACAGCTGAGCCTGGAGCGGCAGCTGCAGCCAGACACATAGCATTAGCCTGGGCAAGACGCTGGGACTGACGTCTCTGCTGAGCAGGAACCTCTGCAGCTGCAGAAGAATGGGAGACCGCCGAGGACATGGCTTGAGATTCCCCCTGTGCAATGGGGGAAACTCGACGCCTAACACCTACCTCATTGTAATCTTCTCTGTTCTCTCACTCCCCGATAGTTACCCTCGTCATCTTCCTGCCTTGACAGCACAATACAGTCCACAGGTGCCTCAAATATCTGAGTCTTGTCACAAATGGATTGCCTTCACCCAACAGGGTTAATGCCTGTTGACAAGGGTTTGCTTTATGCTCGAAAAAACTTCATCCGGCAATAGATCTAAGTCAGAAAATATTTGGCCATCGGTGCAGATGATTTCCTCCACTTAACTCCATGAATCTTCCTGTGCCCATGGCATTCAATGTGTGAAGAGATCTGCAGACTCAGTCATCTGTGGCTCCCAACAGTCAGTTGGGCGCTTGGAGAGTTGTGGTATGGGGAAAAAAGGTTTAAATGTGTGTCACCACTGAGGACTGTACTGTCTGCGATGTTAAGGTGGAGGAGGAGCGGCAGAGGCCACTTGATGCAGCGCTTGCCATCTACTGGAGCACATGTTCTTTCTGGCCCTCATCTACAAAGCATGCCGTTGTATGGATGCCAAAGAAAGGAAGCGGAGTTGCCCGTCCAGTAACAGAAGTTGTAAAAATGCTGCGCAAATTCTGACTGCAGCAAAACAAACTGACTTCTCATCCCTCATATGATACATGTCTCACATCCCTAAACAGCTATTTAGGACTATCAATTATTTCCTGCATCCACCAGTTTCCCCTCCCTCTCATCTGAGCTAAATACTTTTCCTCACCACCTGTGAACTTAACACAATAACGTCCCACCTCATTACAAACTGTATCACAGTTTTCATCACAACCATAACCCACCTCTTCAACCTGTCACAAACAACTAACAACCTGTCTTCAGCCTGTTACTAACAACTGGTGTTTTCCATCCTGACTGAAACCTCGATCACACCCATCCTCAAAAAGCCCACCCTTGATCCATCCTCTGTGTCTACCTATTGCCTCATATTATTTCTCCCATATGCCTCCAAACTACTGGAACAGCACGCCCATTTTGAATGTTCCTCCCACATCCTCTCTTGCTCTCTCTTTGACCACTTACAATCTGACTTCAGACCGCATCATTCCACTGAAACTGCCCTGACTAAAGTCACCAACAACCTACCAAACGCAAAATGAAACTGACTCGACTTTGTCTTCTTCCTACTTCTGGACCTGGCATCTGTCTTTGACACCTTGGACCATTCCCTCTTACCTGATCTGTTGTCATTACAGACTTGGCCCTTTGTTGGATCTCATTGTACCTAACAGACAGGACATTCAGTGTCTCCCACTCACACACCACCTCCTCATCTCGCTCCCTATGTGTCGTTGTAGGACTGGGAACTATGCTTAGAGGGTGCATGCGCATGCTCCCTTCCTCTTAAGAGGACCGCCTGCATCAACCTAAGGTATTCCCAACCTATAGCAGGGTGACAGCTTCTATTTAAGACTTCTCCCCCAATATGGAGATACTTGAGCTACGTTGGTAGTTTGCCTTGCTTGCTTGGAAATTGTCAAGTTCCCCAGGTTCGCCTGTTTGCTTGTCTACCCTGTATCCATCTGCTCTTACCTGTCTGTGCCCATCTGCTCATACATGTCTGTTCTCTTCTGTCCATCAGCCGGTCCAAATCACACCTGCCAGCGCCTATCTGTCTAACACCTGGTCCAGCCCGCACCTGTCAGTGCTTTTCTGTTCCTCAGACAGTCCCATCTGCACCCATAATTCCACAGTCCCTACAGTGCCTGTCTGCATTTTTCATCCCTCCTTTGAGCCGTAGCAGTTTGCCTGCTGTAGGGGGTCAGCTGCCACATTCTGTAGGTCAGCCATGGATTAGCACCTGAGCCTCCTGTTTGTACCTCCTTAAGTTGCAATTTTCAACTGCTACCACTTGTCCGAGTAGGGACTTGGTAGGAAACCTAGTTACACCCCTTCCAGGCTTTCAGAGGGAACAGTAGTTCCACCACCTAGCCTGTTAGTCTCCATCCGCTGGGTTGGCTGTAGTGGAAGAGGTGTCGGTACCTGCTATACTAATTATACTTTATTGCAATTGTTGCCACTTTGTTGGTGTGTGCCACTAATTTTTGTAAATGTGTAGACTTCTGGTTGGGTTTCCATCTGCTTGATTGTTTGTAGTGGAAGACCTTTCATCCCTATTATACTATTTCTACTGTGGTGAAATTGATGCCACTTCTGTGGTGTAACGCCTCCACATTTGTTTAAATGTGAACACTTCTGGTTGGGTGTCCATCTGCTGGATTGGGTGTAATCAAAGACCTGTCGGTCCCTATTATACTATTTCTACTGTGGTGAAAATGATGCCACTTTAGTTGTGTCTGCCAATAATTTTTGGAAATGTGAACACTCCTGGTTGGGTGTCCATCTGCTGGATTGGATGTAGTGGAAAACCTATCAGTCCCTATTATACTATTACTACTCTCGTGAAATTGATGTCACTTCTGTGGTGTAAGGCCCACATATGTTTAAATGTGAACACTACTGGTTGGGTGCCCATCTGCTGAATTGGGTTTAGTGGAAGACTTATTGGTTCCTATTATACTATTTCTACTGTGGTGAAATTGATGCCACTTATGTTGTGTAAGGCCCTCATTTGTTTAAATGTGAACACTCCTGGTTGGGTGTCCATCTGCTGGATTGGGTGTAGTGAAAGACCTGTTGGTCCCTATTTTATTATTTCTACTGTGGTGAAATTGATACCACTTTGATATTGTCTGCCAATAATTTTTGGAAATATAAACACTCCTGGTTGGGTGTCCATCTATTGGATTGGGTGAAGTGGAAGATCAGTTGGTCCCTATTATACTATTTCTACTCTCATGAAATTGATGCCACTTCTGTAGTGTAAGGCCCTCATTTGTTTAAATGTGAACATTCCTTGTTGGGTGTCCATCTGCTGGATTGGGTGTAGTGGAAGACCTATTGTTCCCTATTAAAATATTTCTTCTGTTGTGAAATTGCTGCCACTTTGGTGATGAATGCAAAAACTTTTTGGAAATGCGAACACTCCTGGTTGGGTCTCCTTCATGTGTGTTGCCTGTAGCCGTAGGCTACCGAGAATGTCAGGCCTCCACTTCCTCGGACTCAACTACCCGTGTTACTATCCTTAAAATTTTCTGACAATGGTAGTCTACAAAGCTGATACTTGTGCCACCTGATTGTGGCTCAGCATGAAGGCAGTTAGAGGTGTTGCATGTGGCTTCATGGCTCCCAGCAAAGGGGACCTACACCGATCCCTCACACACCTCATCTTACTGTGATGTTCAATTGGAAGCTGTAAATGCTGTCCCAGACCACAAAACTTCATGCCTGGCTGATTGCTGCAGTGCCATGCTAAAATCTGTACTGTGAGTGTGTTGAGGCCACTCTCCTGGTGGCTGGCTCTCATTTGATGTGCTTTGGCAGCATTTGGGGCCATTATAAGGTGTTGTGCATGCATTTATTTTTGCCTCCTATTGAGCTGAATGGTGTTCTGTTAGGTTCAGTGAATATTCGATGAATTAATAGGTGAATATTGCATATTTGGTGAACGTAATCCGAACCGAACATTGAAATATTCGCTCATCATAACCAGTGTCTGGGCAGTGGTGAAACACGAATTTGGAGAAGCAAAATTGTTTGATCACTGGCTGATTTGCGGCCTAGCTACACAATGAAATTCAATGCTTCATATATTACAGCTCCTGTGTGAGCAGAATAAAGCAAGTGACTATATACAGTGGGGCAAAAAAGTATTTAGTCAGTCAGCAATAGTGCAAGTTCCACCACTTAAAAAGATGAGAGGCGTCTGTAATTTACATCATAGGTAGACCTCAACTATGGGAGACAAACTGAGAAAAAAAAATCCAGAAAATCACATTGTCTGTTTTTTTCATTTTATTTGCATATTATGGTGGAAAATAAGTATTTGGTCAGAAACAAGCAAACAAGATTTCTGGCTCTCACAGACCTGTAACTTCTTCTTTAAGAGTCTCCTCTTTCCTCCACTCATTACCTGTAGTAATGGCACCTGTTTAAACTTGTTATCAGTATAAAAAGACACCTGTGCACACCCTCAAACAGTCTGACTCCAAACTCCACTATGGTGAAGACCAAAGAGCTGTCAAAGGACACCAGAAACAAAATTGTAGCCCTGCACCAGGCTGGGAAGACTGAATCTGCAATAGCCAACCAGCTTGGAGTGAAGAAATCAACTGTGGGAGCAATAATTAGAAAATGGAAGACATACAAGACCACTGATAATCTCCCTCGATCTGGTGCTCCACGCAAAATCCCACCCCGTGGGGTCAGAATGATCACAAGAACGGTGAGCAAAAATCCCAGAACCACGCGGGGGGACCTAGTGAATGAACTACAGAGAGCTGGAACCAATGTAACAAGGCCTACCATAAGTAACACACTACGCCACCATGGACTCAGATCCTGCAGTGCCAGACGTGTCCCACTGCTTAAGTCTGTACATGTCCGGGCCCGTCTGAAGTTTGCTAGAGAGCATTTGGATGATCCAGAGGAGTTTTGGGAGAATGTCCTATGGTCTGATGAAACCAAACTGGAACTGTTTGGTAGAAACACAACTTGTCGTGTTTGGAGGAAAAAGAATACTGAGTTGCATCCATCAAACACCATACCTACTGTAAAGCATGGTGGTGGAAACATCATGCTTTGGGGCTGTTTCTCTGCAAAGGGGCCAGGACGACTGATCCGGGTACATGAAAGAATGAATGGGGCCATGTATCGTGAGATTTTGAGTGCAAACCTCCTTCCATCAGCAAGGGCATTGCAGATGAAACGTGGCTGGGTCTTTCAACATGACAATGATCCAAAGCACACCGCCAGGGCAACGAAGGAGTGGCTTCGTAAGAAGCATTTCAAGGTCCTGGAGTGGCCTAGCCAGTCTCCAGATCTCAACCCTATAGAAAACCTTTGGAGGGAGTTGAAAGTCCGTGTTGCCAAGCGAAAAGCCAAAAACATCACTGCTCTAGAGTAGATCTGCATGGAGGAATGGGCCAACATACCAACAACAGTGTGTGGCAACCTTGTGAAGACTTACAGAAAACGTTTGACCTCTGTCATTGCCAACAAAGGATATATCACAAAGTCTTGAGATGAAATTTTGTTTCTGACCAAATACTTATTTTCCACCATAATATGCAAATAAAATGAAAAAAAAACAGACAATGTGATTTTCTGGATTTTTTTTTCTCAGTTTGTCTCCCATAGTTGAGGTCTACCTATGATGTAAATTACAGACGCCTCTCATCTTTTTAAGTGGTGGAACTTGCACTATTGCTGACTGACTAAATACTTTTTTGCCCCACTGTATATATATATATATATATATATATATAAACAGTATTTATATATAGTCACATATATATGATTTTTTTTCATTTAAGTAGTGAAAAAAAATTGAAAACTTGTAAAAAAAAAAAAAATAATAATTTCTTTTGTCACCACTTTCCAAGACCATAACACTTTTTTCAATTTTCAGGATATAGCTCTGCTTCATGCCTTATTTTTGCGCTGATGTTTTTACTAATTCCATTTTGTTGTAGATATGATGTTTTGATCGTCTCTTATTGCAGCAGCAAAAAAAAAGGAAATCTGGGATTCCGATTTTTTTTACCATTATGCAATTTGCCGATCGGATTAATTTACTTCATATTTTGATAGATCAGACTTTTAAGAATGCAGCGATGCCAAATATGTATTAAATAGCTTTATTTTTAACAGGGCAAGGGGGGGTGATTTACACTTTTGTGGGTTTTTTTTAAAGAAAACTTTTTTGAACATTTGGCTTTATTTAATAGTCCCATTAGGGGACTTGAAGCCTGCATCGTCTAATCGCTCATGATATACTTAACAGTGCACCAGAACTGCTATATATATATAGTGTAAATCTCCTATGAATGCCAGCTACAGACTATCTTTCACAGGAGAATCATCACGAGAAGCACAGAGATATTCAGTAGACCTCTGACTGTCATGGCAACCCATCACATCATAGGGGCGACAATGGATAGGTTGAATTATGCACCTGTAGGGTCGGGGCTGAGGGAGGAGCGATTAGGTGTTATTGATGCTGCTAGGTGGGGAAGGTGTGCTGATCCCACAGAACTGGGGGGGTGACCCACTACTTGATGCCGACAGACTGGAGACTTGAGACAGAAATTGAGTTCAACAGGCCTGTGTTTATTCACCGTTCCTTGACGACTTCCAGCACTTTGCTACAGGATTTTTCACAGTTCCTTTTTACACAGACCAGGGTACCTTCACTTCCTATTTACACCGTCGCGGCATCCTTTGTGGTTCTTCCCACTGTGGCTGCCCTAGGCACATCCAGTACATCGCTTCACCTTTCAAAGTATGCCGTCACTTGCCACTCTCAGACCGTCTCTGTCTGCCGCTACTGTCTCTTTGGGTCACCCCCCGTGACCAGCTTCACTGTCAGTTACTCACTGAGGTCTTCTACCATCTTCCTTGCTACTGCAAACCCTCCTATCAGATGAGCTCCCCTGGCTGACTGAAGCTTCTAGAAGCTTACCTCAGGATTTATACTCTCAACCCAGGTAGCCCCACCTTCTGTCACCTGACAGGCACCTCTGACCAATGAGAGTGACCTTGACCTCTGGCAGATATGTAACACTTTCTTGCCAGTTACATAACCACCCTTTGCAAGCTCCTCACTGCCCTCTAATGGTCACACTCATTATGACACCCTTTTCATCGATCTGAGTGTCCCTGTCAGGTCAACCTACCCACAATCCTCCTTCCTTTGATCATTGTCATCCTCGACAATTGCGTCCGGGCGTGAAAGTGGTGTCAAAACCTGGCACTGACATGGTCGGCATCTGGGTCACACAAACCCCCAGTCACACAGACTCCTCGTCACACAGACCCTCGGTCACACAGACCCCTTTGTCACACAGACTCCTGGTCACACAGACCCCTTTGTCACACAGACTCCTGGTCACACAGACCCCTCTGTCACACAGACTCTTGGTCACACAGACCCTTGGTCATACAGACCCCTGTGTCACACAGACTCTTTTGCTCAGGTACCCGGTCCATCTGTCTTCTCCTTGTCCTGTCGTCCTTTCAACTTAACTAAGTCAGGGTCGGCATACTCCCCGTACCTGGGACCTGCTGAATACACTTTTTTTTTAAATAACAATAACATTTTAACATTTCAAATTCACTACCACTTTTTCAAATTGGCTGTAATACGTTTTTTTTTTTTTTTTCAAAACATTTTTTTCTTTAGCCTTTTACCTTTTCTTGCTAACAAAACAATACACTTCAGACAAATAGACAATCCTAAAAAACAAAAAAAGCATTAATCGAATGAGGACAGGGGTGCTCCCCCTTCCTTTGAGTAAAACACTATCATAAGGCATCTCTGCTACACCAGAGGATATGCTTCCCATGGGGACGTGGAACAGTCCCCTATCAGTGCAACAGTGCACCGCAGTCCCGGCAGTCCAAAACAGTAGGTACTCCGGGCCACCTCCTGGCGACCGATGTCTCGCCATAACAGTGGGACTCCACAGTCGTGGAGTCTCTGGGATGCCAAAAATACCTCTGGGCCTCACGTGTCCCTGAAGCTCGAGACCCAGGAGTCCTCGTCCTTTTATGTAGGCTTATACCTCTCAGGGTAGGCGGTGACAGCTACCGCGTAATAGCCGTGGGGGCAATACTCCTTGTAGTAAGAGAGTAAATCTCCCGGTTGAGGAACCTAGCCATGTCTGATGGAGGCCACATTTAAATATACTTTGTAGCTGGTGTTTTCTCTAATGAAGCCATAGCCCTTGTCAGTGTCCATATAAACCAGCCGCCTGTATGATCGGGGGACAGACATACCAGCCTCTGGCCTTTTTTTCCTCAATGACCTCCGCAATTCAGGTGGAGGGTCCGTTATAGGCCGCTGAGTCCGGTGGGCAGGTCGCAGTCAAGGTCGGGGGCGGGCCAGAAGCGGCCGCAGGCTACGATGTGGTATAGGCCACAGCCGGCTTTGGCAGCGATGTCGGCGCGGCCGCAGGGGAGGCCGCAGCTGGTACCAAGACTTCCACGGGCTCCAGCAAAGAAAACTCAGGCAGGATCACAGATGAAGCAGCGGCTGAACTTTCCGGTGAGTCGGACACTGCAGTTGATGGCCCGATTTCAGTAGTGGCCGGGAGCGTGGCGGATACAGCGGCAGTCAGCTTGGCGGGGGGCACACCGTCATCCAGAACAGTAGGCGTCACAGTGCAAGGCGTCAGGCGAGGAGGCCGAGAGCCAGTGTCGGGACCCCGCGGTCTGTCCGATGCATGGAGCGGGGAGATGAGGTTGGGCTGGAGTGCTGCTGGCGGGACCGGAGACACACTCACCTTCACAGCCGCCGCGGCTCCCTGCAGGCTTTCCCACTGCTCCCTTTTCAGCCATTGATCTTCACCCCGCTGTCCAACAGGGCCAGCCTCCAGGCCCGACAGCTCCACAGGGAAACTCCCTGGGCAGGTCTCCAAGTCTTGGCGCCACCGCCATTCCTGGCATCCGATACCCCGACAGCTACAGTGTCTCATGCCGTCCGATGTCCCGTAGCTGAATGGCGCCAAACAGCCACAGCAGGTCTCTCCACCCGGGCCACTCCCGTTCTGGTGGGGTGCGGCGTTGGGCCTCTACACCCATCTTCCAGGGTCCAACATGAGGAAATAGCTCTCTTCAGACGAACACCACTCCCCCCAGGGGCGGATTTCACAAAGCCTCGGATCATCCAACCTAATCAGCAGTGGCGCCTTTCTCTTTGGGCACCAAATCACCACAGCCATTTTTAGCAGCCAGCAATCCACAGTCCAGTTTCCAAATTGTAATCCACAGGGAACAAAAGCAAAGCAACTCTTCGCCTCACACAGCTTTGGGCCTTTACTACTTGGTGGCAGGCCTGCCGCTGAAGATGTTGTATTGGCGGCAATGGATCCTGCCGACTACACCTAATGTAGGGTCGGGGCTGAGGGAGGAGCGATTAGGTGTTGTAGATGCTGCTAGGCGGGGAAGGTGTGCTGATCCCACAGAACTGGGGGGGTGACCCACTACTTGATGCCGACAGACTGGAGACTTGAGACAGAAATTGAGTTCAACAGGCCTGTGTTTATTCACCGTTCCTTGATGACTTCCAGCACTTTGCTACAGGATTTTTCACAGTTCCTTTTTACACAGACCTGGGGTACCTTCACTTCCTATTTACACCGTCGTGGCATCCTTTGTGGCTCTTCCCACTGTGGCTGCCCTAGGCATATCCACCACAGCGCTTCACCTTTCAAAGTACGCCGTCACTTGCCACTCTCAGACCGTCTCTGTCTGCCGCTACTGTCTCTTTGGGTCACCCCCCGTGACTGGCTTCACTGTCAGTTACTCACTGAGGTCTTCTACCGTCTTCCTTGCTACGGCAAACCCTCCTATCAGATGAGCTCCCCTGGCTGACTGAAGCTTATAGAAGCTTACCTCAGGATTTATACCCTCAGCCCAGGTAGCCCCACCCACTGTCACCTGACAGGCACCTCTGACCAATGAGAGTGACCTTGACCTCTGGCAGTTATGTAACACTCTCTTGACAGTTACATAACCACCCTTTGCAAGCTCCTCACTGCCCTCTAATGATCACTCTCATTATGACACCCTTTTTCATCGATCTGAGTGTCCCTGTCAGGTCAACCTGCCCACACACCCCCTGCAGGCACTTGGTAAAGACTTCTGTCAGAGATTGGCATTTCACAATTTATCAGCTGCGGGCAGAGCTTTGCTCCACCCATGGCTGTTAAAGGCACATGATGGCTAATTAAATCAGCCTTCATCTGCTGGGAAGGTTGTGAGCTTGGTGTGCGAGCCTGCATCAAAATCAGGGAAACGACATAACTCAAAAATTTATGTCATATGTCATGAAGGGATTAAGGTAATTTTAACTTTACTAAGATTTTGAAGAGTGTTGACTATAGTCCTAAGAGATAACATGGTGATAAAAATGCCATGAAGGGCACTGAGTCTTTAGAGTTCTTTTGATTTACTGCAAAATGATTTGCTTCCAATTAAATTTCAATAAAAAATTCTGACAAAAGTTGAATTCTTAAAATTTTTCTCATCTCTATTGTGATGTAATCAAAGAATGATAAGGTTGACATGCTGTAGAAGGCTGGAGATGAATGTGATGGCCCTCATGCTGAATAGCTGGACTCCGTGACTTAATTATTTTATTATTATTGCAATTTTTGTAATGCCAACATATTCTGTAACATTTTGTAGTTGAAAAACATGTACATGCAAAACCAGATATTAAAGAGTAACAAATAAACTAAAAATTGAAACTAATAGTAGTTACTGTTAAGCAAAAGTATCATATTTTCAGAAATAATATAAGAGTTAAACAGAAAAAAGTCAGTTTATGGAATGAGATGAACCTGCCTGAAAAAGTGTGTTTCTGGGAAATGCTCAATACTGTGGATGTTAATTAATTTTAATGTGTAGGAAAGAGTATTGCAGATGTGGTTCCCCATTTCTTAATGTGCATTCCATAAAGCAATTCTGTCAGTAAGCCATCTTTGAGGGCATGCATTTAAGAAAGTAAAAAAGAAATTTGCTTTTATATCTGTTACCCAATGTCTTATAGCCAGAAATCTTTTTAAAGAATGTAAATGAGCTGTTAAGATCTATGGGCTGGACATTGATTTTCCTGAGAATCTGCCTCCAAGGATTATTCTAAATGAAAAGCGGCATTGCCAGTGTGAGACAAGTAGATCAAGAGAGAGGGCTGTTGGTCATTACATGTCTCACCCTTTGTTTAAAATAAGCTCTGGGGGCAGATTCTCACAGAGATTTATATTCAGCCCATAAGTCTTAACAGCTCAAGAAAAATGTTAATTTCTCATAAATAAAATGTCATGTTGCAGATATCAACTCATCATTTTATTCAACTTGCTATGACCTGCATGTTCATATCATGTTCATGCACAGCTCTGGCAAAAATTAAGAGATCACCACATCAAAACCCTGTTTTGGGCAGGCCATTCTCCAGACCTGAACCCCATTGAAATCCTCTGGAATGTAATCAAGAGGATGATGGATAGTTACAAGCCATCAAACATAGAAGAACTGCTTACATTTTTACACCAGAAGCAGTGTGAAAGACTGGTGGCAAGCATGCCAAGACACATGAAGGCTGTTTTTAAAAATCAAAATTGGCAATGACAAAGGTTTAGCCGAAACGCATCTTGCCGTGCGCTTTACAGCAGTAATTTTTCCTATCTCTGCCTATTCTTATAATATGCTGCTATGGATAATATTTTTAATCTACGTTTGAAATAAAGAACAAGATTTTTTATGTACTTCAAACTTGGCTCGCTGGATTCATCTCCTTTTCGCATTTATTGTTGACAAGAGCTCCTGTCATTTATCCGTTGCTGAGAGCCTATACAGTATAGCAGCTTATCTTTTGAACCAACCTGGTAAGCTGGCATTTCTTCTTTTTTATTTTTAAAAATCATGGTTATTCCACAAAATATTGATTTCTGAATTCTTCCTGAGTTAAAACTTTAGTATTGTTGTTTCTGAATGATTATGAACTTGTTTTCTTTGCATTATTTGAGGTCTGAAAGCATTGTTTTGGTTTTTTTTATTTTGACCATTTCAACTTTTCTGAAAAAAAAACAAAATTTTTTGCTTGGAAATTCGGAGACAAGTTCTCAGAAGTTTGTAGACTAAAAAAACAATTTACAGTTCACTCAAAAATATACCTATAAAGAGAAAAATCGGAGAAACGGAACATTTGAAAGTGGTCTCTTAATTTTTGCCAGAGCTGTAGATGGCTTAGAAGGGTTGATCCTACTGACAAATGCCTTTCAATGTGTGGTCCTCCACAAGAAAAGTCTTGAAAATGGAAGTGGAAGGTCCTTATTAAGAGTTTAATTTTAAATTGCCTGAACATAGAGCCAAGGCAAAATGTTAGACAGTGGTGAAGGGGGAATGGTGGGCGCAGCAATGTGCATAAGTTTATTAGTGAGAGTGAAAATTTAAAGCCAACTGCTCATTTGCTTTGCAATCCATAAGCTGTTGGGGAGAGCAACCTGGATTTCACAAAAGTGAATCTAAGGCTGGTTTCACATTTGCGTTTTTTAGCGCTGGAAAAAAACGCTAACCTGCGCATGCGTTTTTTCCCCTATCTTTAACATGGGTGCGCATACTTGCGCGCTTGTAAGCGCATGTATGCGATTTTCATGCGCTGCGTTTTTTTGGGGTGTGCGATTGGATTTTCCAGACGCATCATGTTGCATTTTTTGGCCCTGCAAAAAAGCGCATGCGCACATATGCGCACGTTTTGCGCTAAAAAGGGCCATTATAGCCTATGGATGCGCATATGTGCGCACTGGCATGCTCATGTAAGCGTTTTTTTGCATATGCGTTTTTTTTTTTTAACCATGGAATTTAGGGGTTTGAGTTAGAGTTAGGGTTAGTTAAGGGGGTTTAGGGTTAGGGTTAGGGTCAGGGTCAGGGTTAGGGTTGGGTTTTGGGTCAGGGTTAGGGTTTAGTATGGTTTGGTTAAGGGTTAGGGTCAGGGTTAGGGTCAGGATTAGGGTTAAGTATGGTTTTGTTAAGGGTTAGGGTCAGGGTTAGGGTTAGGGTTAGGGTTAGGGTCAGGGTTAGGGTTAGGGTTAGGGTCAGGGTTAGGGTTAGGGTTAGGGTCAGGGTTAGGGTTAGTAAAGTCATGGTTTGGGTAGTGTGAGGGGCCACCTAAAAATGTTGGAAAAAAACGCAAACGCGGTAAAAACGCGCTAAAAACGCATACAAACGCATAAAAACGCTGCGTTTTTTTCATGCATGCTCATAAAAATGCTTGAAAAAAACGCAGCAGTTGTATGCTTATGTATGCGTTTTTTCAATGCGTTTTTTTGCGGGAAAAACGCGCTGCAAAAAAAAGCAAGTGTGAAACTAGCCTAACAGGAGCATGAAATTATTAGATTTTGCATGTTTATTCTTTTAGGTCTCACCTGAATATCATCTGCTCATCTCTCATTCAAATATCAAAAATTAGTTGCATTTTTTTAAATTAGTCGAAATGCAGGTAAGGATTTAACCCTTGTTTTATAAAAAGTTCTTATAGCTTGCTTAGACTTTAAGTCATTGTAATCAATTCATACATACATTAATCATTTTCTATTAAATTTAAACTATTTTAACAGGAACATACCGTACATAATTGTGATAATGACAATAAATTTTTGTACACAATTACATTGTTATAATTTTATAATCCTACTAGCAACAGAAAACAATGAAATAAAAGATATTTGACAGGACTGACTCTAATTGTCTTAATGACTCTGGAACTGTTGACCTTGTCTTAATCCAACCAATCTAAGGACATATGCAGGATAATAGACAGTGGCTTGCCAGAGTTCACTGTAGCAGATGTGGTGCCAAAAATAATTCTATTTAGCTCTTATCTATATATTATCCACCTTCCTTCTCTCTTTCTTTCCTCCTCTCTTTCTATTGTTATTACAAAATATCTTTAAAAAAAAGATTAGATTGACTATTTCAAGTATCCATTGCATTCAACATCTTGCTCTTATTTAGTCTCTGAGTGTACTTTAGAGACTCTCTTTCCAAATAATCTATTTGAACTGTTACTTCATAGCAGTTAAATGACAAGGTATAACGTATTATTTACTGGATGTACATTTCAGCATAATCTAGACAGGTGTCATTGGAAAAGAGGAAATAAATGAGTTTCATTCTTCTGTGATCAGAGCGTTTTGTACTGAAAGTGGCATAGCAATAGCAAAAAAGACCTTTCTTTTTCAGTGTTATATATTGTGTTGCAATGAAGTAGGATTCCAGAACTACACTCAGTGAGTCTGTGCGGTATCATGTTCTTGAAAAAAAGCATTGCCTGATGTAGTAAGATAGTTCTTGTGAAGCCAAATAATGCATACATTATTGTAATCTATACATCCACAAAAAATAACATAGAGACAAAAGAAAAAGGCTTTTCATTCATGTTTTGCACTGCATTGTAGCTATGCAATAAGATATAGTAACATAGTAACATAGTTATTAAGGTTGAAGGGAGACTTTAAGTCCATCTAGTTCAACCCATATCCTATCCTAACCTGCCCTAACATGTTGTTCCAGAGGAAGGCAAAAAAACCCATGTGGCAAACAGTAAGCTTCACATTAGGGAAAAAAATTCCTTCCTGACGCCACATACGGCAATCAGACTAGTTCCCTGGATCAACGCAATATTAAGGAAACTAGTGTGTATACCCTGTAATATTATACTTTTCAAGAAAGGCATCCAGTCCCTTCTTAAGTTTTAGTAGGGAATCACTCGGTTTTACAAAATAATGGTTTTAGTATTTCAAAAACATTTATTACTGCTGTGGAACAAGAAAACACAAGATAATTTTTTGCTTGTGAGGCCACAAGCGTGCAACAATTATTTATGGTGACACACAGAGTCCATATTCTTTTGTGTGCCTCAGTATAGCACTGTGTCATGGCTGTATTATTTTGAAGCTAATAGGCAGAGTTAAGTATTACACCATTACACCATCTGATGAGGGGCATAAAGATCACGGTCACTGAGGGCTGGGCCAGTGCAGTGCCTATTTCAGCTGGATGTACCCTTTGGACGCTCATTCAGATGAAATGTATTGCGGCTCAGAGACCCACTGGCTCCCTGCACTGTAATACGATCCAATCACAGGCCGGCGACAGACATCATGGGAGAACGATACATGTCGTGAGAGTGGGGAAAGGTAAGAATAATTGTTTGCTTATTTTTAAAATGTGCTAGAGAAGAATGGAATGGGCCATATATGGGGAGCATTGTACCAAAAAGAGGCCCAAGAAGGGGGATATTGTTACAGGATAGGAACATTGTTATAGTATCACAAAAAAAACAAAGATTTCCAGCAAGGCAGCATTTAAGCAGAATAAATTCCATGATTTATTGAAAAAGTTAAAAGGATGGCAGTTCCTCCAGTGGCACTGGACCAGCGCGTTTCGGCTTAACAAGCCTTACTCATGGTTACACAATGTATGTCAAAGCCATCTCCACATAAGGTACTGTCACACTTAACGATGCACCAGTGATCCCGACCAGCGATATGACGCGGTCAGGATCACTGGTGCATCGCTAAGTGGTCGCTAGTGATCTGCCACACAGGCAGATCTCACCAGTGACATAGCAGGGGTCGGGGGTCGCTACTTACCTGTCAGACAAGGCGATCCTGATGTCCTCCTGCCCGCGTCCACGCGTCGCTCGTCGGCGCCACAGGAAGCCCAGCAGGAAGCTGACGATGAGAAACAGTCCAGGACGTTCTCACGCGATCAGCGATAACCAGCGGGGAGCCGGTCGGAGATAAGTATCAGACATAGCGATATCGCTAGCAGTATCGCTGCTATGTCACAAAAACCAGTGACGTTACAGCGATATTGCTAGCGATATCGCTTAGTGTGACAGACCCTATAGAGTCAAATACCAGTCACATGCTAGTTGTAGTCCAATAATATTAGCACAACCAAAATGGTGCACCTGAGAGCATGTGAACACTGAATTAAAAACAGATGAATGAAAGGGAAACATACAAATAGCAAGAAACCTTACACTTATTGCAAAATCATGTCTTATCTCACATTAAGGCCCATTGGGGTTCTGGTATTTAACATAAAAATCTAGAAGGATTGTGTTTCAGTTTTTTCTTTTGAAATTACCTCCCCGAATTGCTTTCTGGAACTTTTCTATTTCTTTTAAATGTGAATGTTGACAGATTACTCTTGTGCACATTTGCAAAATGATGCGATACCGCAGATATATTGAGAGCAGACAAATGTCTTCTGATGCGTTTTTTAAGAAAATTACCTGGGAGCCCACACCATTTTTTTCAGAAAAATAATCTTTCAATAATTAAATACATGTACAGTAAGCTGCACACACTCTGTACTAATTGTATATGTAAATGACATCTGCATTACCATCTATTCTAAGTGCATAAAATGTGTAATCCATCTCTTCTATCCTGTCGGGTCCCAATGTGATTTTACAGCACGTGGCTGCTGAATTTCCAGCTTTTCTTCTAACTATCTATGTAATATATTGTATTGTTTAACATTATTGTACTTGTTTTTATTATGTATACCCCTCTTTACATGTAAAGCGCCATGGAATAAATGACGCTATAACAATAAATAATAATAATAATAGTAATAATAATAATATATATATATGCGTGTGTGCCACTGACATCTATATTTCTATCTATTCTATGTGTATATATCTATTCTATGTATTCTATGAATTCTATTCTAACCTGTCAGGCTGTAATTTTACTGTATGCAGCAGATGAATTGCCGGCTTTTTATCTATCTATCTGTTTATGTATCTAGCTATCTATCTATCTACAGGTGCTTCTCACAAAATTAGAATATCATCAAAAAGTTAATTTATTTCAGTTCCTCAATACAAAAAGTGAAACTCATATACTATACAGAGTCATTACAAACAGAAGCATCTATTTCAAGTGATTATTTCTGCTAATGTTAATGATTATGGCTTACAGCCAATGAAAGCCAAAAAAGTCATTATTTCAGTAAATTAGAATAATTAACAAAATACATCTGCAAAGGCTTCCTAAGCATTCAAAAAAGTCCCTTATTCTGTTTCAGAAGGCTCCACAATCATGGTGAAGACTGCTGACTTGACAGATGTCCAGAAGGCAGTCACTGACACACTCCACAAGGAGAGTAAACCACAAAATGTCATTGCTAAAGAAGCTGCCTGTTCACAGAGTGTTGTATTCAAGCATATTAATGGAAAGTTGAGTGAAAGGAAAAAGTGTTTTAGAAAAAGATGCACAAATAATCGGGATAACCGCAGCCTTGAAAGTATTGTTAAGAAATGGCAATTCAAAAATTTGGGGTAGATTCACAGGGAGTGGAATGCTGCTGGAGTCATTGCTTCAAGAGCCACCACACACAGAAGTATCCAGGACATGGGCTACAAGTGTCACATTCCTTGTGTCAAGCCACTCATGAAAAATAGACAACGCCAGAAGCGTCTTACCTGGGCCAAGAAGAAAAAAAACTGAACTGTTGCTCAGTGGTTCAAAGTTTTGTTTTCAGATGAAAATAAATTTTGCATTTCATTTTGAAATTAAGGCCTAGAGGAAGCGTGAAGAGGCACACAATTCAAACTGCGTGAGGTCTAGTGTGAAGTTTCCACAATCAGTGATTGTTTGGGGAGCTATATCATCTGCTGGTATAAGGCCACTGTGTTTTTTTTCAAGACCAAAGTCAGCACAGCCATCTACCAGGAAATTTTAGAGCACTTCATGCTTCCCTCTGCCAACAAGCTTTTAGGACATGGAAATGTAATTCTCCAGCAGGACTTGGCACCTGTCCACACTGCCAAAAGTACCAATACCTGGTTTACAAACAACAGTATCACTGTGCTTGATTGAACAGCAAACTCAACTGACCTTGACTCCATAGAGAATTTATGGGGCACTGTCAAGAGGAAGATGAGAGACACCAGACCCAACAATGCAGATGAGCAGAAGGCTACTATCAAAGTAACCTGGGCTTCAATATCACCTCATTAGTGCCACAGGCTGATAGCCTCTATGTCATGCCGCATTGATGCAGTAATTTATGCAAAAGGTATCCCAGCCAAGTATTGCCTTTACTAAACATACATTTCAGTTGGCCAGCATTTTGGATTTTAAAATCATTTTTCAAACTGGTGATATAAAGTATTCTAATTTACTGAGATAGCGACTTTTGGGTTTTCATTGGCTGTAAGCCATAAACATCAACATTAATGGCTCTATATAATATATCAGTTTCACGTTTTGTATTGAAAAACTGAAATAAATACACTTTTTGATGATATTCTAATTTTGTGAGAAGCACCTGTATCTATCATCTACTTTAAAATATTTTTTTTCCAATTTTAGAAAAAATTCTTGTGTTACCGATCTTTAATCCGAATGTGCCATATTCATGCCGAATTTATGTTTGGCGATTGTTTTCCGAACAATATCGCGCATCTCTATTTAGCACTTTACCTATCAAAATTCACAGGACGTGTCCAATTTATGGTTTTCCAACCTATCAGGGCAATATATGATTTTAATATAAGGGTCTCTTCCGTTCATTCACTTTTAAGCTATGGATTAAAAGTTATGTTTTAAATAGCATTAATATTAAATATAAGTGAATAAATGTTAGGCGTCAGGTTCCTGCTTCTGCACAGGAGGAATCCTGAGGCTTGCTTTCTGCAGTCTCCCATTCAGTAGCGGCCGCAGAAGAGGCTGCTCAGCAAAGACGTCGTTCCCTGCGTCTTGATCAGGTCAGTGCTGTCGGTTCGGTTGCTGCTGCCATCTCAGGGTCAGCTATAGAAGCTCCTGGGTCTAAGTCCTTCATTTGGGTTTCTGAGCATGCCCGTCGTCCTCTCATTGGAGGTCAGGGGTCACATGCTCAGGTCCTGTTGCAGCTCTGATTGGACCATCAGGAAGGTCCCGGAAGGCTGCAACTATAAAAGGTTTGTATGGCCGCCCGGCTATGCGCTAATATAGAGACTTATTGCTGAAGTTGTGTGTATGATGATGGATGTCTGAGACTGGTGAATGACTCATTATGATTCCCCTCCCTTTGATACGCATGTTTGTAGGGTTTAGGGTTTAGAGTCAGCACCGAGTACTGGCACTGCCTAGCGCTGCAGTGCTCCCAGCTCCTCTCACACATTAACACCTGAGGCCGCCATTCAGCACATGGCACTTCGATACCGCAGGTACAGCAGCATCCGTTAGAGCGGCGCCGTGCGCTTCTTATGCGCTTTCCAGTCCTAAGCTTAGGCTGGTTAGTGGCGTCCGCCAGAGCTGCGCTGTACACACTTAGTGCGATAAGCAAATATCATCTGCGCCCTGTGTCTGTTAACAGGGCACAGCATTCTATAAGCATCTGTCCATGCATTGCTGTTGCGTTGCTGAATGCTAGTGGGGCTAGAGGAATTCTACTATGTGTCTTTGGGGCAGAGTCCTGTGTCTTTGCACTAGTGCTCCCCTGCCTAGTCCTGGGAGGATAAACAGGCTCTGGCACATGTTCTAGCGGCTCTGTGAGGTAATGGAGTTCGCTCCTGTTCATACCGGGTCAGTGGTTAACCCGCCGGTGTTTAGTTAGTGCTCCACCATTACTAAACAACAGTTTTCCATCTCTGGACCCTGGGTTGCGATCGCACTTCCTTATATTTTTATATGTGGTGCGATCCGCAACCCTAACAATATATTCAAGTGAAATTGAATTGCACTCTAATATTACAAAAATCCACATTTGCCAAAAAGAACATTTTCTGTAATTCATTTATGGATTTAGCAAAATGGCATCTGTTAGGCTCCACTTTTCTAAACTGTAAAGGTCCAACAAAATGTTAAAGAATAAAAAAATACTTATACTCTCTTTACTACTGACCTGTCTGGTGCCTCTAATCCTCAATATCACCCATCTGGTCCTTGTTATATCTCTTATAACCGCCACATTTGTTTAAATCCCCAAGTCTCTCACAATTGGCTCGGACATCTGCCTCTCAGACCTGGGATGATTTTGAGCAAGCACTTGAAACATCACAGCGCACATTTTAATGTCATGACCTTTTGCACACTTGCAAAGATACCTATCATCCTTCATTAGACCATCCTTAATTAGAGCTGAAAGTCCCAGCCAAGTATGAGGAGGCCAGAGGATTCATCAATTGGTGTGGTTATAAGAAGATGTGACGAGGATTGGATAGGTGATGATAAAGAACAGAGAGGCCAAAGAGGTGAGTGGTAAGGTTAGAATAAGTATTTTTTAGCTTATGTTTATTATGAACTGGATGATCTGGGGTCTTGAGACCAAATTGAATTTCCTTTGAAAATCCATGACACTGGCAAATTCAAATTTTGACTGATCTCATCTATAATCAAGACCCAGCTGGACAGTGAATTTAAGGAAATCTCTGCTTCCAATGAAAGAGTGGACTAGAATGTCCACATGAGCAATCAAATCTTTGCCAATTTATGGAAAGGAGACAATAAAGACACAGAGAAAAGAAAAGTGAATCCAGAAAATACTTTTTGAAAAAAAGATGAAATTTAATAAAAGTCACAGCAGTATGCAATACATTTACTGTGAACATTGGAAAATCAATGCTAAAAACTTAGGTCAGTCTATGCGGTCAATCCTGAACTGCAGGCTATACCTCTTGTAAGTACAGTAAGCATTTGGTCAAGGGTCGCAGTTCTATGTAACAAACTTCTCCAAGTCAGTGCAAATTAAACTTTATTAATAAAAATTTAGTAAAAACTCATAAAAATGCACGAAGACAAAAAGTTTAATTCATAAGAGGTAGGAAAGTTATCAGAAAAAATTGTGGACAAAGATAAAACAATTCTCTGAATACTCTACACAAAAACCATATGAAATTGTCATCCTCCACAGAGAAGAGAAGTTCAACTTTCCTAGTTACAAGAGAAGAAATGTGATCCCTAGCTACAAATTATTTATTGTAACAGCTGTAAACAGTGGAATGTGCTCCTATAAGAGCATGTATTGACAGACTCTCTGCTAGATAAATTCAAGAGGACACAAAAGTAGGGGTTGATATTTTCTACACAAAACCATAAGGCTGTGTGCACACGCTGCGGATTCCGCTGCGGATTAATCCGCACGGATTTTGCAAAAATCCAAAGACCAAAGACCTGCAGATTATCTGCGGTTTTGCCTGCGGTTTGGTCCTGCGGATTCACTATCTCCACAATGGTGGAGATAGGAACCCGCAGCGGTTTCCGCAGAAAGAATTGACATGCAATTCTTTCTGCGGATTCAAAACCGCAGCAAATCCGCGCGGTTTTTTCCGCAGCGTCGGCACAGCGTTTTTTTTTTTACCATTCAAATGAATGGTACTGTACACCGCAGCTAAAACTGCTGCGTGTCCGCAGCGGCCAAAACCGCTGCGGAAGCGCAGCGGAATCCGCAGCGTGTGCACACAGCCTAAAGAGAAAAAAAGACCCCTAAAATATAACTTTTGCTCAAAGTTGTCTTTAAATTACCGCAAGTTTAGGCTAGGGTACAATACAACAATTAAATAAATAAAACCACAGTGTACCAATTATTAATTAAAAAAATCAGAAACAAAAGAAGAAAAAAATGACAAAAAGGGATAATGGGGAAAAAAAGGGTAATTCATCCACGAGGAAAAATAACCACAATATATGGTCTAATGCACCCTATAGTTCCCTAATACTTGGCCCTACCGAGCAGTGGAGGTTGGCACCCTAGGTTTCTACGGTATGGTGCCCCCACTTCTTGATGGCTATCCCTAAAGTCCCTGGTGTCCTCTAAACCTAATATGTAGTTAAAAATTTATCAATAGTAGCGTGATCTAGTATGTCATAAATTGTGGATGTTGTGACTCCTTACTTATGTCTAAGGACACTATCTCAGTGGTGAAGGAAGAGGGAACCCTTCACTGTTCTCCATACAAATGTGAAAATTGGTGGTATGACTTTGTAATTTAATGTGATAGTCACTTCCAAATGCCCCCAAGAAAAAAAAACTAATAATTGGGATTCTGATATACTGTAGTGTTTGAGGATCACTCACTATAGAAAATATATCAAGCAGCACAGCATGCAAGCTTCACCATGGAAGCAATAATGGTTTAATCTCCTATCAGCATATAGAATAACTGATGCTAGCATAAATATCCCTTTATTGGAGGAAAAATAGACTCTAGACAATGCTAGCATGCACAGCTCATGTAAAATACAGGAAAGATGGTACTCATCTGTTATAAACGGTAGGCATGTTGGCTTATTTCTAATCTATTAGGAAATCCCGCTTACAGTGTCCCAATGCATTTCCCCCCCCCAGAAGCTCTCGGGTTCATCAGGGGATTGCTGGCCACAGGTAATAGTGTGAGCATGGTATAATGCTTACTGCCCGCTTTTTAAATGAAAAAGGCCATCCCCATGGTCACAGTGATGCTTCGAGGTTGCACTTAGTAGTCTGAAAATGACGTTGCGTTGGAATGCATCATGAATTCCACACAGTGTCCTGCATGCCAGAAGTGACCTCACTCACTGTTCTTGAGTCCCAGAGCTAAAATAAGTACCTGGGGATGCACTTGAAGATTCAGAAATGGAGTCATGATGGAATACTCCATGCATTCCACAAAGGAACTGGTTTATAGGTGGGACATAGGAGCGCTGTCCAAAAAGAGCAAATCTCATATCGAGGCTAAAAAGGACTAGATTTTAATAAAGAAAGATATACCCTTCCAAAAAAAAGAAAGGCACTAATTCACCATGTAAAAAAGGGTGCCCAACAAGGATACTGGTATATATTTAAATGGTAAGACATATTATATTTCAGCATATATACTAGCTGGATCATAAAGCTCGGCCAGATTATAAAGCCCCAGTGTTAAAAAGCCGGTAATATCGAAAAAAGGTATCATATTACAAACCTACATATAACAATTACTACATATTTCAAAGCGAAAAAACAAAATCAAATAAGTCATATTATTCATGGCAAATAAAGTAATATATAAATACGAGTGAGGTTAAAGAATTCTTGACCATATCAATGCAAAAAGAAAAGAAACTATATGAAGCTGGTAAAAGCCAGTTGTTTATTTAACCTGTGTGGACTGGTGGATTTAAGCAAATAGATCCATCTTGTCTCCAGTTGAACAATCCTCCTATCCCAGTCCCCCTGTCTGACAGATGGTGGGATCACCTCTATTACATGAAAAGATATGGATCCCATGCCCCCTTCATGTGCAGAAGTGATAAGTCATGCTAGTGAAGTATCCCTGCCGTGCCTAATGTCCCCAAGGTGCTCGCCAATGCGTACGCGTAATTCGCATTTTGTTTTACCAACATAATCCTTGCAGAGATACATCTCTCCAGCTGTTCTGTAATTTGCTAAACCCCCTCATTTTGTAGCCTCTTTTGGTCATCGAGCTGATAAATGAATCATTAGGGGAATGTAGCGGCAGTAAGTACAATGGCCGCATTTGAAAGTACCCAGTGATCTATTAGTAAGCCATATGCTTTCCTTCTTTGGGGGAACAAAAGTGGCTATCTACCAAGTGGTCTTTTAGTGATTTACTCCTCCTATAGGTTACGGATGGATTGGGGGGAATAAAATCACACAGGTCCAGATCCGATCTCAGAATTTCCCAGTGTCTTCTGAGGATTCCCATCACTTTTTTTGATTTACTGTCGAAGGTACCAATTATATGGGTGTTTGGTTTTGGATCTTGAACTGCCTTGGGAACGAGTGAGGATCTATTAGTGTCCAAAGCAACATCATAAGCAGAATATATAACATCTTTTGGATAACCCCTTTCTCTGAATTGATTATGTAAATCTTTGGATTGGGTCTTATAATCCGAGAGAGATGAGCAATTTCTCCTCAATCTGAGAAATTGCCCCTTTGGAATTCCTCTTTTCAGTGGGGGGTGGTGACTCTTCCACCTGAGGAGGCTATTTGTTGCCATAGGCTTCCGGAAAATTGAGGTGCTAAGCATTGAGGGTCCTTAAGATGGATACATCTAGAAAGGCAATATGGTCACCGCCTATCTCATAGGTAAATGAGAGGCCAAGGTCATTGATATTGAGATGATACATAAAATCCACACAAGACCCTGCTCACTATTTCACAGGTTGAGGATATCGTCGATGTAGGGCCCCCAGAATAATATCATTGGGCACCAGACGACACACTTGTACCTTAAAACACACATATCCGCCCACCAACCCAGGAGCAATTTGGCATATGTGGGGGCACATGGGCTCCCCATCACTGTGCCCCTAAGCTGGTGGTAGAACCTCCCATCTAACACGAAGAGATTGGGCTGAAGTATAAAACCAAAAAGTTCCAATAGGAACTTATTGTGGGGCCTCAGATGGATAACCTACTTCTATAAATAATAAAAAAACAAAACTCAAGATAAAAAGCGGACGGCACGGCTGTTACCGTGTGACTTCAAATGATGTGCGGCATACAGAAGCCCAGCAGCTGGGAATCTCGGGTGCCAGACCTGGAAACAGTCAATCCTGGGAATCCATGCAAAGAGAAAAGGTCGCACTCATCGAGATGGAAGTTTCAGTGATTTATTGACATATCATGAACATGTCAAGTCGGGGGAGTGACATAAGGAGTGCAAGAAAGGCTGACAACGGCCGTTTCGCGCTGCTCAAGCGCTTCAACGGGACCCGTTGAAGCGCTCGAGCAGCGCGAAACGGCCGTTGTCAGCCTTTCTTGCATTCCTTATGTCACTCCCCCGACTTGACATGTTCATGATATGTCAATAAATCACTGAAACTTCCATCTCGATGAGTGCGACCTTTTCTCTTTGCATGTACTTCTATAAATAATGTGACTATCCCATTAAATTACAAAGTAACACCACCAATTTTCACACTTGTATAGAGAATAGTGGAGGGTTCCCTCTTCCTTCACCACTGATATAGTGTCCTTAGACATAAGTAAGGAGTCACAACGTCCACAATTTATGCCATCGTAGATCACGTTACTATTGATACATTTTTAACTACATAGTAGGTAAGGGGACACCAGGGACTTTAGGAATAGCCGTTGAGGAGTGGTGATGCCATACTGTATGAAATTAGGGTCCAACCTCCACTACCAGGTAGGGCCAACTATTAGGGAACTATAGGTGCATTAACCCATATATTGTGTTTTTTTTTTCCTCGTGGCTGAATTCCACTTTTTTCCCCATTATCCCTTCTAGTCATTTTTTTCATCTTTTTCTTCTTTAGTTTCTGATTTTTTTCATTAATAATTGGTACACTGTGGCTTTATTTATTTAATTGTTGTATCATACCCTAGCCTAAACATGCAATAATTTTAAGACAACTTTGAATAAAAGTTATATTTTAGGGGTCTTTGTTTGTCTTTATGGTTTTGTTCTCAACTTTTGACCTCACTCCATTTAATTCTTGTTCTGTTAATATTTTCTGCAAAGAATGCATCTACAGATTTACTCCACAGTGAATATCAAAATATAATTAGATTAATTTCAGATTTAAATTGAATTAATAAATGTACAAATCTGTCTATGGTACATTTAATAAAAACTTGGAAGCAGTATGTAGCATTATGCAGTAGTATGTAATATGCTTAGTAATTATTTAATTTCCTTTCTTAATAATAATCTTTCTACTGTATGTAGCCAACATATTCCGCAGTGCTTCAAAATAGGCAAAACTTAACTTAGTAAAATGGCAAATCATTAAAACAAATGAAGAAAGAATAAGTTAAACATATTGCTATTTCTAAATAAAAAGTAGGAATCACACAATGGGAACAAGGTGTTACTTTTAGTTCAGGATACCAAACCAGTTGCCTAAACCTGCATATTCCCCTAATGTGAGCCAATCATTTATTCAATATAGAGCACTTATGTTAGTTCCCTGATTGCAACTTAATCTTTATAATTTCCATATGGGATGTATGAGAATGAAATTACACTTCTGAAGATCATCCAACCAGAGGCATCTGCGACCACATAGCCCACCTCTGATGGATTATGTAAATAGAGAGAATACCAGAAGAAGCTAAATATATGTTTCATCAATTACTCCATAGATTTTGACAGAATTGAACATGACAATTTGTGCCTGGAAAAAATGAGGACACTCCTGCTCTTTGTCCGTCTTATAAGATCAATCTAAAACAATTAAGATGCCAAAGTAAGAACGGCATATGGAGACACAGGCTGATTTGAAATTGGTAAAGGTACCCAGTAAGGCTGCATTCTGTCTCTAGCAACCTTCAATATATATGCATAAATGGATGACAGCAACATTGGAGTGAGCATCAGTGGTAGAAATATCAATCTATGATATGCAGATGACACAACATTACTCGCAGAGAATAATAAGGAGTGGAAGAAGCTTATTTTATAAGTCAAGGAGGAGAGTTAAAAATTCAGATTGTACTCTAATGTCAATAAAACAATGATCATGACAACATCACAAAAGGCTAACATCAATATCAAGGTCGACAACAAGAGGATCAAAGTGGTCGACGATTACATATTCCTTGGTTCCAAGAAGATGGTTACTGCACACCTGAAGCAAAATGAAGCTTAACACTCAAACTGGGATGCAATGGTCAGCATGAATAAGCTCTAGAAGAGCAGAGACATCACCCTCACTACTAAATTCAGAATTGGCATCGCAATTGACTTCCTATAGCAACAAATGGATATAAGAAGATGTTTGACAGGAAGACAAATGACAGATTTGAACTTTGATGCTGGAGGAGACTTCTACAGAATCCATGGGCAGTGAGATTCACCAATGGATACGTCTTAGACCAAATCAAGCCAAAACTGGAAGGTAAGATAAACAAACAAAAGCCAGCTTATTTTGGCCATATTATGTAGAGCCAGTTGTTGGAGAAAGAGAGAAAAAGAAGTGTATGGCAAAGAACCCTTTGAATCGACACCATCAAGAATGACATTGGAAAGACTATTGACGAACTGAAAGAAGCAACACAGGATAGAACTGCCTGGCGAGCAATGATTGATAAAATGACCGTGAGTTGTATTTGAGTGAGTGGATAAGAGAAAGAAGGAAAGAGAGTATGTATTCATAATGCACATGAACGCATAGGTCATTACATAGATGCTACACATCTTCAATTTGTTTATGACTATATAGGGAAACAAATAGTTTCTTAAGACTTATTATTTCCTACTTGGAGAGATAACTGAGTGCTTTATGCTGAGTTGCCAATCACTCTGTACAATCCACTATGGGCCACAATTTAGAAAAACATGATTAAAATGCTTTTGACAAAAGCTTTAAGTTCTTAAGATATGTAATCAGAGACAAATATAGGTCATAGCTGCAAATTATAAACCAGCTATGGTTCTGAAATAAAAAAAGAAGCAAGGTCAGTAAACAAAGCCACATATTCCCTGGGTCGATAAAATCTCATAGAAGTTCAATACTTCACACAGGAGTGGGAATCAGAAAATCAAATACTGTTTTGGAAGCAAAATGAAATATGTGTAAGTGTGCAGTATTATCATTAGATGCATTTAAATTAATAATTTTAGGAACTAAAATGAATTGTTATACTCAGTTACCTCTCTGTGTATCTATGTGTGTATCTATGTATCAATCTATGTACATATGTATCTATCTATGTATCTGTGTGTCTACCTGTGTTTCTATTTACATCATAAGCTATGAGGAAAAGGGGGAATTTGTTAGGTAGGTTATTAACACAGCAATAATTCAGACTGTTGACATCTTAGATTCAACTTCAGTGTTTCAATTGGGTAAGAACTAAGAAGGCATTTGATACATCAATCTGGTGGAGAAATTCACCAGAGAAACAAAGATGTGCATTAGAGATGGGCAAACCTGAACAATAAAGTTCGGGGTCCCTACTAAACACCTACTGTTCAGGGATAGACCCCGAACACGGACTTCAACAAGAAGTCTGTTTTACTGTTTGGCTTTCGCACCTCAAACACTGGGTGTTTCTTGCGTTGTCATCTACATGACAGCGTTAGAAACACTGGATGCTCTGATCAGCTGTAAGATGAAAACTACTAGTCAGTGAGCGGCAGCTGATGGGAGTATTCATCAGCCAGCACCTGCATTCTAAATAAATACTTTTAAAAAATGGCATGTGTTCCCCTTCATTTTTGATAACCAGCCAGGCCAAACTGACAGCTGTGGGCTGTAATCCTCAGCTGTCAGCTTTAGCAAGGCTGGTTATCAAGAAAAGAGAGGTCCCCATGCTGTATTTTTTAATAATTTAATTTAATAACTTTAAAAATGATGCAGAGTGCCACCCATTTTTGGCAACCAGACAAATTAAAACAGACAACTGGGGGCTGGTATGATCAGGCTTAATGGGGCTTGTGTATTGCCTCTATCTAAAAAGAGCAGCCTGCAGCCACTCAGAAAAGGCGCATCTATTAGATTCACCAATTCTGGTGCCTGGCTTTTCCCACTTGCCATGTGGTGGTTGCAAGTGGGGTTCATTTTTGTGGGGTTGATGGCACCTTTGTATTGTCCAGTGACCTCAAGCCCACTAAAAGATGCTGATCCATTACTAATCCTATATTTATACAGTAAATAAACACACAGCCAGAATAAGGTCCTTCATTTGAAGTAAAAGAACATAGTTTTACTTTTTCTTTTTAAAAAGCAAGCAAAGTTTTACTCATCTGATGCCCATTCCACTGAAGCCATTGTCTCCAGTAAAAAAACAAAAATAAATAAATGACACCCATATCACTCACATGTCTATTGTTGTGTCCAATGCAGTAATCCATGTTTAGGATAAACAGTTTTCAACCTGGATAGTGCCAAAATGTGACTGTTCAGGTTGCGAACCACTGAGGAATGAGCTGCTGCAAGCTCAGCTTCAGTGACTAGTGGTGACATCATCGAGGTTACCGCAGGCTGCTGAGGCTGCGCCCCTGAACTGTGGTTACCTTGGCAAGATCCATGAACCGTGAGACTTTTTCTCACTGTTCTAATGGTGATCTCACTGAGGTCATCACAGCTCAGGGGCCCGGCTGGGAATGCAGCCTCAGTGGGCTCATTACCAGCCTGAGAATACCAACCACCAGCTTTCTGCTTTAGTTGGCTTGACCGGTTGTCAAAAATTAAATAATAAAAAAACAGCATGAGGAGCCCTGTATTTTTAATAACTAGCCTTGTTAAAACTGACAGCTGAGGGTTGCAGCCCACAGCTGGCTGGTTATCAAAAATACAGGGGAATCCACGCTGTGCTTGTAAATGATTTATTTAGATTCCAGGTGTAGGCTGATTTCCACCAGCTGCCGCCTTCTGTCGCAACAGCAGGTGAAGGCTGATGGGGGGTAGTAGTCTCATCTGCTGCTGCCAGTTACCAGAAGGAGAGCATAACTGTCATTTGACACCATGGGAGCAACGGCTCTCTGACCAGCGGTAATGATTTTACTGCTGATCAGAGGCAGTGTTTGTTGCACTTTCATGCACATGACAGAGTGACAAACACTGGATGTTCATGCCCCCAATTCAAGTGAATGGGGTCAGTGTTCAGGTCAAATCCACCAGACCTGAACATTCACCCATCACTAATGTGCATCATTTTGATGTAACTTGTTTCTCTCTCATGTTCAAATAGTGATGCTATTATAATAAGCAACACATGTTGAGAATGTGCTCGTTTGTGTTAAATGAAGCACAGAATATTTCAACCAATACCACCACAACATACTACCTCAATTACCTGTCGTGATATTGCCAAACTTCTTGCCATTCTGAGAAACCGATTTTATCACCAATAAACCAAAAGACTTGTGACCGAAAAACACTATGGACCCATTCAACAAAAAAACTGTAATTTAGCACTTGTCACCTGGAATATTGGTTTACCAGTGCTTCAATTAAGCAGTAACATGAGATGACATAAATGGTATCCTTTAAAAATTCAGATGCTGCAACACCTGACTGTGGACGACCCAGACCGTTTAACAAAACTTGCAGCAAGCTCAAATAAAACCTTGTTTTCACTTCCGATGCTACTCAGTAATGGCAAGAGGTTTAGTACTGAACTGTAGGTAATGGAAGTCCTATTAAGCTGTTGTTAGAGGACAATCTCAATGAGTTCTACTTGTGCTAACGCAATTCTTTTCATCGCATGTACTAATGTAAATGTGCTGTTTTAGCATGAGAGAAAAAAATGCAAATATATTACTATGAAGCACACCAAGGGCAAACATTTAATTGGTGCAACCTGTGCATCCTCACAGGGGGCAAGAGGTAAGGGGACCCATTCCAACCTTCAAAGCAGTGAGGAGCCTTTGTCATAGCAGAATTATTGAATTGAAGAAGACCCATATACTGTTCATGTATAGGTGCCCTCTTCTCTCTGTTTCCGCCACTGTGCAGAACATTATGGTAAAATTCTCTTCCGGATTGCTGTTTCCCCACACTTACCTTTTGCATTTGAGAAACTGATTTGGAATCCAAATTGGCATTAGATAAAACACAAAAGATCAGCATGATCAGCAGGCACAGAGTATAGTTAGAAGACAGAGTTGTATGTTGATGACTGATGATGTCACTGTCCACATCAACTTCCAGACAACTCTAAAGCATCATTGTTGTTGTGAAGCGAGAGGTAGAATCACCTCCAAGAATTAAAACATAATTCATAATAACTTTATCATTGGGCTGCCTGTGTGGCAGAAAATGAAAATCTATGCCATCTATGAGCTTTGTGTACATTTCTGCTACACTTTAGACCAGAATATGGTTATTGTTTATACTGTGATTGCTTTATAGAAAGGGAAATACAATGTTTTTGAGACTAACGCCTTTAAATATTATTTTACCTGATACTCTGCTGTGGTGCAAGGTTTTAGTGCCGGATGAGTTAGTGTGTTTATAAATTTTGGGATTTAGAACTTATCATATTGCTTTCTAGTAGAAAAAAACAGAATTTTGTAATATTTTAATTTTTTTTTTTTACCACAATCGAAATAGAAAGAAAAATATTATGGTAATCAGACTAATTTAGTTACTTTTGACAAGTTTCCTACAAGTCAACATTGTGTTTTTCAAATTGTAAGAAAAAATTTGCTTTACTGAGTATGTCAAATGTATCATACTGTAGAGAATCTAAAGTCAAAGTGTTTTGCCCACATTACTGCTAACAAACAGATGGTGTTTTATATTCCTAGACATGATGTAACCTTTTCAAGCTTAACGTAATCTAGAAAATGTGAATCATGACCCAATGAGAAACTGAACAGATAGCAATTGTAATGCAAAAACACAATAATTCCCTGAAAGAGCAGGTAGAAAAGATTTATTATGAACTAGCACAGTTTAGCTGCTCAAATATCACCCAACATGCACTTTGCAAATTTCATTGAAAGCATTACAATGGAAAAAATAATTCTGTACAACTTATTCCTATTATGTCAGCACAGTGGCTCAGTGGTTAGCACTATAGCCTTGCATCACTAGAATCCAGGTTACAAATCCCACGAAGGACAAGATCTGCAAGGAGTTTTCATGTTCTCACTCTTTTTACATGGGTTTTCAATGGTGTCCACTTATACTAATAGGGAATATAGATTGTGAGCCCCAATGGGGACAGTGATGATAATATCTGTAAAGTGCTCTGGAATTAATGAAGTGAGTAAAATAAATAAAAAATCGTGTTTTTACATGTTGCCTCTTCCACCAGCTTGTTCTTGTGCCTATTGTGTTGAATACATGCATGCTTTCTAAACCATATTTAATAAAAGTTATATCTTATTTATCTTTGGAATTATCTTGGTCCTGCAAAAAATGCTTGTCGGTTAATGTTTAACTTTAAAACCATATAAATAGATCATCCTCAATGTCCTTATAGTTGTGGTATTTACCATATAGAAAGCGAGATTCCAGCAAGAGGATTAGTGATGAGCGAGCACTAAAATGCTTAGGTGCTCGTTGCTCTGAGCAATGAGCCCAATGTAAGTCTATGGGAAAACCGAGTATTTTTACCGCGACCCCCCGGGGGTCCCTTTAGGGTCTAAAAACAGCTGAAAATGATGGAAACAGTGCTCAAGTGACATGGGAACATCATGGTGAAGACCCCTGGAAGCATTTCTGACTCTCAGGTCACAGCTGTGAACAATGTTGTCCGAGTCTTAAGCCATTTTTACAGGCGCACAATAAAACACACAAAAATGAAACCAAAATGGATTTTCCTTGGAAAAATGTTAATGAGCATCCTTTCTAGGGTAATGACTTTTATTTAAGGCAAAATAAATAACCCAAAACAAAAATGTTCCTCCACCATTTGGGCTATGTTCACACGTATCGTTTTTTATGTGATTTTCAACTTTACCATTGCTTTCAGCCAAGATAAATGCATTCACTGGGAAATGTCACTTCAACAGTTTACAACATTATTTGGCCATGTGGTGTGTGCCACATCATCAGACACATCCTGTTTCATTTATGAAATAGGGACTCTGAAAGTCACAAAGTCTATTTTTATAGGGCCAGCAGTCGGGGCTCACTATTCTTAGAGAGCCATCAGCCGGCTATGCTTTCTTGTTCCCATTATTAAACAATGGGTCCCTTATACTGTTATTGCATATGCAGTGAGTGGCAGGGCTGGCCAAAATTTCGATGCACCCCTACACCTCATTGAACAGATGTCATGGATGACCACATGCAGCCAAAGTTCCAAATGTTAATTTGCTGCTCCCATACTGTTTGCTTCTGCATTGAATGCAAGACATGCCCTTCACCAAAGTTACATGCACCCTAATTAGCCTTTGAACCCACAACCCACGTACAGGATGGCCAAAGGAAGACCCACTTTACATTATTCATTTGGTTCTCCCATACTGTTTACTTATGCAATTAAGGCAAGGCCTGCCCTGCACCAAAGTTACATGCACCCAATAAGCCTTTGAACCGAGGTACTGGATGGCCACATGCAACCAAAGTTCCCAGTATTAATTTGATACTCCCATACTGTTTGCTTATGCATTGAATGCAAGGCCAGCTCTTCACCAAAGCTACACGCACCCCACTAAGCCTTTGAACACATGTACTGGATGGCTACAGGAAAACCGACTTCACATTATTTATTTGGGACTCCCATATCGTTTGCTTATGCATTGAATGCAAGACCTGCCCTGCACCAAAGTTACATGCACCCCAATAAGCCTTTGAACACACATACTGAATGGCCACATGAAAACCAACTTCACATTATTCATTTGGTGCTCTCATACTGTTTGCTTATGCATTGAATACAAGGCCTGCCCTGCACCTACCCTGATAGCCCACTTTCAAATATCTGCCCTGTGTTTTTTTTTTTGGCCATCAAAATTGTGTCAATAAGTAGGCTATGACACAACAAAAAAAATTCTATGGAGGCCTGAAATGGTGAAATTTTGAGCGTAGTGATATGTGATCCGTGTGGCGGACAAAGCCCAGTGTAAAATATCTGTCCTGTAGCTAAATAATATATATTTTTTTAAATCAAAATGGTGTCGAAAAATTGTATAAGACACTCCAAAAAAATTCTACAGTACCACAAAAAATAGCAGATTTTTCTGCGCACTCAGATGTGATGCCTGGGACGGGCAAACCATTTTAAAATTGTTGGATTTTCACGCTGTACTATGAATAGGATCTGGCTATAGTCTGCAGTGTCAACAAGCAAATGGAGAAAAAAAGGGCTTCTGGATTGCTTTGGAATGAAATAGTCTAAAGAGAGAAAAGAAATTATTCCTAGCCACTGATACCTGGGGCTAGGTATGTATGGTTAATATATGTAATAGGCAGCAGCAGACAGTAATGGAATGGACCCTCTTGATGTATGCAATGATATCGATATACCCACATACAGTGCCTGCATGCCTTACACTGATATGTATATAGCCACATACACTCCCCTGCCTACCTAGCACTGCAATCTATATAACCCGTAATTAGTCCTTAAAAGGACTGTTTATTTTTGCTGGATTTGTGGATTCTATGATGGTATACCCACACTAACTTATAAACCCTCAAATCTGACCCTATCTCAGCACCAGCTCTCCCTGCACTGTGTGTTTCCGGATGTCACTGTGACGAGCAGGGCAGTGGCAGGTCTCTTATACAGTTAGGTCCATATATATTTGGACAGAGACAACGTTTTTCTAATTTTGGTTCTAGACATTACCACAATGAATTTTAAACAAACAATTCAGATGCAGTTGAAGTTCAGACTTTCAGCTTTCATTTGAGGGTATCCACATTAAAACTGGATGAAGGGTTTAGGAGTTTCAGCTCCTTAACATGTGCCACCCTGTTTTTAAAGGGACCAAAAGTAATTGGACAGATTAAATAATTGTAAATAAAATGTTCATTTCTAGTACTTGGTTGAAAACCCTGTGCTGGCAATGACTGCCTGAAGTCTTGAACTCATGGACATCACCAGACTGTCATGATCCATGCTGGATCATGACATATAAAAAGTACAGGTATCCTGATTGGTGCTCGGTGCGGAACCGGTCTAGGGAACATTAGGAGTGTGAGGGACACTGACTCAGGGGAGTGCAGGAGGTGTCCATGTCCCCGTTCCCTATCGCAGGGCCCACCATTGTAACTGTTTACCCTTCCCCCGTGTCTTGTTTGCTTTAGCTACCGGCCTGCGGGCCGTGTCACACAGGACAGTTTCACGTGCCATGTCTTGTTGTTTCAGTTACCGGCCTGCAGGTCACGTGACGGGTCCACGTGACATTATCACCAACCATAACATTTTTGAGCCATGGACCAAGTTCAGACCAGTGAGCAGTTGTTGCTGGCCCTCACTGAGATTAGTGAGGAGCTGAATGATGTGGTTCAGCCGCACTTGCAGCAGAATTATGGGTCTGAGGCCTACCCTCTGCCTCCACTAGAGGGTCCATATATGGATTTGGCCAGGATGTGCCGTGGAGTCCCTGCTGGGGAGCAGGACTTGCTTATACAGGCGGACGTACCCAGGCAGGTGGGTGGAGTTGGTGTCCCCATGGTGCTGCCTGGTGTTCCCCAAGGTGAAGGGGTACGTCCCTGTAGTGAGCAGACTAATAATTTAGTCCTTGGCACTCACGCCGAAACTTCGGTTATATCAGAGAAGCTATGTCCCCCTGGTCGTGTGGAGGAAGACGACCTGGGAGTGTATATTTCCTCCTTGCCTTCAGAAGGTACTATGTCAGCAGAGGTGTTGGCTGGCAGCGTACTGGAGGTGATAGATTGGCGGGCGAGGGAAGTAGTCAGTTGGGGGCAGTCATGTGAGGGCTGCTGCCTAGGGACTACTGTCTCTGTCGTCTCTCTTCAACCGACCCCTTTCTCTCCAGTGAGAGCAGCAGATGTGCAGCAGGAGAGTAGGGGCAAGTCTCAACCCTCGCCATTGGCCAACCCTGGGAGGCACAGACCTCGTGGTGGAAGGGGTTGGAGGGTGGTGTACCCCATGATGAGTTGCGGGGGTGTGAGTGTGGTGACACAGGGGGACGCCTCTGTTGTCAGTTCCAGTAAGAGTTCACCGTATTGTGACAAACGAATGTGTGGCAACAAACATTCAGTTCTGGACCTGTGTGTAAACGAGCATGTATGGGTGGCCACCAAAAAACATCCAGTGGAAGCGTGTTGTGGAGTCTTACCAGCTCGCGTTACCCCCAAACATGCACATACACAACTCGTTCCCCTGGTCGGCACTTCGGAGATGTGTGGTGCCTCCAGAACATACGCTGCCAATACCAGCGGTGCTCATTTGTCATCAACCTGACATGCAGGTAGTTGCTGGGGTGAACTCTGGACCTCGGCACCCCTGCTGTAGGTGGTTCCCTGATGAGGAGTGGTCTTGAGGGTCCAGAGGCCCCTCATTAAGGGGAGGGTACTGTCATGATCCATGCTGGATCATGACAGATAAAAATTACAGGTATCCTGATAGGCGCCCGGTGCGGAACCGGCCTAGGGAATGTTAGGAGTGTGAGAGACACTGACTCAGGGGAGTGCAGGAGGTCTCCACGTCCCCGTTCCCTATCGCAGGGCCCACTGTTGAAACTGTTTCCCCTTCCCCCGTGTCTTGCTGTTTTAGTTACCGGCCTGCGGGCCGTGTCACACAGGTCAGTTTTACGTGCCGTGTCTTGCTTCAGTTATCAGCCTGCTGGTCGCGTCACACAGGACGGGTTCACGTAACACAAATGCTGTGTTTCCTCCTTTTTGTTGCTCTGCCAGGCCTTCACTGCAGTGGTTTTCAGTTGCTGTTTGTTTGTGGGCCTTTTTGTCTGAAGTTTAGTCTTTAACAAGTGAAATGCATGCTCAATTGGGTTGAGATCAGGTGACTGACTTGGCCATTCAAGAATATTCCACTTCTTTGCTTTAATAAACTCCTTGGTTGCTTTGGCTTTATGTTTTGGGTCATTGTCCATCTGTAGTATGAAATGACGACCAATCAGTTTGGCTGCATTTGGCTGGATCTGAGCACACAGTATGGCTCTGAATACCTCAGAATTCATTTGGCTGCTTCTGTCCTGTGTCACATCATCAATAAACACTAGTGACCCAGTGCCACTGGCAGCCATGCATGCCCAAGCCATCACACTGCCTCTGCCGTGTTTTCCCGATGATGTGGTATGCTTTGGATCTTGAGCTGTACAACGCCTTTGCCATACTTTTCTCTTTCCATCATTCTGGTAGAGGTTGATCTTGGTTTCATCTGTCCAAAGAATGTTCTTCCAGAACTGTGCTGGTTTTTAGATGTTTTTTTTAGCAAAGTCCAGTCTAGCCTTTTTATTCTTGATGCTTGTGAGTGGCTTGCACCGTGCAGTGAACCCTCTGTATTTACTTTCATGCAGTCTTCTCTTTATGGTAGATTTGGATATTGATATGCCTGCCTCCTGGAGAGTGTTGTTCACTTGGTTGGCTGTTGTGAAGGGGTTTCTCTTCACCATGGAGATTATTCTGCGATCATCCACCACTGTTGTCTTCGTGGGTGCCCAGGTCTTTTTGCATTGATGAGTTCACCAGTGCTTTCATTCTTTCTCAGGATGTACCAAACTGTAGATTTTGCCACTCCTAATGTTGTAGCAATTTCTCGGATGGGATTTTTCTGTTTTTGCAGCTTAAGGATGGCTTGTTTCACCTGCATGGAGAGCTCCTTTGACTGCATGTTTCCTTCACAGCAAAACCTTCCAAATGAATGCACCACACCTCAAATCAACTCCAGGCTTTTTATCTGCTTAATTGAGAATGGCGTAACGAAGGGATTGCCCACACCTGTCCATGAAATAGCCTTGGAGTCAATTGTCCAATTACTTTGGTCCCTTTAAAAACAGGGTGGCACATGTTAAGGAGCTGAAACTCCTAAACCATTCATCCAATTTTAATGTGGATACCCTCTGTCATGGTCACGTGTGTCAGGACGCAGATGATACCGCAAGGCGAACCCATAACACACGTGACCCTGGATACACCGCCTCCAGTGGGGCGCATTTAAATAATAAAACGTGCAGGTGGATACGCCGCCTCCACCTGGCGTATTTAGGTATTACACGTTATACAATAATCAAATAATAAAGGGGGAACCTGGGTAACTTTAACAATGGTGGGCCCTGCGATAGGGAATGGGGACATGGAGACCTCCTAAGCTCCCCTGAGCCAGTGTCCCTGCACTCCTAACATTCCCTATACAGGCTCCGCACCTGTCGCCGCACGTGAACCTTAACCCCTTGCTCGCCCTGACCCTAAACCCTCACTAGGGAATGGGTCAGTGCGGAGACTAATCCCACCACTGCACTAATAACACACACGAGGAAAGAGACAATACAGGGGGAACACCACTTAGCTTTGCTCTGTTGCGTGTGCTCCCAGCAACAGAGCCCACCACCTGCGTGCATCTTCTCCTCCACCTGGATCCATCACCATAACAGGATCCTTCACCTTAGTGCAGCCTTGGAGCAGAGTCCACCACCAGTTGCTGCTGCTTAGTAACAGGGTCCCCAAGATGAGTCCAGCTTCTGCCACGAAGTCGAGCATGCTTGAGTCCAGCTCAGCAGCCAAGTCCCACATGGTGAGTGCCACTCTCCATAGTCGCCACTCCACCAGTCCATGCAGACACTTCCCGCCGACACCATCAATGCGACCCCACCACGCCATGCCAGCCCTTCGTCCAGACACCATAGCTGAAACACATCCCCCCTGGCTAAGCAGCGCAGGACTCCTCTCCATCCTTCCACCAGGCTCTCAAACTCAGAGTGAACACAATCTCACAATGTCACAGGCAGTGATTGCACACCCCTAGCACACCTTTATAGGGTGTCACACCTGATACATAATTAAGTGCACAAAAACCTAAAGTGCAATACCACTAACCACCACCGGGGACAGTCAAGACACCTTGGAACTTTCCAAAGTAAAAAAGTTCACCCAGTGCAATTTAAAACTGTCAGATCATGACACCCTCAAAGGAAAGCTGAAAGTCTGAACTTCAACTGCATCTGAATTTTTTGTTTAAAATTCATTGTGGTAATGTCTAGAACCAAAATTAGAAAAATGTTAACTCTGTCCAAATATATATGGACCTAACTGTAGACCTGATGACGCTGTGCGGCCAGCCAATCACTGTAATACCACAACAAAGATGGCTGCAGCATTACAGTGCATGGCAGACAATTTCTGCATGTTGACTGGTGCTTAAAGAGCACCAAACTTGCAGGGCAGAAACTCGAGCTCCAGCCGAATAATACTGGAAATGCTCGGCTCTATCCGAGTACCGCGAGTACAGCGATACTCGGGCGAGTAACGAGCATTACCGAGCCTGCTCGCGCATCAATAAAGAGGATCCCTTAAAAAGCACTGTTATTGCAACATATTAAAATCCGTGCAAAAAAAAATCCTTCCACCACCATAGACAAAAGCAGACGCACTTCAAACACAGTCCTTACAAGTCTGCTTTGTTCTATGGTGGTGGAAGAATTTTTTCTCAATGGACTTTAATACATTGCAATAAAAGTGCTTTTAATGGATCCTTGCTTTCTTCTGTATCTTTTAGAACTAGAAGTCCTTGTGCAGCTAGAATCCTTATGCTGCAGGTGAGCTGAAGTTATCTTTCTATTTAGTGTTAAGCATATATTCTTGGAAACTGAATAAGCAAATAAAACATACTATAGAAATGCATTTTAATTTTTTATTTAGTCCAATAAACACTGAAACGGTTTATTAGTTAACAAAATTTAAAAGTTAGTCTCACCTCATATACTGGTAGCCTATGAGTAGGGCATGCCACCAATATCAGTGGTCCAAGGACTATAACCTCTGCTGGTATAGTTTGCTTTGTATTGCAAAGCCACATAGACAGCAGTTGAACATAACTGTCACAAAATGCAGCCTTCATAGAGAGCTAAGCGGAAAATCAACAAGAGTTGGGTGCCTGGCCCTTTCTCCGTGTAGCTGCCCCTTTTTAATAGGGGTCAAGGGAGGCTGGATACAGTCAATCAGCAATTAATGAAAAATTCTAATGAAATAATTTTTAAAGTGTTGAGATTTAAAGAGTTATTTAAAATTTGCCCTTGGAATAAAATTATATTTTCAAAAAATATATAGATATACAACATATTTTGAGTAGTATATATATGTATATATATATATATATATATTTAGAGATACATAGATAGAATACTTTAGAGTAAAGAATACCTTTGATCTAAATTCTTATTGCTAAATGAACGAAATTATCTCTGAATCAAGTTGTCCTAGAAAGTGGTTTTTAAACACTTATCTTGGCAATAGACTCAAGGTCTTTATTAACATCTTCCACCAGGTGTTTAACTTACCGCTTGACTGTACAAACCTCTCTTTCTGGATCTCTGGCACTGAGCCTTCTTTGTTTTAACTCAGTTGCCAGACACTGCTTAACTATTCACATTTCAGCCTCCAACCATCTGGAGTAATATGGGATGAATAGACATCGCTTTTGATTTGTAATGAAATTAATAACATTTGACAAAGACATTAATCACTTATTTTGGATTTAACGCACATCCCAGTAGGCAAACATATCTAAAATGAAACCTATAAAACCAAATAAATAACTAAAATAGCAGCAAATAATAGGGTACTGAAGAAATGGTATGCAGCGGAAAATATAAATCTATCCAATTATTATTCAAACAAACATGAAAAAGAAAAAAAACACTCTGTTGAGGCATGATTGGCCAAGCATCTGGGCTTTCATTCATGCATAATTAAGCTTTAGACAGCTGCAGGCTTTTCTAGTGCAACAGGGCATAGGATATCATAATAGGCTTTAGAAGCCATATCAATGAAACAGTTTTAGCCTGTACTTGAAAATTGTATAAATAGGCATAATTGAAATGTAACCATTATTCAAGATTGAACAGGACAATAATAGAAACTCATTCCATTCATGAAAGAGAAAAGATGATTTTAGTTTTAATTTCCCAAGGATATACATGACATAGGTAGATAACATAAAATATAATTACTTGTAAAAGAGAAACTAAATATACATGATAAAACATGCTACAATAGAAACTTCTAACAGCCTTTTACATTTAATGTCTAATCTGTTTTTATAATGTACACAGGTATTGTGCTTAAAGTTGAACATTAACTGCTCTCTAGCCTAATGTTTATTCTATTCTCTTTCTCAGTAGTCTGTTCTTCATTCTACCCCTCTAGTTGTCTATTCGCACGGATAGTACAGTAGTCGTGTTGCTCGTTGCATTGCAAGAATTTGTGTACTTGCCTCACTATATTCGGATGTCCCGCTGTGCAGTTTTAGTGCCTCTAAACATGCTGGTGTCATGATCCAGGACGGGGTTTCGCTTTGGCCCGTCCTGGTCAGACAGGGGGTTAACTTTTTCTGCCTCTCTCTTGCAGCAGGAGGCTATTTAGGGCTCACTGGACCTGGGTCCGGTGTCAGTTATACTCCTGCCCTCGGCTGAGTTAAGTGACCTCTTGTATACGTGTGCCTTGTGCCTGATAACTTGCTTGCTTGTTTGGTTGTGATCCGATTCTGTCTCTGTTGCGAGTTCTGCCTGACCCTCTTGTACTGCGCTACCTCTCGTGTATGACCCTCTACTTGTGACTCAACTGCTCTCTGCTCGTCCCTTTGGTACCGCACCGCCCTCTTGTGTATGACCTTTGGCTTCGTCTGATCTCCCATCTGCTTGTCCCTCCTGTACCTCGTTCGCCCGTATTGTGTATGATCTCTGGTTTGCCCGACTCTGAGTGTTCTTCCATCTTAGCAAGCAGGACGCTAAGCTCCGCCCCCTTGTGGTCACATGACCATAGGTCCCGTGCCTGCTTGCTAATACTTCAGCATGCAGGTCTTGTGCGTCTGTACTTTCCAGCTGTTACTGTCCCCGGGACCCCTATAGCACTGGTGAGTCCCTGCTCAGCGGAGGCTGCATGCCGGCGCTGTCAGGATCCTGACAGCTGGGCTTCTTAACCAATCACAGTAATGCTGCAGACATCTTGGTTGTAGCATTACTGTGATTGGCTGGCCGCCCAGCGTCATAGGGTCTATTTAAGCCCTGCCGCCACCATTTTGCATACATTGCATCTGGAGATTGCATTCTACAAGCACCATAATAACATGGGTAACATTAGAAATATTGGTCTTGTAGTAAATCTTCTTTTCCTCCATCCTGGGTAATATTAGTAATATATCCCATGTGGTGCTTGGGAACGGGGACAGCATGGGCTTGTGTGAATTCAAATGCCAGGACTGAATTTCAGCTTCAGTCCGTACCTGCTAACAACCAATACTGGTGGGCCACCTTTCTCGATCCACTGTACAGGAAGAAATTTCCTTCTCTCCTTTTGGAGTCACTAACGAGTTTTACAATGGAATCGTTTAAGAGGGACTTTGTAGATCAGTTGCTGAAAACATCACCCTCAGACAATTCTGGTGGCAGAGGTAGCGGCTGTTTTCAACACCAAGGGATAATGGGTAGAAACACAAACACCAGGTCCAACAGAGGTGGGGGGAAAATGTGTTGGACAAATTTCAATAAACCAGCACAACAGCAAGGGCTATCTGTGCCTGTAACAATGCCAAGGAGGGAGAAGTTGCAGAACATGGCCAAGTGGTACTTAAGTGACCATACATGTGTCCTTTCTGATGCTTCAGTTCCCTTTAATTATTGGGTGTCCAAGCTGAACACTTGGCCCGACCTCTCCTTATATGCCTTGGAGGTGCTGACCTGCCTGGCTGCTAGTGTGATGTCAGAGCATGTTTTCAGTTCCACTGGGTCAATAATCACTGATAGGCGCACATGCCTCTCCATGGAAAATGCAGACAAACTTACTCTGATTAAAAACAACAAGGACTGGATACAGTGGGGAAAAAAGTATTTAGTCAGCCACCAATTGTGCAAGTTCTCCCACTTAAAAAGATGAGAGAGGCCTGTAATTGACATCATAGGTAGACCACAACTATGAGAGTCAAAATGAGAAAACAAATCCAGAAAATCACCTTGTCTGATTTGGCAAGATTTATTTTGAAAATTATATTGGAAATAAGTATTTGGTCACCTAAAAACATGCAAGATTTCTGGCTCTCACAAACCTGTAACTTATTCTTTAAGATGCTCCTTTGTCCTCCACTCAATACCTCTAGTAATGGCACCTGTTTGAACTTGTTATCAGTATAAAAGACACCTGTCCACAACCTCAAACAGTCACACTCCAAATTCTACTACGGTGAAGACCAAAGAGCTGTCGAAGGACACCAGAAACAAAAGTGTAGCCCTGCATCAGGTTGGGAAGACTGAATCTGCAATAGGCAAACAACTTGCTGTGAAGAAATCAACTGTGGGAGCAATAATTAGAAAATGGAAAACATACAAGACCACTGATAATCTCTCTTGATCTGGGGCTCCATGCAAGATCTCACTCCATGGGGTCAAAATCATCACAAGAACAGTGAGCAAAAATCAAAAATCCCAGAACCACACAGGGGGACATAGTGAATGACTGGCATACAGCTGGGCCCACCGTAACAAAGGCTACTATCCATAACACAATATGCCACCAGGGATTCAAATCCTGCAGTGCCAGAAGTGTCCCCCTGCTTAAACCAGTACAAGTCCGGGTCTGTCTGAAGTTTGCTCCAGAGCATTTGGATTATGCAGAAGAGTATTGAGAGAATGCCATATGGTCTTATGAAACCAAAGTAGAACTGTTTGGTAGAAACAAAACTCGTCGTGTTTTGAGGAGACAGAATTCTGAGTTGTATCCAAATAACACCATACCTACTGTGAAGCATTGAAGCATGGGGGTGGCAACATCATGATTTGGGGTTGGTTCTCTGCAAAGGGACCAGGATGACTTATCTGTGTACAAGAAAGAATGAATGGGACCATATATCATGAGATTTTGAGTGCAAACCTCCTTCAATCAGCAAGGGCATTGAAGATGAAATGTGGATGGGTCTTTCAGCATGATAATGATCCCAAGCACACCGCCACGGCAATGAAGGAGTGGCTTCATAAGAAGCATGTGAAGTATGAAGATCCTGGAGTGGCCTACCCAGTCTCCAGATCTCAACCCCATAGAAAACCTTTGGAGGGATTTGAAAGTCCATGTTGCCCAGTGGCAGACCCAAAACATCACTACTCTAGAGGAGATCTGCATGGAGTAAAGGGCCAGCCAACATACCACCAACAGTGTGTGCCAACCTTGTGAAGACTTACAGAAAACGTTTGACCTCTGCCATTGCCAACAAAGGATATATAATAAAATATTGAGATGAACTTTTGTTAATGACCAAACACTTATTTTCCACCATAATTTGCAAAATAAATCTTGCCAAGTCAGACAAGGTGATTATCTAGATTTGCTTTCTCCTTTTGACTCTCATAGTTGTGGTTTATCTATGATGTCAATTACAGGCCTCTCTCATCTTTTAAGTGGGAGAACTTGCACAATTGGTGGCTGACTAAATACTTTTTTCCCCACTGTATCTCCACAGTTTGCAATCCCTTCAGATGACAGCAAGCCATCCTAAATTCACCAAAAATGTGATTCATGCTACTGAACCCCTTCCCATAAGAACCCGTTTCCTTCCTATGTCAACCATGACTCAGCCAATTGGGTTAATTTTTTCAAACCCTATGCACATTGTGCAGTGGACAAAACAGGACAGTGTTATTACTCCAGCCTAACTACTATTTGTGATTGGAGGCTCTTGGGATGGTGGCTTCCTGCATCAACCATAAATCAGCCCATAGGGCTAATTTTTGCAAACCCTGTGCACATTGTGCCATGGACAAATCTTAAATGTTAAGTGGTCCTACCAAACTAATATTTGTCATTGGAGCCCCTTGTGCCAGGTTATCCCACACTATGACTGAGATATGGGACACATATTCAATAGAAATGTACACTGATTGTTGCTGACCAAGTGATGGCCCTCTGAAAACTTGAATTGAGGCCCACAACTTCTACAGTAGTCCAGCAAAGATAATGTTTGTCAAGGAAGGCCCTTGTCACGGTATCTTCCGCACACATGTCACAACCTCCAGGAGTAATTTTTTGAAAAACGTTGCACAGTCTGCTCTTGACCAAGTAGTTCAGTATCAAGAAATCTTCTCTTTTGATATAATTGGGGAATATTGTCAATACTCCAACCCATCCTGGAGGGGGCAACATATATCCTTTGTCCATTGACTTGCCCAAGAGATATAATTGAGCTCATCATCCAGTTGACTAACGCAGATTTATTTTTCTGGTTCAAAAAGTTCACCCAAACCTGAGGATCGCAGGCTGCACTCACTGCTATCTTCTAATAGTCCATGTCTCCTGCCCTTTTTCCATGTAGTCTCTGCCCTTAAAAGAGTTAAATAATAGAGTGAGGGATGTATAATATGAATAAGTGAGGGCAATTTCAAGTATACCCAAGAGGGCCCTTCAAAATTTCTAGAGAAGGGCACTTCCAAACTTATGTTACAGGGCCACATGAGGGCACGCACTAAACTCAGGCTTCCTGCCTACTGCAGTCCCTCTGAACATTTGAATTTAGGGCCGCAGAATCACATGGAGGTGGAGGAAGGTGGTGGAGGAGGGTGAAGCCCAACGCTACATTGAGCACATTGTAAATTGCTAAGGAATAAATATATGAAATAGAGTCCAAATGGCGCTCAAACAACAAGGGAGAGTATATTATACCAAATGTAATATTTGTCATCACAAAAAGTACTGGTTCCAGGGTCAAGCATACAGAAAAATGCTGCTCTTAGAACCACAATGTGAGTAATAACTGTTAATGTCACCGGAGACCGAAGATGGTTATAAAAATGTGCCTCCTATAGAGCTATTGCAGATAGTGAGCCCTCGCGGGCAGGGTCCTCTCTCATCCTGTACCAGTCGCGACTTGTATTGTTTAACCCCTTAATCCCATATGATGCACTATCCCGTCCATGTGCCCTGGGACTTAATTCCCAGGGACGGGATAGTACGTCATAGCGATCAGTGGCGCCCACGTGGTGAGCGCCGCAGATCGCGGCCGGGTGTCAGCTGAATATCACAGCTGACACCTGGCACAATGTGTCAGGGGCGGTCACGGACCGCCCTGACACATTAACCCCTTGCACACCGTGATCAAACACGATCGCGGTGTACCGGGGGTTAAAGGGAAGCATCGGCAGGGAGGGGGCTCCCTCCGTGCTTCCTGCTTCCCTGAGCCCCCCACGGCAGCGCAATGTGCAGCGCTGCTGCGGGGGGCTCCTTCCCTGCAGGCCCCCGAATCCAAGATGGCGACTGGGACCTTCGAGGGCCTGCAGGGAGCTGGCTTCCTCAATGACTGCAAAGCGCAGGCACGAGGAAGCCTGCTGCACTGCCTTTGACAGATCATTGATCAGCGATCTGTCACAGGACAGTTATGTCCCACCTGGGACAATGTAATAAAGTTAAAAAAAAAAAGTGTTAAAATAATTTAAAAAAAAATCACCAAATAAATTAGAAAGAAAAAAATATTCCCCCAATAAATTCATTTTTTAGAAATAAAAAAAACAAAACAAAACAATAAAAGTACAGATATTTGGTATCGCCGCGTCCGTAACGACCTGCCCTATAAAACTATCCCATTAGTTAACCCCTTTAGTGAACCCCTTAAAAAATAAAATTAAAAAATAAAGCAAAAAATAATGATTTATTATCATACCGCCAAACAAAAAGTGAAATAACGCGCGATCAAAAAGACGCTTATAAATATCCATGGTACTGCTGAAAACATCATCTTGTCCTTCAAAAAATGAGCCACCATACAGCATTATCAGCAAAAAATTAAAAAAGTTATAGCTCGCAGAATAAAGCGATGCAAAAATAATTATTTTTTATATAAAATCGTTTTCATTGCATAAAACCGACAAAACATAAAAAAACGACCTAAATGAGGTATCGCTGAAATTGTACTGACCCGAAGAATAAAACCATCTTATCAATTTCACCGCACGTGGAACGGTGTACACGCACCCCCCCAAAAGAAATTCATGAAACGCTGTTTTTTGTTCATTCTGCGTCCCAAAAATCGGAATAAAAAGCGATCAAAAAATGTCATGTGCCCGAAAATGGTACCAATAAAAACGTCAACTCGTCCCACAAAAAATAAGACCTCTCATGACTCGGTGGGTCAAAATACGGAAAAATTACAGCTCTCAATATGTGGTGATGCAAAAACTATTTTTACAATAAAAAGCGTCTTTTAGCGTGTGACAGCTGCCAAACATAGAAACCGCCATAAATAGTAAATCAAACCCCCCATTATCACCCCCTTAGTTAGGGAAAAATAATAAAATTAAAAGAAAATGTATTTGTTTCCATTTTCCCATTAGGGTTAGGGCTAGGGTTACGGCCAGGGCTAGGGTTAGGGCTAGGGCTAGGGTTAGGGCTAGGGTTAGGGCTAGGGTTAGGGCTAGGGTTAGGGCTGAGATTAGGGTTAGGGGTGTGTCGGGGTTAGGGTTGGAGTTAGAATTGGGGGTTTCCACTGTTTGGGCACATCAGGTGCTCTCCAAATGCAACATGGCGTCTGATCTCAATTCCAGCCAGTTCTGAGTTGAAAAAGTCAAATGGTGGTCCTTCCCTTCCAAGCTCTGCCATGCGCCCAAACAGTGTTTTACCCCCACATATGGGGTATCAGCCTACTCAGGACAAATTGCAAAACAACTTTTGGGGTCCAATTTCTCCTGTTACCCTTAGGAAAATAAAAAATTGGGGGCAAAAATATCATTTTTGTGGAAAAACATGATCTTTTTATTTTCACGCCCGGGCGGTATAAACTTCTGTGAAGCACTTGGGGGTTCAAAGTACTCACCACACATCTAGATAAGTTCCGTGGGGGGTCTAGTTTCCAAAATGGGGTCACTTGTGGGGAGTTTCAATAGTTTAGGTACATCAGGGGCTCTCCAAACTCACATGACACCTGCAGACCATTCCATCAAAGTCAGCATTCCAAAACGTCACTACTTCCCTTCCGAGCCCCGACGTGTGCCCATACAGTAGTTTTCTCCCACATATGGGGTATCAGCGTACTCACGACAAATTGGACAACAACTTTTGGGGTCCAATTTCTCCTGTTACCCTTAGTAAAACAAAAAATTGGGGACTAATTGATCATGTTTGTGGAAAAAATATGATTTTTTTATTTTCATGCTTGGGCATTATAAACTTCTGTGAAGCCCTTGGAGGTTCAAACTGCTCACCACACAGCTAGATAAGTTCCTTAGGGGGTCTATTTTCCAAAATGGGGTCTTTTGTGGGGGGTTTCCACTGTTTAGGTACATTAGGGGCTCTCCAAAGGCAACATGACACCCGCAGACCATTCCATCAAAGTCTGCATTCCAAAACGTCACTACTTCCCTTCCGAGCCCCGACGTGTGCCCATACAGTAGTTTTCTCCCACATATGGGGTATCAGCGTACTCACGACAAATTGGACAACAACTTTTGGGGTCCAATTTCTCCTGTTACCCTTAGTAAAACAAAAAATTGGGGACTAATTTATCATGTTTGTGGAAAAAATATGATTTTTTTATTTTCATGCTTGGGCATTATAAACTTCTGTGAAGCCCTTTGGGGTTCAAAGTGCTCACCACACAGCTAGATAAGTTCTTTAGGGGGTCTAGTTTCCAAAATGGGGTCTCTTGTGGGGGGTTTCCACTGTTTAGGTACATTAGGGGCTCTCCAAACGCAACATGACACCCGCAGACCATTCCATCAAAGTCTGCATTCCAAAACGTCACTACTTCCCTTCCGAGCCCCGACGTGTGCCCATACAGTAGTTTTCTCCCACATATAGGGTATCAGCATACTCAGGACAAATTGGAAAACAACTTTTGGGTCCAATTTCTCCTGTTACCCTTGGGAAAATAAAAAAATGGGGACTAAAAGATCATGTTTGTGGAAAAAAAACGATTTTTTTATTTTCACGCCCGGTCGTTATAAACTTCTGTGAAGCACTGGAGGGGTCAAAGTGCTCACCACACATCTAGATAAGTTCCTTGGGTGGTCTAGTTTCCAAAATGGTGTCATTTGTGGGGGTTTCCACTGTTTTGGTACATCAGGGGCTCTCCAAACGCGACATGGTGTCCGATCTCAATTCCAGCCAAAAACGTCAAATTGCGCTGCTTCCCTTCCGAGCTCTGCCATGCGCCCAAATTGTGGTCTACCCCCACATGTGGGGTATCAGCGTACTCAGGACAAATTGCACAATAACTTTTAGGGTCCTGTTACCCTTGGAAAAATAAGAATTGAGGGTGAAAAGACCATTTTTGTGGAAAAAATATGATTTTTTAATTGTACGGCTGTATGTTATAAGCTTCTGTGAAGCCCTTGGGGGTTCAAAGTTCTCACCACACATCTAGATAAGTTCCTTGGGGGGTCTAGTTTCCAAAATGGTGTCATTTGTGGGGGGCTTCTACTGTTTTGGTACATCAGGGGTTTTCCAATCGCGACATGGTGTCCGATCTCAATTCCAGCCAAAACCGTCAAATGGCGCTGCTTCCCTTCCGAGCTCTGCCATGCACCCAAATAGTGGTTTACCCCCACATGTGGGGTATCAGCGTACTCAGGACAAATTGCACAATAACTTTTAGGGTCCTGTTACCCTTGGGAAAATAAAAATTTGGGGTGAAAAGATAATTTTTGTGGAAGAAATATGATTTTTTAATTGTATCGCTGTATGTTATAAACTTCTGTGAAGCCCTTGTGGGTTCAAAGTTCTCACCACATATCTAGATAAGTTCCTTGGGGGTCTAGTTTCCAAAATGGGGTCACTTGTGGGGGGTTTCCACTGTTTAGGTACATCAGGGGCTCTCCAAACCTGACATGGCGTCCGATCTGAATTCCAGCCAATTTTGCATTGAAAAAGTCAAACGGTGCTCCTTCCCTTCTGAGCTCAACCATGCGCCGAAACAGTGGTTCCCCCCACATATCAGATATCAGCGTACTCAGGACAAATTGCACAATAAATTTTGCAGTCCAATTTCTCCTGTTACCCTTAGTAAAATAAATAAAATTGAACCTGAAGTATTTTTTTTGTGAAAAAAAGTTAAATGTTCATTTTTTTTTAAATATTCAAAAAATTCCTGTGACGCACCTAAAGGGTTAAGAAACTTATTGAATGTGGTTTTGAGCACCTTAAGGGGTGCAGTTTTTAGAATGGTGTCTCTTTTGGGTATTTTCTATCATATAGACCCCTAAAAGTGGCTTCAAATGTGATGTGGTCAGTAAAAATAAAATCGCTGGTCAATTTTTAACCCTTATGACTTCCTAACAAAAAAAAATTTTGGTTCCAAAATTGTGCTGATGTAAAGTACACATGTGGGAAATGTTACTTATCAATTTTTTTGTGTGCGGTATCTCTGTGATTTAAGGGCATAAAAATTCAAAGTTGGAAAATTGCGAAATTTTCAAAATTTTCGCCAAATTTCCATTTTTTCACAAATAAACGCAAGTTATTTGAATGAAATTTTACCACTAACATGAAGTACAATATGTCACGAGAAAACAAAGTCAGAATCACTGGGATCCATGGAAGCGTTTCAGAGTTATTACCTCATAAAGGGTCAGTGGTCAGAATTGTAAAAATTGGCCCGGTCAAGAACGTGCAAACCACCCTTGGGGCTTAAGGGGTTAAGATTAATGTACTTGTATGTATTATGTATACCCCGCCTAACATGTAAAGCGCCATGTAATAAATGGTGCTTTAATAATAAATAATAATAATAATAGTGGCACTAGTGTCAAATGTCTTACCAGGAGTACAGTTTTGGATGTATTCTAAAAATCCAGATTTATATGGCACAGAAAGTGGTTTAATTTATTAAAAAGTAGGGCTACAGAAAAAAATATGAAATGCAATCTGATATTAGTGAATTCCTCTAAACATCTTAATTTCCTAGAAAGATCTCATACAGGGCCCAATTGCAGAGACCGCCCTAAGTATCAACAATATCCCAAGGTAGTTAAGTTTATACAGCATGTAATACAATATGATACACTGACGGAGTTACCCTGGCTGCCAAGATGGTTCCTTTGTTGAGAAAGCTGTCTGAGTTGCAGACGTTATAGAGAAAATCTCGGTGTGCCGGTTGTTCATAGGCGCTGAGTGGTGGTAGCTGCAAGGAAAGATGGGTCTGAAGGTAATGATCTCGCTCAGCTGTCAGCTCAGACCAGATGGCTTGGTTGTCTTGCAGCCTGCGCAGCCCAGAGGTGCGCGGTATGAATAAGCATGTCTCGTGTGCCATTGTGTAGGTGAGTGAGAGCGCTGCCCCAGCTGGTGGAATGCACCAGAACTTCACCTATATTGTACATCATAGCCCTCTATGGTTCCTTTGAACCTTATATGCTGCGGCCGGCATCTTGAACCAACATGAGCAGGTCAGTAGCCACAACATCCTTTATCCCAACACTTTAGACTTTACCCCCTATGGTCTAGATACGCTCCTAACCTTGATTCTACTTTGTATCCACTTGCTACACGTGGACCTACCAATTTCCATTGTCTCCCCTTCCTCGTGCCTGGCGTCCTTTACACGTACACGACGGGGAGGAGGATAGTGAAGCCCAATGCTACAATGGGCACATTGTAAACTGCTATGCTATATGTATTCCACTATGTGGCAATGAAAGAGGGACTGCCCAAATGTATAAGTAACAGTAGTCCTCCAAAACGCATGTTACAGGGCCACCTGAGGCCTCTCAGGTCAAAAATCAACATACCTACTGGTACGTTATAGCTGGCCTTGTAAAATGCTGGGGAATAGCTAACTAAAAATGATGTATGACAGAGGGACCTACAAAATGTATAAGTCAGGGGCCTCCCAATTGTAAAAGGCGAAATAAAAACCCACTACAGTATGTGTGAACAAACACTAAAAGGGATATTTTTTGCTTCTCTGGTTTATTTAGCCTGATATGCAAGTGATTATGCAGGAAAAAAAACTGTTTCTTAACCTTTTTGGTGTGTTAAATGCAAATTAGGTTAGGTTTGGTAGTTGTCATTGCACATCTGTAAAAGTGACATAAAACTGCGACAAACTTATTCCCAGAAACCATATGTGAGTCAGAAATGCATGCAGGCATGTTCTCCATTCTGTTTCATCATTTTCCCATCCATTTCAGCCTTTTCCTCAGGCCCCCTGACCCCTTTGTAGGGTCCAGCAGAAAATTACTCATGTTTCCCATTGACTTGCATTGTACTCCCAATTCGGAACGAATACATGATTTTTACAAAGTACTCGTTACGAGCATAGCAATTCTGAATATTATGGTACTCGCTCATCACTAGTGGGGACCTCACTTACTATCATCCCTCATACCATTTTTTAATTTCCTGAATTTTTTGGGAACACCCCCTACCCAATATATTTTTCTCACTCTCTTGATTGACCATGCAGTAGATATGCTGGGTTAACATTTAAAGTTACTACCCATAAGGAAGCCACACTTAGATGGTGTACACATGGGGTCCATTCACCCAAAAAATCGACAGTATGCATAGTTTGGTTGCGTCAACACTGCAACTTTGGCATTTTTTTGTGCTATTTTTCATTACGCTATGTATCCTGTCCTTGCACATGTCATTTTTTACATGTTTGCTTATTGTTACTTCAACTCTTGGCCCTCTGTTTCTATTGTCCAGCCTTTATATGCACATTTAACTAAGGCTACTTTCACACTTGCTTTTTTTGCGGTGCGATTTTTGCGAACACAAACGCATGAAAAAAACGCATCATGCGTTTGTGTGTGTTTTTTTGCGGGTTTTGGTGCTTTTTTTTAAAAAACGCATGCTTTTTTTGCGCATACGTGCGCATTACAATGCGCACGTATGCGCACCCATAGACTATAATGGGTGTTTTGCTGTAAAAAAGCGCATTGCGTGCGCATGCATTTCTTGGGGGCAAGTCGGACGCACAAAAAATGCAACAGGATGCATTTTGTGCGCCCGAGCGCACACTACAAAAAAACGCATGCGCATACAAACGCGTACAAATGCATGTGTATGCGCACCTATGCGCACCCATGTAAAAGATAGGGGAAAAAACGCATGCGGTTTTTTGCGCTAAAAAACAGCACAAATAACGCAAGTGTGAAACCAGCCTAAACTATGTACCACTGTAAGCATCCTGTGTACTTTCGTTGTATGGGCATATTATATTATGCAGGAGCTCAATATGCTTGTTGTTTTGTATCAATAGCCTTTTTTGGCCTTTAAATTGGTTTTATATATGTGGTTGTGCTGTCTTCAATTCACATAAACAATATTTATTTTCTTGTGATAGCTTTGTATTGGCATAGCTCTTTCCTCTCTTTTAGTTGACCGTTTTTGGTATGTCATAGGTATTCCAATATTCCGCCCTTCTATGGGCATTGTCTTCTTGTTTCTTCTGTGCAGGCTCCTGCGCAGAAGAAACAAGAAGTCAGTGCCCATAAAAGGCTGGAATATCTCAATTGCAGGGCACAGGTGCGGGACAACCACTAGACGTCACAGGGCACTATGATGTTGATGGGAGGCGGCAGGTATGCAAATGAAGACTAGCGGTAGAGTATTCATCCAGGCACCACATGCAACCGAGAACCTGCATAATAGATTAACTTAAAGGATTAGAAGATTTCTGAAGAACAAGACCTCAGATATGAGGCATGCAGATATGACTATTTTAAGTATTCTAGTACCTGTAAGCCCATATTAATAGCGTTGGTACATCCAGGGGGGACAGATTCCCTTTAAAAATACCTTATTTCAACATAGAAGTCTATCTTGACATAAGTGTGAAGGAAAGCATCAGTTACGGCACCCTATATACTCTTTATGTTTATTTAACTTCTCTTGCCATTCATCTAGGGATATGTCAGATTTAGAGACAAGTTAAGGAAAGGACAAATCTGTTTGTGTTTTCATTTTTGCTAAAATGGTAAAACATAAAAAATATGTCTAGTATAACTGTAATTCTATCTATTCACATATTAAATTGATATATTACTTATAACACATTGTTAAGGCCATACAAATAAATATCCAAAAAACAACAGAAGAATTGCTCATATTCTTTCTATTCCTTCCCTCTAAAATAATAATAGTTATTCAAAATATTTATTATTTATATCCCAAATGGATGGTGGTTTTAAAGAAACACGTTATGACCCATTCCACAAAAAACAAGTGCTTTCACAAGCTGCAAAAATATTCAGGATTGAGAGTCCTCAGTGGTTGATACCTTTTAATGGCTAACTGAAAAGATGGTAACACATTGCAAGATTTCGAGACTACTCAGGTCTCTTCATCAGGCATAGACCTGAGTAGTCTCGAAAGCTTGCAATGTGCTACCATCTCTTCAGTTAGCCATTAAAAGGTATCAACCACTGAGGACTCTCAATTCTGAATATTTTTCTATCTACTGGCTAACACGGTACAAAGATATACATCTTTCCTGTTCACAAGCTACATGGATTTTAACAAATTAAAAAGTTATAGCGTTAGAAATGTGGAATTGTAAAATGCAAAAATAATTGCTATATCCTTACGATATAATCTAGGCTGCATACCTAAATGTTAAAATAGACAGAAATACTTTGTCTAGGTATTTTATCAGTGTACACATTACATTATAAAAATAATTTTATTTCTATAGCACCAGCATATTCCACAGCAGTTTACAATAATCACATAAATCAACAGATACCAGGAGGAGTGAAGGCCCTGCTCTCAAGCTTACAATCTATGAGACATTCTTAAATATGTATTAAACATTAAGCATTTTGTGTATGGGAATATCTGTAGCCTTTTAAAAATCATTTAAACGGTTACAACACAAAATCAGTAGAGCCAATATGAGTTTTTTTCAGCTCTAAAAGCATAAATAAATTATCATATCCTTTAGAAAATTTCACGTTTTGCGGTCTTAGCTGTAAAAAAAACCCTAAGAAAATAGATTATTATCTTAGTAAAGAATATAAACCAATCAAAATTGTGTTTCCAATTAATAGCCTTTCATTCAAGCTTTGTATTTAAATGCAGTTTCATTATTTCTTCAATATTGACTAAAAATAACATTAGCTAGTCAGCCTGATGAAGGGGCCTTCTGAGCCCTGAAAGCTTGCAAATATAATTTGTCTGGTTAGCCAATAAAGGTATCACTCTTTGAGTACCTTTCTCATTTTTTGGGGACCTAAGTATTTATACTAAATCTTTTCTAAATTTTTGCCCACAATTACTAATGCTTTCTAATATGTACAGTGCATGGAAGACGTAAACTTGGCCCTGTCACTTGCAAGATGGGCTTAGTTTATCATAGTGGTGCACACTGTGTGTTAAATTTGACAATTTCTCTTATTACAGGCCATTATTTTGCTCTTGAAACTTGCCACACCAGTTTAATAAATAAGGCACATTTCTAGACTCTCCAAATTCATGCCCCTTGTTGTGCCTCAACAGACATTTTGTAAACTTGTTTAGTGAGGCGTGTACATCTGTTCTTTTTTTGCGGAAATCAATAATAATAGATTTTAGAAAACTGATTTGAAGCAAAAACAGAGTGCAACTTGTTCTAAATATCACATTAGTAAATCTGGACCATTGAGTATCAATTTTAAAATGCATACCTGTTTACACCGTATCTTAGAAGAATAACATTGATAGAATCTTTGGAAATTCGAATATTCCGACTTCACTGAAACGCCCCGAAAATTGTTTTGCGCTCAATTTATATCACGTTTGCTGGAATTACATGTTAAATGCCACTGTCAGCGCCGTGTGCCGGGAAAGATGTGGGCTCACAGCCAGAGCCCACATCAAAGGGAGGGTGTCCAACATCGGCATACTATTACGCCCAATGTTGGAAATGAGTTAATTTTAACTGAAAATAACTGTTGTCCCAACAATACTTATTGGGTTATATGAGCTTGAACCTGCATGAGGTTCAAATGTTCTCCTTGTGGTCAAGCTTGAAGTTTATGAAATTAATACAACTTGTTCATTAAAATATAGAGTTAATCTGTGTATCACTACAGTTGCTTCCATGAGGCCTCATATGAAAGATGACAAACAACTGATTGTCCCACATTCTGAAAGACACACATACTGAAAAGCACCCCCAACTTTCTTACTTAGGGAGTACGATCAATATTGTCTCTTGCATACAACCATATTGTGACTTTATTTTGGACAGATCTTCTCTAGGACTCACATAAAGGTGCAGAAGACCACTACTGTACAACTCTGTACCTCTAATGATTATGTATGTGTCAAATAATATTTTTTTTTTAGCAGAATGTGATATGGTGGGAGTATATAACATAACAATCTACTCATATTTCTCTCTTTTGATTTTTTCCTACATCATATTAAAGTTTTGCAGCTTAAAATTGCATTTAAATTTACCATGGACTAATTATTGAAAAATTAATACTAAGGTATTCTTGAAGAATCCAATTATTTTCTCTGGGTTAACTGTAAAAGCATGTCATTTTTAACATATATGTTTTTGAAAAGAGAATAAGAAAATTATTTTTTCATGAATACAGTCAGCATGAACAACTACATGCACCATATAAGTTAGTCTTTGAAAAATGTTGCGTATGCTACATGGCATTTTTAATTTACATAAAACAAGATAAGTTTTCAAGTTACATGCATGTAACCATCCATTAATAATCAATATTGCAAGGAAAAATGTGTACCTTTTTAAGTGTTAATTATTTGCAATGCCAAGTGTCCTGCATGGTGTTGGGCTGTGAGCACAACCCCAATCTGTGGACGTTGGGCACTCAGATCATCCTCATGGAGTCGGTTTCTAACAGTTTGTGCAAAGACACGCACATTTGTGGCCTGCTGGAGGTCATTTTGCAGGGCTCTGGCAGTGCTCCTCCTGTTCCTCCTTGCACAACGGCAGAAGTAGCGGTCCAGCTGCTGGGATGTTTCCCTCCTACGGCCCCACCACGTCTCCTGGTGTACTGGCCTGTCTCCTGGTAGCACCTCCAGCCTCTGGACACTACGCTGACAGACACAGCAAACCTTCCTACCACAGCTTGCATTGATGTGCCATCCTGGATGAGCTGTACTACCTGAGCCACTTGTGCAGGTCGTAGAGTCTGTCTCATGCTACCACGAGTGTGAAAGCACAACACACATTCAAAACTGACCAAAACATCAGCCAGAAAGCATTGATACTGAGATGTGGTCTGTGGTCTCCACCTGCAGAACCATTCCTTTATTGAGGGTGTCTTGATAATTGCCAATAATTTCCATCTGTTGTCTATTCCATTTGCACAACAGCAAATAATTACCCGGCATGTGAAATTGATTGTCAATCAGTGTTGCTTCCTAAGTGGACAGTTTGATTTCACAGAAGTTTGATTTACTTGGAGTTATATTCTGTTATTTAAGTGTTCCTTTTATTTTTTTGAGCAGTGTATTTCTGCAGTATATTTGCTTTCTGTTATTAGAAACTGTATATGCATGCTTGTTGTGTGCATGGCATCTTTCTTGTTCTATGACCCTTATGCTATGATATACATTGGAATCATGTGAAGACATATTTTCATTAATACAAATATTTGGTTGGTTGAATATAACAAGAAGGTGGTCCATGACCTGCAGTTTTTAACTTACTTAACAATTATATTATTATTTATTATTATAGTGCAATTAATTCCATGGTGCTTTACATGCGAGAAGGGTATGAATAAATAAATAAGTTCAGTAATCTTAAACAATACAAGTCATGACTGGTACAGGAGAAGAGAGGACCCTGCCCACAAGGGCTCACAATCTACAAGCGATATCAATGTGTACAGACTATAGGAAAGAGAGAGCGCAATAGGGTCTTATCCGGGTAATTATTGGAAGAAATAGCAAAAATCTACTCACCCTTTCCAGGAGAGATTAAGGCATATAGATCAATTGTCAGCTTGCTGCACATCCAAAGGTCCACTCCGTGACCGCCCGTATAAATCCTTAATGGATAAAATTCTTGGACTTGTGTGCGCTGCTTAACAAAGTATCACATCCAGGTTGTATAAAGAGTTCAACCATTTATTTAAATAAATGGTTAAATAAATGGTTAAACTCTTTATACAACCTGGATGTGATACTTTGTTAAGCAGCGCACACAAGTCCAAGAATTTTATTCCATTAAGAATCTACAAGGGATGGGTGATGATACAATAGGCAAGGGTGGAGCTGGTTGTGCAGTGGTTTGGTGGATCGGTGGTTACTGCAGGTTGTATGCTTGTCAGAAGAGGTGAGTCTTCAGGTTCGTTTTGAAGGTTTCTACGGGATGCAAGAGTCGTCTGATATGTTGGGGTAGAGAGTTCCGGAGTAGGGGGATGTGCAGGAGAAAGCTTGTATGTGATTGTGGGAAGAGGAGAGAAGAGGGGCGTAGACAAGGAGATCTTGTGAGGATCGGAGGTTGTGTGTAGGTAAGTACCGGGAGACAAGGTCACAGATGTAGGAAGAGACAGGCTGTAGATGGCTTTGTTTGCCATGGTTAGGGTGTTAAACTGGAGTATCTTGATAATAGGGAGCCAGTGAAGGGATTTACAGAGAGGAGAGACTGGGGAATAGCGGGGGAGACAAGTGGATTAGTTGGGCAGCAGAGTTTAGGGTAGATTTGCCTATTGCTACTTCAACTCTTGGCCCTCTGTTTCTATTGTCCAGCCTTTATATGCACATTTAACTAAGGCTACTTTCACACTTGCTTTTTTTGCGGTGCGATTTTTGCTAACACAAACGCATGAAAAAAACGCATCATGCGTTTGTGTGTGTTTTTTTGCGGGTTTTGTTGCTTTTTTTAAAAAACGCATGCTTTTTTTGCGCATACATGCGCATTACAATGCGCACGTATGCGCACCCATAGACTATAATGGGTGTTTTGCTGTAAAAAAGCGCATTGCGTGCGCATGCGTTTCTTGGGGGCAAGTCGGACGCACAAAAAATGCAACAGGATGCATTTTGTGCGCCCGAGCGCACGCTACAAAAAAACGCATGCGCATACAAACGCGTACAAATGCATGTGTATGCGCACCTATGCGCACCCATGTAAAAGATAGGGGAAAAAACGCATACTTTTTTTGCGCTAAAAAAGAGCTCAAAAAACGCAAGTGTGAAACCAGCCTAAACTATGTACCACTGTAAGCATCCTGTGTACTTTCACTGTATGGGCATATTATATTATGCAGGAGCTCAATATGCTTGTTGTTTTGCATCAATAGCCTTTTTTGGCCTTTAAATTGGTTTTATATATGTGGTTGTGCTGTCTTCAATTCACATAAACAATATTTATTTTCTTGTGATAGCTTTGTATTGGCATAGCTCTTTCCTCTCTTTTAGTTGACCGTTTTTGGTATGTCATAGGTATTCCAATATTCCGCCCTTCTATGGGCATTGGCTTCTTGTTTCTTCTGTGCAGGCTCCTGCGCAGAAGAAACAAGAAGTCAGTGCCCATAAAAGGCTGGAATATCTCAATTGCAGGGCACAGGTGCGGGACAACCACTAGACGTCACAGGGCACTATGATGTTGATGGGAGGCGGCAGGTATGCAAATGAAGACTAGCGGTAGAGTATTCATCCAGGCACCACATGCAACCGAGAACCTGCATAATAGATTAACTTAAAGGATTAGAAGATTTCTGAAGAACAAGACCTCAGATATGAGGCATGCAGATATGACTATTTTAAGTATTCTAGTACCTGTAAGCCCATATTAATAGCGTTGGTACATCCAGGGGGGACAGATTCCCTTTAAAAATACCTTATTTCAACATAGAAGTCTATCTTGACATAAGTGTGAAGGAAAGCATCAGTTACGGCACCCTATATACTCTTTATGTTTATTTAACTTCTCTTGCCATTCATCTAGGGATATGTCAGATTTAGAGACAAGTTAAGGAAAGGACAAATCTGTTTGTGTTTTCATTTTTGCTAAAATGGTAAAACATAAAAAATATGTCTAGTATAACTGTAATTCTATCTATTCACATATTAAATTGATATATTACTTATAACACATTGTTAAGGCCATACAAATAAATATCCAAAAAACAACAGAAGAATTGCTCATATTCTTTCTATTCCTTCCCTCTAAAATAATAATAGTTATTCAAAATATTTATTATTTATATCCCAAATGGATGGTGGTTTTAAAGAAACACGTTATGACCCATTCCACAAAAAACAAGTGCTTTCACAAGCTACAAAAATATTCAGAATTGAGAGTCCTCAGTGGTTGATACCTTTTAATGGCTAACTGAAAAGATGGTAACACATTGCAAGCTTTCGAGACTACTCAGGTCTCTTCATCAGGCATAGACCTGAGTAGTCTCGAAAGCTTGCAATGTGCTACCATCTCTTCAGTTAGCCATTAAAAGGTATCAACCACTGAGGACTCTCAATTCTGAATATTTTTCTATCTACTGGCTAACACGGTACAAAGATATACATCTTTCCTGTTCACAAGCTACATGGATTTTAACAAATTAAAAAGTTATAGCGTTAGAAATGTGGAATTGTAAAATGCAAAAATAATTGCTATATCCTTACGATATAATCTAGGCTGCATACCTAAATGTTAAAATAGACAGAAATACTTTGTCTAGGTATTTTATCAGTGTACACATTGCATTATAAAAATAATTTTATTTCTATAGCACCAACATATTCCACAGCAGTTTACAATAATCACATAAATCAACAGATACCAGGAGGAGTGAAGGCCCTGCTCTCAAGCTTACAATCTATGAGACATTCTTAAATATGTATTAAACATTAAGCATTTTGTGTATGGGAATATCTGTAGCCTTTTAAAAATCATTTAAACGGTTACAACACAAAATCAGTAGAGCCAATATGAGTTTTTTTCAGCTCTAAAAGCATAAATAAATTATCATATCCTTTAGAAAATTTCACGTTTTGCGGTCTTAGCTGTAAAAAAACCCCTAAGAAAATAGATTATTATCTTAGTAAAGAATATAAACCAATCAAAATTGTGTTTCCAATTAATAGCCTTTCATTCAAGCTTTGTATTTAAATGCAGTTTCATTATTTCTTCAATATTGACTAAAAATAACATTAGCTAGTCAGCCTGATGAAGGGGCCTTCTGAGCCCTGAAAGCTTGCAAATATAATTTGTCTGGTTAGCCAATAAAGGTATCACTCTTTGAGTACCTTTCTCATTTTTTGGGGACCTAAGTATTTATACTAAATCTTTTCTAAATTTTTGCCCACAATTACTAATGCTTTCTAATATGTACAGTGCATGGAAGACGTAAACTTGGCCCTGTCACTTGCAAGATGGGCTTAGTTTATCATAGTGGTGCACACTGTGTTAAATTTGACAATTTCTCTTATTACAGGCCATTATTTTGCTCTTGAAACTTGCCACACCAGTTTAATAAATAAGGCACATTTCTAGACTCTCCAAATTCATGCCCCTTGTTGTGCCTCAACAGACATTTTGTAAACTTGTTTAGTGAGGCGTGTACATCTGTTCTTTTTTTTGCGGAAATCAATAATAATAGATTTTAGAAAACTGATTTGAAGCAAAAACAGAGTGCAACTTGTTCTAAATACCACATTAGTAAATCTGGACCATTGAGTATCAATTTTAAAATGCATACCTGTTTACACCGTATCTTAGAAGAATAACATTGATTGAATCTTTTGAAATTTGAATATTCCGGCTTCACTACTGAAACGCCCCGAAAATTGTTTTGCGCTCAATTTATATCACGTTTGCTGGAATTACATGTTAAATGCCACTGTCAGCGTCGTGTGCCGGGAAAGATGTGGGCTCACAGCCAGAGCCCACATCAAAGGGAGGGTGTCCAACATCGGCATACTATTACGCCCAATGTTGGAAAGGAGTTAATTTTAACTGAAAATAACTGTTGTCCCAACAATACTTATTGGGTTATATGAGCTTGAACCTGCATGAGGTTCAAATGTTCTCCTTGTGGTCAAGCTTGAAGTTTATGAAATTAATACAACTTGTTCATCAAAATATAGAGTTAATCTGTGTATCACTACAGTTGCTTCCATGAGGCCTCATATGAAAGATGACAAACAACTGATTGTCCCACATTCTGAAAGACACACATACTGAAAAGCACCCCCAACTTTCTTACTTAGGGAGTACGATCAATATTGTCTCTTGCATACAACCATATTGTGACTTTATTTTGGACAGATCTTCTCTAGGACTCACATAAAGGTGCAGAAGACCACTACTGTACAACTCTGTGCCTCTAATGATTATGTATGTGTCAAATAATATTTTTTTTTTAGCAGAATGTGATATGGTGGGAGTATATAACATAACAATCTACTCATATTTCTCTCTTTTGATTTTTTCCTACATCATATTAAAGGTTTGCCGCTTAAAATTGCACTTAAATTTACCATGGACGAATTATTGAAAAATTAATACTAAGGTATTCTTGAAGAATCCAATTATTTTCTCTGGGTCAACTGTAAAAGCATGTCATTTTTAACATATATGTTTTTGAAAAGAGAATAAGAAAATTATTTTTTCATGAATACAGTCAGCATGAACAACTACATGTACCATATAAGTTAGTCTTTGAAAAATGTTGCGTATGCTACATGGCATTTTTAATTTACATAAAACAAGATAAGTTTTCAAGTTACATGCATGTAACCATCCATTAATAATCAATATTGCAAGGAAAAATGTGTACCTTTTTAAGTGTTAATTATTTGCAATGCCAAGTGTCCTGCATGGTGTTGGGCTGTGAGCACAACCCCCTTCTGTGGACGTTGGGCACTCAGACCATCCTCATGGAGTCGGTTTCTAACAGTTTGTGCAAATACACGCACATTTGTGGCCTGCTGGAGGTCATTTTGCAGGGCTCTGGCAGTGCTCCTCCTGTTCCTCCTTGCACAACGGCGGAGGTAGCGGTCCTGCTGCTGGGATGTTGCCCTCCTACGGCCCCACCACATCTCCTGGTGTACTGGCCTGTCTACTGGTAGCACCTCCAGCCTCTGGACACTACGCTGACAGACACAGCAAACCTTCTTACCACAGCTTGCATTGATGTGCCATCCTGGATGAGCTGCACTACCTGAGCCACTTGTGCAGGTCGTAGAGTCTGTCTCATGCTACCACAAGTGTGAAAGCACAACCAACATTCAAAACTGACCAAAACGTCAGCCAGAAAGCATTGATACTGAGATGCGGTCTGTGGTCTCCACCTGCAGAACCATTCCATTATTGAGGGTGTCTTGATAATTGCCAATAATTTCCATCTGTTGTCTATTCCATTTGCACAACAGCATGTGAAATTGATTGTCAATCAGTGTTGCTTCCTAAGTGGACAGTTTGATTTCACAGAAGTTTGATTTACTTGGAGTTATATTCTGTTATTTAAGTGTTCCTTTTATTTTTTTGAGCAGTGTATTTCTGCAGTATATTTGCTTTCTGTTATTAGAAACTGTATATGCATGCTCATTGTGTGCATGGCATCTTTCTTGTTCTATGACCCTTATGCTATGATATACATTGGAATCATGTGAAGACATATTTTCATTAATACAAATATTTGGTTGGTTGAATATAACAAGAAGGTGGACCATGACCTGTAGTTTTTAACTTACTTAACAATTATATTATTATTATTTATTGTTATAGTGCAATTAATTCCATGGCGCTTTACATGCGAGAAGGGTATGAATAAATAAATAAGTTCAGTAATCTTAAACAATACAAGTCATGACTGGTACAGGAGAAGTGAGGACCCTGCCCACAAGGGCTCACAATCTACAAGAGATATCAATGTGTACAGACTATATGAAAGAGAGAGCGCAATAGGGTCTTATCCGGGTAATTATTGGAAGAAATAGCAAAAATCTACTCACCCTTTCCAGGAGAGATTAAGGCAGATAGATCAATTGTCAGCTTGCTGCACATCCAAAGGTCCACTCCGTGACCGCCCGTATAATTCCTTAATGGAATAAAATTCTTGGACTTGTGTGCGCTGCTTAACAAAGTATCACATCCAGGTTGTATAAAGAGTTTAACCATTTATTTAAATAAATGGTTAAATAAATGGTTAAACTCTTTATACAACCTGGATGTGATACTTTGTTAAGCAGCGCACACAAGTCCAAGAATTTTATTCCATTAAGAATCTACAAGGGATGAGTGAGGATACAATAGGCAAGGGTGGAGCTGGTTGTGCAGTGGTTTGGTGGATTGGTGGTTACTGCAGGTTGTATGCTTGTCAGAAGAGGTGAGTCTTCAGGTTCGTTTTGAAGGTTTCTACGGGATGCAAGAGTCGTCTGATATGTTGGGGTAGATAGTTCCAAAGTAGGGGGATGTGCAGGAGAAAGCTTGTATGTGATTGTGGGAAGAGGAGAGAAGAGGGGCGTAGACAAGGAGATCTTGTGAGGATCGGAGGTTGTGTGTAGGTAAGTACCGGGAGACAAGGTCACAGATGTAGGAAGAGACAGGCTGTAGATGGCTTTGTTTGCCATGGTTAGGGTTTTAAACTGGAGTATCTTGATAATAGGGAGCCAGTGAAGGGATTTACAGAGAGGAGAGGCTGGGGAATAGCGGGGGAGACAAGTGGATTAGTTGGGCAGCAGAGTTTAGGGTAGATTGGAGGGGTGCAAGAGTGTTAGAGAGGAGGCCACAAAGTAGGAAGTTGCAGTAGTCGAGGCGAGAGATGATGAGGGCATGGACTAGAGTTTTTGCAGATTCTAGGCTGATGAATTTACAGATTCAGGAAATATTTTTGAGCTGAAGTCAGCAGGAAGTGGAAAGGGCTTGGATATGTGGTTTGAAGGAAAGATCAGAGTCAAGGATTACCTCAAGGCAGCGAGATTGTCTGACTGGGGAGAGTGATCAGCCATTTACTTTAATGGATAGGTCTGTTGGGGGAGTAATGTGAGATGGGGAAATATGAATTCTGTTTTGTCCTTGATTGTATTCATAATGCTGCATGGGGGGCTCTGCCGTTCCATCCATGCTTTCCTGTGCCTGTGCGGTGGATTCTTTCTGGGAAAATGGCCACCGTGAATGCGCAGATGAAAATCTCGGCACTAAAATCTCAGGAGATGAGATTTCTGCGCTGAAATCTCATCTTCAGAGATTTCAGTGCTGAGATCGCCATCTGTGCATGCGCGGTGGCCAATTTCCTGGAAGGAATCCATTGCACAGGCACAGAAAAGCGTGTATGGAATGGCAGTGCCCCCCATGCAGCACAGGACAGAGCGCGGCGGCGGCAAGCACCAAGGGACAGAAGAAAATTGGATCGTCTGTTAACTTCAGCCAAATATAATAATATTTTGAGTAATAAAGAACATAAATTTTTGACCACACCTGCTCCAGTTGTTCCAACCCTATACCTACTCCCCAAAGTGCATAAATCAATCCAAGAGCCTCCAGGTAGGCCAATAGTGGCAGGCATTGGCAGCCTTTTTGAGAAACCATGTATCTATTAGGACCATTTTTTAAAACCTTTTGTTATCTGTTTAGGTTCTTATGTCCAAGATACATCTCATCTAATTCGCCAATTGCATGATTGACTGTTCCAGAGAATACCATATTGGTCACTATGGACGTTGCATCATTATATACATTCATAAGCCACAACCTGGGCATTGAGGCAGTCTCTTTCCACTTGAATCAACAGATCTCAGGTGACAGCAGACTTCAATCGTTCATCATTGACCTTTTATCCTTTGTACTTTCGAACAGTTACTTTGTGTTTGATACAGTCTTCTTTAAACAGATCTCAGGCACTGCAATGGGCGCATGCTGTGTGCCCTCCTACGCCAACTTCTTCATGGGTTGGTGGGAGGAGACACAGGTGCACCCCTTGCATGCCTTTCAAACTAAAGTTCTGCTTTGGTTTCGATACATCGATGACCTGCTGTTTCTTTGGATGGGGTCAGAGGCTGAATGCATGGATTTTATTGCAGAATTAAACAATAATCCATTCAATATTTCCTTAACAGCTTCTTTGTCTACAACGTCGGTGGAATTTCTAGACCTAACGGTGACAAAAGTGGGGTGTCAAATCCAGACCAACATCTATCGTACGACTACGGCCACAAACAGCTTGCTCCACTTCTCAAGCTTTCACCCCCAACACCTACGAAAGTACCTTCCAAAGGGTCAGTTTCTGAGGGTTAGGCAAAATTGTAGTTCTGATGCTGATTTTCGGGAAGGAGCACGGGATTTATCTACTCGTTTGTTTGAAAGGGGGTATCCACGAAAGATCATTTCAAAGGCATTCCAACATTCCTTGAAAAGCGACCGGGCAGCCCTCTTACAACCGAGAGTCCGAGATGGCAAGTGCACAACCAACCTTATTACGATATACAATAATCAGTGGCAGAGCGTTTACAACATTTTGGGCAAATATTGGGGTATCCTGTTAAAGGAGCCCAAATTGAGACCTTTTTTGTCTGATTCCCCTAGGATAGTTGCCAGAAGGGCAAGGAATCTAAAGGATCATCTTACATCAAGTAATTTTAAGAGACCAACTACAAGGCTGGGAACAGGTAGCCGCATAGTGGGTTTGCCCTCATATGATTGCCACTGATGTTGTCACCCTTTCAATCTTTCCAGATGAAATAAGGATGAGGCTGTACTCTAACTGACGATCAAGAAATGTGATATATCTACTTATTTGCTCATGCCCCAAGCTATATGTAGGCCAGACAAGCCAGGAGGTCAGACGAAGAGTCCAACAGCACATCTCGAATATTGGCAAAGCGAAGGAGGACAAAGAAAAGGGCAAGCCCATCTCATCGGTTGCTTCTCATTTTTTAGAACATCATAATGGTAGTTATCAGATGTTGCATGTTATGGTGGTGGACCAGGTCCACGAGAGCATCCGGGGTGGCAGCCTAACCAAGGAACCTCTCCATCGAGAATCCCTCTGGATATACAACCTTAAAAGCATGTCACCCAACGGACTAAATGAAGAGCTCCTATTTACTGGTTTCTATGGTTGATGTTTGCTTCCCAATGGTTATTCTCACCTTCTTATTTTGCATTTTCTGTTCTTTTACAGATTGGTGCATGATTTTGGAAGATCTCTTCATTGGGGAACTTTGTCACCATCATATATCAATGGACTTGGGATTTTCTCTATTGCTCTTTTGAACACTCTTTTGATACAGGATTATCCCATGTGATTTCTGCATAATCCTTCAGGAGTAGTGTTGAGCTTTCCGATACCGCAAGTATCTGGTATCGGCCGATATTTGCCGTATCGGAATTCCGATACCGAGTACCGATACTTTTTTCGTATCGGATACCGGAATCGGTAGTCCAAAATGCAATGAGCCACTTTTGTGGCTCTGATTGGCTGCCGAAATGACGTCATCATGATGCGCTGTCTGTGCGCATCATGATGTGCCGTCAGTTCGGGCCTTCGGGGGGTCTGTGCCGACTGTCCGGGGGTCTGTACCGGCCTGCCAGGGGGCTGTGCCGGCCTGCCGGTGGTCTGTGCAGGCTCCGGGGGTCTGTGCCGACTGCCCGGGGTCTGTACCGGCCTGCCGGGTGGCTGTGCCGGCCTGCCGGTGGTCTGTGCAGGCTCCGGGGGTCTGTGCCGACTGCCTGGGGGTCTGTACCGGCCTGCCGGGGGGCTGTGCCGGCCTGCCGGTGGTCTGTGCAGGCTCTGGGGGTCTGTGCAGGCATCGTCCGATGGGACTACAAGTCCCATCGGGCGATGCCTGCTACCATGACAGTGATTGACACATTAGCCAATGATGGGACAGTAGTAGTCCCATCATCTGGCTAATGTGTTGAATGTAAAAAAAAAAAAATTACATGCTACATACTACATACATGCTACATACATACAACATGCATACTACATATATACTACATGTAACATACATACTACATATATACTACATGCAACATGCATACTACATACATGCTACATACTACATACATGCTACATACTACATACATGCTACATTCATACTACATGCTACATACATACTACATACATACTACATACATAATACATATATACTACATGCATGCAACATACATACAATATATATACTACATGCATGCAACATGCATACTACATATATACTACATGCAACATACATGCTACATACTACATACATAATACATATATACTACATGCATGCAACATACATACAACATATATACTACATGCATGCAACATGCATACTACATATATACTATATATACTACATGTAACATACATACTACATATATACTACATGCTACATACATGCAACATACATACTACATACTTGCTACATACATACTACATACATAATACATATATACTACATGCATGCAACATACATACAACATATATACTACATGCATGCAACATGCATACTACATATATACTATATATACTACATGTAACATACATACTACATATATACTACATGCTACATACATGCAACATACACACTACATGCTACATACATGCAACATACATACTACATACATGCTACATACTACATGCATACTACATACATACTACATACATACTACATACATACACTACATGCATGCAACATACATACTACATATATACCACATGCATGCAACATGCATGCTACATATATACTGCATATATACTACATGCATGCAACATGCATATATACTACATACAATACATACATATAGACATACAGTACATATAGCATAGAGTACATACTCACCGTCACTTGTCACTTTGATCCCCGAAGCCATTGTCGCCTGAGGAATAAATATCAAAATAAAAAAACACCAATATACTTACCCCGATCCGCAGAAGTCCACGAGGGTCCCACGTCGATCTTGCGTGGAGAACAGCAGCATCAGCTGATGCTACCGTTCTCTAAAAGCTCCAGGAATACAATGACGGAAGGTAGGTATCCTTCCGCACTGTATTCCTCCACCACTGAAAAAAAAAAGTCCCTAGTCTCACTTTATGGCAAAAGCTGCATGGGAACTTTCTCACGCAGCAATGGCATAAAGTGAGACTAGGGACTTTTTTTTTACAGTGGTGGAGGAATACAATGCGGAAGGATACCTACCTTCCGTCATTGTATTCCTGGAGCTGGTAGAGAACGGTAGCATCAGCTGATGCTGCTGTTCTCCACGCAAGATCGACGTGGGACCCTCGTGGACTTCTGCGGATCGGGGTAAATATATTGGTGTTTTTTTATTTTGATATTTATTCCTCAGGCGACAATGGCTTCGGGGATCAAAGTGACAAGTGACGGTGAGTATGTACTCTATGTTATATGTACTGTATGTCTATATGTATGTATTGTATGTAGTATATATGTATGTTGCATGCATGTAGTATATATGTTGTATGTATGTTGCATGCATGTTGTATATATGTTGTATGTATGTAGTATGTACTGTATGTAGTATGTATGTAGTATGTATGTAGCATGCATGTAGTATGTAGCATGTATGTAGTATGTATGTTGCATGTATGTAGCATGCATGTAGTATATATGTTGTATGTAGTATGTATGTAGCATGTATGTAGTATGTATGTAGCAAGTATGTAGTATGTATGTTGCCTGTATGTAGCATGTAGTATATATGTAGTATGTATGTTACATGTAGTATATATGTAGTATATATGTAGTATGTATGTTGCATGCATGTAGTATATATGTTGTAAGTATGTTGCATGCATGTAGTATATGGATTATGTATGTAGTGTGTATGTTGCATGTATGTAGCATGTAGTATGCATGTAGCATGTATGTAGTATGTAGCATGTATGTTGCATGTATATATATGCAGTATGTATGTTACATGTAGTATATATGTAGTATATATGTAGTATGCATGTTGCATGCATGTAGTATATATGTTGTATGTATGTTGCATGCATGTAGTATATATGTATTATGTATGTAGTATGTATGCAGCATGTATGTAGTATGTAACATGTATTTTTTTTTTTTTACATTCAACACATTAGCCGGATGATGGGACTACTACTGTCCCATCATTGGCTAATGTGTCAATCACTGTCATGGTAGCAGGCATCGCCCGATGGGACTTGTAGTCCCATCGGACGATGCCTGCACAGACCCCCGGAGCCTGCACAGACCACCGGCACAGCCCCCCGGGCAGTTGGCACAGACCCCCGGAGCCTGCACAGACCACCGGCAGGCCGGCACAGCCCCCCGGCAGGCCGCACAGACCCCCGGGCAGTCGGCACAGACCCCCGGAGCCTGCACAGACCCCCGGGCAGTCGGCACAGACCCCCGGCAGGCCGGCACAGCCCCCCGAAATGCCCGTACAGACCCCAGAGAGGCTGTACAAGGCAAAAATAGGGTTTTTCTTATTCCGATACCGGAAGTCCCATAGACTTGAATGGGACTTCCGGTATCGGAATCGGCGATACTCGATATTTTTTTTAGATCGGCCGAACCATTCCGATCCGATACTTTTAAGTATCGGATGGTATCGCTCAACACTATTCAGGAGTCTTCGGCTTATGAAAGTTTATTCTATATGTTGGCCCTATGGCTTTTCTGATATGACCTTGTATTCCTGCCAGCCATAATGAATATCATGTTCATGAGCAAAGAATTGTAATTATAGCTTACTTGTTTCTTTGTCCTTTAGGTTCTTGAATATAGACTTTTGTGATATTTATCCAGATTAGGGTTAATGGGACCATATAACATTATTCTGATCACTCATAGAGTTTTTTTCCCCTCTTTATGGGGTTAATTTCCTCATTTTCTCATTTTCTTATATATGTGCATTACCATATGGAACCCATTACTTGTGACCCTTCTTTCCTATAACTGTTTCATGTGAGAGCCTTTCACTGCTGGCTTTGACCTATTTGGACTCTTCCAAAAAACATCTTTTTTAAAAAATATCTTGGCCTTTTGGGACTGATACTAATATGAATAATAAAAATAAAAGGGTTTTTCATCAAAAAATCACATGTCTATTTGTGATTGTTGCGTATATCATACCCTTTCTTGCAAGCATCTGTTAATACGGTTTTATGATTCTACTTTTGAACACTATTAAATTTGTGTTTATAGCTGTTCTTTCCAAGAACGATTGTGGGGGATGGTTCCTAAGAATCTGTTGTCCGTATCTATTGCACTTCATTTGAACATGTGACTTTGGGCATTTCATCCGTTCCATATTTGATATACTTTTTTTTGAGAATGACGCGGTTATCTTTGATATACCTGTTTCTGCGCCATGAGAGAGGTGTGTATATATATATATATATATACACACGAGTACTGTATATACTGCCGCTTTTATATATAATAAAACAACTAGTCTAATATTGTATTACATCTCCACCAATTTTTAGTATAAGATTAGTGTCTGTCTATATATAATATCTGCATCGTGATATATACGTTTATCTGTGCTCTCTCAGCTTGCGTAGTATTTTCGATAAGGGCGCGATGCGTGCGTAAATTTTCTTCCTGTATCCAACACAATCATGTTAGTGATCTATATGTGCACACTGTCCTCCTTTCTTGTGGCTAAACCTTTCTAATATATTTCCGCCATTTTTGCTTTGCCAAATGGTAATGAGTTTACGAGTACTCTGCGTGGACATATGTAGTCCCTAAGGTGATGTTCTTAATGCGTTCATACCACTATGTCTTTTTTGAGAGTGGCGCGGCTAATTTTGACATATGTGTTTTTGCGCCATGAGAGAGATATGTATGTTAACATGTGCATTCCTATACTAGGAATAATTTTTATTTATATAATATGATCATATCTGCGCTGTGAAATCATATATATCTATATTTGTGCCTTCTTAGTTTATTAGGTGTACATATTACATTAGGGGATGATGCGCGTGCAATATATTTTTTCTGTACTCAATATAATCATATGAGTCCATTAGTTATTTACGTGTGCGCTTGTTGTAGTTGGACGTTCCAACACACCAGCGTTGTTTTACTATGTCTTACGCATACATGGTAATGAATTATCTGAATGCTCCACTTTGATATGTTAAAGCTCCTAAACATCGCACAAGCAGATGTCTCTTATGCGCCTGCGCTATTTTGTCATGGTTGACGTGTGCGCAGTCCACTTTAATTGTATCCTGCATTTATTATGCTCTTTGCATATTTGATGCTCTACACATGCGTGCATTTGTAGACACACACGGAGTCCTTAATAGGCAGATGTCCTTAAATATGTTTGCGCTACTACGTTATGTTCAACGAGTGCGCAGTTGATTTTGACTGCTTTCTGCAATCATAACCTCCATTATGTCGCTGATGCTTTTTGCATGCACCAAACTTTTTTTTTTCGTCCAACTGACTGAACTTTACTTACAATGCCATGAGTGAACATTAGCAAGATGGCCGCGTCTATGCTCCTCCATGCGGTTTCTCATGGTCTCCACTCGCACAGGTGAATAACATATCCAATTATGTGTGTGCATGGGTGTGTATATATAGTTCACAAATACCAAGCAGAGCATGCTATCTTTTTCCCTGAGGAAGCCACAATTGTGGCGATACACGTGGGAACCTATCCCACACCATCTTTCTCCCTACTGCCAGGGCCCTGGCTCAGACTCTAGGATCCACACTCACTCTGTTGTGTGAGCATACTTCAGCCCAGGAATGGGTTTGTTATCTTCCCTAAAATTGTGTGCTACTAGTTTCTCTTCTTAAGCCCCTGTTACACGCTGCGATATCGCTAGCAATATCACTGTAAAGTCACCGATTTTGTGACGTTGCAGCGATATTGCTAGCGATATAGCTGCATGTGATACTTACCTCCGACCGGCTCCCCCGCTGGTTATCGCTGATCATGCGAGAAGCTCCTGGATCATTTCTCGTCGGTCACTTACTGCTGCGCTTCCTGTGGAGACGAGCGACGCGTGGACGCGGGCGGGAGGACGTTAGGATCGCCACGTCTGACAGGTAAGTAGCGAGCCCCGTCGCCAGCGAAGTCGCTGGTGAGATCTGCCTGTGTGGCAGCTCACTAGCGACCACCTAGCGATGCACCAGCGATCCTGACCGCGTCATATCGCTGGTCGGGATCGCTGGTGCAACGCTAGGTGTAACGGTACCCTTAGGCTATGTTGAGGGACCGTTTTTAACAGGCTTATTACTTTCTTCTCACATGCCTTTTTGTGTTTCTCTTGGCCCATATGGTACTATTGTTATACTCTTCATAGCCATTTAAGGTTTTTTGTCATCTTTTATAAAATCTTTGCACTATTGGTATTTTTACCTTTTGCCATTGCTGAGAGACCTGCATTCAACAGGGTAAATTACTCTCTTTTCATACGCTTTTTTTTTCTGTGGATCTCTGGGCCACATGGTATTTCTCATATGCACTTTATAGCCACTGAAGTATTATCTGATGCTGCTACATATGTATTATATTTATGATGTGCAATACCTTGACAGTGGCTTTATGTACTTATCTGGTTCTTTGAGAGATTAGTAGGTGTGGTAAGTCATTGCTTCTATAATAAGGCATGACTCATTGTAGGTCCTTTTTATATTTTAAATGTTTTTAATATGCTTTGTGTGCTTTTTTGCTTTTTGTAATATTGTCTAATAAAGGGTCGTTATTCTTTATATATACAATTGAGGTGCTCATTTATATATGGGCATGATCTTTTTTCTTGCTCTTCTAAGCACCGAGGGACAGAGCGCGACGGCAGCACCGGAGACAGAGCGCGGCAGCGGCAAGCACTGGGGGACAGAGCGTGGAGGCAAGCACCAGACACCTACAGAGGCAGCACAGATAAGGTATATCCGCATTGTAAGATGCACCCCTATTTTCGCCCCAAATTTTGGGGAAAAAAGTGAGTCTTACAAAGCGAAAAATACAGTAAATCAAATTTGAAGTAATTGGAATATTGAATAATTTTTATTGCGAACATCAATGCATTACATTATATTGTCATCAACATATATTCTTCTCTTGCACTTTAGCAAGAGCAGTCGCTGTAGAGTTTAAGGAGCAGAAAACAGATTATAAAGGGTCAAGGAGGGAGTTATCTGAAAGATTGTGGAATAGGATTAGAAAGCCGGTAGAATTAGATTACTCTTGTATGGAAACAAAGACACTCTGTAATTTTATCTAATTAATAAATTACTAATATTTTTAGAATAGTAAAAAAATTACAGCAAAGAGTTAAAATTTTTCGATTTAAAGCACTTATGATATGCCAAAAATATCTAATATGTGGATTCATGCTGGCCTCTCATCCAGTTGCTGAGGGGTCCTTAAGGATTTAAAAAGATGAAATAGTTGATGGCTGTTGTCATTCAAGTCTATGTAAGTTATCAAAACAGCTGACTTAAGCCCCCGTTACACTCTGCGATATCGCTAGCAATATCGCTGTAAAGTCACCGATTTTGTGACGTAGCAGCGATATTGCTAGCGATATCGCTACATGTGATACTTACCTCCAGCCGGCTCCCCCGCTGATTCTCGCTGGTCGCGCTAGAAGGTCCTGGATCATTTCTCGTCGGGTGCTTCCTGCTGGGCTTCTTGTGGCGCCGACAAGCGACGCGTGGACGCGGGCGGGAGGACGTCAGGATCGCCGCGTCTGACAGGTAAGTAGCGACCCCCGTCCCCAGCGATGTCGCTGGTGAGATCTGCCTGTGTGGCAGCTCACTAGCGACCACTTAGCGATGCACCAGCGATCCATATCGTTGTCGGGATCGCTGGTGCATCGCTAAGTGTAATGGTACCCTTAGTGTGCATGCAACTAAAATAGGAAGAATCTTGGACATGGACAGTCATCTTCCACTTTATCAGAGTCTGTCAGCACCGCTTTTAATCCCCCATTTTGAAGATTAATATCTACTTGTATAATTCTATGCACAATATTTCTCATCTGCTGCATTATCTGAATGATTATTTTCCTGTAAGGATTCTTAATATATCTTCCTTCATCTTTCCCTTTTCACTGAAAGGTTATTCTAAAAAGCACGCATCATTCTGGAGATTATATTTTTCTTAGAACATCTTGCCTTTCTAATCTTGAAGAACATCTTATTTGCTATCAAAACAGTTGTGACAATTGACTAATTTATAAAAACTTTTTAAGAATGTAACGCAGCAATGATTGTAATTTTTTTCCCGTTATGAATATTCTATTTTATTTATCTTTATACTTGTCATTATTTGCTATTCTTAATTTCTGTCTTATTCGGTTTTGATTCTAATGTCTATTTTTGCTGTTCTGGAAAGCAAACCAATCACATCATTAGGAAAAAATGATTTTAGGATTTGATGTATTTTAAGTTGGCTTATGAATCCTATGCAAAAGGAAAAAAACAAGCTGACCCTTTTGCTGTTGATATTGGATGTGGTATGTCATTCAAGATCTGCTGAGCACACACTGAGCCTCAGCTAAAATTGATTTCCTTTTTTTTGTTGAGAAATTAAAAAAACAACTGGCATTAAAATGAATGGTCTTCTTTCGATTTTTCTTTTCCACTGGAGCATTCAGTGAACATAACAAGCATAATAGGCTGAAGCAAACAGTGTCAGGCTCTGTTGTATCAAGAGGTCTTTAAAAATCAGCAGACAGTATCTGAAGACCTGCAAATTGTGTCAGTGAAAATTAGTTTGTTTCCTAACAAGTGTTTTGACACTATTGTAAAGAAACAGAATGAAAAATGCCTTGCTAATTATTGTATCTTCTGCATAAAATATTGTGGTTTTGTTTCATTAATGAGCAAAAATACAGCAGTCTCAATGAATCTTTGTCATGAAAATAATCATTATAAAAATCAGCTGTGCAGCTATAGACAGAATATTTAGGAAATTCATGCGTTGTAAGGATAAATATTAGGGGTAGCAAAATAATTCAGTTTAATCTCCTACACCTAAATTGATGGTTTAAATTAAAACGCAATGTATATATATTTATCCACAAAACTGTAGTCAGTGTTTCTTTAATGCACATTAATTATACTGTATATACAGGGAGAGCCATTTATATGGATACACCTAAATAAAATTGGAATGGTTGGTGATATCAACTTCCTGTTTGTGGCACATTAGTATATGGAGGGGGAAACTTTTCAAGATGGGTGGTGACTATGGCGGCCATTTTGAAGTTGGCCATTTTGGATCCAACTTTATTTTTTCCAATGGGAACAGAGTCATGTGACATATCAAACTTATTGAGAATTTCACAAGAAAAAACAATGGTGCGCTTGGTTTTAACATAACTTTATTCTTTCATGAGTTATTTACAAGTTTATAAACACTTATAAAATGTGATCTAAGTGCTGCCCATTGTGTTGGATTGTCAATGCAACCCTCTTCTCCCACTCTTGACACACTGATAGCAACACCGCAGCAGAAATGCTAGCACAGGCTAGTGGTCTGAAAACTTTCTGTACCCACTGTATGTATACACTCACTGGCCACTTTATTAGGTACACCTGTCCAACTGTGTGTTAAGACTTAATTTCTAATCAGCCAATCACATGGCGGCAACTCAGTGCATTTAGGCATGTAGACATGGTCAAGACAATCTCCTGCAGTTCAAACCGAGCATCAGTATGGGGAAGAAAGGTGATTTGAGTGCCTTTGAACGTGGCATGATTGTTGGTGCCAGAAGGGCTGGTCTGAGTATTTCAGAAACTGCTGATCTACTGGGATTTTCACGCACAACCATCTCTAGGGTTTACAGAGAATGGTCCGAAAAAGAAAAAAAATCCAGTGAGCGGCAGTTCTGTGGCCGGAAATGCCTTGTTGATGCCAGAGGTCAGAGGAGAATGGGCAGACTGGTTCGAGCTGATAGAAAGGCAACAGTGACTCAAATTGCCACCCGTTACAACCAAGGTAGGCAGAAGAGCATCTCTGAACGCACAGTGCGTCGAACTTTGAGGCAGATGGGCTACAGCAGCAGAAGACCACACTGGGTACCACTCCTCTCAGCTAAGAACAGGAAACTGAGGCTACAATTTGCACAAGCTCATCGAAATTGGACAGTAGAAGATTGGAAAAACGTTGCCTGGTCTGATGAGTCTCGATTTCTGCTGCGACATTCGGATGGTAGGGTCAGAATTTGGCATAAACAACATGAAAGCATGGATCCATCCTGCCTTGTATCAACGGTTCAGGCTGGTGGTGGTGGTGTCATGGTGTGGGGAATTTTTTCTTGGCACTCTTTGGGCCCCTTGGTACCAATTGAGCATCGTTGCAACGCCACAGCCTACCTGAGTATTGTTGCTGACCATGTCCATCCCTTTATGACCACAATGTACCCAACATCTGATGGCTACTTTCAGCAGGATAATGCGCCATGTCATAAAGCTCGAATCATCTCAGATTGGTTTCTTGAACATGACAATGAGTTCACTGTACTCAAATGGCCTCCTCAGTCACCAGATCTCAATCCAATAGAGCATCTTTGGGATGTGGTGGAACGGGAGATTCGCATCAGGGATGTGCAGCCGACAAATCTGCGCCAACTGTGTGATGCCATCATGTCAATATGGTCCAAAATCTCTGAGGAATGCTTCCAGCACCTTGTTGAATCTCTGCCATGAAGAATTGAGGCAGTTCTGAAGGCAAAAGGGGGTCCAACCCGTTACTAGCATGGTGTACCTAATAAAGTGGCCAGTGAGTGTATATATCTAATATATAAAGCTCAATGTGGGTATGTATGTATGTCCAGGATTGGCATCCGCACCTTCGCAGCTACAGCCACAAAATTTGGCACAGTCACACGTCTGGACCCCAAGAGCATCATAGGCCAATTCACCAAACAATTTTGCCCGTATCTAGATAATGGGAAAAATTTTTTGTATGTATTGGCATCTGCACCTTCGTAGCTACAGCCACAAAATTTTGCACAGTCACACGTCTGGACCCCAAGAGCGTCATAGGCTATGTTGTGAGGCAAAATTTTAACCCCGTGTGTTCCAATTCACCAAACAATTTTGCCCCTATCCACTTAATGGGGAAAAAGTGAAAGGAAAAGTGTTGGAGGCAAATTGACAGCTGCCAGATGTGAACAAGGGGGACTTAAAGAATGAGAGCGATGGCGCCAAAAAGTATATACCGTACAGTTGCTAAGGTGGGGCCCTGACATGGGATACTCACCACACACGGGGATATGAACACACACAAAATGCGCCACACACTACCACGTGCTTCAACACATATACCACCCTCAGCACACATTTCACCACACATACACCAACCTCGCCACATAAAAGTCAAAACACAAAAGTCGCCACTCAAAACTCGCCATGCTGTCCCAGAGCTGTTTAAAAGATGAAAAATGAGCTGTGATTGGTTGCTATCAGCAACAGTTTTCTTTGTAGACAGTTGTAGGAACTGAGGTCTATTTTTCTTTTCATTTCTATGGTGTTATCGTCCTTCTGTAAAGCTGGAAATAACACAATTTATTAGATAGGATTAGATAAACAGCTCAGCAGTCAGTATCACACAGGATAGTATTAGATACACGGCTCAGCAGTCAGTATCACACAGGATAGGATTAGATGCACGGTTTTTATGTGCAATATAATCATTATAATTTGTTTTACCTAACCACAGTTGGTTACTGTGCCCAGGCAACGCCGGGCTCTTCAGCTAGTAGTATATAGATATATATATACTCTATATACACTCACTGGCCACTTTATTAGGTACACCTGTCCAACTGTGTGTTAAGACTTAATTTCTAATCAGCCAATCACATGGCGGCAACTCAGTGCATTTAGGCATGTAGACATGGTCAAGACAATCTCCTGCAGTTCAAACCGAGCATCAGTATGGGGAAGAAAGGTGATTTGAGTGCCTTTGAACGTGGCATGATTGTTGGTGCCAGAAGGGCTGGTCTGAGTATTTCAGAAACTGCTGATCTACTGGGATTTTCACGCACAACCATCTCTAGGGTTTACAGAGAATGGTCCGAAAAAGAAAAAAAATCCAGTGAGCGGCAGTTCTGTGGCCGGAAATGCCTTGTTGATGCCAGAGGTCAGAGGAGAATGGGCATACTGGTTCGAGCTGATAGAAAGGCAACAGTGACTCAAATTGCCACCCGTTACAACCAAGGTAGGCAGAAGAGCATCTCTGAACGCACAGTGCATCGAACTTTGAGGCAGATGGGCTACAGCAGCAGAAGACCACACTGGGTACCACTCCTCTCAGCTAAGAACAGGCATCTGATGGCTACTTTCAGCAGGATAATGCGCCATGTCATAAAGCTCGAATCATCTCAGATTGGTTTCTTGAACATGACAATGAGTTCACTGTACTCAAATGGCCTCCTCAGTCACCAGATCTCAATCCAATAGAGCATCTTTGGGATGTGGTGGAACGGGAGATTAGCATCAGGGATGTGCAGCCGACAAATCTGCGCCAACTGTGTGATGCCATCATGTCAATATGGTCCAAAATCTCTGAGGAATGCTTCCAGCACCTTGTTGAATCTCTGCCACGAAGAATTGAGGCAGTTCTGAAGGCAAAAGGGGGTCCAACCCGTTACTAGCATGGTGTACCTAATAAAGTGGCCAGTGAGTGTATATATATACTGTATATATATCCAGTAGGTACGGAAAGTATTCGGACCTGTGTAAATTTTTCACTCTTTGTTTCTTTGCAGCCATTAGGTAAATTCAAAAAAGTTCATTCTTTTTCTCAATAATGTACACTCTGCACCCCATCTTGACGGAAAAAAACAAACGAAGACATTTTTACAAATTTATTAAAATGATTCTCATTCTTTTTTAATAAATTTGTTTTTTTTTTCAGTCAAGATGGGGTGCAGAGTGTACATTAATGAGAAAAAGAATGAACTTTTTTGAATTTACCAAATGGCTGCAATGAAACAAAGAGTGAATAATTTACATAGCTCTAAATACTGATAGATTGGGAGCCTTCACGGGCAAGGTCCTCTCTCCTCCTGTACCGGTCGTGACTTGTATTGTTTAAGATTACTTTACTCGCTTTTATTATGTATTACCCGTTTCACATGTAAAGCGCCATGGAATAAATGGTGCTATAATAAATAATAACAGTAATACTTTCTGTACATTCTGTATATATGTATATAAATAAATAAATAAATATACTGCTCAGAAAAATAAAGGGAACACTAAACAATACATTGTATTGTTTAGTGTTCCTTTTATTTTTTTTATTTTTTTTAGCAGTATATACAGTGTATATATATATATATATATATATATATATATATATATACAGCTCTGGCAAAAATTAAGAGACCACTTCCAACTGTTCAGTTTGTCTGATTTTTTTTTCTTTATATGCATATTTTGAGCAAAATGTAAATTGTTCTTTTAGTCTACAAACTTCTGACAACATGTCTCTGAATTTCCAATAAAGCAAAAAATTTTGTTTTTCTTTTTCTGAAAAGGAGAAATGGTCAAAATAAAAAAACAGTGCTTTCAGACCTCAAATAATGCAAAGAAATCAAGTTCACAATCATTTAGAAACAACAATACTAATGTTTTAACTCAGGAAGAGTTCAGAAATCAATATTTTGTGGAATAACCATGATTTTTAAAAGCAGCTTTCATGCATCTTGGCATGCTTGCCACCAGTCTTTCACACAACTTCTGACTCACAAATTTAAGCAGTTCTTCTTTGTTTGATGGCTTGTGACTATCCATCATCCTCTTGATTACATTCCAGAGATTTTCAAGAGGACTACTGAGCTCCTGGCATGGTCATATTGGTGGCCACGAATGGCGCGTGATGTTAGGGACTACATTCTGGCGGGTGTTTCCTTAGCCTAGAATCGGCCTTCCCAGCAGAGTCCCGCAGGCTTGCTACATCCTCGGCAGATAGTTCCTGTGAGATGGTCGGGCTTGACTTTGTGGTGGGCTTGCCCAAGTCTTGTAACAATACTGTCATCTGGGTAGTCACCGACCATTTTTCCAAGATGGTACATCTAGTTCCCCCTCCAGGTGTACTATCGGCATGGGCTTTGGCTGTGCTATTCATGAAACACGTCTTCCATCTTCACGGGATGCCTGACAAAATAGTCAGTGACCTGGGCCCTCAGTTTGCTTCTTGGTTATGGAGAGAGCTCTGTAGGCTGCTCAGTATTGAGCTTAATCTCTCTTCGGCATATCATCCTGAGACAAATGGGTTGGTGGAGAGGGCCAGTCAGACCCTGGTCACGTATCTATGACACCTTGTCTCTGCCAGGCATGATGATTGGGCATCCTTACTTCCATGGGCAGAGTTTGCCCTTAATAACGCAGTCGCCAATTCTACAAGGCAGACCCCATTCCTCCTCAATTTTGGTCAGCATCCGCATGTTCCTGTCCCCATGCCCGTCTCATCTTCCGACTTTAGGGTGGTAAATTCAGCTGTGGAGGCTCGTGAGATCTGGGACCGCACACAGGATGCCATCAAGGCCTCTAAGGAGAGAATGAGGGTCTCTGCTGATGCACATCACTGCCCTGCTCCTGACTTCGTGCCCGGCGACTTGGTGTGGCTCTCAGTTTGTAATATCAAGCTGCGCGTAAAGTTAACTAAGTTTTCTGCCTGTTATCTAGGTCCTTGAGCAGGTAAATTCTGTGGTATATTGCCTGTCCTTTCCGCTGAGCCTGAATATTACTGAAAGCCTTTCACATCTCCCTCTTGAAACCCGTTCACGTCCTGGTTTTCTGAGACTTCTGCCGGGACTTCAGGTACCTCTTAGGACAAGTTTGAGATGAACTCGATTGTCGGTTCCAATGTGGTGCGTGGGAAAAATCTTTTTTTGGTTGACTAGAAGGGTCATGGGCCAGAGGTTAAGACCTGGGTGACAGATGAGCACATTCGTGCCCCCCAACTTATTGCAGCCTTCAAGCGTGGCGAGGCTTGTTGGGGTTGTGCTAGGAGGGGGGTAATGTTAGGCGCCGGGATTCTCCCTCTGCACAGGATGGATCCCAAGTCTTATCTTCCCCTGCAGTCTCTCATTCAGTCTTAACCGCAGTGGATGCTGCTCAGCAGAGACATTGGTCTCAGCGTCTTGCTCAGACTCAGGCTGTGCGCTTTGTTACCGCTGTCTCTCCAGGTCCAGCTATGGTAACTTGCAAAAGACAGTGGCGAGCAGTCGTTCCTGAGGCTAAGTCCAGGATTTGCTCTACTGAGCATGCTCATGTGGTGGCGACCTCTCATTGGTAGTCAGTTGTCAGCTGCTCAGGTTCTGTGCTGGCTCCGGATTGGCCCGCGAGCAAGATCCTGTCTGACTGGTGCGGTCTTTGAAAGGATCCTTGAGGCACCCGTCAGCGCGCTAAGGTCACTTGCATTGGTGTGTTGAGTGTTGGTGGGACTGTTACCACCCTGTATGCATGTGTTTAGGGCCGGCTTCATGCTAAGCTTATTCCGGCTCCTCCGGACAGGAGTCGTATGCACGTGTGTTGCTACTGCACTTCTAGTGTGTTCCTTGACAGTAAGTGTAGGGTGGGAACTCCCGCTTGAGCTTAGCATCTGCACCAGGTGTCATCACAAGTGCAAGTTTGCACTAACAGTGTGTCAGGACAGGCTCAATCACCAGCATAGTGAGGGGAGAGTTATAGGGACCCCAACTAGCATCAATTCCACTATGCTACTGTGACGTCTAACAGGGCATAGCTTAGAGTGCTCTCAGTTTTTGTACTGCTCTGTGGAGTAACAGTCAGGCACATTGCACTCTGTTCACACCGAGTGATGTTTAAAGCTGTGTGTTTATGGTGCTTGCTCGCAGCTCCGCTCCGCTATTGTTCTCTAGCAGCGATCTCTTCATCACCGCGCGGTGGACCCTGGGTTGCGATTGCACCTTCTCATAATTTACATTTGGTGCAATCCACAAACAGTATCAGAGTGTATGGATGAGTCATTAACCCCTTTCCTACAATGGACGTAATATTCCATCCATGTGACCTGGGACCTAATTCCCATGGACGGAATATTACGTCATAGCGATCAACGGCGCCCACGTGGTGTGATAATCAGCAGACACCCGGCACAATGAATCAGGGGCAGTCACGGACCACCCCCGACACGTTAACCCCTGGCACACCGCGATCAAACACGATTGCGGTGTACCAGGGGTTAAAGGGAAGCATTGGCAGGGAGGGGGCTCCCTCCGTGCTTCCCTGAGCCCCCCACAGCAGCGCAATGTGCAGCGCTGCTGCGGGGGGCTCTTTACCTGCAGGTCCCCGGATCCAATATGGCGATGGGGACCTTCAGGGGCCTGCAGGGAGCTGGCTTCCTCATGCCTGCAAAGCGCAGGCAAGGAGGAAGCCTGCAGCACTGCCTGTGACAGATCGCTGATCTGTCACAGTGATCTGTGATGTGACAGATCAGCGATCTGTCAGGACAGTGATGTCCCACCTGGGACAATGTAAATAAAGTTAAAAAAAAAAAAAAAGTGAAAAAATAATTTTTAAAAAATCGCTGAATAAATAAAAAAAAAAATATTCCCTAATAAATTCATTTTTTGGAAATAAAAAAAAAAAACAATAAAAGTACACATATTTGGTATTGCCGCGTCCGTAATGACCCACCCTATAAAACTGTCCAATTAGTTAACCTCTTTAGTGAACCACTTAAAAATTAAAAATAAAAAACGAAGCAAAAAATAATGATTTATTATCTTACGCCGAACAAAAAGTGCAATGACGTGCGATCAAAAAGACGCATATAAATATCCATAGTACCACTGAAAACGTCATCTTGTGCTGCAAAAAATGATCTGCCACACTGAGTCATCAGCAAAAATATAAAAAAGTTATAGCTCGCAGAATAAAGCGATGCAAAAATAATTATTTTTTATGTAAAATTGTTTTCATTGCATAAAAGCGCTAAAACATAAAAAAAGACATGAATGAGGTATCACTGTAACCGTACTGACCCGAAGAATAAAACCGCTTTATAAATTTTACCGCACGTGGAACGGTGTAAACGCACCCCCCGAAAGAAATTCATGAAATGCTGTTTTTTGTTCATTCTGCGTCCCAAAAATCAGAATAAAAAGTGATCAAAAGATGTCACGTGCCCGAAAATGATACCAATAAAAACAACAACTCGTTCCGCAAAAAATAAGACCTCACATGAATCAGTGGGTCAAAATATGGAAAAATTATAGCTCTCAATATGTGGTGATGCAAAAACTATTTTTACAATAAAAAGCGTCTTATAGCGTGTGACAGCTGCCAAACATAAAAACCCGCTATAAATAGTAAATCAAACCCCCCGTTATTACCCCCTTAGTTAGGGAAAAATGATAAAATTAAAAAAATGTATTTATTTCCATTTTCCCATTAGGGTTAGAGCTAGGGTAAGGGCTAGGTTTAGGGCTAGGGTTAGGGCTAGGGTTAGGGTTAGGGCTAGGGCTAGGGTTAGGGCTGAGATTAGGGCAAGGGATGTGTTGGGGTTAGGGATGGAGTTAGAATTGGGGGGGTTTCCACTGTTTGGGCGCATCAGGTGCTCTCCAAACTCAACATGGCATCTGAGCTCAATTCCAGCCAATTCTGCGTTGAAAAAGTCAAATGGTGCTCCTTCCCTTCCAAGCTCTGCCATGCGCCCAAACAGTGTTTTACCCCCACATATGGGGTATTAGCCTACTCAGGACAAATTGCAAAACAACTTTTGGGATCCAATTTCTCCTGTTACCCTTAGGAAAATAAAAAATTGGGGGCAAAAAAAAATTATTTTTTTATTTTCACGCCCGGGCGTTATAAACTTCTGTGAAGCACTTGGGGGTTCAAAGTGCTCACCACACATCTAGATAAGTTCCTTAGGGGGTCTAGTTTCCAAAATGGTATCATTTGTGGGGGGTTTCCACTGTTTAGGTACATCAGGGGCTCTCCAAAGGCAACATGACACCCGCAGTCCATTCCATCAAAGTCTGCATTCCAAAATGTTACTACTTCCCTTCCGAGCCCTGACGCGTGTCCATACAGTAGTTTTCTCCTACATATGAGGTATCAGCGTACTCAGGACAAATTGGACAACTACTTTTGGGGTCCAATTTCTCTTGGTACCCTTGGGAAAATAAAAAAATTCGGGACTAAATGATCATGTTTGTGGAAAAAATACAATTTTTTTTATTTTCACGCTCGGGCATTATAAACTACTGTGAAGCACTGGGGGGTCAAAGTGCTCACCACTAGAGTTTAGCGAAACGGGTCGGTCATATTCAAAAGTCGGCGACTTTCGCTGAAGTCGGGTTTCATGAAAAGAAACCCGACCATAGCATGAGGTCGGCCATGAGGTCGGCGACCAAAGCGTCAAAGTCGCATTTCAAAAGATGCTTCCAGCGCCCTTTTTCAGCCAATGATAGAGGACGCACACTGTGGGCAACGCGATGACATAGGCATCGGTCACCACCATCTTTGAGAAGAGGATGCAAGTGACTGGCTGGCTTTGTGTGGCGTCACATGGGCTATAAAAGGGTGTGAACGCCGACCGTCATCTTACTTATACCGATCTTAGCATTAGGGAGAGCTGCTGCTGCTGTTGATTCTGTAGGGAGAGCGTTAGGCAGGGAAGAAGAACCAAAAAACTGCTTCTGCTATTAGCAATTTCCACTTACAACACAACACTTTGTGTGCAGTGACAGGGGAGGCTCTATTTTTGTGCATCAGCTCTGTTGGTTATTAGGCTGCCTTATAAGGCTCCCTGATAGCTGCATTGTTGTTTGCATACTGCTGTGCAAACTGCTTTTTTAAAAGCAAAAATACCTTTCTTCCTCTTTTCTGCACAGTTACCAAGCGTTCATTTTCCCACCCTTTTGTGTGTGCACTGTGCAGCAGTCCTGCTTATTAGGCTGCCTGCGTCCATACTTGGACTGAGAGCATCATTGTCAGTGTCCTAAAATCTCTAGTGATATCCAAATTCTCACCAATCCTATAGACACCCTCCACCTTGTCATACACCATCCAATTTCAGCCTGTTACATTGAGGTGTAATCTCTACTGGGCCTGAGACAATAGTTCAGCGTCCTCGAATCTCTAGTGAGATCGAAATTCTCACCAATCCTATAGACACCCTCCACCTTGTCATACACCATCCAATTTCAGCCTGTTACATTAAGGTGTAATCTCTCCTGGGCCAGAGACAATAGTTCTGCGTTCTGAAATCTATAGTGAGATTCAAAATCTCACCAATCCTATAGACACCCTCCACCTTGTCATTCACGATCCAATTTCAGCCTGTTACATTGAGGTGTAATCTCTACTGGGCCTGAGACAATAGTTCAGCATCCTCAAATCTATAGTGAGATTCAAATTCTCACCAATCCTATAGACACCCTACACCTTGTCATACACCATCCAATTTCAGCCTGTTACATTGAGGTGTAATCTCTACTGGGCCTGAGACAATAGTTAACCATCCTCAAATCTATTGTGAGATTCAAATTCTCACCAATCCTATACAGGAAAGATGTATATCTTTGTACTGGAGTCCTCAGTCCACATCTCAGAGAGAGAGAGAAGAGTCTGTGAGTATAAATTTATGACGACCTTTGACACTCTCAATGCTGGAATGAATGTGTCGCATGGATTTATGTCTTTTTACATCAATTAAGGAATTTGCTCCTAAGACCTTGTGGGGGCATCACAACACATTAGGAGACCCCAATCAGAGGACAAAAAAACATCCGGACTCATTATCTATGAACTGGTCCAATATTTATTTCTCTCCCTCTCCTATAATCATAATTCTGCTTCACGTCACTTGTCTCATCTATTGCATTTTTTCTGTGCTGTAGTGTGCATAAATATGTGACTCTTCAGATTTTGTATTAGGCTATGCCTGATGAAGAGACCTGAGTAGTCTCGTAAGCTTGCAATGTGTTACCATTAGTGTTGAGCGATACCACCCGATATCGCTCAACACTAATGTTGGATCGGATTGGATCGGCCGATATCCAAAAAGTATCGAGTATCGCCGATTCCGATCCCGGAAGTCCCATTCAAGTCAATGGGGCAGAAATATCGGAATTTAAAAAAACCCTTTCTTTCCTTGTAGGTTAATTCTACATGAAGAAAAACAACTAATAATAATGTAGAATGTATTGTGGGAGGTGTAGGGAACATTAAAGCCATAGAGGTTTAGCCCAATCAAATGGAATAGCAGGAATTTTTTTTTTTTTTTTAAAGACGTTCGGAGTTACAAAGATATTGACTGTGTTAACCTCTTTTATATTTTGTCAGATATGTATGTTTCACTACTTCCATGCTCTTCACCTTCTTTTTTACTTCTCCCACACTTTCTCCTTCATCATCCTCAGCAGCAGCATCTTTTTCATCAACTTCTTCACCTTATTCATCTTCTTCTTCTTCACCTTCTTCCTATTATTCTTTTTTTTTTACATTCTTCATATTCAACTATTATTCTTCTTCATATTCTACTTCTTCATCTTCTTCCTATTCTTCTTCTTCTTCTTCATCATATTCTTATTTGTGACAGGCATTCCTGTAGTTGTTATCTATAAAAGTTTGAAGATTACACCTTCCGTTCTACCTGTCACAAAAGATTTACAACAGGATTTGTCGGCGTTCAGTTTGGCCTGCAGCAGCAGGCATTTTCCAGGGGCACCACGAGGAGGAATGGCCTCACCCCCATACACTGCTTAGTCTTCTTCTGCTTATAATTTAGATAATATCATTTGCTCTGATTTTTAGTCTTATGCTTAATGTTCTTCTGCTTTTGGTTTTTCTGCTTCTTGGTCTTCTGACTCTTGTTGTTCTGCATCTTGGTGGTTGTCTTCATGTTCTTTGTCCTCTTGGTCATCTTCTTCAGGGTCATCTTTTTGGTCTTCTTCGGTGTGGTCTTCAGGGTCGTCGTCTTCAGGGTCGTCGTCAGGGAGTTCCAGAGTGAGAACCAAAAACCATTTCCACAAGCTTGAACTTGGAAAAGTAGCAGAAGGTACAAGAAGGCTGAGGAATTGCTGAGAACCAGCTGACGGTACTGGAACCCGGATGGTTAGCAGAAGGAACAAGAGCAATTGGAACTAGCGAGGACCAGCTGACGGTGCTGGAACCCAGAGGGGCAGCATAAGGAACAAGAGCCAATGGCACAACCGTGGACCAGCTGATGGTGCTGGAACATGGTTACTAAGCAGGATGTACCTGTGCTAGAAAGCACTACCAAGGACCAGCAGATGTTGCTGGAACTTGGATATAGAGAAGGAGGCACCTAGGACAAAGGCACTGCCGAGAACCAGCTGACGGTGCTGGAACCCGGATGGGTAGCAGAAGCTGCAAGAGCAAATGAAACTAGCGAGGACCAGCTGACGGTGCTGGAACCTGGAGGGGCGGCAGAAGGAACAAGAGCCAATGGCACAACCGTGGACCAGCTGACGGTGCAGGAACACGGTTACTAAGCAGGAGGTACCTGTGCTAGAAAGCACTACCAAGGACCAGCAGACGTTGCTGGAACTTGGATACCAAGAAGAAGGCACCTAGACCAAAGGCACTGCTGAGAACCAGCTGACGGTGCTGGAACCCGGATGGGTAGCAGAAACTGCAAGAGCAAATGGAACTAGCGACAAACCAGCTGACGGTGCTGGAACCCAGAGGGGCAGCAGAGGGAACAAGAGCCAATGGCACAACCGAGGACCAGCTGATGGTGCTGAAACACGGTTACTAAGCAGGAGGTACCTGTGCTACAAAGCACTACCAAGGACCAGCAGACGTTGCTGGAACTCGGATACCGAGAAGGAGGCACCTCCGCCAAAGGCACTGCCGAGAACCAGCTGATGGTGCTGGAATCCGGATGGGTAGCAAAAGCTGCAAGAGCCAATGGAACTAGCAAGGACCAGCTGACGATGCTGGAACCTGGAGGGGCAGCAGAAGGAACAAGAGCCAATGCCACAACCGTGGACCAGCTGACGGTGCTGGAACACGGTTACTAAGCAGGAGGTACCTGTGCTACAAAGCGCTACCAAGAACCAGCAGATGTTGCTGGAACTCGGATACCGAGAAGGAGGCACCTCGGCCAAAGGCACTGCCAAGACCCAGCTGATGGTGCTGGAACCCGGATGGGTAGCAGAAGCTGCAAGAGCCAATGGAATTAGCGAGGACCAGCTGACGATGCTGGAACCCGGAGGGGCAGCAGAAGGAAAAAGAGCCAATGGCACAACTGTGGACCAGCTGACGGAGCTGGAACACGGTTACTAAGCAGGAGGTACCTATGCTAGAAAGCACTACCAAGGACCAGCAGACGTTGCAGGAACTCGGATACCGAGAAGGAGGCACCTCGGCCAAAGGCACTGACGAGAACCAGCTGACAGTGCTGGAACCCAAATTGGTAGCAGAAGCTACAAGAGTCAATGGAACCACCGAGAACAAGCTGATGGTGCTGGAACCCAGAGTGGCAGCAGAAGGAACAAGAGCCAATGGCACAACCGTGGACCAGCAGACGGTGCTGGAACACGGTTTCTAAGCAGGAGGTACCTGTGCTACAAAGCAATACCAAGGACCAGCAGACGTTGCTGGAACTCAGATACCGAGAAGGAGGCACCTTGGCCAAAGGCACTGACGAGAACCAGCTGACGGTGCTGGAACCCGGATGGGTAGCAGATACCCATGAAAAAGACAAAGTTGCAAGGCCGCGAGCAGGCCGCAGTTACCGTAACCCACAGTCCTACAGGGGGTGCTTGTCCTATTGGCACTACAGAAACAGCCTTTATTACCAGAACCCGCAGCCCACATAGGAAGCACCTAAACTGCAGGCACCATAGACTCGGCTAACCCGACCGCAACATGACAGGACAACGTATTGGTGGCAAAGTGACGTTGACACTCCCCGGAAACAGCAGGCGTGCTGGAACCAGGATGGGCAGGAGGGAGTACCCGTGCCAAAGATACTGCCGAGAACCAGCTGACGGTGCTGGAACCCGGATGGGTAGCAGAAGCTTCAAGAGTCAATAGAGCTACCGAGAACCAGCTGACGGTGCTGGAACCCGGATGGGTAGCAGAAGCTGCAAGAGTCAATGGAACTACCGAGAACCAGCTGACGGTGCTAGAACCCAGAGTGGCAGCAGAAGGAAAAAGAGACAATGGCACAACCGTGGACCAGCAGACGGTGCTGGAGCACGATTTCTAAGCAGGAGGTACCTGTGCTACAAAGCACTACCAAGGACCAGCAGACGTTGCTGGAACTCGGATACCGAGAGGGAGGCACCTCGGCCAAAGGCACTGACGAGAACCAGCTGACGATGCTGGAACCCGGATGGGTAGCAGAAGTTACAAGAGTCAATGGAACTACCAAGAACCAGCTTACGGTGCTGGAACCCAGGGTGGCAGCAGAAGGAACAAGAGCTAATGGCACAACCGTGGACCAGCAGACGGTGCTGGAACACGGTTTCTAAGCAGGAGGTACCTGTGCTACAAAGCACTACCAAGGACCAGCAGACGTTGCTGGAACTCGGATACCGAGAAGGAGGCACCTCGGCCAAAGGCACTGACGAGAACCATCTGACGGTGCTGGAACCCGGATGGGTAGCAGAAGGTACCCATGAAAAAGACAAAGTTGCAAGGCCGCGAGCAGGCCGCAGTTACCGAAACCCACAGTCCTACAGGGGTGCTTGTCCTATTGGCACTACGGAACCAGCCTTTATTACCAGAGCCCGCAGCCCATATAGGAAGCACCTAAACTGCAGGCACCATAGACTCAGCTAACCCGACCACAACACCACAGGAGAACGTATTGGTGGCAAAGTGACGTTGACACTACCCGGAAACAGCAGGCGTGCTGGAACCTGGATGGGCAGGAGGGAGTACCCGTGCCAAAGATACTGCCGAGAACCAGCTGACGGTGCTGGAACCCGGATGGGTAGCAGAAGCTACAAGAGTTAATGGAAATACCGAGAACCAGCTGACGGTGCTGGAACCAGGATGGGTAGCAGAAGCAACAAGAGTCAATGGAACTACCGAGAACCAGCTGATGGTGCTGGAACCCAGAGTGGCAGCAGAAGGAAAAATAGCCTATGGCACAACCGTGGACCAGCAGACGGTGCTGGAACATGGTTTCTAAGCAGGAGGTACCTGTGCTACAAAGCACTACCAAGGACCAGCAGACGTTGCAGGAACTCGGATACCGAGAAGGAGGCACCTCGGCCAAAGGCAGTGATGAGAACCATCTGACGGTGCTGGAACCCGGATGGGTAGCAGAAGGTACCCATGAAGAAGACAAAGTTGCAAGGCCGTGAGCAGGCCGCAGTTACCGAAACCCACAGTCCTACAGGGGGTGCTTGTCCTATTGGCACTACGGAACCAGCATTTACTACCAGAACCCGCAGCCCACATAGAAAGCACCTAAACTGCAGGCACCATAGACTCGGCTAACCCGACCGCAACACGACAGGACAACGTATTGGTGGCAAAGTGACGTTGACACTCCCCAGAAATAGCAGGCGTGCTGGAACCAGGATGGGCAGGAGGGAGTACCCGTGCCAAAGACACTTCTGAGCAGCAACTGGCGATGTTGGAGCCCAGGGTCAATCAGGGTGTAGGCTGAGGCCTAATTTCATCAAGTTTAATATTTGTTGTAGACTACTACTGATTTTAAACGTGCTCCAACTAGGCCTCTGGCTCCACCCTGTCTCTAGTATTTCCCATGGCCTCCAACCCCGCCAGTTGTTGCTCAGAAGTGGCGTCTGCACAATCAACACTTGTTCCTGTGTTACTGGGGATCAGTAACGTCTGCTGTTCCCCTGATGTGTGTCCGGCAATGTCTCCTGCTCTGTCCACATTCCCACTACTAGTAGAGCACGTTTAAAATCAGTAGTAGTGTGAATGTGGAGGCAGCAAGAGATATTGCCGTCCACACAGCAGGGGAGCAGCTGGCATTACTGAACCCCAATAACACTGGAGCATGTGTTTCTCTCTGTGCAGACGGCACTTACAAGCAACAACTGGCTGTGTTGAAGCGCAGGAACAGTCATGGAGCAGGCTGAGGCTTAATTGCAGCAAGTTTTATAGGTGATGTAGTTTGAATGTGGAGGGAGCAGGAGACTTTGCCGTCCACACAGCAGGGGGGCAGCTGGCATTACTGAACCCCACTAACACTGGAGCATGTGTTTCTCTCTGTGCAGACGGCACTTCCAAGCAACAACTGGCTGTGCTGAAGCCCAAGAAAAGTCATGGAGCAGGCTGAGGCCTAATTGCAGCAAGTTTTATAGGTGATGTAGTTTGAATGTGGAGGCAGCAGGAGATATTGCCGTCCACACAGCAGGGGAGCAGCTGACGTTACTGAACCCCACTAACACAGGAGCTAGTGTTTTTCTCTATGCGGACGGCACTTCCGAGCGACAACTGGCTGTGTTGAAGCCCAGGATCAATCATGCAGCAGGCGGAGGCCTACTTCCAGCAAGTTTTATATAGGTTGTAGACTACTTCTGATTGTAACCGTACTCCGCTTAGGCCTCTGGCTCCACTGTCTCTAGTATTTCCCCAGGCCTCCAACCCCGCCAGTTTCTGCTCAGAAGTGACGTCTGCACAATCCACACTTGTTCCTGTGTTACTGGGGCTCAGTCACGTCAGTTGATCCCCTGATGTGTGTCCGGCAATGTCTCCTGCTCTGTCCACATTCCCACTACTAGTAATGGGAATGTGGACAGAGCAGGAGACATTGACGGACACACATCAGGGGATTGTAGTGCATGTTTTATTTTTCCCTCCACATGCTTTTGCAGGGCAGGGACGGCTTGCCTGCTGAAATAAAAGCGGCTGGGCACGGTGTATTTGGGACTGCCAATGCCATGAAGTTTCGGAAGGTGTCAGTCTCCACCAGCCTGAATGACAGCATTTCAAGGGCCAGTAGTTTGGCAATGCCTGTGCTCGGGGATGGTTTGCCAAGTATGGCCGCATTTTATCCCATGCCTGTGCTACCGATAGCTGTAGAGTGGCCTGGGAGTGTGAGGATGACTGGGAATGTGGTGCTGTGGGTGGAATGTCACTGGGTCTCCGGACAACAGTGCTAGAGGTTCTTCCTTGGTGATCCTGTGAGGAAGCCGAACAAGCTGTGTGTGAGCTGGAGGAAAAGGCCCCAACACAAGCTGAAGAGGTGGTAGATGGTGCTGTACATTGGCCTACGTCTTCAGTGTGTCTGTGTAACTCCAGCTCGTGCTTGGTCCTCACATATTTCCACATATTTGTGGTTTTGAGGTTGCTGACATTTTTCCCTCTTTTGATTTTCTGATGACACAGCTTGCATTTGACAAAGCAAATGTCATCTGCAACTGTGTCAAAAAAGGACCACTGTTATGAATGAGTCACCGTAGGAGGCAAAAGCAGAAATACAAGCTAATTCCAGAAAACCAGAGAAATTGGCAACTATCAGATTGCAGACCCCTGAACCTATCAACACAACTAGCAGTAGCCGTGGGGGGTTCCTACGATGCCCTAGACCCCCCGATCACAGCCGGAGAATTACATAGGCCTAAAGAAAGAAAGGGGAAATCTAAACTGCCCCAGAGCAGGCCCCAAAGTAATAGGCAGCCCCCAACATATAATGACGGTGAAGCAAGATGAAAATACTAACACAGACAGAAAGATAGACTGAGCAAAGACGGGGCCCAAAACTACCTAGATAGGAAAGGACAGGAAGGCTGCTGTCTGCAATCTGCCAAAACCCTATCAAAAACATAAGCCAACAAGCTGATATGAAAAAGGCCCTGAAGCAGCTAGGCTTCAAAAATTAAATCATCACTCAGGTATTTTCAGAAGACAGAGCTAAATGAATTCAGCACACCCCAGCAGGGAATGGCAGAAATCCAGAAAATCAAAGCAAAACAAAGTCAAAGCACCAAAGCAAAAGGCCGAGCAGCAAACTTAGCTTTAGAGGAGCAGGAATTCAGACTGGTCTCCAAGGATCCCACAGAGAAATCACCCGCAGGGCAGAAGGGCGTCGGCAGCCTTATATCCAGTCAGTAACTCCACTCAGCCAGTCATCATCACCAGCCTCAGGTGTTTGATAATCAGGCTCACTACCTTTCTTTACCAGAAGAGGGAGTTCCTCGGGCCTCAGTAATGAAGGGGAAAATGAACTCACAACAGACCACGCACTGCAAGTCTTGGGAGTGCCGTTTTGGCTTTTGGAAGAGGAATGCTCCTAATGGGTGCCGAAGGTATCTTGGTAGACTGATAAAAATAGGCAGAAAAGTACAAAGGGGGGGCTTAGTGTGCTTCTTCCTGAACAGCTGCTAACAGGTATAAGAAACACTAATTTTATGAAGTGTGTGTGTGGATTACACTTTAATATGAGCTAATGTGGCCACACAACTGTCAAATGGAGTGTTTGGTGAACTTTATTTTGTTTTTGTTTTTTCAAAAAAACTAAAAGGATGTGACCAAAGATTTGAAAGTGATAGTATCACAAACTTTTTGGAGATATTACAATGTAGGAAGGTAACCTACAATGCAAAAGATGAGGCTCCAAAAAATAGGGTAATACTAATCTGGCTGCAGCTGAAGGGCACAAGCCAGAAAAAAAGGCTTCTCTATCTACTCCTATATAGTGTTTGCAACCAACCAATGTAGATGGATATGGATGGATGCACACTAATAGGAGAATGAAAAATGAGCTGCAATAAAAGAAAAATATGTGTGAGGCAGTGACGCACGCTGAGCGGCCTACAACCAGATGTAGCTGTAGGACACGCTACAGCGTGAGCTGCACTCACACACAGAGACCTCTCAGACAGCCGTGAACAGTGCATATAAGTGGGCACTAGCACTGAAAGGCTGCAGAAAGGCTCCGCTGTCTACTCCTATGGTGTTTGCAACCAACGTATATGGATACGGATGGATGCACACTAATAGGAGAATAAAAAATGAGCTGCAATAAAAGAAAAATATGTGTGAGGCAGTGATGCACACTGAGCGGCCTACAACCAGACGTAACTGTAGGACATACTACTCAGCGTGAACTGCACTCACACAGACCTTGCAGACAGCTGTGAACACTGCTGCAAGGCAAAAGAAAGCTACAGTGGTGGATTATGTAGCCTGGGTAAAGCACACTATGATTGTGAAAATTGCTATCTCTTACTGTCCCTCACAGTCTTGAACAGCAGCCTGTCCCTAACCAAATTCACAGCAGAGTGAACCCGAAATGGCGGCGGCTGCTTTTATAGTGCATCATGACATCATTTCAGCAGCCAATCACAGCCATGCCATTACTTAACATGCCTACATGCCTAACAGGATGTGCCCACACTTCTGAGGATTGTCATTAGCTGAATCAAATCAAACCGGCTCATAGCATTATGGGAACTTCCGATTCCGGTATTCTATATGCTAAAAGTATCGGAACTCAGTATCGGAATTCCGATACAGTGAATATCGGCCGATACTTGTGGTATCGGAATGCTCAACACTAGCTATCATCTTTTCAGTTAGCCATTAAAAGGTATCAACCACTGAGGACTCTCAATTCTGAATATTTTTCCACCAATCCTATAGATACCATCCAACTTCAGCCTGTTACATTGAGGTGTAATCTCTACAGGGCCTGAGACAAAAGTTCAGTGTCCTCAAATCTCTAGTGAGATCAAAATTCTCACCAATCCTATAGACACCCTCCACCTTGTCATACACCATCCAATTTCAGCCTGTTACATTGAGGTGTAATCTCTCCTGGGCCAGAGACAATAGTTCTGCGTCCTCAAATCTATAGTGAGATTCAAAATCTCACCAAGCCTATAGACACCCTCCACCTTGTCATTCACCATCCAATTTCAGCCTGTTACATTGAGGTGTAATCTCTACTGGGCCTGAGACAATAGTTCAGCGTCCTCAAATCTATAGTGAGATTCAAATTCTCACTAATCCTATAAAGGAAAGATGTATATCTTTGCACTGGAGTCCTCAGTCCACATCTCAGAGAGAGAGAAGAGTCTGTGAGTATAAATTTATGACGACCTTTGACACTCTCAATGCTGGAATGAATGTGTCGCATGGATTTATGGCTTTTTACATCAATTAAGGAATTTGTTCCTAAGACCTTGTGGGTGCATCACAACACATTAGGAGACCCCAATCAGAGGACAATAAAACATCTGGACTCCTTATCTATGAACTGGTCCAATATTTATGTTTCTTCCTCTCCCATAATTATAATTCTGCTTCACGTCACTTGTCTCATCTATTGCATTTTTTCTGTGCTGTATTGTGCATAAATATGTGACTCTTCAGATTTTGTATTAATCTATGCCTGATGAAGAGACCTGAGTAGTCTTGAAAGCTTGCAATGTGTTACCATCTTTTCAGTTAGCCATTAAAAGGTATCAACCACTGAGGACTCTCAATTCTGAATATTTTTCCTATAGACACCCTGCACCTTGTCATACACCATCCAATTTCAGCCTGTTACATTGAGGTGTAATCTCTACTGGGCCTGAGACAACAGTTCAGCACCCTCAAATCTATAGTGAGATTAAAAATCTCACCAATCCTATAGACACCCTCCACCTTGTCATTCACCATCCAACTTCAGCCTGTTACATTGAGGTGTAATCTCTAGGGCCTGAGAATAGTTCAGCGTCCTCAAATCTATAGTGTGATTCAAATTCTCACCAATACTATAGACACCCTACACCTTGTCATACACCATCCAATTTCAGCCTGTTACATTGAGATGTAATCTCTACTAGGCCTGAGACAATAGTTCAGCGTCCTCAAATCTATAGTGAGATTCAAAATCTCACCAATCCTATAGACACCCTCCACCTTGTCATTCACCATCCAATTTCAGCCTGATACATTGAGGTGTAATCTCTACTGGGCCTGAAACAATAGCTCAGCGTCCTCAAATCTATAGTGAGATTCAAATTCTCACCAATCCTATAGACACCCTACACCTTGTCATACACCCTCTACTGGGCCTGAGACTATAGTTCAGTGTCCTCAAATCTATAGTGAGATTCAAATTCTCACCAATCCTATAGACACCCTACACCTTGTCATACACCATCCAATTTCAGCCTGTTACCTTCATGAACCCTGCTCATGAAGGTATTATTCACATGTTCAGGTTTTTAAATATATTAGATAGGACTGCTCCGAGAAGGGTATGCCTTGACGCGGCGGAGTGGCTTAGCGTACATTTTTTTGCAAAAAAACGTATCAACAAAATACCCTGGTTTTGTTAACATCTTTTACTAGCACTTGCTACTTACAGTTACATATATTTTACATCAGAGTATTTATGCACGTTTGTCATACTGTGTTCTGTTTCTGTGTCTTAGTTCTTGGGTGGTGTGAACAGGGTCTTATTGACCCGTTCAGTTTTTGTGCATGTGTCATGTGTTCTGAATCTATTGATTTCTTGCTTATGCAAGCTTTGGGAGATCCCTGCCTCTCTCTTTTGGGACATGCATAAAAAGCCATTTTGCCCAGCAAGCCCATACCGGGCAGCACCTTTCTGAACCCTGCTCATGAAGGTATTATTCACATGTTCAGGTTTTTAAATATATTAGATAGGACTGCTCCGAGAAGGGTATGCCTTGACGCGGCGGAGTGGCTTAGCGTACATTTTTCTGCAAAAAAACGTATCAACAAAATACCCTGGTTTTGTTAACATCTTTTACAAGCACTTGCTACTTACAGTTACATATATTTTACATCAGAGTATTTATGCACGTTTGTCATACTGTGTTCTGTTTCTGTGTCTTACCATCCAATTTCAGCCTGTTACATTGAGATGTAATCTCTACTGGGCCTGAGACAACAGTTCAGCGTCCTCAAATCTATAGTGAGATTCAAAATCTCACCAATCCTATAGACACCCTCCACCTTGTCATTCACCATCCAATTTCAGCCTGTTACATTGAGGTGTAGTCTCTACTGGGCCTGAGACAATAGTTCAGCGTCCTCAAATCTATAGTGAGATTCAAAATGTCACCAATCCTATAGACACCCTCCACCTTGTCATTCACCATCCAATTTCAGCTTGTTACATTGAGATGTAATCTCTACTGGGCCAGAGACAATACTTCAGCGTCCTCAAATCTATAGTGAGATTCAAATTCTCACAAATCCTATAGACACCCTCCACCTTGTTATACACCATCCAATTTCAGCGTGTTACATTGAGGTGTAATCTCTACTGGGCCTGAGACAGTAGTTCATCATCCTCAAATCTATAGTGAGATTCAAATTCTCACCAATCCTATAGACACCATACACCTTGTCATACACCATCCAATTTCAGTCTGTTACATTGAGGTGTAATCTCTACTGGGTCTGAGACAATAGTTCAGCGTCCTCAAATCTATAGTGAGATTCAAAATCTCACCAATAGTAGATACACCTTCTACCTTGCTTTACAGTACCATATAGCTGGTGGTATTTTGGGTACATTTTCACAAAAATGAGCAAGTATGGTGGAAGACGCCATGGAAGTGGGTGGGGGTTGCCAGCTGGTCCTGATGGTGGTGGTGTTGCATCTGTTGGTAGTGGCAAAAGCACAATAGCACCTAAGGCAGGAGGTGTTGAGCCTGCATCATCGTCTGGCTCCACAAGGCCTCGAAGGCTCTCTTTTCTGGGAGTAGGTAAACCACTTTTAAAGCCGGAGCTTCAGGAACAAGTTTTGCCTTACATTGCTGACACAGCCTCCAGCTCTCTCGCTTCCTCTTCTGAAGTTTCAAAAAATAAAAGCACTGAATCATCATTGGAGGCTCCTGGTCAGGAACAACACCTTTCCTTGTTTCCTTCACCCCTACCAAAAGTGAAGGATATGGCAGGCCACACTACCGATTACTCCATGGAGCTCTTTTCACATACCATGCCTGGGTTATCAAGTCAAATCATGAATTACCCAGTCCAAGATGAATCTCAAATGGAGTGCACTGATGCACAGCCACTGCTAGGTTTTTCTGCTGGTACATTCACTCAGAGCACTACATTGTCCTTGCAGTGTACTGAGGCAGAATCAGACCCTGATGAAACTCAGGTGCCCCTTCCCGCATACTATACCACCTTACACGGTGACACAGAGGAAGGTGCACATGAAATTGAAGAGGAGGTGATGGATGACCCAGTTGTTGACCCAGATTGGCATCCATTGAGGGAAGAGGGTGCCGCTGCCAATAGCTCAGAAGAGGAGGAGGAGGATCTGCAGCAGGCAAAGACATCGCAACAGCTGTTATCTGGCTTGACCGTAGCAGTCCAACAGCATGTTACAAAAACCAAAAGAGTTGCAGGACAGCTTGGCCAGACGGGCAAATTAGCACAGAGTGCAAGGTCTCAAAATGTCTTCCATAGTAGGAAGATTGCAGTGTGGCACTTTTTTGAACAAAATCCTAATGATCAGGCAAAAGATATCTGTAAGAAGTGCGCAAAGACCTTTAGCCGAGGGAAAAAACTGAGAAATTTGAATACCAGTTGCATGCTTAGACATTTAACCACCATGCATTTGCAAGCGTGGACGGACTACCAAACCTCACGTACAACATGTGCACCTGCTCCGAATGAAGGTAGTCAGCAATGCTACATCACTTCCCCCACTGTAAGCCCACCAGTTAGCACACCACCAGCAGCAAATGTTGAGGTGTCGTCGCAAGGGCAAAGCAGTCATGGAGTCACAATGTTATTGCTACGAAATACTGAATCTAGGCCATCAGCAACACCACCAACACCATCACCAACCCTCTCTCAGTCCGCCATTTCCACTGCTAGTTCCACCATATGCAGCTCTCAAGTCCGGCTCACCCTACCAGAGACTCTGAGAAGGACAAGAAAGTACTCATCCTTTCATCCGCGTACACTGGCTTTGAATGCCCACATTGTCAAACTAATCTCGTTAGAGATGATGCCCTACCGGTTGGTTGAAAGCAAAGCTTTCCGCGAGCTCAAGGCATACGCAGTACCACGCTATGACCTACCCAGTCGGCACTTCTTTTCGAGAAAAGCCATCCCAGCCCTCCATGTGAAAGACCGCATTGTCCATGCACTCAAGCAATCCGTGAGTGCAAAGGTGCACCTCACAACAGATGCATGGTCCTGTAGGCATGGCCAGGGCCGTTACATGTCCATCACTGCGCACTGGGTTAATGTGGTGGATGCAGGGTCCACAGGGGACAGTGGGGGTGGGACAGTGCTGCTTAGCCCATGGTATAGGAAACAGTTGGCTGTAGGCGGTCGACCCTCCTCCTCCTCCAGAAGCGAAAGCTCGTCCACAGAGCACAGTCGCACGAGCACTCCATCCGCAGCTGCCAGTGTTGCACACGAGGTGTCCCACTATCGAACAGCTAGTGGTAAGTGTCAGCAGGCTGTGTTGAAGATGATGTCTTTAGGCGAAAACAGACACACTGCAGAGGTACTGGCTGACTACTTTCAGAGACAAACTGAGTCATGGCTGGGCAGTCTACATCTTGAGGCAGGCAAGGTAGTTAGTGATAACGGCGGGAATTTTGTGGCAGCCATAGCCCTTTCAAAACTCAGACACATACCTTGCCTGGCTCACACCTTGAACCTGGTGGTGCAGTGCTTCCTCAATAATTATCCGGAGTTAACACCCTTGCTCCATAAGGTGCGAAGACTGTGCTCGCACATCCGCCGGTCGCCAGTACACTCCAGTCATATGCAGAAGCTGCAGCGATTGCTCCACCTTCCCAAGCACCGCCTAATTATCGACATTGCAACAAGGTGGAACTCCACCCTGCACATGGTTCAGAGGCTGTGCGAACAGAGGCAGGCTGTAATTCATTTGTTGGAGGATACATGGGCTGGCAGTTTGCAGGCAGACATGGAGTTGTCTGGTGTGCAGTGGTCGAAGCTGAAAGACCTCTGTAAAGTCCTTCAGTGTTTTGAGGAATGCACACGGCTGGTAAGCGCAGACAACGCCATCATAAGCATGAGCATCCCACTTATGCGTCTGCTCATGCAAACTTTGATGCACATTAAGGAGCAGGCGTCTGCAGCCGTGGAGGAAGAGGAGGAGGGAAGCCTTGATGACAATCAGCCATTGTCTGCTCAGGGAAGTCTCGTGTATGAGGTGGAGGAAGAGGAGGAGGAGGAGGATGATGGGATGATTATTTTGGAGAGGAGGATGCTTCTCAGGGGGCAAGAAAAAATGTTGGCATGGCAAGGTTAGGTACAGGGTTTGTACGTGACTGGAGGGATGTGGATTTGCCAGAAAGTGCACTGCAAGTGCTGGGTGGAGGAGCATCATTGACACCTGGAACATTGGCCCACATGTCTAATTATGCCTTGCAGATCCTAAAAAGGGACCCCCGCATTGCCAAAATGATGAACGATGATGACTTCTGGTTGGCCAGCATCCTGGATCCACGCTATAAAGGCAAATTCCAAAACATCATGCCACAGGAGAACCTAGAGCTAATATTGGCTAACAAACAAGCAACTCTTGTAAACCGTTTGTTTGAGGCATTCCCAGCACACAGCAGTGGTGATGTTTTTCCAATGAGCTGTAGGGGGCAACATGGAAGAGGTGTTCGTGGTGCTCACAGCCGAAGTGGCATTGGACACAGGGGTTTCATGACCATGTTGTGGACTGATTTTTCAAGTACCGCTCACACGACTGGTACTACTGCATCGATCGAAAGTGAAAGGAAACAGCAGTTGTCAACTATGGTAACAAACTACTTCTCATCCCATATCGATGTTCTCCCTCACCAGTCATTCCCCTTTGACTATTGGGCCAGTAAACTTGACACCTGGCCTGAATTGGCACAATATGCTCGCTTGCCCTGCTGCTAGTGTGTTATCTGAACGAGTCTTCAGGGCTGCTGGATCAATCCTGACAGAAAAAAGGACCCGTCTGTCGACCCAAAATGTTGATGATCTAACCTTCATTAAAATGAACCATGCATAGGTTTCAAAGGATTTTGTCCCACCCTCCCCTGCTGACACGTAGGTTGCCAGAAAAATGGCTTGCATTTGTCCTGCTCTTCCGCAGACTTCTCCAATTACTCCATTTGCAGCTGCTGAATGTCCAACATCAACATATGCCATTTTTTAAACCTCCCTAACTGTGCTGTCTCCCCCCACAGGGCCGGGGTTACCACCTAGCGCACGCACCCGTGCGAGTGCCGTTGCCCTGGACAGGTGGGTGGGCACACTATTTGGCAACGGCACTGGCACAAGGTCCCTCATAGTAGAATCAAGTGTCTCTGACAGTGGGAGTGCACACCCGCCGTCAGACACACCGGCGTACTATGAGGGGCCCTGTGCCAGTACCGCCACCCACGAGTGGGCCCCCCTGCTTTCTCAGGGCCCCAGCACTTGCAATACTTACCTCTCCCTGCTCCACCACTGTGTAGTCTGGCCTGTTAAATACTTCACTTGGACTGCCAATACAAATTTGGTGAAATGATAGATGATGGTTAAGACGTAGCTATGCCCTGTCCTGCTGGGCTCTATCTTCAGATGATCAATGGCTTCCATTTGTTATGGACGTCGACTCACAATGAGATGCAGTGGTGGTTTATCATCAGCTTTCACGGTTTTCTGACTCACAGACGTGTGACATTCCTGCCCACATTTTTAAATGTGTCCTCTCATGCCAATCCAATAGAATCGCCTACAGCCTGTGGCTTGTGTCTTTTGCACTCCAAAGTTACCTGACAGATCATGATAAGCAGTGAGGGCAATGACTACATCTGTTCCTGTGATCACAATTTGATGGAGATGAGTAATGGTGATGGGTTCCACGGTACTGCGATACAGCAAACCTTTCTTCACAAGAACTGTTTTCGCTGTCTCCACAGACAAAGTAATTGAGGGTCAGCATCGCCTCTGAGAATTCTCCCGGGAGTTTTTCCCATGATTAGTAATTCCAAAATTTCTGCAATCACTCAACTTTCCGTCTGTACTTGTATCCATCTTGTTTCCTCTTGCAGAGAGTCCTTACTGTCTTACTGAGACTGAAATATATATGAAGATAGAAAAATACCCCAACAGTGTATACTGGTGTGCGCTTCGAATACATTACCCTTTTTCTACTTTTTAGATTCTTGTCTAATCCATACTGAGGCTGTGAGTGTCTTTGTCGGACTTCGGAAATATACATGCAGATTTTCAATGTTTAAACTATGCTATATATACCTGCTATCCAGTGATACTGTACCGTTTCTCAACTTTGTACAATCACGTCAAATCCATACTGGGCCTGAGACCCTCTGAGTCTGCCTCCTGATATATAGACATAGGTTTTTAATGTTTTAACTGTGCCATATATACCTGTTATCCGGTGATACTGTACCCTTTCTCAACTCTCTACAATCTTGTCGAATACATACTGGGCCTGAGAACGTCTGAGTCTGCCTCCTGAAATATCTACAGAGATTTAGAATGTTTAAACTATACTATATACCTGCTATCTGATGATACTGTACACTTTTTCTACTTTTTATATTCTTGTCTAATCCATACTGAGCCTGTGAGCATCTCTGTGTGACTAATGGTATATATAGGGAGATTGGCAATCATCCTTTGACTGTATAGAGCTGTACGCTTCTGATACAGTACCATATATCTGATGTTATTTTGGGTTCTTTTTCTGCAACATTTTGAAGTTTGGTGGAAGAGGCCGCGGACGTGGGCGTGGGGGGGGCCAGCTGGCACTGATGGTGGTGGTGCATCTGCTGGTAGTGGCAAAAGCACAATAGCAGCTAAGGCAGGAGGTGTTGAGCCTGCGTCATGGTCTGGCTCCGGAATGCCTGGAAGGCTACCTTTTCTGGGAGTAGGTTAACCGCTTTTAAAGCCGGAGCATCAGGAACTGGTTTTGGCTTACATTGCTGAAACAGACTCCAGCTAATATGCCCTCCTCTTCTGAAGTTTCAAAAAATGCAAGCACTGAGTCGTCAAGTGCTGGCTCCTGGTCAGGAAGAACCCCTTTCCTTGTGTCCTTCACCCCCACCAAAAGTGAATGATGAAGCAGGCCACACTTCACATTAGTCCATGTAGCTCTTTCTATCATATCATGCCTGGGTTATCAAGTCAAATCGTGAATTCCCCAGTCCAAGATGAATCTGACATGGAATGTGGGTGGTCAGCCAGGAGAGTGGGGTTAATCGGTACCGGGCCGGTGTCTCAGAGGGATGTGTCACATTGGTGGTGATGACCTGTTCCGTGGCCCTGGGCGTCCATGCAAAGGGGTGAATAACGATTATAGGTGAATGATGCGTGACGCCACCAGTGGTTTCTGATCAGATTGACCCACGCTGCAGTGTCGCTTCTCTAGGACAGATCTTGTGGTGCAGCTAAGATGTAGAAGCCCTGCACAGGTAGGGCCGTAGTCGCAGGGCAGATGAAAGAGTTGGTAGATGGTGTGCAGTGCAGGATGTAGCAGAGCCGTGCGCCAGGCGCAGGAGAAAGATGATAGACACAGTCATGCAGTTCCTTTAGCTGTACTTGGTAAGTGCCATCCTGGACCCAGAGTACGGATGGAGAAGGAGTTGGTCAGCCTGGAAGCAAATTTGGAATTCTCTCTCTGTAGATAGGTAGTGTGGCCTCCGTTCTAGCACTTATCTGAGGTACTCGCAGTACTGAGTTCACTGAAGTTCCCCCTGTTGACTCTCTTTTGGAACTTTCTCGTATGGCAGGTATCACGCTTACCCTTATCTGCAGGAGTGTAGCGTGACCGGTCTGGGGAAGGAACTCAGACCACGTGGCTGTCAGAGGCACCAGTGCAGGAGCACAGATTGGGAGGTCGCAGGACCTGTGGAAGGGGCGGAGCGCTTGCAGAAGCACTCAGAGGCTGCAGGACCTAGCACCACGTGACCTGTGACATCAGAGGGGGCGGAGCTTATCGCAGGGACGCTGAAGTGACAGGCAGAGGGCTCAGAGAGCCAGGGGTTTATACAGTAGCGATAGTCGGGCAATCCAGAAGTCATACACAGGAGGATCAATGCGGTACAGAGTCAGGCAGAGCAAGAATGGTCAGGGAAGCAGGAGGTCAGGCACGGGTCGGGCTGCACGGTATAAAATCAGAAAGTCAGAGAGTAGTCTAGGGGAGCCAAAGGTCAGAACACGGGTCAAGCAGGACGGTACCCAATCAGGAAGCCAAGAGACAAAAACCAAAATCCAGACCAGGTCATACACACCACAATCACGGAAACAGGCGAGAGGCACTTAGCAAAGGCAGGGTCGGACACACTCAAAAATGAAGTATAAACGACAGGGAAGGTTGCTCGCCTGTGGCCATAAATACCCTCCCTAAGACCAAAGAGAGGCTCCAACCATTAACCCTTCACTTGTCAGACCAAAATTCCAAATAACATGATATTAACCCTTCGCTTGTCAGACCAAAATTCCAGATACCATGACAGCAGGCAGTCATAGCCTTTTCCTTCTGGCTCACACGTGTCGCTGCTGGGGCCTCCGAGCCTTAATTGGGAACAGAGCATTTACAGCTGCTACTTTCTCCGGTTTCTGCTGCAGGACCGTCAGTGTCCCTACAAACTCGGAGACCGGAATACCAACCTTGCGCTCCAGCTAGGAGTGAGCCTTAACTCTGCTCATCCTCCAGTTCCCCTTCTCATGTCCACAAACTTCCCCTTCCCTTCACAGACTGACCTAACTTCCCTCCTCCCGACCACAGAGAGCAGCTCCTCAGCAGTTAGGTGCAGAGGACTCCCTGCTGGCCTGGAGTGGGAACTGTGTTGTATGTTGGTTTAACTGCTAGAGAGATCCTTCGTTGCTCCCAAGCGTGACATCACACTTCCTAGGAGAAAGGTAATGCCACTGTGGTGATCGTACTCCTGGGGGCACCACAAGTGCACTGATGCCCAACCACTGCTAGATGATTCTGCTGGTACATTGACCCAGACCACTACATTCCCCTCGCACTCTACACAGCCAGAATCTGACCCTTATGAAACTCAGGTTTCCCTTCCCGCATACTATACCACTTTACATGGTGACAAAGAGGAAGGTGCAGTTGAAAGTGCAGGTTCCTTGAGCAGGTGGGGGGGACCTTACTCATGGGCAATGCACTGGCACAGGACCCCTCATAGTATGCAAAAGTGTCTCTGCCGGTGGGAGGGAGGGAGGGCCCAGGGAGGGAGGGCCCAGGGAGGGAGGGCCCACCCGCCGTCAGACACACCGCCATACTATGAGGGGCCCTGTGCCAGTGCCGTCGCCAACAAGTGGGCCCCCCCTGCTTGCTCAGGATTGCACAGCACTTGCAAAGTTGAAATACTTACCTCTCCCTGCTCTATTGCCGTGACGTCTTCCGCGTTTCCTGACAGTGACATTCTGGTCAGAGAGCGCGATAACATCACTTCTGTACGCCCTCTGCCTAAACAGTCCAAGTGCAGTGAGATGGAAGATGGGGACGACGAGGAGTCCAGACTAGTACAGGGATTCCCTAGTGAGGAGACTTATTTAATTGTTTTCAATGTTGGGACAGCTATTTTTGGGGAGCACTATACTCTGGAGAATGATATAAGAGGCCCACCATTCACTGGAGCATTCCAAAGGTGGACATCAGACACTGGAGCAGCATTTACAGGGCCCATTATGCACTGGAGCATTAGAAATGGGGCCCATTATATATGGAGCATTATTTGGGCCCATAACACAGTGGAGCTTCATCCATGGGGACCAACATATACTGTTGCATTATGTGGAACTCATCATACACTGTTTCAAACATTATATGGGACCAATGATTCTGTATGGAGAAATATATGGGCCTCATTACTCTGTATGGCGCACTATGCGGTTTCCATAATACTGTATGGAGTTATATACTGTCCGTTTTTGGAGCTATTGGAGAATTTAAGATTGATATCAGTCATGAGATGTAAGAAGTGAAGTACTTTTCATTGTGCTATACCGCTATTTCTCTGCCGTATCGGAGCATCATGAGTTGTGGTATATGTTAAAGGGTCGCTCTTTGGCCCAGGGCACATGAAAACCTGGAGCCAGCCCTACCCCCCCACAACTTTAGCCAAATAACCCCCAGTTTTCTGTGCGTAACTATTATGAAGTAAATTAAAGTTGGCAAGCTTCAGTAATACAAATTGATGTTTTTGCCATTCAAATGGGCACTGTAGGTCACTCCCTGACGACTTTGCTTCCCCATTGACTTACATTGGGTTTCGTGTTTCAGTCGGCCTTCGACTTTTCACGATAATCGGCCGATTTTGTTCGACCCGACTTTTGAGAAAGTCGGGTTTCATGAAACCCGACTCGAACCGGAAAAAGGCAAAGTCGCTCATCTCTAGCTATAAACCATCCTTCTATGGCACCCACCTGTGCGATGACAGTCCAAAAGTTAGAGACATGGTTATCACTTCCACAGCCTCATCTTCTTCCTCCTCTTTTCTGTCCGTTTTTGGAGCTATTGGAGAATTTAAGATTGATAGCAGTCATGAGATGTAAGAAGTGAAGTATTTTTCATTGTACTATACCGCTATTTCTCTGCCGTATCAGAGGATCATGAATTGTGGCATGTATTAAAGGAGCACATTGACACTCATTGGCCCTGGGCCCACGAAAATCTGGAGCCAGCCCTACCCCCCCACAACTTTAGCTAAATAACCCCCAGTTTTCAATGCCTAACTATTATTATAAAGTAAATTAAGGTTGACAAGCTTAAGTAATAAGAATTGATGTTTTTGGCATTAAAATGGGCACTGTAGGTGTGTTTCCTGTCCTCCACTCCCTGCCGATCTTGGTTCCCCATTGACTTGCATTGGGTTTCGTGTTTCAGTCGGCCTTCGACTTTTCACGATAATCGGCCGATTTCGTTCGACCCGACTTTTGAGAAAGTCGGGTTTCATGAAACCCGACTCGACCCAAAAAAAGGCAAAGTTGCTCCTCTCTACTCACCACACATCTAGATAAGTTCCTTGGGGGGTCTAGTTTACAAAATGGTGTCATTTGTGGGGGGTTTCTGCTGTTTTGGTACATCAGGGGCTTTCCAAACGCGACATGGTGTCCGATCTCAATTCCAGCCAAAAGCGTCAAATGGTGCTGCTTCCCTTCCGAGCTCTGCCATGCGCCCAAATAGTCGTTTACGCCCATATATGGGGTATCAGCGTACTCAGGACAAATTGCACAATAACTTTTAGGGTCCTGTTACCCTTGGAAAAATAAGAATTGAGGGTGAAAAGATCATTTTTGTGGAAAAAATATGATTATTTAATTGTACCGCTGTACATTATAAACTTCTGTGAAGCCCTTGGGGGTTCAAAGTTCTCACCACACATCTAGATAAGTTCCTTGGGGGGGTCTAGTTTCCAAAATGGTGTCATTTGTGGGGGTTTCCACTGTTTTGGTACATCAAGGGCATTCCAAACGCGACATAGTGTGCGATCTTAATTCCAGCCAAAAAAGTCAAATGGCGCTGCTTCCCTTCCGAGCTCTGCCATGTGCCCAAATAGTCGTTTACACCCACATATGGGGTATCAGCGTACTCAGGACAAATTGCACAATAACTTTTAGGGTCCTGTTACCTTTGGGAAAATAAAAATTGGGGGTGAAAAGATCATTTTTGTGGAAAAAATATGGTTTTTTAATTGTACTGCTGTACGTTATAAACTTCTGTGAAGCGTTTGTGGGTTCAAAGTTCTCACCACATATCTAGATAAGTTCCTTGGGGGTCTAGTTTCCAAAATGGGGTCACTTGTGGGAGTTTCCACTGTTTAGGTACATCAGGGGCTCTCCAAACGTGACATGGCGTCCGATCTGAATTCCAGCCAATTTTGCATTGAAAAAGTCAAACGGCGCTCCTTCCCTTCTGAGCTCTGCCATGCACCGAAACAGTGGTTCTCCCCCACATGTCAGGTTTCAGCGTACTCAGGTCAAATTGCACAATAACATTTGCTGTCCAATTTCTCCTGTTACCCTTGGTAAAATAATAAAAATTGAACCTGAATTAATTTTTTTGTGAAAAAAAGTTAAATGTTAATTTTTTTTTAAATATTAAAACACCTGAAGGGTTAATAAACTTCTTAAATGTGGTTTTGAGCACCTTAAGGGGTGCAGTTTTTAGAATGGTGTCACTTTTGGGTATTTTCTATCATATAGACCCCTCAAAGTGGCTTCAAATGTGATGTGGTCCGTAAAAATAAAATGGTGTTGCAAAAATGAGAAATCGCTGGTCAACTTTTAACCCTTATAACTTCCTAACAAAAAAAAATTTTGGTTCCAAAATTGTGCAGATGTAAAGTAAACATGTGGGAAATGTTACTTATTAAGTTTTTTGTGTGCCGTATCTCTGTGATTTAAGGGCATACAAATTCAAAGTTGGAAAATTGCCAAATTTTCACCAAATTTCCATTTTTTTCACAAATAAACACAAGTTATTTGAATGAAATTTTACCACTAGCATGAAGTACAATATGTCACGAGAAAACATTGTCAGAATCACTGAGATCCATAGAAGCGTTTCAGAATTATTACCTCATAAAGGGACAGTGGTCAGAATTGTAAAAATTGGCCCGGGAGTTAACGTGCAAACCACCCTTGGTAGTGAAGAGGTTAAATCCATAAAAAAAATTTGAAGGGTTTTTTCAAGTTTTATATACCACCATAATGTAACAAGAACCGGGTTAAACCATATGGATGACTAACTGAATCCATAAAAAATGTTTTCAATAAGTCCACATTTGAAAATACAAATTGTTAGTGCTAATAGCATGTTCCAAAAACAAGACCCCATTTAAGTGTGTACATACAGTATTTAGTGCTACTAGTTTTTCTTCAGAAAGCAGGCTGCATTTCAGTAAAGAAATCATTTGTGCTAATTGTGTGCTCCAGCCAGTAGGTAACATTTCACATTTCAGAATGGGACAGGGCCTACGACAGAGCTTGGAGCAGCATTTGTAGCTTAAACATTGATCAGTAACAGGTGTGTGACTGACAGGTGTAGGCCTGGTGGTCTAAAAGCCCTGCCAAACTTAGGCAAGACACATGTAGGAGACCCAACTTGGAGTCCAAACATTTTCAAAAATTAGTAGCAGACACCGCTAAAGTAGCATCAATTTATTCTATTTATTTATTTTACTCACTTATATAGCATCATTAATTCCACAGTGCATTACAGACATGATCAATTTCCCCAGAGGAGAAATAGTATAATGGGACTCTGACACTCCTTCCACTACGGGCAGCCCACCAGACTGAGACCCCACTTGGAGTCTACATGTTTCAAAAAATTGTGTGTAACATCAGCAGCAATAGCAACAGCATGTACAGAAGCCACATCAAAGGTGTCACAGACTGCAATAACGTGAGATCAAAGCAGCATACTAAAAACATCACCATCACCTAGTCTGCCCAGCCTGCAACTGTGGTGCAATAATCATTAAAGGTCCATGACTCATTAATCTTGATGAAAGCTAGATGGTCTACACTTTCAGGGGACAGGTGGATGTGCTTGCCCATCAGGACATCACCAGCAGCGCTGAAGACACGTTCTGAGAGGAAGTTATCTGCCGGGCATGACAAAACCTCCAAGGCGTGACAGGTAAGCTCAGGCTATTTTATTTTTGAAGACCAAAATGCAAAGGGACAAACTCCCCCCTGATGGCATTGATATTGAGCTCAAAATACTCCTGCACCATCTTCTCCAGTCGTTCATTATGTGTCAGACTTGTACTCTGTTCTGCTGGTGCACTGGCTGGTCTAAGAAATGTGTAGAACGACTCACAGAAATTGCTTAAATTGCTTAGCTTAATTTCTCTCTCACCCATGACAGCACCACGGAGAGAGGGGATCCGCCCTTCAGGGACAGGAACCTACAGAAAAAGGGCGGTACCTCTCCTCCACCTTCAGTTGGGTTCCTGGGACCCACAGTACGGCGTACCTGTGAGGAGTCCGGGGCCGGCCTGTCCGGGTATCGGCAGCGGGGAGGCCCCTGTTGCCCCAGGTGCGGTGCCCGAAGCCACCACCGCCGGAGCCGATGCGGGCTGCCGAGTGAGCGGGGGGGAGAGACGCCAGAGTCGCCGCTCCGGAAAGGAGGTCGGGGCTCAGCGGGACCCGGTGGAGCATGGGCAGCGCCATGGTACGGAGAGTACCAAGATGGCCGCTGCCCCGGAAGTAGACCAACGACTTCCGGGTCCCGGAACCGGGCGCATGCGCAGGAGCGCGCTTCCCGACCAGCGCGTGCAGGGGGAGCGGTGACGTCACACGGCGCCAAGTTTTAAAAAAGGTGAGGTGCAGAAACTCCTGGCTGGAAGCAATCCTAACAATGGAGGATAGCGACCAGCAACAGGAGCAGAGGCAGCAGCTGAAACAGCAGCAGCAGCACCACCAACACCACCACCGACAAAAGGAACGAAACACAGAGTGCCGTTCCAGCAGTCACTCCACGCAGCGTAGCACGTCAGCAGCGAGGAGCAGAACGCCACCAGGAGATCAGCCTATACAGGACCTGACTCCGTCTCCCGAACCGGTACCTGCAGCCGCGTTACTTTTTTTGGGGTAAGTGATCTTCGTGAATGTCACCCTTGTAATGCAATCCCTCTCCCTTATTAGGGAAAGAAGAAGGCTAAAAAGAAGAACAGGGAATGTCCCACTTGCGCTAAACCCCTACCGGTATCATGGGATTAAAAACTATGCGAGTCCTGTACAAAAGAAATTGTTTGTCAGGAGACTCCGGATTTCGCATCTGACCTAAGGGCCGCAATTAAATCAGAGGTCCAGAGTGCCCTCGAATCCCTTAAACATAAGGATAAAACGAGGAAAAAAGACACGGTAGAAACCTCCCAGTCAGACTCTTCCACATCGGGAGAAATCTCGACTAAATCCTCAGAATCCGGCTCCTCATCCTCAGACGAGGAAACAGGAGGATGCCATTGTTTTCCCCTAGAAGAGGTAGACAAACTGGTGAAAGCTGTAAGGTCTACCATGGGGGTATTGGACCCGAGGCCGGATAAGACAGTCCAGGACATAATGTTCGGGGGGCTAGGCCAGAAAAAACGGAGAGTATTTCCGCTAAACGAAATCGTCAAGGGTCTAATCAAAAGGGAATGGGACAAGCCAGACAGGAAAAATACTACAGTCCCTTCCCTTAAAAGGAAATATCCCTTTGAGGAGGAGGCATCCACGTCTTGGGACAGAGCCCCGAAACTCGATGTGGCAGTCGCTAAAGCCTCAAAGAAATTCGCCCTTCCCTTTGAGGACATGGGCACCCTCATGGACCCCCTAGATAAGAAGGCAGATACCTTTCTAAAGGGGGCTTGGGAGTCTGCAGGCGGTAACCTCAGGCCAGTGATAGCGGCGACATGTACCTCAAGAGCCCTAATGGTATGGGTGGACCAACTTGAGAAACAGCTGAGGGAAGGGACACCTAGAGATACAATTCTAGATTCTATCCCAGTAATAAGGGGAGCGGCTGCATTCCTAGCAGACTCATCGGCCGATTCAGTCAGACTGTCGTCCAAAACAGCAGCACTTTCAAACGCGGCCCGAAGGACACTATGGCTTAAAAGTTGGCCAGGGGACCTTCAGACCAAAATGAAATTATGCTCCATCCCCTGTGAAGGAAAATTCCTTTTTGAGGAAACGTTAGATGACATCCTCCAGAAAGCAGGGGACAAGAAAAAAGGATTCCGAGATTTAGGGCCAGCGGCATTTAAAAGACCCTTTCGGAATAGGAGGTTTTTTTCAGAGAAGACCACCAAGGGAACAAAAGTGGGATGATAAAAGAAGAGATAGAGGCTTCTTCTTTAATAACTCTCCCCGGGACAAAACGCCCTCCAAGTGACAGTACGCCAAGGGTGGGAGGAAGGTTATCCTTTTTCCTTCCAGCCTGGAGGAGAATTTCAACAAACCCCTGGATAATAAACCTAATCCAGGAGGGCCTAAGGATAAACTTTTTCTCTCTCCCGCCTCAAAAATATGTAACAACGCCGCTGAGATCCAGCATGCGAGAACAGGAAGCGCTAGAAAGTGAGGTTCTAGGCCTAGTAAAAAAAGGAGTCCTCCAGGAGGTCCCCCTGCAGGATATAGGCAGAGGGTTCTACTCCCCTCTTTTTCTAGTGACCAAACCAGACGGCACCTTTCGTACAATTATAAATCTGAGAAAGCTAAACAAATACGTCAAGAACCAGAGCTTCAAAATGGAGTCGATCAAATCTACCACCAAAGTCCTGTTCCCAAACTGCAACATGACTGTGCTGGACCTCAGCGACGCTTATTATCACGTCCCTATCCACAAAGACTCCAGGAAGTATCTGAGGTTAGCCGTCTCAATAAAAGGCAAGGTCAAAGAATTTCAGTACAGAGCCCTGCCGTTCGGAATATCGATAGCCCCGCGAGTATTCACCAAAATAGTAGCGGAAATGATGGCTCATATAAGGGAACAAGATATAATAATAATCCCGTATCTAGACGATTTCCTAATAGCGGGCAGCTCGGCTCAAAAATGCAGGGAACAGAGAGACAGGGTGATGAACACTCTACAAGACCTGGGCTGGCTTCTAAATCTAAAAAAATCAAGATTGGAGCCCAGCAGGGTACAAGAATTCTTGGGCCTAACACTAGACTCAAGCATTCAGGAGTGTCGCCTCCCAAACCACAAAAAGGAGAAGATCGCTCAAATTACAGCAAGAGCAATCCAAAATCCCTCCATGACACTAAGGAAGGCCATGTCACTGTTGGGTTCACTATCTGCCTGCCTACCAGCAGTTCAATGGGCTCAGTTACACACGAGAAATCTCCAGTGGGACGTATTGGCCAACCAGGCAGTAGTAGGGGGACACCTAGAGGGTCGCATTACCCTAAATTCAAGCACTATTCATTCCCTAGCTTGGTGGGGAAACCAGGAGAACCTGTCCAAAGGGATCCCCTGGGCACCAAAGATAACACACGTAGTGACAACAGATGCCAGTCCCACAGGATGGGGAGCGCACATGAACAACGAGGTGACTCAGAGCGAATGGGGAAATCAAGAATTAAGAGCCTCCTCAAATCAAAAGGAGCTTCTAGCAGTAGGCTATGCCCTAACACACTTCCTACCCCTACTCCAGAACCACCATGTCCGTATCCTTTCGGACAATCAGGTCACAGTGGCCTATATAAACCACCAGGGGGGAACCAGGTCCCGAACCCTAATGGACACATCCGCCAAAATCCTCAAACTAGCGGAGGCAAACCTATTATCTCTGACAGCCCTACACATCCGCGGTACAGAGAATCAAAGGGCAGACTTTCTGAGCCGCACCCAATTGCGACAGGGGGAATGGGTACTAAAGCAGTCCATTTTTCGGCAGATTGTAAAAATGTGGGGGACCCCAGACGTGGATCTGTTCGCCGACTTCAAAGACAAAAAAGTAGACGCCTTCTGCTCCCTAGATCCCAGGGGGAATCCTCTAACTCTGGACGCATTTATGCTCCCATGGACACAGAATCTAACATATGCCTTTCCCCCAATCATGCTCATTCTAGCAGTCCTAAAGAAAGTCAGGCAGGACAGGGCAAGAATGATACTGATAGCCCCCTTCTGGCCCAAAAGAACCTGGTTTTCCTGGCTAAGAATGCTCTCAGTAACCGACCCATGGGTCCTACCGGATCTCCCGGACCTGCTATCGCAGGGCCCAGTGCTACATCCTCAGGCACCGAACCTCCATTTAACAGCATGGAATTTGAGAGGGCACTGATGAGGGACAGGGGTTTTTCAGAAAACCTGATAACTACACTACAAAAGAGTAGGAAACCGGTTACAATGAGAGCTTATGGTAGAATATGGAAAAAATTTCTATCCACTTCTAGGGCAAAGGTTCAGGACGGGGTTCAGATTGATAAGATCCTAGAATTCCTACAAGTGGGCCTAGAACAGGGTCTGGCGGTCAACACATTAAAAGTACAAATAGTGGCATTAGGCGCCCTCTATAACCATGATGTGGCAGGTGACCCCTGGGTAGCACGGTTTATTAAAGCCGCAACCAGATCGAGGCCAATAGCCAGTCAAAGATTACCATCATGGGACCTGAATCTTGTACTTTCAACACTGACAGGCCCTCCGTTTGAACCAATTCACTCGGCACCCCTAAAAATCCTATCTCTTAAAACGGTGCTTCTGGTGGCACTAACATCAGCCCGAAGAGTGAGCGATATTCAAGCCTTGTCAGCGGGGCCTCCTTTCACAAAAATTCTAGAGGATAGAGTTATCTTAAAACCTGACCCAGCCTATTTGCCCAAAGTGTCATCACATTTTCACAGGTCCCAGGAGGTAGTCCTTCCTTCCTTCTGCCCAAATCCAAAAAATAAGGGGGAAGAAAAGTTCCACACTTTAGATGTTAAAAGGTGCCTAGTACAGTACTTAGAGGCCACCAAAAAGTGTAGGAAGGAAGGCTCTCTCTTTGTATGTTTCCAGGGTCCTCGGAAGGGGCTCAAAGCATCCAAGAGTACCCTGGCAAGGTGGATAAGGGATGCGATTGCCCTGGCATATTCATCCAGCGGGAATACCATCCCAGAAGGGCTGAGAGCTCATTCCACAAGGGCAATGGCGACCTCATGGGCTGAAAGATCTGAGGTATCAATAGAACAAATCTGTAAGGCGGCCACCTGGTCATCACCTTCGACCTTTTTTAGGCACTATAGATTAGATCTAGCCTCTACATCTGACCTGACCTTCGGGAGAAGGGTCCTTCAGGTGGTGGTCCCTCCCTAATCTACCAATCTCTGAAATTCTCTCCGTGGTGCTGTCATGGGTGAGAGAGAATAGCTTAGTTACTCACCGATAACGGTGTTTCTCGGAACCCATGACAGCACCCGCTTATTCCCCTCCCCTTCACGAGTATGGTGAGCACGTGTTATTGTTAGTAGAGTGTTTCCATTTAGGCACGGTGCTTTGATAAGTAAGCAGTATTATAATATTGTGTATGTATTTCTGTTGTCTAACTAACCTGGAGACCCTCTGATGCTCTGTAACCAACTGAAGGCGGAGGAGAGGTACCGCCCTTTTTCTGTAGGTTCCTGTCCCTGAAGGGCGGATCCCCTCTCTCCGTGGTGCTGTCATGGGTTCCGAGAAACACCGTTATTGGTGAGTAACTAAGCTATTTTAGCTATTTTACTCACTTATATGGTATAGCACCTTTAATTACAAGGTGCTTCAGAGACATTTTCATCACTATCTCAATTGGGGCTCACAAGCTAATTCCTATTCCTAGTGTATGTTTGGAGTGTGGGACAACTCCTGAGTAGCCAAAGGAAACCCATGCAAACACAGGGAGAACATACAAACTCTTTGCAGATGTTGTCCTTGGTGGGGTTTTAACCCAGATTTCCAGTGCTGCAAGACTGCAGTGCTAGCCACTAAGCCACCGTGCTGCCTCTGCCACTTACATTGCTGCTTATATTTTTGCATTGACCTCTCGACATTAACATGATTGGAAGTTAGCTTTGAAGCACACTGTGTGCCTCACTGCTGTGTTGTGAAAAATCACTCTTAAGATTATCTACAAGAGTGTTTCGATACTCCAGCATGCGCTTGTCCCTTTCGAGGGGGTGCAACATCTGGCTAAATTTACTCTTGTATCGCGAATCTAATAGAGTGGCAACCCAGTAACCAGTACTATGCCTAATACTAACAATACGGCCAACAATCATGTTGCAGATAGTGCAACAAGAAAGCGCTCATGTGCCAGCTGCTTCCATGAGGTCCAAGTACATGGTGTGTTTGTGGTGGGGAAGGCTTAAGCTTGCTTCCTCCATCCTCTCCAGCCAACCATGAACAGCATATATGTATTCATTATTCTTTTCATCTCCTGACTGTGGTGTGCTCATCACCTCTTCCTCTTCATCCTCCTCTATTTGTTCCTTGGCTCCTGAACCTTTACTAACAGTTTGTCTGGTACATAGAGACCCTCTTGATTGCTATAAAAAGAGTTGAGCGAAACGGGTTGCAAAAATTCAAAAGTCGCCGACTTTCGCCAAAGTCAGGTTTCATGAAATGAAACCCGACCTTAGCGTGAGGTCGGCCACGAGGTCGGCGACCATCGCGCCAAAGTCGCGTTTCAAAAGATGCTTTAGCGCCCTTTTTAAGCCAATCAGGAAGAACGGACACTGTGGGCAACGTGATGACATAGGCAGCGGTCACCACCAACTTTGAGAAGGGCATGCAAGTGATTGGCTTGCTTTGTGTGGCGTCACAAGGGGTATAAAAGGACGTGCATGCCGACTGCCATGTTACTTATGCTGATCTCAGATTAGGGAGAGCTGCTGCTGCAGATTCTGTAGGGAGAGCGTTAGGTAGGCCAAAAGAAAAAACAAACGCTTCTGCTGATAGCGCTTTTCACTGTAGTTAGTGTGCAGTGAAAGGTGAAGATTTTTGCTTTTGAGCAGCAGCGCTGGTGGTGATTAGGCTGCCTTTTAAGGCTACCTGCATTGCTGTGTGCACACGTGTTCAAACTGCTTTTTTAAAAGCAATCAAAATTTTAATGTTTTGTCTTGGTGAGGTACTGAGCGTTCATTTTTTCACACACCGTACAGCGGTGTACGCTCCTCACATAGTACCGTGTACCGGCTGTTATCACGGCCAAATTGAAGCTATCTGTGTGTGACTCTGTAAGGAAAAGCCGAGGAGTTTGTCCGTTCTTACAGACCTACACCTTAGAGTTTTGTCCGTTTTTCAAACAGTTTCGTATATCTGCTGTTTGATTACATTCAAAACTAGAGAGAGACGGCGTGTGTCAGTCCATATACAAAAACACGGAGCTTGACAATTTATGTGTGACTCTGTAAGGAAAAGCCGAGGTGTTTGTCTGTTCTTACAGACCTACACCATAGAGTTTTGTCCGTTTTTCAAACAGTTTCGTATATCTGCTGTTTGATTACATTCAAAACTAGAGAGAGACGGCGTGTGTCAGTCCATATACAAAAACACGGAGCTTGACAATCTGTGTGTGACTCTGTAAGGAAAAGCCGAGGAGTTTGTCCCTTCTTACAGACCTACACCTTAGAGTTTTGTCCGAGTTTCAAACAGTTTCGTATATCTGCTGTTTGACTACATTCAAAACTAGAGCGAGACAGCGTGTGTCAGTCCATACACAAAAACACAGAGCTTGACAATCTGTGTGTGACTCTGTAAGGAAAAGCCAAGGAGTTTGTCCGTTCTTACAGACCTACACCTTAGAGTTTTGTCTGTTTTTCAAACAGTTTCGTATATTTGCTGTTTGATTACATTCAAAACTAGAGAGAGCGTGTGTCAGTCCGTATACAAAAACACGGAGCTTGACAATTTTACATGCACACACCGTTGTTATGTGTTCATTTTCCCCTTCACTAGAGTTGAGCGAAACGGGTCGAAAAAATTCAAAAGTCGCCGACTTTTGGCAAAGTCGGGTTTCATGAAACGAAACCCGACCCTAGGATGAGGTTGGCCACGAGGTCGGCGACTTACGCGCCAAAGTCGCGTTTCAAAAGTTTGTTTTGCGCTGTTTTTCAGCCAATCAGGATCCACGGACACTGTGGGCAACGTGATGACATAGGCACGGGTCACCACCATCTTTCAGAAGGGCATGCAAGTGATTGGCTTGCTTTGGTGGGCGTCACAGGGGGTATAAAAGGGCGTGCACGCCGACCGCCATCTTACTTCTGCCGATCTTAGTATAGGGAGAGGTTGCTGCTGATTCTGTAGGGAGAGCGTTAGGCAGGGAAGAAGACAAAAAAACTGCTTCTGCTGCTAGCGATTTGGCCTGCACAACACACCAGTCACTGTGTGTGCAGTGCAAGGGGAGGCTATATAGTGGTGTATCAGTGGTGTTGGTTGTTGGGCTGCCTTTTAAGGCTTCCTGACAGGCTGGCATTGCTGTTTACCCACTGCTCCGCAAACTGCTTTTTTAAAAGCAATCCCAATTTTTTTTTTTGTCCTGCTGAGAAGAAAAAAAAACTGCTTCTGCTGCTAGCAATTTGGCCTGCACAACACACCAGTCACTGTGTGTGCAGTGCAAGGGGAGGCTATATAGTGGTGTATCAGTGGTGTTGGTTGTTGTGCTGCCTTCTAAGGCTTCCTGACAGGCTGGCATTGCTGTTTACCCACTGCTCCGCAAACTGCTTTTTTAAAAGCAATCCAATCTCCCTTATCCTCTAGTCACTTTTGTCACAGCTGTGCCATCGAGCCTGTCACATAGCGCTCAGATATTCATTGGGCCTCACACAATCCAAAAGTGTCCAGTGTCCAAAAGTGTGTGCAGAGATTCAAAATCTCCCTTATCCTCTAGTCACTTTTGTCACAGCTGTGCCATCGAGCCTGTCACATAGCGCTCAGATATCAGTGGGCCTCACACAATCCAAATGTGTCCACTGTCCACAAGTGTGTGCAGAAATTCAAAATCTCCCTTATCCTCTAGTCACTTTTGTCACAGCTGTGCCATCGAGCCTGTCACATAGCGCTCAGATATCAGTGGGCCTCACACAATCCAAAAGTGTCCACTGTCCACAAGTGTGTGCAGAAATTCAAAATCTCCCTTATCCTCTAGTCACTTTTGTCACAGCAGTGCCATCTAGCCTGTCACATAGCGCTGAGATATCAGTGGGCCTCACACAATCCAAAAGTGTCCAGTGTCCAAAAGTGTGTGCAGATATTCAAAATCTCCCTTATCCTCTAGTCACTTTTGTCACAGCAGTGCCATCGAGCCTGTCACATAGCGCTCAGATATCAGTGGGCCTCACACAATCCAAAAGTGTCCAGTGTCCAAAAGTGTGTGCAGATATTCAAAATCTCCCTTATCCTCTAGTCACTTAGGTCACAGCAGTGCCATCGAGCCTGTCACATAGCGCTGAGATATCAGTGGGCCTCACACAATCCAAAAGTGTCCACTGTCCAAAAGTGTGTGCAGATATTCAAAATCTCCCTTATCCTCTAGTCACTTTTGTCACAGCAGTGCCATCGAGCCTGTCACATAGCGCTGAGATATCAGTGGGCCTCACACAATCCAAAAGTGTCCAGTGTCCAAAAGTGTGTGCAGATATTCAAAATCTCCCTTATCCTCTAGTCACTTTTGTCACAGCAGTGCCATCGAGCCTGTCACATAGCGCTGAGATATCAGTGGGCCTCACACAATCCAAAAGTGTCCAGTGTCCAAAAGTGTGTGCAGATATTCAAAATCTCCCTTATCCTCTAGTCACTTTTGTCACAGCAGTGCCATCGAGCCTGTCACATAGCGCTGAGATATCAGTGGGCCTCACACAATCCAAAAGTGTCCAGTGTCCAAAAGTGTGTGCAGATATTCAAAATCTCCCTTATCCTCTAGTCACTTTTGTCACAGCAGTGCCATCGAGCCTGTCACATAGCGCTCAGATATCAGTGGGCCTCACACAATCCAAAAGTGTCCAGTGTCCAAAAGTGTGTGCAGATATTCAAAATCTCCCTTATCCTCTAGTCACTTAGGTCACAGCAGTACCATCGAGCCTGTCACATAGCACTGAGATATCAGTGGGCCTCACACAATCCAAAAGTGTCCAGTGTCCAAAAGTGTGTGCAGATATTCAAAATCTCCCTTATCCTCTAGTCACTTTTGTCACAGCAGTGCCATCGAGCCTGTCACATAGCGCTGAGATATCAGTGGGCCTCACACAATCCAAAAGTGTCCAGTGTCCAAAAGTGTGTGCAGATATTCAAAATCTCCCTTATCCTCTAGTCACTTTTGTCACAGCAGTGCCATCGAGCCTGTCACATAGCGCTCAGATATCAGTGGGCCTCACACAATCCAAAAGTGTCCAGTGTCCAAAAGTGTGTGCAGATATTCAAAATCTCCCTTATCCTCTAGTCACTTTTGTCACAGCAGTGCCATCGAGCCTGTTACATAGCGCTCAGATATCAGTGGGCCTCACACAATCCAAAAGTGTCCAGTGTCCAAAAGTGTGTGCAGATATTCAAAATCTCCCTTATCCTCTAGTCACTTAGGTCACAGCAGTGCCATCGAGCCTGTCACATAGCGCTGAGATATCAGTGGGCCTCACACAATCCAAAAGTGTCCACTGTCCAAAAGTGTGTGCAGATATTCAAAATCTCCCTTATCCTCTAGTCACTTTTGTCACAGCAGTGCCATCGAGCCTGTCACATAGCGCTGAGATATCAGTGGGCCTCACACAATCCAAAAGTGTCCAGTGTCCAAAAGTGTGTGCAGATATTCAAAATCTCCCTTATCCTCTAGTCACTTAGGTCACAGCAGTGCCATCGAGCCTGTCACATAGCGCTGAGATATCAGTGGGCCTCACACAATCCAAAAGTGTCCAGTGTCCAAAAGTGTGTGCAGATATTCAAAATCTCCCTTATCCTCTAGTCACTTTTGTCACAGCAGTGCCATCGAGCCTGTCACATAGCGCTCAGATATCAGTGGGCCTCACACAATCCAAAAGTGTCCAGTGTCCAAAAGTGTGTGCAGATATTCAAAATCTCCCTTATCCTCTAGTCACTTAGGTCACAGCAGTGCCATCGAGCCTGTCACATAGCGCTGAGATATCAGTGGGCCTCACACAATCCAAAAGTGTCCAGTGTCCAAAAGTGTGTGCAGATATTCAAAATCTCCCTTATCCTCTAGTCACTTTTGTCACAGCAGTGCCATCGAGCCTGTCACATAGCGCTGAGATATCAGTGGGCCTCACACAATCCAAAAGTGTCCAGTGTCCAAAAGTGTGTGCAGATATTCAAAATCTCCCTTATCCTCTAGTCACTTTTGTCACAGCAGTGCCATCGAGCCTGTCACATAGCGCTCAGATATCAGTGGGCCTCACCCAATCCAAAAGTGTCCAGTGTCCAAAAGTGTGTGCAGATATTCAAAATCTCCCTTATCCTCTAGTCACTTAGGTCACAGCAGTGCCATCGAGCCTGTCACATAGCGCTGAGATATCAGTGGGCCTCACACAATCCAAAAGTGTCCAGTGTCCAAAAGTGTGTGCAGATATTCAAAATCTCCCTTATCCTCTAGTCACTTTTGTCACAGCAGTGCCATCGAGCCTGTCACATAGCGCTCAGATATCAGTGGGCCTCACCCAATCCAAAAGTGTCCAGTGTCCAAAAGTGTGCGCAGATATTCAAAATCTCCCTTATCCTCTAGTCACTTTTGTCACAGCAGTGCCATCGAGCCTGTCACATAGCGCTCAGATATCAGTGGGCCTCACACAATCCAAAAGTGTCCAGTGTCCAAAAGTGTGTGCAGATATTCAAAATCTCCCTTATCCTCTAGTCACTTAGGTCACAGCAGTGCCATCGAGCCTGTCACATAGCGCTGAGATATCAGTGGGCCTCACACAATCCAAAAGTGTCCACTGTCCAAAAGTGTGTGCAGATATTCAAAATCTCCCTTATCCTCTAGTCACTTTTGTCACAGCAGTGCCATCGAGCCTGTCACATAGCGCTCAGATATCAGTGGGCCTCACACAATCCAAAAGTGTCCAGTGTCCAAAAGTGTGTGCAGATATTCAAAATCTCCCTTATCCTCTAGTCACTTTTGTCACAGCAGTGCCATCGAGCCTGTCACATAGCGCTCAGATATCAGTGGGCCTCACACAATCCAAAAGTGTCCAGTGTCCAAAAGTGTGTGCAGATATTCAAAATCTCCCTTATCCTCTAGTCACTTAGGTCACAGCAGTGCCATCGAGCCTGTCACATAGCGCTGAGATATCAGTGGGCCTCACACAATCCAAAAGTGTCCAGTGTCCAAAAGTGTGTGCAGAAATTCAAAATCTCCCTTATCCTCTAGTCACTTTTGTCACAGCTGTGACATCGAGCCTGTCACATAGCGCTCAGATATCAGTGGGCCTCACACAATCCAAAAGTGTCCAGTGTCCAAAAGTGTGTGCAGAAATTCAAAATCTCCCTTATCCTCTAGTCACTTTTGTCACAGCTGTGCCATCGAGCCTGTCACATAGCGCTGAGATATCAGTGGGCCTCACACAATCGAAAAGTGTCCACTGTCCAAAAGTGTGTGCAGAAATTCAAAATCTCCCCTGTCCTATAGACACCTTGTACCATGTTTTACATTACTATATAGTTTGTTGGATTTTGTCTACATTTCTACCAAAAATGAGGAAGGCTGGTGGAAGAGGCCGTGGAATTGGGCGGGGGTTGGCAGCTGGTAATGATGGTGTTGGTGGTGGATCTGATGGTAGTGGCAAGAGCAAAATAGGACCGAATGCAGGAGGTGCTGACCCTGCGTCATCGTCTGGCTACATAAGGCCTCGAACGCTTAGTTTTCTAGGAGTTGGCAAACCGCTTTTAAAGCCAGAGCATCAGGAAAAAGTTTTGTCTTACATTGCTGACTCAGCCTCCAGCTCTATCGCCTCCTCTTCTTCAGTTGTAAAAAGTAAAAGCACTGAGTCGTCATTGGAGGCTCATGTTCATGAACCACACCTTTCCTTGTGTCCTTCACCCCAACCAAGATTGAAGGATGACGCAGGCCATACTACTGATTACTCCATGGAGCTGTTTTCACATACCATGCCTGGATTATCAAGTCAAATGGTGAATTACCCAGGCCAAGATGAATCTGACATGGAGTGCACTGATGCACAGCCGCTGATGGATGATTCTGCTGGTACATTCACTCAGAGCACTACATTGTCCTCGTAGTGTACAGAGCCAGATTCTGACCCTGATGAGACTCAGGTGCCCCTTCCCGCACACTATACCACCATACACGGTGACACAGAGGAAGGTGCACATGACATAGAAGAGGAGGTGATGGATGACCCAGTTGTTGACCCAGATTGGCATCCATTGGGGGAAGAGGGTGCTGCTTCCAATAGCTCAGATGAGGAGCATCCACAGCAGACATCGACATCGCAACAGCTGTTATCTGGCAGGCCCGGAGCACTCCAAAGACAGGTTCCAAACATCAAAAGAGTTGCTGGACAGCTTGTCCAGAGGGTCAAAAGATCACAGCGTGCTAGGCCACAAAATGTCTGCCAAAGTAGGAAGAGTGCAGTGTGGCACTTTTTTGAACAAAATCCTCATGATCAGGCCAAGGTTATCTGTAAGAAGTGCGCAAAGACCTTTAGCCGAGGGAAAAATCTGAAAAATTTGAATACCAGTTGCATGCTTAGACATTTAACCAGCATGCACTTGCAAGCGTGGACACAACACCAAACCTCAAGTGCCACATGTGCAACTGATCACAACGAAGGTAGTCAGCAACGCTACATTGTTTCCCCCACTGTAAGCCCACCGGTTAGCACAGCAGCAAATGTTGAGGTGTCGTTGCAAGACCACAGCAGTCAGGGAATCCCACTGTTATATCAACGAAAGACTGATTCTAGGCCATCAGAAAGAACACCAACTCCATCACCATCATCAACCCTCTCTCAGTCCGCCCTGTCCACCGCTACTTCCACCATATGCAGCTCTCAAGTCCAGCTCACCCTCCCAGACACTATGAGTAGGTCAAGAAAGTACTCAGTCTCTCATCCGCGTACACTGGGTTTGAACGCCCACATTGCCAAACTAATCTCGTTTGAGATGATGCCCTTTCGGTTGGTGGAAAGCACAGCTTTCCGCGAACTCATGGCCTATGCAGTACCACGCTATGACCTACCCAGTCACCACTTCTTCTCTCGCAAAGCCATCCCAGCCCTCCACCATCATGTGAAAGACCGCATTGTCCATGCACTCAAGCAGTCAGTGAGCGGAAAGGTGCACCTCACTACTGATGCATGGTCCAGTCGGCATGGCCAGGGCCATTACGTGTCCATCACTGCGCACTGGGTTAATGTGGTGGATGCAGGGTCCACAGGGGACAGCTGTGGTGGGACAGTGCTGCCTAGCCCACGGTATAGGAAACAGTTGGCTGTAGGCGTTCCACCCTCCTCCTCCTCCTCCTCCAGAAGCGAAAGCTCATCCACAGAGCGCAGTTGTACGAGCATTCGATCTGCAGCTGCCACTGTTGCACACGATGTGTCCCCCTATCGAGCAGCTAGTGGAAAGCATCAGCAGGCTGTGTTGCAGATGATGTGTTTGGGCGACAGACACACCGCCGAGGTGCTGGCCGAGTACTTGAAGCAACAAACTGAGTCATGGCTGGGCAGTGTACATCTTGAGGCAGGCAAGGTAGTTAGTGATAACGGCCGTAATTTTGTGGCAGCCATAGCCCTTTCAAAACTCAGCCACATACCTTGCTTGGCTCACACCTTGAACCTGGTGGTGCAGTGCTTCCTCAAAAATTATCCGGAGTTAACAGCCCTGCTCCAGAAGGTGCGAAGACTGTGCGCGCACATCCGCCGGTCGCCTGTACACTCCGTTCGTATGCAGAAGCTGCAGCGATTGCTCCACCTTCCCAACCACCGCCTCATTATCGACATTGCAACAAGGTGGAACTCCACCCTGCACATCGTGGAGCGGCTGTGCGAGCAGAGGCAGGCCATAATGCATTTGTGGGAGGATACACGGCCAGGCACTTTGAGAGCAGACATGGAGTTGACAGGTGTGCAGTGGTCAAAGCTGAAAGACCTTTGTAAAGTCCTTCAGTGTTTTGAGGAATGCACACGGCTGGTAAGCGCAGACGACGCCATCCTAAGCATGAGCATCCCACTTATGCGTCTGCTCATGCAAACTTTGACGCACCTTAAGGAGCAGGCGTCTGCAGCCAATGTTGATGAGGAGGAAGAGGAGGAGGGAATGCTTGATGACATTCAGCCATTGTCTGCTCAGGGACCTCTCCTGGACGAGGTGGAGGAAGAAGAGGAGGAGGAGGAGGATGATGGGGATGATTACTTAGGGGAGGAGGATGCATCTCGTGGGGCAAGTGAAAATGTTGGCGTGGCAAGGTCTGGTACAGGGTTTGTGCGTGACTGGAGGGATGTGGATTTGCCAGAAAGTGCTCCTCCACCCAGCACTCGCAGTGCATCATTGACACCGGGAACATTGGCCCACATGTCAGATTATGCCTTGCGGATCCTAAAAAGGGACCCCCGCATTGCCAAAATGATGAACGATGACGACTACTGGTTGGCCAGCATCCTGGATCCACGCTATAAAGGCAAATTACAAAACATCATGCCACAGGAGAACCATGACCTAATATTGGCTAATAAACAAGCAACTCTGGTAAATCGGTTGCTTGAGGCATTCCCAGCACACAGCAGCGGTGATGGTTCTCACACGAGCCGTACGGGCCGGGGGCAGCTTGGCAGAGGTGTTCGTGGTGCACAAAGCAGAAGTGGCGTTGGAGACAGGGGTTTCATGACAATGTTGTGGACTGATTTTTCAAATACCGCTCACACAACTGGTAATACTGCATCGATGGAAAGTGACAGGAGACAGCAGTTGTCAACTATGGTTACAAACTACTTTTCCTCCCATATCGATGTTCTCCCACACAGGTCATTCCCCTTTGACTATTGGGCCGCTAAACTGGACACCTGGCCTGAATTGGCCCAATATGCCTTACAGGAGCTCGCTTGCCCAGCTGCAAGTGTGCTATCGGAAAGAGTCTTCAGTGCAGCTGGATCAATCCTGACAGAAAAAAGGACCCGTCTGTCAACCCAAAATGTGGATGATCTAACCTTCATTAAAATGAACCACGCATGGGTTTCCAAGGATTTTGTCCCACCTTCCCCTGATGACACATAGGGTGACAGAAAAATGGCTTGCTTTGGTCCACCTCTTCCTGGTACTTCACCTATTTCGCCTTTTGCATCAGCTGAATGTCCAACATCAACATATGCCACTTTCTAAAACTCCCTAACTGTGCTGCCTCCCCCCCCATGGCCGGGGTCACCACCTACCGCACGACACCGTGCGAGTGCCGTTGCCCTGGACAGGTGGGTAGGCCGACTCTTGGGCGCAGGCACTGGCACAGGGTCCCTCATAGTGCAATCAAGTGTCTCTGACGGTGGTGGTGCACACCCGCTGTCAGACACACCGCTGTACTATGAGGGGCCCAGTGCCAGTACCGACGACCACGAGTGGGCCCCCCTTGCTTGGGCAGGGCCCCAGCATTTGCAATCTTTACCTCTCCCTGCTCCTCCGCTGTGTAATCTGGGCCGTCAAATCCATACTGTGCCTGACACCGTCTGAGCCTGCCTCCTGAGACATATATTTTGAATGTGTACGCTATCCATACATGTTATCCGGGGATACGGTACCCTTTCTAACCTTTGTGCAATCACGTGCAATCCATACTGGGCCTAACTCCGTCTGAGCCTGCCTCCTGAGACATATATTTTGAATGTGTACGCTATCCATACATGTTATCCAGGGATACGGTACCCTTTCTAACCTTTGTGCAATCACGTGCAATCCATACTGGGCCTAACACCGTCTGAGCCTGCCTCATGCTGTATAGACATATATTTTGAATGTGTACGCTATCCATACATGTTATCCGGTGATACGGTACCCTTTCTAACCTTTGTGCAATCACGTGCAATCCATACTGGGCCTAACACCGTCTGAGCCTGCCTCATGCTGTATAGACATATATTTTGAATGTGTACGCTATCCATACATGTTATCCAGGGATACGGTACCCTTTCTAACCTTTGTGCAATCACGTGCAATCCATACTGGGCCTAACACCATCTGAGCCTGCCTCATGCTGTATAGACATATATTTTGAATGTGTACGCTATCCATACATGTTATCCGGGGATACGGTACCCTTTCTAACCTTTGTGCAATCACGTGCAATCCATACTGGGCCTAACACCGTCTGAGCCTGCCTCCTGAGACATATATTTTGAATGTGAACGCTATCCATACATGTTATCCAGGGATACGGTACCCTTTCTAACCTTTGTGCAATCACGTGCAATCCATACTGGGCCTAACACCGTCTGAGCCTACCTCATGCTGTATAGACATATATTTTGAATGTGTACGCTATCCATACATGTTATCCGGGGATACGGTACCCTTTCTAACCTTTGTGCAATCACGTGCAATCCATACTGGGCCTAACACCGTCTGAGCCTGCCTCCTGAGACATATATTTTGAATGTGTACGCTATCCATACATGTTATCCGGGGATACGGTACCCTTTCTAACCTTTGTGCAATCACGTGCAATCCATACTGGGCCTAAGACCATCTGAGCCTGCCTCCTGAGACATATATTTTGAATGTGTACGCTATCCATACATGTTATCCAGGGATACGGTACCCTTTCTAACCTTTGTGCAATCACGTGCAATCCATACTGGGCCTAATACCGTCTGAGCCTGCCTCATGCTGTATAGACATATATTTTGAATGTGTACGCTATCCATACATGTTATCCAGGGATACGGTACCCTTTCTAACCTTTGTGCAATCACGTGCAATCCATACTGGACCTAACACCGTCTGAGCCTGCCTCATGCTGTATAGACATATATTTTGAATGTGTACGCTATCCATACATGTTATCCGGGGATACGGTACCCTTTCTAACCTTTGTGCAATCACGTGCAATCCATACTGGGCCTAACACCGTCTGAGCCTGCCTCCTGAGACATATATTTTGAATGTGTACGCTATCCATACATGTTATCCAGGGATACGGTACCCTTTCTAACCTTTGTGCAATCACGTGCAATCCATACTGGGCCTAACACCGTCTGAGCCTGCCTCATGCTGTATAGACATATATTTTGAATGTGTACGCTATCCATACATGTTATCCAGGGATACGGTACCCTTTCTAACTTTTGTGCAATCACGTGCAATCCATACTGGGCCTAACACCGTCTGAGCCTGCCTCATGCTGTATAGACATATATTTTGAATGTGTACGCTATCCATACATGTTATCCAGGGATACGGTACCCTTTCTAACCTTTGTGCAATCACGTGCAATCCATACTGGGCCTAACACCGTCTGAGCCTGCCTCATGCTGTATAGACATATATTTTGAATGTGTACGCTATCCATACATGTTATCCGGGGATACGGTACCCTTTCTAACCTTTGTGCAATCACGTGCAATCCATACTGGGCCTAACACCATCTGAGCCTGCCTCATGCTGTATAGACATATATTTTGAATGTGTACGCTATCCATACATGTTATCCAAGGATACGGTCCCCTTTCTAACCTTTGTGCAATCACGTGCAATCCATACTGGTCCTAACACCGTCTGAGCCTGCCTCATGCTGTATAGACATATGTTTTGAATGTGTACGCTATCCATACATGTTATCCAGGGATACGGTACCCTTTCTAACCTTTGTGCAATCAAGTGCAATCCATACTGGGCCTAACACCGTCTGAGCCTGCCTCCTGAGACATATATTTTGAATGTGTATGCTATCCATACATGTTATCTGGGGATACGGTACCCTTTCTCACCTTTGTGCAGTCACGTGTAATCCATACTGGGCGTGAGAACGGCTGGCGAGCTGTTAAGCAAGCTACAGCACCTGTCCAGACAAGTACAGGGATTCCCTAGCGAGGAGACTTATTTGATTGTTTTCAATGTTGGGACAGCAATTTTTGGGGAGCACTATACTCTGGAGAATGATAGATGGGGCCCACCATACACTGGAACATTCCAAAGGTGGACATCAGACACTGGAGCAGCATTTACAGGGCCCATTATACACTAGAGCATTAGAAATGGGGCCCATTATGTTTGGAGCATTATTTGGGCCCATAAGACAGTGGAGCTTCATCCATGGGGACCAACATATACTGTAGCATTATGTGGAGCTCATCATATACTGTTTCAAACATTATATGGGACCAATGATTCTGTATGGAGAAATAGATGGGCCTCGTCATGAGATGTAAAAAGTGAGGTATTTTTCATTGGACTATACCGCTATTTCTCTGCCGTATCGGAGCATGATGAGTTGTGGTATGTGTTAAAGGGGCGCTCTTTCGCCCAGGGCACATGAAAACCTGGAGCCAGCCCTCCCCCCCACACAGTTTGTAGCCAAATAACCCCCATTTTTCAGTGCGTAACTTGTATTATGAAGTTAATTAAGGTTGACAAGCTTAAGAAAGAAGAATTGATGCTTTTGGCATTCAAATGGGCACTGTAGGTGTGTTTCCTGTCCTCCTCTCACTGCCGACTTTTATTCCCCATTGACTTACATTGGGTTTCGTGTTTCGGGACGACCCCGACTTTTCCCTATAATCGGACGATCTTGCTCGACCCGACTTTTGGAAAAGTCGGGTTTCACGAAACGAAACGCGACCCTAAAAAACCAAAAGTCGCTCAACTCTACCCTTCACCATTGAGGTCTGATGAACTCCCTCTTCTGGTGAAGGAAGGTAGTGAGGCTGATTACCAAACACCTGAGCTGGTAGAGGATGACTGGGTGACGGGTATTGCTGACTGGATATAAGGCAGCCGACTCCCTTCTGCCTTGCTGGTGATTTCTCTGAGGGATTCTAGATTCTAGGAGACCAGTCTGATTCCTGCTCCTCAAAAGCTAAGTTTTCTGCCTTGCTTTTTGCATTTGTGTTTTGGTTTTATTTTGCCTTGCTTTTCTGGATTCTGCCATTCCCTGCTGGGGTGAGCTGAATTCCTTTGTGTCTTTTTGCTCTGTCTTCAGAAAATACCTGAGTACTGACATAGTCTTTTTGAAGCCTAGCGTCTTCAGGGCCTTTTTCCCTGTCAGTCTGTTTGCTCTTGTTTTGATAGTGTTTTTGGCGGATTGCAGACAGCAGCTATTCTATCCTGTCCTATCTAGTTAGCTTTGGCCCCATCATTTGCTCAGTCTATCTTTCTATCTGTGTTAGTGTTTTTTCTTCTTGCTTCTCCGTCATATGTTGGGGGCTGCCTATTGCTTTGGGGTCTGCTCTGGGGCAGTTTAGATTTCCCTTTCTGTCTTTAGGCTATGTAGTTCTCCGGCTGTGATCAAGGGGTCTAGGGCACCGTAGGAACCCCCCACGGCTACTGTTAGTTGTTGTTGATAGGTTCGGGGGTCTGCAATCCGATAGCTGCCAACTTCTCTGGTTTTCTGGACTTAGCTAGCATTTCTGTTTTTGCCTCCTACGGTGACTCATTCATAACAGAATCACCAGCCATACCGCAGTTCCTAGGGTACTCAATAGCAGGAAAGAATTGTAAAAAAAAAAAAAAAGTGTGTAAATTTTTTCCTCTATATCTCTGAGGCAGTAGGGGGAATTTTTTTTTCTCTCAGTGGAGATAAAGCAATAGTCTGATCGTGTGGAGCAGCTCACTGCGGAAGTGCAGGGAATTTCCGCCTACCTTGCTCATTCACATGCTGCTGAACCAAAGATCCCTACTCCTGATGTGTTTTTTGGGGATCGGTCTAAATTTTTGAATTTCAAAAATAATTGTAATGGCACAGCATTTATTAAAAATATATAGAGTAGGACCCCCCATATGAGATTGCCTTGGCGCGGCGGGGTGGCTCAATTGAATTGATCAATTTTTTTGCTAAATATCTCATTTTTGAATACAGCTAGACATTATGTGCATATGCACTCCAATTTATGCGTTCTAACCTTAAGCAGTGCTGGCTTTCCCCCCCTGTTTTCTTGTTGTTGGTTTGTGGCTCACCACCACTGTTGCCGTGCACGCTTGGTTATGTCCGCCATAATTTTTCTGTGTTCATTGTGATGGATTAGGCTGCTGTGCACACACACGGCAGCCCCACCCTGCCCCAAGCTTTATTTAATTGTGCACCTGTGTCTGGACCAACATCGCCCTTCATCTATGTTTGCTGGTCAGGCAATGTGTGGAGGCCATTCCTGATATGTCTGCGTTCAGACCTGGTTGGCCTTCATCTGCACTTGCTTCATCTGGCTTCATGGGAGCGATCCAGTAATGTTCAGGTACAGATTGCACTTGATGTGGTCATGCTCTAAATGTATTTAGGAGGCCGTAATGGCACAGCATTTATTAAAAATATATAGAGTAGGACCCCCCATATGAGATTGCCTTGGCGCGGCGGGGTGGCTCAATTGAATTGATCAATTTTTTTGCTAAATATCTCATTTTTGAATACAGCTAGACATTATGTGCATATGCACTCCAATTTATGCGTTCTAACCTTAAGCAGTGCTGGCTTTCACCCCCTATTTTCTTGTTGTTGGTTTGTGGCTCACCACCACTGTTGCCGTGCACGCTTGGTTATGTCCGCCATAATTTTTCTGTGTTCATTGTGATGGATTAGGCTGCTGTGCACACACACGGCAGCCCCACCCTGCCCCAAGCTTTATTTAATTGTGCACCTGTGTCTGGACCAACATCGCCCTTCATCTATGTTTGCTGGTCAGGCAATGTGTGGAGGCCATTCCTGATATGTCTGCGTTCAGACCTGGTTGGCCTTCATCTGCACTTGCTTCATCTGGCTTCATGGGAGCGATCCAGTAATGTTCAGGTACAGATTGCACTTGATGTGGTCATGCTCTAAATGTATTTAGGAGGCCGTAATGGCACAGCGTTTATTAAAAATATATAGAGTAGGACCCCCCATATGAGATTGCCTTGGCGCGGCGGGGTGGCTCAATTGAATTGATCAATTTTTTTGCTAAATATCTCATTTTTGAATACAGCTAGACATTATGTGCATATGCACTCCAATTTATGCGTTCTAACCTTAAGCAGTGCTGGCTTTCCCCCCCTATTTTCTAAATTATTTTTTACCTTGAAGCCTAACTCGTCAGGGAGCTCCTGCGCAGCAGGTTAAAATTGTCATCTCTTTGCTGCGTGGCGATCCCCAGGATTGGGCGTTTTCTTCAAAACCAGATGATCCTATTCTGACTAATGTGAACGCATTTTTTCAAGCCTTGGGGTTGTTGTATGACGAACCTAATGCTATTGATCAGGCTGAAAAGACTCTGTTGGCATTGAGCCAGGGTCGAGATTCTGCAGAATTGTACTGTCAAAAATTCCGAAAGTGGGTGGTCCTTACTACCTGGAATGATAATGCCTTGGCAGCTCTCTTTCGGAAGGGTTTGTCAGAAGCCGTAAAAGATACTATGGTGGGATTTCCTGTTCCCTCTGGTCTTGACGATTCTATGTCATTAGCCATTCAGGTTGATCGGCGTTTATGTGAACGCAGGACTACACGAGAGGTGTTGCCACCTGTTGAACAAGTGTCTGAACCTATGCAATGTGATAGAGTTTTGTCCAGGGAGCAACGTCAGGAGTTCAGAAGGCGTAATAAGCTGTGTTTTTTTTGTGGAGATGCCTCGCATATTATTTCTGTCTGTCCTAAACGAGAGAAACGTTTTGTACACACGTTTTCTGTGGGTGGTGTTCAACCTAAGGTTCTTCTGGCAATTACTCTGATCTGCTCCCTGTCCACATTTTCCTCCAAGGCTTTTGTGGATTCGGGAGCAGCCCTGAACCTAATGGACTTGGATTTTGCTAAACGTTGTGGATTTCCTATGAGACCTCTGCGGACGCCTATCCCTTTGAGGGGGATTGATGCTACTCCTTTGGCGAAAAATAAACCTCAGTTTTGGACCCAGGTGGTAATGCGGGTCGCCCCAGACCATCAATAAAATTGCAGATTTTTGGTGTTGCATAATTTGCATCATGCCATTGTTCTGAGGTTTCCCTGGTTGCAAATTCATAATCCTGTTTTGGATTGGAAATCTGTGTCTGTGGTGAGTTGGGGTTGTCGGTGTGCCCTTAGTGAGGCTCCGGTTTTTTCCACCTCTCCTCAGTCACATGATGTTCCTGACTATTTGGCGGACTTTTATGATTTATTTAGTGAGAATGAGTCTGCGTCTTTGCCTCCTCATAGGAGTTATGACTGTGCAATTGAACTGAGCCCGGGGTGTAAATTTCCCCAGGGTCGGCTCTTCAATTTATCTGTACCCGAGCACGAGGCTATGCGATCCTATATTAAGGAGGCGTTGGAGAAGGGTCATATTAGACCATCCTCTTCACCATTAGGTGCTGGGTTTTTTTGTCGTGGCCAAAAAGGATGGTTCATTAAGGCCTTGTATTGATTATCGTGCCCTCAACAAAATTACTATTAAATATCAGTATCCGTTACCCCTGATTTCTGATCTACTCTCCAGAGTTAAAGGTGCTTGCTGGTTTACCAAGCTTGACCTCAGGGAGGCGTATAATCTTATCCGCATTAAGCATGGGGAAGAATGGAAGACGGCGTTTAATACTCCAGAGGGACATTTTGAGTACCTGGTGATGCCTTTTGGGCTCACTAATGCCCCTTCTGTCTTCCAGTGCTTCATGAACGACATTTTCCGAGATTTTGCGGATAAATTTTTGATTATCTATCTGGATGATATTTTGATCTTCTCCGAGGATTGGGATTCTCATGTGGAACATGTTCGGACTGTGCTCCGGATCTTGAGGGAGAATTCCCTGTATGTCAAGGGATCGAAATGCCTTTTTGGGGTACAGAGGATTTCATTTTTGGGATTTATTTTGTCTCCGTCAACTATTGAAATGGACCCGGCCAAGGTACAGGCCATTTATGATTGGGTTCAGCCCACTTCTTTGAAGGCCCTTCAGAAGTTTTTGGGTTTTGCTAATTTTTATCGGAAATTTCTAGCAAAATTTTCTAGTATTGCCAAGCCATTGACTGATCTGACTAAGAAGGGTGCTGATGTGTTGAATTGGTCTCCAGAGGCTGTTTCTTCCTTTCAGGAACTGAAGCGAAGATTCACTTCTGCCCCGGTTTTGCGGCAACCTGATGTCTCACTCCCGTTCCAGGTAGAGGTGGACGCTTCTGAGATTGGTGCAGGAGCTGTTTTGTCAAAAAAGGATCCTGTAACATCTAAAATGAATCCCTGTGCTTTCTTTTCCCGAAAGTTCTCCCCATCTGAACGTAACTATGATGTGGGGAATCGGGAACTGTTGGCCATGAAATGGGCATTTGAGGAGTGGAGACATTGGTTGGAGGGAGCTAAACATCAAGTCGTGGTCCTCACTGACCACAAGAATTTGATTTACCTGGAGTTGGCCAAACTCTTGAACCCTAGACAGGCTAGATGGGCCTTGTTTTTTACACATTTTGATTTTGTGGTCTCTTTTCTTCCTGGCACTAAGAATGTCAAGGCTGATGCTCTTTCTAGGAGCTTCTTGGCTGATTCTCCTGTGGTGACCAAGCCTGCTACCATCTTAGGCGAAGGGATAGTTCTTTCTGCCATCTCGCCCGATTTGAGACGTGCTCTGGAAGAGTTCCAGGAGGACAAACCTGAGCGTTGTCACAGTGGAAAGTTGTATGTTCCTGACCAGTGGAAAAAGAGAGTGATGTCTGAAGTTCATTGCTCTGCATTGGCTGGTCATCCAGGTATTTTTGGTACTAGAGATCTGGTGAGTTGGTCTTTTTGGTGGCCCGCCTTGTCTTGTGATGTCAGGAATTTTGTGCAGTCCTGTGGGACTTGCTCCCAGTCTAAACCTTGTTCTCGCTCTAGTGGGTTGTTGATGCCTTTGCCGGTCCCCAGGAGGCTATGGACCCATATTTCAATGAATTTCATCTCTGATATGCCGGTCTCTCAGAGAATGACTGTTATTTGGGTGATTTGTGATAGGTTCTCTAAGATGGTTCATCTTGTACCACTCCCTAAGTTGCCATCTTCTTCTGAGTTGGTGCCCCTGTTTTTGCAACAGGTGGTTCGCTTGCACGGGATTCCTGAGAACATTGTGTCTGACAGAGGAGTTCAGTTTGTGTCTAGATTTTGGTGGACTTTCTGCTCCAAGCTGGGAATTCAGCTGTCCTTCTCCTCTGCGTTTCACCCTCAGACCAATGGGCAGACAGAAAGAACAAACCAGACCTTGGAGTCGTATTTGAGATGTTTTTTTTCCGCTGATCAGGATGATTGGGTTTCATTTTTGCCCTTGGCCGAATTTGCTTTAAATAATAGAGCTAGTTCTGCCACTTTGATGTCACCTTTTTTTTGTAACATTGGGTTTCATCCTCAATTTTCTTCAGGGCAGGTGGAGCCTTCTGCCTGCCCAGGTGTTGACACTGTGGTGGAGAGAATGCACCAGATCTGGGACCAAGTGGTGGATAAGTTATCTCTCTCCCAGGAAAAGGCCCAGCAGTTTTCCAACCGACATAGCACCATTGGTCCCCGGTTTAAGGTGGGTGATATGGTTTGGTTATCATCAAAAAATATCGCTATGAAAGTAGCTTCTCCTAAGTTTAAGCCTAGATTTATTGGACCTTACAAGATTTTGGAGATCATTAATCCGGTCTCTTTTCATTTGGCTCTTCCTGTCACATTTAAAATTCATAATGTGTTTCATAAGTCCTTGTTGAAGAGGTTTGTTGAACCAGTAGTTCCTGGGGTGGCACCTCCGGACCCTGTATTGGTTGAAGGTAACATGGAATATGAGGTAGAGAAGATACTGGATTCCCGTCTGGCTAGACGGAGACTCCAGTATTTGGTTAAGTGGAAGGGTTATGGTCAGGAGGATAATTCCTGGGTCTCTGCCTCTGATATTCATGCCAAAAGATTGGTGCGTGCCTTTCATCGGGCTCACCCTGATCGCTCTGGTGGTGTGGATGAGGGTTCGGTGACCCCTCCTCAAGGGGGAGGTACTGTTATGGGTTCATTTTCCCCTTCACCATTGAGGTCTGATGAACTCCCTCTTCTGGTGAAGGAAGGTAGTGAGGCTGATTACCAAACACCTGAGCTGGTAGAGGATAACTGGGTGACGGGAATTGCTGACTGGATATAAGGCAACCGACGCCCTTCTGCCTTGCTGGTGATTTCTCTGAGGGATTCTAGGAGACCAGTCTGATTCCTGCTCCTCAAAAGCTAAGTTTTCTGCCTTGCTTTTTGCATTTGTGTTTTGGTTTTATTTTGCCTTGCTTTTCTGGATTCTGCCATTCCCTGCTGGGGTGAGCTGAATTCCTTTGTGTCTTTTTGCTCTGTCTTCAGAAAATACCTGAGTACTGACATAGTCTTTTTGAAGCCTAGCGTCTTCAGGGCTTTTTTCCCTGCCAGTCTGTTGGCTCTTGTTTTGATAGGGTTTTTGGCGGATTGCAGACAGCAGCTTTTCTATCCTGTCCTATCTAGTTAGCTTGGGCCCCATCATTTGCTCAGTCTATCTTTCAATCTGTGTTAGTGTTTTTTCTTCTTGCTTCACCGTCATTATATGTTGGGGGCTGCCTATTGCTTTGGGGTCTGCTCTGGGGCAGTTTAGATTTCCCTTTCTGTCTTTAGGCTATGTAGTTCTCCGGCTGTGATCGAGGGGTCTAGGGCACCGTAGGAACCCCCCACGGCTACTGCTAGTTGTTGTTGATAGGTTCGGGGGTCTGCAATCCGATAGCTGCCAACTTCTCTGGTTTTCTGGACTTAGCTAGCATTTCTGTTTTTGCCTCCTACGGTGACTCATTCATAACACACCGTACAGGGTTGTACATGTATGGTCCTCACACAGTACCGTGTACCGGCTGTTATCACGGCCAAATTGAAGCTATCTGTTTGTGACTCTGTAAGGAAAAGCCGAGGAGTTTGCCCGTTCTTACAGACCTACACTCTAGGGAGATTCCAATTCTGCCCAATTCTACATACACCTTGTAGTTTGTCATACACTAGGCAATTTCTGCCTGTTACATTGTGGTGTAATATACACAGGGCCTGACAGAATCCAACTGTGTCCTGAAGTCTGTAGAGAGATTCCATTTCTCCCCAGTCCTCTATACACCTTTTCTACACCATCCAGAATCAGCCTGTTACTTTAAGGTGTAATATACACAGGGCCTGACAGAATACAACTGTGTCCTGAAGTCTGTAGAGAGATTCCATTTCTCCCCAGTCCTCTATACACCTTTTTTACACCATCCAGAATCATAGTAACATAGTAACATAGTTATTAAGGTTGAAGGGAGACTTTAAGTCCATCTAGTTCAACCCATATCCTATCCTAACTTGCCCTAACATGTTGATCCAGAGGAAGGCAAAAAGAACCCATGTGGCAAACAGTAAGCTTCACATTGGGGAAAAAAATTTCTTCCCGACTCCACATACGGCAATCAGACTAGCTCCCTGGATCAATGCAATATTAAGGAAACTAGTGTATATACCCTGTAATATTATACTTTTCGAGAAAGGCATCCAGTCCCTTCTTAAATTTTAGTAGGGAATCACTCATTACATCATCATATGGCAGAGAGTTCCATAGTCTCACTGCTCTTACAGTAAAGAATCCGCGTCTGTGAGTATGCTTAAACCTTCTTTCCTCCAGACGTAGAGGATGCCCCCTTGTCCCCGTCACAGGTCTAAGAGTATTAAGATCATTAGAAAGGTCTTGGTATTGTCCCCGCATATATTTATACATTGTAATAAGATCACCCCTAAGCCTTCAATTCTCCAAACTAAATAACCCCAAGTGTAATAACCTGTCTTGGTATTGCAGACCCCCTAGTTCCCTAATAACCTTGGTCGCTCTTCTCTGCACCCGCTCCAGTTCAGCTATGTCTTTCTTATACACCGGAGACCAGAACTGTACACAGTACACAGCCTGTTACTTTGAGGTGTAATATACACAGTGCCTGACAGAATACAACTGTGTCCTGAAGTCTGTAGAGAGATTCCATTTCTCCCCAGTCCTCTATACAACTTTTTTACACCATCCAGAATCAGCCTGTTACTTTGAGGTGTAATATACACAGGGCCTGACAGAATACAACTGTGTCCTGAAGTCTGTAGAGAGATTCCATTTCTAACCAGTCCTCTATACACCTTTTTTACACCATCCAGAATCAGCCTGTTACTTTGAGGTGTAATATACACAGGGCCTGACAGAATACAACTGTGTCCTGAAGTCTGTAGAGAGATTCCATTTCTCCCCAGTCCTCTATACACCTCTTTTACACAATCCAGAATCAGCCTGTTACTTTGAGGTGTAATATACACAGGGCCTGACAGAATACAACTGTGTCCTGAAGTCTGTAGAGAGATTCCATTTCTAACCAGTCCTCTATACACCTTTTTTACACCATCCAGAATCAGCCTGTTACTTTGAGGTGTAATATACACAGGGCCTGACAGAATACAACTGTGTCCTGAAGTCTGTAGAGAGATTCCATTTCTCCCCAGTCCTCTATACACCTCTTTTACACCATCCAGAATCAGCCTGTTACTTTGAGGTGTAATATACACAGGGCCTGACAGAATACAACTGTGTCCTGAAGTCTGTAGAGAGATTCAAATACTCCCCACTACTATATACACCTTGTACCTTGTTTTACAGTACCATATAGCTGGTGGTATTTTGGGTACATTTTCCCCAAATATGAGGAAGTGTGGTGGAAGAGTCAGTGGAAGTGGGCGGGGGTTGGCAGCTGGTAATGATGGTGTTGGTGGTGGATCTACTGGTAGTGGCAAAAGCAAAATAGCACCAAATTCAGGAGGTGTTGAGCCTGCGTCATCGTCTGGCTCCACAAGACCTCGAAGGCTCCCTTTTCTGGGAGTAGGTAAACCGCTTTTAAAGCCGGAGCTTCAGGAACAAGTTTTGGCTTACATTGCTGACTCAGCCTCCAGCTCTATCGCCTCCTCTTCTGAAGTTTTAAAAAAATAAAAGCACTGAGTCATTATTGGAGGCTCATGGTCATGAACCACACCTTTCCTTGTGTCCTTCACCCCAACAAAAATTGAAGGATGCGGCAGGCCACACTACAGATTACTCCATGGAGCTGTTTTCACATACCATGCCTGGGTTATCAAGTCAAATCGTGAATTACCCAGGCAAAGATGAATCTGACATGGAGTGCACTGATGCACAGCCACTGCTAGATTTATCTGCTGGTACATTCACTCAGAGCACTACATTGTCCTCGCAGTGTACTGAGCCAGAATCTGACCCTGATGAAACTCAGTTGCCCACTCCCGCATACTATACCACCATACACAGTGACACAGAGGAAGGTGCACATGACATTGAAGAGGAGGTGATGGATGACCCAGTTGTTGACCCAGATTGGCATCCATTGGGGGAAGAGGGTGACGCTGCCAATAGCTCAGAAGAGGAGGAGGAGCATCCGCAGCAGGCATCGACATCGCAACAGCTGTTATCTGGCAGGCCCGGAGCACTGCAAAGACAGGTTCCAAAAATCAAAAGAGTTGCTGGACAGCTTGTCCAGAGGGTCAAAACATCACAGCGTGCTAGGCCTCAAAATGTCTTCCATAGTAGGAAGAGTGCAGTGTGGCACTTTTTTGAACAAAATCCTAATGATCAGGCTAAGGTTATCTGTAAGAAGTGCGCAAAGACCTTTAGCCGAGGGAAAAATCTGAGAAATTTGAACACCAGTTGCATGCTTAGACTTTTAACCACCATGCACTTGCAAGCGTGGACGGACTACCAAACCTCACGTACCACATGTGCACCTGCTCCCAAAGAAGGTAGTCGGCAATGCTACATTGTTTCCCCCACTGTAAGCTCACCGGTTAGCACACCACCAGCAGCAAATGCTGAGGTGTCGTCGCAAGGCCAAAGCAGTCAGGGAATCACAATGTTATATCAACGAAAGACTGAATCTAGGCCATCAGAAATAACATCAACTCCATCACCATCATCAACCCTCTCTCAGTCCGCCATGTCCACCGCTAGTTCCACCATATGCAGCTCTCAAATCCAGCTCACCCTACCAGAGACTATGAGTATGACAAGAAAGTACTCATCCTCTCATCCGCGTACACTGGGTTTGAACGCCCACATTGCCAAACTAATCTCGTTAGAGATGATGCCCTATCGGTTGGTTGAAAGCGCAGCTTTCCGCGAACTCATGGCCTACGTAGTACCACGCTATGACCTACCCAGTCGCCACTTCTTTTCTCGCAAAGCCATCCCAGCCCTCCACCTTCATGTGAAAGACTGCATTGTCCATGCACTCAAGCAATCAGTGAGTGGAAAGGTGCACCTCACAACTGATGCATGGTCCAGTAGGCATGGCCAGGGACGATACGTGTCCATCACTGCGCACTGGGTTAATGTGGTGGATGCAGGGTCCACAGGTGACAGTGGGGGTGGGACAGTGCTGCCTAGCCCACGGTATAGGAAACAGTTGGCTGTAGGTGTTTGACCCTGCTCCTCCTCCAGAAGCGAAAGCTCGTCCACAGAGCACAGTCGCACAAGCACTTCATCCGCAGCTACCAGTGTTGCACATGAGGTGTCCCCTATCGATCAGCTAGTGGAAAGCGTCAGCAGGCTGCGTTGAAGATTATGAGTTTGGGCGACAGACACACCGCGGAGGTACTGGCCGACTGCTTTCAGGGACAAACTGAGTCATGGCTGGGCAGTCTACATCTTGAGGCAGGCAAGGTAGTTAGTGATAATGGCCGGAATTTTGTGGCAGCCATAGCCCTTTCAAAACTCAAACACATACCTTGCTTGGCTCACACCTTGAACCTGGTGGTGCAGTGCTTCCTCAATAATTATCCGGAGTTAACAGGCCTGCTCCATAAGGTTCGAAGACTGTGCTCGCACATCCGCCAGTCGCCGGTACACTCCAGTCATATGCAGAAGCTGCAGCGCTTGCTCCACCTTCCCAAGCACCGCCTAATTATCGACGGTGCAACAAGGTGGAACTCCACCCTGCACATGGTTGAGCGGCTGTGCGAACAGAGGCAGGCCGTAATGCATTTCTGGGAGGAAACACGGGCAGGCACTTTGAGAGCAGACATGGAGTTGACAGATGTGCAGCGGTCGAAGCTGAAAGACCTCTGTAAAGTCCTTCAATGTTTTGAGGAATACACACGGCTGGTAAGCGCAGACGATGCCATCATAAGCATGAGCATCCCACTTATGCGTCTGCTCATGCAAACTTTGGCGCACATTAAGGAGCAGGCGTCTGCAGCCGAGGAGGAAGAGGAGGAGGGAAGCCTTGATGACAGTCAGCCATTGTCTGGTCAGGGAAGTCTCATGGACGAGGTGGAGGAAGAAGAGGAGGAGGAGGATGATGATTATTTAGGTGAGGAGGATGCTTCTCGTGAGGCTAGAGAAAATTTTGGTGTGGCAAGGTCTGGTACAGGGTTTGTGCGTGACTGGAGGGATGTGGATTTGCCAGAAAGTGCTCCTCCACCCAGCACTCGCAGTGCATCATTGACACCAGGAACATTGGCCCACATGTCAGATTATGCTTTGCAGATCCTAAAAAGGGACCCCCGCATTGCCAAAATGATGAACGATGACGACTACTGGTTGGCCAGCATCCTGGATCCACGCTATAAAGGCAAATTCCATAACATAATGCCACAGGAGAACCTTGACCTAATATTGGCTAACAAACAAGCAAGTCTGGTAAACCGGTTGGTTGAGGCATTCCCAGCACACAGCAGTGGTGATGGTTCTCACACGAGCCGTAGGCAGCTTGGAAGAGGTGTTCGTGGTGCACACAGCAGAAGTGGCATTGGAGACAGGGGTTTCATGACCATGTTGTGGACTGATTTTTCAAGTCCCGCTCCCACAAATGGTAATATTGCATCGATTGAAAGTGACAGGAGACAGCAGTTGTCAAATATGGTTACAAACTACTTCTCGTCCTATATCGATGTTCTCCCTCACAGGTCATTTCCATTTGACTATTGGGCCGCTAAGCTGGACACCTGGCCAGAATTGGCAAAATATGCCTTACAGGAGCTCACTTGCCCAGCTGCAAGTGTGCTATCGGAAAGAGTCTACAGTGCAGCTGGATCAATCCTGACAGAAAAAGGACCCGTCTGTTGACCGAAAATGTGGATGATCTAACCTTCATTAAAATGAACCATGCATGGGTTTCCAAGGATTTTGTCCCACCTTACCCTAATGACACATAGGTTGCCAGAAAAATGGCTTGCTTTTGTCCTCCTCTTCCTCGGACTTGACCAATTTCGCCTTTAGCAGCTGCTGAATGTCCCACATCAACATATGCCATTTTGTAAACCTCCCTAACTGGGCTTCCTCCCCCCGATTGCCGGGGTCACCACCTAGCACACGCAACCATGCGAGTGCCATTGCCCTGGACAGGTGGGTAGGCCGACTCTTGGGCGCGGGCACTGGCACAGGGTCCCTCATTGTGCAATCAAGTGTCTCTGAGGGTGGGGGTGCACACCCGCCGATAGACACACTGCCGTACTATGAGGGGCCCAGTGCCAGTACCGTCGCCCACGAGTGTGCACCTCTTGCTTGGGCAGGGCCACAGCATTTGCAATGTTTACCTCTCCCTGCTCCTCCGCTGTGTAGTCTGGGCTGTCAATTCCTTCACTGGGACTGCCACTACAAATTTGTTGAACTGATAGATTGTCATGCTCGCGCCTTGGCTGAATGGCGCGAGCCGGGGGTTGTGGCCCCACTGTGCCACAGACCAGACTACCCTGGAAGGGGCGTGACTGCGACAGCTACCTTGGTCTTCACTGGAGCCTCTGATGGTGAGGTCAGGCTTGTGCGGCAGATAGCTGTTGGGTGCCACTCCAGGGTGGTGTCTGGCTGTGGCTGCTGATCCCACTTGGAGACAAGTCACTTGGACAGATGGGACTGACAGGCAGACTGAGACACAGGGCAAGAAGGTACGACAGATACAGGGAAAGCAAGCGTGGCTTGGAGACACTGGGCAAACAGGCACGGCTTGAGACACAGGACAGTCAGGCACGGCTTGAGACACAGGACAGGCAGGCACGGCTTGAGACACAGGACAGGCAGGCATGGCTTGAGACACAGGACAGGCGGGCACGGCTTGAGACACAGGACAGGCGGGCACAGCTTGAGACACAGGACAGGCGGGCACGGCTTGAGACACAGGACAGGGACCTGTTCACACAGCAGGTGCAGGTATGGATGCAGGCAGGCAGGAGTGGAATATGAAGGAACAGGTTTGGACCTGTTCACACAGGAGGTGCAGGTATGGATGCAGGCAGGCAAGAGTGAAATAAGAAGAAACAGGTTTGGACCTGTTCACACAGGAGGTGCAGGTGAAGGCAGGAGTGGAGAGAGAAGCTGCAGCAAGGGGTTCTGCAGCAGCAGAAGGAGCCGTGCAGGCAGAGCGGCGAGAGTGCAGATGCACAGATAAAGCTGCGAGAGTGCAGATGCACAGATAAAGCTGCGAGAGTGCAGATGCACAGATAAAGCTGCGAGAGTGCAGATGCACAGATAAAGCTGCGAGAGTGCAGATGCACAGATAAAGCGGCGAGAGTGCAGATGCACAGATAAAGCTGCGAGAGTGCAGATACACAGACAGGGAGGACACAAGGAAAGACACAGCAAGGAAGGGAGCCACGGACAAGGAGAAATGAGACTGATAGACAATGGTAAGACTGAGTTCAGACAGAGAGACAGGGACAAAGACACAAGGACCAGGATATTCAGCCTCCTGGCAGGCGGGCAGAGAACAGACAAGGCACTGGGAACAAGACTCAAGGACCAGGATATTCTGCCTCCTGGCAGGCAGACAGAGAAATGCTAGGCAAGGTACCAAGACACAGGAATACAGACTAAGAGCCTTCAGATACGGCAAGACATAAGACAGGGCCTGGCTAGCTCAGCAGCAAGGAGCTAACTGAGTTTAGACATTGCTCAGGCAATGTTTCAGTGGGAGTGGCGAAACTAAATAGTCAAGGGCTCCAGGTGATTGGTCAGGGACAGATTACACAGGTGCACCCTGACTGCATAAGAACCAGAGAGTTCAGGCGCCGCCCCCTATACACACAGTCTGGAAACATGGAGAACAGAGGCACAGAGCTGGCAACAGACAGAATTCACAGCATGGCTTGAAGCAGAAAGTAAGTTGGTGTGCGGGGGATGGGAGGCCATGCAGTGATGCCAGCAGGGTTGTTACATAGATGATGGTTAAGACGAAGCTATGCCCTGTCCCGCTGGCCAGGCTCTAGCTTCAGATGATCAATGGCTTCCATTTCTTATGGACATCGACTCACAGTGACATGCAGTGGTGGTTTATCATCAGCTTTCACAGTTTTCCTACTCACAGACGTGTGACATTCCGGCGCACATTTTTAAATGTGCCCTCTGATGCCAATCCCATAGAATCGCCTATGGCCTGTGGCTTCTGTCTTTTGCACTCCAAAGTTACATGACAGATCATGATAGGCAGTGAGCACCACGTTTACATCTCTCCCTGTGATAAAAATTTGATGGAGATGAGTAACGCTGATGGGATCAACGGTACTGCGATACAGCAACACCTTCTTCACAAAGAAATGTTTTCGCTGTCTCCACACAAAAATTAATTGAAGGTCAGCATCGCCTCTGAGAATTGTGACGGAAGTTTTTCCCGTGATTCTTAATTCCTAGATTTCTGCAATCACTAGACTTTATGTCAGTAATTGTATGCATCTATATTGCGGAGAGGCTGGACTGTCTTACTGAGACAGAGATATATATGAATATTTAAAAATACCACCAAAAGTGTATACTGGTGTACGCTTCAAATACATTTCCTTTTTTCTGCTTTTTAGATTGTTGTCTAATCCATACTGAGAACACGGAGATTTTAAATGTTTAAACTATGCAATATATACCTGCTATCCTGTGATAATGTACCCTTTCTCAACTTTGTACTATCTGGTCAAATCCATACTGGGCCTGAGACCATCTGAGCCTGCCAACTGATCTATAGACACAGGTTTTGAACATTTAAACTATGCTATATATACCTGCTATCCAGTGATAATGTACCCTTTCTCAACTTTGTACAATCTTATTTAATCCATACTGGGCCTGAGACCATCTGAGCCTGCATCCTGATCTGTAGACATAGGTTTTTAATGTAGCCAAAACCATATTAAGGATAAAGAACCCATTAGAATGAAAATTGATTCCATAGAATATATACATATGTAGCCATGTATAATGAGCTTAACTTAATAGGATCAATAAGGACAATCGCATATGACATGTAAATACCCACAAGAACAAATAGAGCGATCAAAATAAGTCCAAAAGACTCAGTATTACAAAAAATAAGATTAAATCTTTATTGTAATGTGAACAGGAACAAGGAAAAAGGGGGAAATTGAGTCAGAAATGACCATAGCAGCACAAAGGCGAACAACTGTGGCATACATGAGATGAAAGAACTAAAAAGGGATAAGCAATAACTAAAGCATAGCTGCAATATAGTATTTGACGATGCATTGCACCAGTCCCAAATTGTGAAGAACGACCAAACAGGTTACATAGGTGTAGACATTATCATTGTATACAATTAGACAATAGAAAAACTTTACCTGTTAAGACAGCAAGTAGAGGGACCCCTTGAGAAAGGCCATTTGCCGATACGTGCGTTGGGGGGGTAAATACGTGGGTGGACCTCTACTTGCTGTCCTAACAGGTAAAGTTTTTCTATTGTCTAATTGTATACAATGATAATGTCTACACCTATGTAACCTGTTTGGTCGTTCTTCACAAATTGGGACTGGCGCAATGCATCGTCAAATACTATATTGCAACTATGCTTTAGTCATGCCTTATCCCTTTTTAGTCCTTTCATCCCATGCATGACCCAGGTGTTCGCCTTTGTGCTGCTAAGGTCATTTCTGACTCAATTTCCCCCTTTTTCCTTGTTCCTGTTCCCATTACAATAAAGATTTAATCTTATTTTTTGTAATACTGAGTCTTTTGGACTTATTTTGATCGCTCTATTTGTTCTTGTTGGTATTTATAGGTTTTTAATATGTAAACTATGCTATACATACCTGTAATCCGGTGATACGTTACCCTTTCTCACCTTTGTCCAATCACGTCTAATCCATACTGGGCCTGAGACCATCTGAGCCTGCCTCCTGATCTATAGACATAGGTTTTTAATGTTTAAACTATGCTATATATACCTGCTATCCAGTGATAATGTACCCTTTCTCAACTTTGTACAATCTGGTCAAATTCATACTGGGCCTGAGAACGACTGCCGAGCTGTTAAGCAAGCTACAGCACCTGTGGTTTGGACACGTAATTTTTTCATTTTTTCAGGAATGCCGGTTAGGCCTAATTCCATAATTGCGGTTGACCTGCACTTACTGGGAAATCATTGTTTGCGGGGAATATTTGGAATCCCAGATACCCATCACTAACGGTGTTCAGCGGGTTATCAGCACCTGTAAGCGACAAAAGGTGGTCCTTTCAGTGTAGCGCGCATTCAGCCCCGGACATATAAGGGCATGATAGACCTGTTATTGCTCGATATCGCGTGCCAGAGCCTCGCGTATCCCTCTAGTAAGCTTGACGCGTACCGCGGGGGCATGCCGGAGTCTCGGTAATTAACGGAATAAAGCTTAGAAATTGCTAGCACAACTACAAACGGACATACCACACCACACACAGAATCGACAAAGCTTGCAATCTGTCCATCTTTTCTGTAGCTTGTATGGTTGTGGTTTCCCAGGTGGAATCCAATTAAGCCACAGGCGCCACTCCTGGTGGTGCCCTTTTGGACATACCTTCAAGGTTCAGCTTTGCAATCATACAGGCCCGGAAACCAAACACTTTGCCATCATGGACGCTGTTTGGAGGTTCGTGGGAATATCGCCGCCCCATCGTCAGTTGGCATAATTTATTGGTGGGAAGTCCAACGGTATATGATCGTGTTCGATTTCAGAATTTTTTTTTTTTTTTTGGGTTTGTATTTTACATTTTTATTCCAGCCTTTCTGGACTTCATAAGGGCATGACAAGCCTATATCTGTGTCTCCTCCACCTCCTCCTTTTACTACTCCACCTCTATTCTAAATGTAGTTGCCCTTTTCCATGCTATTTTTGTCTTCTGAGCATTTTGTCTGCTTTGGGACACCTTTAAAGGTGTTTTGTAATTGTATTCTATGTGTTTGTGTTTGCCTGCCATTGTTTTCAATGAGGTTCGACGGTGTTCTTCGAACGTTCGACGAACATTCGACGAACTTGCCTCCTGTGTGACGAACCAAAACACTAGCGAGGTGGCTCAATACTACTCCTGATATATAGACGTACATTGTTAATGTTTAAAGTAAGCTATATATACCTGGTATCTGGTGATACTGTACCCTTTCTGCCAGGAAGTCCTCCTCCAACCAACACTCTAAGTGTATCATTGACACCTGTAACATTGTCCCACATGTGTGATTATTTCTTGTGGATCGTCTTGCTATATTGTGGTGTGATCCATCCTGAGCATGTGAGTGTCTATGGGTTACTCCTGCAATTTAAATGTACATTTAAAAATTACCCCAACACTGTATATAGCTCTACGCTTGTGATACATTACCCAATTACTGCTTGTTATATTCTGGTCTAATCCAAACTGACCAAGTGAGAGTTATTTTCTGACTGTGGAAATACATACTGAGATTGACAACAATGACACCTACACTGTGTACAGCTGTACTTTTGAGATCCATTACCGTTTTACGGCTTTTTAGATTGTGTTGTAATCCAATACTGAGCCTAAGAGTGTCTGTGTGTGCCTCCTCAAAAATCTACGGAGATTTAGAATGTTTAAACTATACTATATATACCGGCTATCTGATGATACTGTACACTTTGTCTAATTTTTATATTATTGTCTAATCCATACTGAGCCTGTGAGCGTCTCTGTGTGACTGATGGAATATATAGGGAGAATGACAATTATCCTTTGACTGAATAGAGCTGTACGGTGCTGATACAGTGCCATATATCTGATGTTATTTTGGGTCTATTTTCTACAAAATTTTGAAGTTTGGTGTAAGAGGCCGCAGACGTGGGCGTGGGGGGGCCAGCTGGTGCTGATGGTGGTGGTGCATCTGCTGGTAGTGGCAAAAGCACAATAGCAGCTAAGGTAGGAGGTGTTGAGCCTGCGTCATGGTCTGGCTCCGAACGCCTGGAAGGCTTTTCTGGGAGTAGGCTAACCGCTTTTAAAGCTGGAGCATGAGGAACTGGTTTTGGCTTACATTGCCGAAACAGACTCCAGCAAATATGCCCTCCTCTTCTGAAGTTTCAAAAAATGCAAGCACTGAGTCGTCAAGTGCTGGCTCTTGATCAGGAAGAACCCCTTTCCTTGTGTCCTTCACCCCCACCAAAAGTGAATGATGCAGCAGGCCACACTTCACATTAGTCCATGTAGCTCTTTCTATCAGACCATGCCTGGGTTATCAAGTCAAATCCTGAATTCCCAAGTCCAAGATGAATCTGACATGGAGCGTGGGTGGCCAGCCAGGGCAGTGGGATTAATTGGTACGGGCCGGTGTCTTACAGGGATGTGTCACGGTGGTGGTGACCCGTTCCGTGGCCCTGGGCGTCCATGCAAAGGGGTTAATTACGTTTATAGGTGAATGATACGTGACGCTACCAGTGGTTTCTGATTAGATTGTCCAGCGCTGCAGTGTCGCTTCTCTGGGACAGATGTTGTGGTGCAGCTAAGATGTAGAAGCCCTGCCCAGGTAGGGCCGTAGTCGCAGGGCAGATGAAAGAGTTGGTAGATGGTGTGCAGTGCAGGATGTAGCAGAGCCGTGCGCCAGGCACAGGAGAAAGATGACAGACACAGTCCTGCAGTTCCTTTACCTGAACTTGGTAAGTGCCATCCAGGACCCAGAGTACGGATGGAGAAGGAGTTGGTCAGCCTGGAAACCAATTTCAAATTTTCTCTCTGCAGATAGGTAGTGTGGCCTCCGTTCTAGCGCTTATCTGAGGTACTTGCAGTGCTGAGTTCAATGAAGTTCCCACTGTTGACTCTCTTTTGGAACTTTCTCGTATGGCAGGCAGCTGTAGCCTTTTCCATCTGGCTCCCACACGTTGATGCTGGGGCCTCCGAGCCTTAGTTGGGTACAGATCACTTATAGCTGCTACTTCCTCCGGTTTCTGCTGCAGGAATGTCAGTGTCCCTACAAACTCAGAGACCGGAATCCGGACTATGCGCTCCAGCTAGGAGTGAGCCTTAACTCTGCTCATCCTCCAGCTCCCCTTCTCACGTCCACACACTTCCCCTTCCCTGCACAGAGTGCCCTAACTTACCTCCTCCCGAACACAGAGAGCAGCTCCTCAGCAGTCACGTTCAGAGGTCTCCCTGCTGGCCTGGAGTGGGAAATGTGTTGTGTGTTGGTTTAACTGCTAGAGAGATCCTTCGTTGCTCCCAAGCATGACATCACACTCCCTAGGAAGAAGGTAATGCCACTGTGGTGACTGTACTCCTGGGGACGCCACAAGTGCACTGATGCCCAGCCACTGCTAGATGATTCTGCTGGTACATTGACCCAGACCACTACATTCCCCTCACACTCTACACAGCCAGAATCTGACCCTGAGGAAACTCAGGTTCCCCTTCCCGCATACTATACCACCTTACACGGTGACAAAGAGGAAGGTGCAGATGAAAGTGCAGGTTCCTTGAGCAGGTGGGGGGCATACTCATGGGCGACGCACTGGCACCGGGCCCCTCATAGTATGCAAAAGAATCTCTGCCGTCAGACACACCACCACCCCACCCCCACCCGCCGTCAGACACACCACCACCCCCACCCGCCGTCAGACACACCACCACACACTGTCGTACTATGAGGGGCCCTGTGCCAGTGCCGTCGCCAAAGAGTGGGCCCCCCCTGCTTGCTCCGGATCACAGCACTTGCAAAGGTGAAATACTTACCTCTCCCTGCTCCACCGCCATGATGTCTTCCGCATGTCCTAACAGTGATATTCTGATCAGAGAGCGCAATGACATCACGATTGTACGCCCTCTGAGTAAACAGCCAAGTGCAGTGAGATGGAAGATGGGGACGACGAGGAGTCCAGACTAGTACAGGGATTCCCTAGCGAGGAGACTTATTTAATTGTTTTCAATGTTGGGACCGCAATTTTTGGGGAGCACTATAATCTGGAGAATGATATATGGGGCCCACCATACACTGGAGCATTCCAAAGGTGGACATCAGACACTGGAGCAGCATTTACAGGGCCCATTATACACTAGAGCATTAGAAATGGGGCCCATTATATATGGAGCATTATTTGGGCCCATAAGACAGTGGAGCTTCATCCATTGGGACCAACATATACTGTAGCATTATGTGGAGCTCATCATATACTGTTTCAAACATTATATGGGACCAATGATTCTGTATGGATAAATATATGGGCCTCATTACTCTGTATAGCGCACTATGCGGTGCCTATAATACTGTATGGAGTTATATACTGTCCATTTTTGGAGCTATTGGAGAATTTAAAATGGATATCAGTCATGAGATGTAAAAAGTGAAGTATTTTTCATTGTGCTATACCGCTATTTCTCTGCCGTATTGGAGCATCATGAGTTGTGGTATATGTTAAAGGGGCGCTCTTTGGCCCAGGGCACATGAAAACCTGGAGCCAGCCCTACCCCCCCACAACTTTAGCCAAATAACCCCCAGTTTTCAGTGCGTAACTATTATTATGAAGTAAATTAAAGTTGGCAAGCTTCAGTAATACAAATTGATGTTTTTCCCATTCAAATGGGCACTGTAGGTCACTCCCTGACGACTTTGCTTCCCCATTGACTTGCATTGGGTTTCGTGTTTCAGTCGGCCTTCAACTTTTCACGATAATCGGCCAATTTCGTTCGACCCGACTTTTGAGAAAGTCGGGTTTCATGAAACCCGACTCGACCCGGAAAAAGGCAAAGTCGCTCATCTCTAGCTATAAACCATCCTTCTATGGCACCCACCTGTGCGATGACAGTCCAAAAGTTAGAGACATGGTTATCACTTCCACATCCTCGTCTTCTTCCTCCTCTTTTCTGCAAGCACCACCTCCTTCTGTAGACTATTATTATTATTATTATTATTATTATTATGCATTTATATAGCGCCATTTATTCCATGGCGCTTTATATGTGAAAAGGGGAAATATAGGCAAGTATAATAAACATGTGTAAGACACAAGTACATAAGGAGAGGGGACCCTGCCCACAAGGGCTCACAGTCTACAGGTTCAAAGTATACTCCAGCTTGTAGATGATCAGAATAGTGATGCTGATGATGGCAACATCAGTGCTAACCATTTTAGTAGCCACTTCAAAACTGTGCAGAAGGATGCAGAGGCAAGCATGATTTGTTACACGTTCGTACTGCACTGGGTCAGACTATGCAAAATGTCATATTTTTCCAGGGGTCAAGGATGCTGCTGCAGTCAATGCAACATGAGCACAGTGTTATTCCTCAGTGTCGGCACAGCGCATATCAACTAGTTAACCGGTAGGCTGAAAGCCCTCTATAGCAGTGAAAGTCAATGATCACATGTGGTGTAGATGAAAGAAATGACCACATTGCAGCTGGGCATTCTGCAGCAGCACATACAGGCTGGGATAGATCCGTATAATTTGCTGTACCACCAGGTTGAGGACGTGAGCCATGCAAGTCACATTTTCGCACATGGTCTTCATAAACTACACGTTCAGTGGAGACAGCCATTGCTCTAACTTGGTCTGGATAGCTGTCCACAATGCTTAAGCTGTGTGACTGCATTCTCCAAGGCAAATGAATTTAAACACTGCCTGATTGCGGTTTTTACTGGCTGTGCAGTATGGGGCTATTCTCTGCATTGTTGGAAAGTGTGTCTCATTAAGGGTGAGGTTGAGGGCAAAGATTGAGTATCTACAGGAGTTGGAGGGGGCAGAAGCAGTGGAGGAAGGCTAACATACAGAGGTTTTTTTTGCAAGCCCTGGGGATTCCAAGATTTGTTCTCTTGTAACACCTTGATGTACAGTTCCTTGCGAAAGTATTCGGCCCCCTGGAACTTTTTAACCTTTTCCCACATATCATACTTCAAACTTAAAGATACCAAATGTAAATTTTTGGTGAAGAATCAACAACAAGTGGAACACAATTGTGAAATTGAAGGAAATTTATTGGCTATTTTAAATTTTTGTGGAAATTCAAAAAAAAAAAAGTGGGGTGTGCAATACTATTTGGCAGCTTTAACTTAATACTTTGTTGCGCCACTTTTTACTGTGATTACAGCTGCAAGTCGCTTGGGGTATGTCTCTTATCAGTTTTGAACATCGAGAGAAAGAAATTCTTGCCCATTCTTCCTTGGCAAACAGCTCGAGCTCAGTGAGGTTTGATGGAGATCGTTTGTGAACAGAAGTTTTCAGCTCTTTCCACAGATTCTCAATTGGATTCAAGTCTGGACTTTGACTTGGCCATTCTAACACCTGGATATGTTTATTTGTGAACTATTCCATTGTAGATTTTGCTTTATGTTTGGGATCATTGTCTTGTTGGAAGAAAAATCTCCATCCCAGTCTCAGGTCTTTTGCAGACTCCAACAGGTTTTCTTCAAGAATGGTCCTGTATTTGGCTCCATCCATCTTCCCATCAATTTTAACCATCTTCCCTGTCCCTGCTGAAGAAAAGCAGTCCCAAACCATGATGCTGCCACCACCATGTTTGACAGTGGGGATGGTGTGTTCAGGGTGATTAGCTGTGTTGCCTTTATGCCAAACATATAATTTGGTGTTGTAAATTCGCTTTCTGGTCAACCTCTGGTTACTGGAGGTAATGGAGCTGATCTGATTAACAGAGGCTTGCCACCTGATAATGAGGACAATGATTGGAGATCTGGGGTTTCAGACTGGATTTATGACAGCCGACTCCCTCTATCCCTGCTGGTGATTTTTCCTGCCTCCTGAGGTCTTAGTTTCCAGCTCAGCCCCTGCATGCTCAGCTAAGTGTTTTTTTGCTAGTCTGTTCACATTTGATCTGGTTTTGTCTATTTCAGTGCTGTGTGGGTCAGCCAGCTCCGGCTGGGGCTGTGCTGAATCACCATCCATATGTTACTGCTTGTGCCAGTTTGTTTTTGTCCCTTATTAAATTAGCCTCTTTTTTCTCTGCTTTCAGAATATACTAGAGTGCTGATATAGTGGGCAAAGTCGTGCGACTTCAGTATTTTTTCATCAAGCGTGTTGGACCTTTTTGCAGGGTTTTTTGCATGATTGCAGACAGTGTCTTTCCTTTCCTGTCCTGTCTAGTCAGTGTGGACCCCATCGTTTGCTCAGACTATTTTCCTACCTGCGTTTGTGTTTTCATCTTGTCTTACCGACAATATATGTTTGGGGGCTATCTATTCCTTTGCGGTCTGTTCTGGGTCAGTTTAGATTTCCCCTTTCTTGCTTTAGGCTTAGTTAGCTATCCGGCTGTGCCGAGGAGTCTAGGATCATCATAGGCACGCTCCATGCCTACTGCAAGTTGTGTGGATAGGATCAGGGGTCTACAATCCGCTTAGTTACCAACCTCTCTGGTTTTCTGTGGCTTAGCTTGGGCTTGCTCTCCTCCTCGGTCACCCAATCATAACAGTTTGGCATTGTTGCCAAAATATTCCATTTTGGTTTCATCTGGCCAGAGCACCTTCTTCCACATGTTTCATGTGTCTCCAGGTGGCTTGTTGCAAACTTTAAACGACACTTTTTATGGATATCTTTGAGAAATGGCTTTCTTCTTGCCACTCTTCCATAAAGGCAAGATTTGTGCAGCATACGACTAATTGTTGTCCTATGGACAGACTGTCCCACCTCAGCTGTAGATATCTGCAGTTCATCCAGAGTGATCATGGGCCTCTTGGCTGCATCTTCGATCAGTCTTCTCCTTGTTTGAGATGAAAGTTTAGATGGACGACTGGGTCTCGGTAGATAAGCAGTGGTATGATATTCATTCCATTTCAATATGATCGCTTGCACAGTGTTCCTTGGGATGTTTAAAGTTTTGGAAATCATTTTGTATCCAAATCCGGCTTTAAACTTCTTCACAACAGTATCATGGACCTGCCTGTTCTGTTCTTTGGTCTTCATGATGCTGTCTGTGTTACGGGCTGGCTGAACGCACCAAATAATAAAGATGGTATTTAGGTGTGTTAGCAGCCCAGGGTCCACCGTGCAGAGGTGTTAACTGCTGCTCGGTAATGATGGACGCGATATGGCGGTATAATAAAGCTTGTTACCAGTAAAGATTGCTAAAGAGGTACAGATTAAATCACTCCTTCCCCCAGCATGATGGCGGTTAGCCCCTGAGCACAAGCACACATCTCAGTTGGTCCTGGGCCCCATGCAACTGAGATGTGTGCTTGTGCTCAGTGGCTAACGGCCATCATGCTGGGGGAAGGAGTGATTTAATCTGTACCTCTTTAGCCATCTTTGCTGGTAACAAGCTGTGCTTGCATGGCATAATTGTATTTCTGCGATATTAGAACTGAGTGCTCATGATTTGTAGGTATACAGCATATTTTTGTATTTATTTGATTATGTTATCTTTGACTGTGTATTTAATACTGATAGCACTTCATGATTGAGGCTCATATGCAAACAGCATAAGGATAGACTACTGCTATAGCAGGAATTAAGGTACTGCCACACTTAGCGATGTACCAGCGATCCTGACCAGCGAAATGACCCAGTCAGGATCCCTGGTACATCGCTAAGTTGTCGCTAGTGAGCTGCCACACAGGCAGATCTCACCAGCGACATTGCTGGGGTCAGGGGTCGCTACTTACCTGTCAGACGCGGCGATCCTGACGTCCTCCCGCCCGCATCCACGCGTCGCTCGTCTCCGCAGCAGGAAACGCAGCAGGAAGCAGACGACGAGAAGCGGCCCAGGATGTTCTCGCGCGGTCAGCGATAACCAGCGGGGGAGCGGTCGGAGGTAAGTATCAGACATTGCGATATCGCTAGCAATATCGCTATAACGTCACAAAAACCTGTGACGTTATAGCGATATTGCTAGCGATATCGCTTAGTGTGACAGGCCCTTTAGGCAATATTAGCCAGCAATCATTTGTATTGTTTTACAGCACGCTGATTGTGGAGTTACTGTGGGGCTCTAAGTATTTGACTCTTTATTGTTTAACATCATGACCCATTTTTTGTCTATTGATTCATGTCTGTTTCTTTCCAGACCTTTTAACTGCTTTCAAACAAGTGTTTGTTTGTGTTGCTCATTGTAATAAAGAAATTTGTTAAACCTGAATATTTGGCTTGGTGGTGATCCCTGTATTTTGGTGCATACACTTTTCTCTTGTGTGGCTTCATGTTCATTTGCATGCATCAGGTGATCCCACTTCAAACTATTGAAAACTTAAATTTAGGATGGTGCCGGTTTATTCTATTTTTTGCTATCGCGGTATAATAATGGAACACACGGGGTTGACCTCACTCAATGTGTACAGAGGCGGACTCTGTTATCTCACAGAGCCGCACAACCGCCAAATAATAAATGCCGTAGCCTGTTATTGCTCACACAGCTCGGCAGTGTGAGCGCTAGCGTATAGTCCCAGAACTCAGCCCTTAGACCGCATGGCTGAAGTCCCTCTAGACCGCTAGTGCTCAACACCACGACTGCGATGCCAGCAAGGGTTAAATAGCTTGCGCGTGCAAGTGTGCACAGTGCTGCTCAGGTAGATGCCAGTAATCGCCCTGGGTTGGGCCAGATAAGCGCACAGGTTGAGCAAGGCATTGCACCGGAGTGGCTGTCACCGCAGTTCGATAGTGCCCTGCTGTGGGCGACACCATCGGACTCTAGTGTGCAGGCGGCTGGTATGCACTGTGGCCTATAGACTAGCCACTGACAGGCACTGACTCAGACTCTAAACCCTACCAACATACGTATCAAAAGGGAAGGGGTTTCATAATGAGTCAGTCACCAGATACATGCATCCATCATCATACACTCCAAACTATTTGAGTATATAGAGGAGAGGAATGGGAGACCGCCGAATGCAAGGCTTGGGATTCCTGCTGTGCAGCGACTGGAACCCGACACCTAACCGTCTGTGCTTCAAACAGAACCCTGAGACTATCACAGAGCAGATGCATTTATACGGAGACTTGATTACACACAGGTGGATTATATTTATCATCATTATTCATTTAGGACAACATTGAATCATTCAGAGATCCACAATGAACTTCTGGAGTGAGTTTACTGCACTGAAAGTAAAGGGGCCGAATAATATTGCCTGCCTCACATTTCAGTTTTTGAATTTCCACACAAAAATTTAAAATAACCAATAAAGTTCGTTCAACTTCACAATTGTGTTCCACTTGTTGATTCTTCACCAAAAATTTACATTTGGTATCTTTATGTTTGGAGCATGATATGTGGGAAAAGGTTGAAAAGTTCCAGTGGGTGAAAACTGTCTCAAGGCACTGTATAGTGATTTAATTTACCATCCCTTGGTGTGTAGTGGTTTAGTTCTCCAAAACTAGGTGTTTATTAGATTAGTTATCTAACCCCCATTTTCTAGTAGTTTAATTCTCCATCTTCTGGTGTGTATTATGTTTGTTATCCAACTTTAGGTGTTTAGCACTTTATTTCTCAAAGCCCTGTTGTTTAATAGTTTAGTCCTTCATCTTTTGGTGTGTATTGTTTTAGTTATACAACTTTAGTTGTTTAGTACTTTATTTCTTCAAGCCCTGTTGTCTAGGAGGTTAGTTCTGCATCTTCTGGTGTATAGTGGTGTAGTTATCCAAGTTTAGGCATTTAGTAGTTAATTTTGCCAAGTCCTGTTGTCTAGCAGATTAGTTGTCCTTCTTATGGTGTGTAGTGGTTTAGTTCTCCATCCCCAAGTGCCCTGCCTTGGGGATTCCAAAACTTGTGAAGCAACATCTTCTCTGCCTGCCCCACAGCCACCAGAGTCACCCAATGCCAAGTCAGTGAGATGTAATGCCCCGTCCATGCTTGTTCATCCAGGTATCAGTGTTAAAATGCACCCTGTCACACATCAATTTTTTTCAAGGAACGGTGATGTATGCGATATGCTGGTGTAGCGCAGGCACATCTTTCTTAGAGAAGTAATGACGACTGGACAACTGGTACTGGGGGACTGTGATGGCCATCAGTTTTTGGAAACCATCTGTATCCACAAGGCAAAAGGGCTGCATTTCCGTGGCCAACAGATTGGACATCCAATTGTCAAGGATATCACAGGCTGGGAGCCACTCAGAACAACTGAAGAGCTCTCAGATGGCTCCTATCACCGCAGGTTGTTTACAATAATTAGTTATTAGTGTTGTCAATAGTATAGATGTCTTTTCCTTGCGTTCCCGCGTTCCACTTAGAAACCCGATGTGTACCTTGGTTACCAGCTCCCTGCACCAGCGCGCTGGTAACTAAAGTACACAGTGGATAACTAAGCGACGTGCGTCGCTTGTCACCCCGATGTCGCTGGTGCTGATCGCTGGTGAAGCTGCCATTCATTTTCGTCGCCTCAGCTGCATGATTTGCGAGTGCTAGACAGCTTGAATACATGTGTGGAATGCGTGCTTGTTAGGAAATTCCCACATGTATTCAGCCTGTCTACAAGTTGCAAATCATGCAGCTGAGATGACGAAAACTAAATCTCCAAGCATGGTCAGGGAAAACTGAGCAACAATGCTACTCGTCCATCACTAGTGGACGGTGATTGGCGAGGTCCACTAGTCTGCATTTTAGCACAGTGAGATTCCAAGATTAATGCATGTTGATCATGTGTGTGCCAGTTCATGCATGTAGTAGTGAAATTATTGCATTTTTTTTAACTCTAATCTGTCGTTTTAAACAAAATTGGCAGATATTGTGATTTGTGTCATTTTTGGCTGTCTTAAAAAAAAACCCAAGCTAGATAGCTGCAAAACCCCAAATTCTACTGGCTACAGTCAGAGTTTGGGCTCAGGATGCATAGCTTGACGTGGTTGCATAACTCTGTGTCTGCGGGAAGCCGTACATTACCTCCTCATCTTCCTCCTCCTCCTCTGTTGAGATACTCAGCTGCATGCATCTGGGTTTACACCAAGTGGGATCTACTACCTCATCATCCTCTCTGTTCTCCCACTACTTACCCTTAGAGTCACCCTTCTCCTCTTCCTTCCCTGACAGAACAGTACAGTCTGCATGCCCCTCAAGTATCTGAGTTTCATAAGGATCACCTCCCCCCAGGGGTTAACGTCTGTTGAGGAGGGCTTGGATTCTGCTCGGACACTACTTCGTACGGCCCTTGATCAAACTGAAAAGAAAATTGGGCATCGATGCAGATGATTTCCTCCTCTTGACTTCATGAATCTTTGGAGTACACTTCCGATGCCATTGGCATAGAATGTATGAACAGATCTGCAGACTCAGCCATTGGTTGTTCCCTAAAGTCAGTTGGGTGGTTGGAGAGTTATGACATGGGGGAAAACAAAGGTAATTGGAGTGCCACCTCTGAGGATTGTACTGTGTGTGATGTTAAGGAGGAGGAAGAGGAGCACAAGCTACAGGATGCAGTGCTTGCCATCTACTGGAGCACATGCTCTTTCTTGCCCTCATCTATAAAGCATATCGCTGTGCAGCTGCTGAAGAAAAAGCGGGGAGTAGCCCGTCCAGTAACAGAAGTTGTAAAAATGCTGTGCAATTGCTCAATGCAGCAAAACAAACCTACTTTTCATCTCTTATATAATACAAGTCTCACAACCGTAAACAGCTATTCAGTACTTTCAATTCTTTCCTGCATCCACCAGCTGCCCCTCCCTCTCCTCTCATCTCAGCTGAAGACTTTGCCTCACTACCTGTGAACTTGACCCAATAACGTCCCACCTCATTCCAAACCTTACCACAGTCTTCATCCCAAGCCTATCTCACCTCTTCAACCTGTCACTAATAACTGATATCTTCCTTTCCTGATTCAAACATACCTTGATCACACTCATCCTCAAAAATCCTCCCTTGACCCATCCTCTGTGTCTAGATAGTGCACCATCTCACTTCTCCCCTACACCTCCAAACTACTTTAACAACATGTCCACTTTGAACTGTCTCTCCACTTCTCCTCTTGCTACCTCTTTGATCAATTACAATATGGCTTCTGACCACACTATTTCACTAAAACTGACCAGACTAAAGTCACCAACGGACCTGCTATCATGCCAAATCCAAACAATGCTAGTTTGTCCTCCTCCTACTCTTAGACCTTGCTTCTGCCTTTGACACAGTGGACCATTCCCTCTTACTACATACTTTCTGATCTCTTCACATTACAGACTTGGCCCTTTGTTGGATCTCCTCGTACCTAACAGACAGGACATTTAGTCTCTCCCATTCACACACCACCTCTTAAACACCCCCTTCTATGTGTCATTGTCCCCCAAGGTTCAGTTGTAGGCCCTAGCACTATGTTTAGGGAGGGTGCGTTCCCACCCTCTTAAAAGGATCACGTGCATTACCCTAAGGTGTTCCTAGCTAATAGCTAGGCGACACCTTCTATTTAAGACTCCTCCAATATGGAGGTGTCTGAGCAATGTTGTTAGTTTGCCTTGCATGCTTGCTAGTTGTCAGGTTCCTCAGGTCTGCCCAACTACTTGTCTACACTGTACCCATCTGCTCATACCAGTCTGTGCTCTTCTGTCCATTAGCTGGTCCAGATCGCACCTGCCAGTGCCCATCTGTCTAACACCCAGTCTAGCCCGCACCTGCCACTGCTTTTCTGTTCCTCAGCTGGTCCTATCTGCACCCGTGGTTCCAGTATCTCAACAGTGCCTGCCTGCATTCTTCATCCCTCCTTCGAGCCGTAGCAGCCTACCAGCTCTAAGGGGTCATCTATCACCCTCTGTGGGTCAGTTCTGGAGTAACACCTTGGGCATGGTTTTTGCCTGCTGTCGCTAATCCGAGGTCGGATTTGCTAGGCCACCTAGTTATGCCCCTCCAGGCTTTCGAGGGCTATAGCACAGTGGTTCCACAACCTTGCCTGTTACAGTATCCATCTGCTGGATTGGCATTAGTGGAAGAGGTATCTGTCTCTATAATACTTTTTCTACTCTGGTGATATTGATGCATTTTTGGTGGGGTCTGCCACTAATTGTTTGAAATGTGAACACTCCTGGTTGGATCTACAACTGCTGGATTGGCTGTAGTGGAAGAGATGTCGGTCCCCATTATACTAGTTCTACTCTATTGCAGTTGATGCCACTTTGGTGGTGTCTGACACAAATTGTTGGAAATGTGTACACTACTGTTTGGGTCTCCTTCATGTGTGTTGCTTGAAGCAGTAAGCCTCCGAGACCGACAGGCCTCCATCACCTTTGAGTCAATTACCTATGTTACTATCCTTAGATTTTTCTAACAATAGTAGTCTATGCAACTGATATTTGCGCCACCTGAGTGTGGCTGAGCATCATAGCACAGCAGGCCTACACTGATCCATCACCCACCTCATCTTAATTTGAAGTTCAATTCAAAACTGTAAATGCTGACCCAGACCCTGATACCTCATGCATGGCTGATTGCTGCCATGCCATTCTAAAATTCGTACTGTGGGTCAATTGAGGCCACTTTCTTGGTGTCTGCCCCTAATTTGATGTGTTTTGGCAGCTTATAGGAACATTTGAAGTTGTGTATGCATTTGTTTTTGCCTCCCATTGACTCCAATGGCATTTGGTTCACTCGAATATTTGATGAATAAATATTGCAGCATCGGCAATCGTAATCTGAGCCAAACATTGAAATATTCACTTATCTCTACTAATGACGACTACCCATGTCTATTAATTCATGTAGGAATAACAAAACAGGTGTTAAACACATTTTTAATTTTTTTCAGCTTTTTTTTTTTTTGTTGCATAATTCAGTTGTTTTCCGAAGAATTATGTAACAAGAAATATTAGGTAGGTGCATGTCCTGAAATCCGGCAACTGTAACAGTACACTATTGAGGTGTACAGCTATTTAGCTTGAAAAATAAATGTGTTCAAAAAATTGTTTGCAACATGCATACTTGTGATGTAGACAGTCACAGTTAAATGTGAGGATTTTGGAGAATTTTCTTTCATATTTGTAAAACACAATTGACATGCCCATCAGGGCCGTGGGGTACTCGGAAGCGGGTCGGACAGTTCTTTGGAGAAGTCACGGGGCCGTGACCCGACTCCATGGCCCTGGCAGTGCCGTTAAATGGGGATATGTATATGGGATTTAACGTGACACCTGTGGTGTTTGGCAACGGATGGCCGACACTGCTAAAGGAGACTGCTGGGGCTTATGGTGACACAGCTGGGATGGTTATGCTCCCCACAGGTGGAGCTGGGCCCCAGGGCTACCGGTTCTGTTTATGCCAGGGTTCGTCTACCTTTTGGCGCAGGACTCAGGGCGCAAGAGATCACTGGAGGACACAAGGGCTGTAGTTTTCTTTTCCTTTACTTGATGGTTGATAGTACAGACTGGGGCACTGGTTACAGATCATAATGGAGAGCCGGGCAGCCTGGAAGCAATTTTGGATACACCTGGCAAGGTAGGTATGGAGGCCTTCCTTCTGCGCTGTCCTCCCTTTTTCCTTAATGCCTCACAGCTCACCCTCCTGCTGCTAACTGTCTCTCTGTTTTAAAAACAAACCGTTGCCCGCATGGCAGGCAGCTCGAGCTTATCACTCCTTTGTGTTGTCTCCAGGCTCTGGTATGCAACTGTGCTGCCGAATATTGGATCGGGACAGGAGACCTGCAGTCCCTTGCCCTCCGTATGTAGCTGCCGGGACTTCAGTACCCATGCAACCATGGACTCTGGTATCCAGTTCCTAGCGCTCAGCTCTGGGGCGAGATTAATCACAGCTCCACTCCCCAGGTTCTGCTTGACTTCTCTCCTACTGACAACTGGTAAGGGGACCCCTCCTTGCTTCCAGGCATGACATTACTCCCTGTGAGGGAGGAAATGCAACTGTGGCAGCCGGACTCCTGGGGTGCCACACAATTATTCCCCCCATTGATAGAAATGTTAGCACAAGAAATGCAAAAACTCAGCACAGTCATTAGTGACAAGCAAGCATACCATTTCTGACTGATATTGATTGTAGATTTGTATTTTCTATAAAAATAATTATGCCTACAATATGCAATTCAAATGCATCAGGACAATTGCAAGCTACACTATATCTTGGATCAATCACACTTAGTTTGTCATTGCTGCTGGCACCTCTTTTATCCCTCTTTTTCCACCAGTCAAATAAATCTCTGTATTACTTGCAGGCGACTGTACATATCTTCGTTACTGCTGCAGTTGTACAACTTATTACCGTCTGGAGTATTTTCCCGATCTTTCTCTTCCTTTTTCTATTGCTTGTGAGCTCTGATGACCTCTAACTATCCTAAATCTTATCTATCCTAAACTATAATGGCTGTTATATTCCCGGCTTTGGCTTTTATATAGTTTATAATAGCCCCTCCTGATTAGCCGTGCTATACCATTTTATGTTGATAGCTGCATAGCATCACGTGGAGAATAAATGTTCAAATTCACTGGACAAATTTAAAAAATATTCTAGACAAATTTGATTTGCTCATCTCTAATTTTTGGTGCTATGTTATTGAAGTTCAAGACTTATTTATTTTGTAGCTGCTTTAATATACATTTGTATTCTAAACTCTGCTGCCTGACTAATCCACTTGTCCCTCCGCTATTCCACGGCCTCTCCCCTCTGTCAATTTCTGCACTGGCTCCTCATTACCCAGAGACTCTAGTTCAAAATCCTAACCATGACACACAAGCCAAACACAACCTGTCTCCTTCATACATCTGCGACTTAGTCTCATGGTATTTACCTGCATGCAACCTCCGATCCTTACAGAAGCTCCATCTCTACTCCCCTCTTATCTCTTCTTCCCACAATCGCATACAAGATTTCTCTCAAGCATCCCCCAACTATGGAACTCTCTTCCACAACATATCAGACTCTCACCTACCATGGACACCTTCAAAAGGACCCTGAACACCTACTTCTTCCAACAAGTCTACAACCTGCAGTAACCACCAAACCGCTGCACGAACAGCTCTACCCTCACCTTCTGTATCCTCACCCATCCCTTGTAGACAGTGAGCCGTCACGGGCAGGGTCATCTCTCCTTCGGTACCAGTTGGGACTTGTATTGTTTAAGTTTACAGTACTTGGTTTTTATTATGTATACCCCTCCTCACATGTAAAGCGCCATGGAATAAATAGCGCTATAATAATAAATAATAATAATTTGTTTACAGTTGCCTGATTATTGGAGGATCATTATTTGGATCACAAAAGAATGGTCCTAAAAAGCAATCTAGTGAAAAACATTGCTTCTTTAATTACCTTGCTTTGCCAAATCCTGCTATAACCTGATTTACTGTTCTGGTCACATGAGCTAAGGTTGAATATCCTCTAACGTCCTGTGATGTCACATCAGATTATCAATAATAATTTGATTTAAATAGCGCCAGCATATTCCGAAGTTTGGGGCTTTTAAAACTGATGAGCAAATGGAGCTCATCCTGTGGGCTTGCCACATGAGTTGGTGGGGCTGCATTTAGCAGAGCTTCATATCTGTGAATACTGCCAGCTCTCCCTTAAGACCAAGCTCTCCCCCTCATCTATATGTATACAGCACAGTGTATATACAGTGCCTTGCGAAAGTATTCGGCCCCCTGGAACTTTTCAACCTTTTCCCACATATCATGCTTCAAACATAAAGATTCCAAATGTAAATTTTTGGTAAGGAATCAACAAGTGGAACACAATTGTGAAGTTGAATGAAATTTATTGGCTATTTTAAGTTTTTGTGGAAAGTCAAAAGCTGAAAAGTGGGGCGTGCAATATTATTCAGCCCCTTTACTTTCAGTGTAGGAAACTCACTCCAGAAGTTCATTGTGGATCTCTGAATGATCCAATGTTGCCATAAATGATTAATGATGATAAATATAATCTACCTGTGTGCAATCAAGTCTTCGTATAAAAGCACCTGCTCTGTGATAGTCTCAGGGTTCTGTTTGAAGCAAAGAAATCATCATGAAGACCAAGGAACACAACAGGCAGGTCCGTGATACTGTTGTGGAGAAGTTTAAAGCCAGATTTGGATGCAAAATTATTTCCAAAACTTTAAACATCCCAAGGAGCACTGTGCAAGCGATCATATTGAAATGGAAGGAGTATAATACCACTGCAAATCTACCAAGACCCGAACGTCCCTCTAAACTTTCATCTCAAACAAGGAGAAGACTAATCAGAGATGTAGACAAGAGGCCCATGATCACTCTGGATGAGCTGCAGAGATCGACAGCTGAGGTGGGACAGTCTGTCCATAGGACAACAATCAGTCGTACACTGAACAAATTCGGCCTTTATGGAACAGTGGCAAGGAGAAAGCCATTTCTCAAAGATATCCATAAAAAGTGTTGTTTAAAGTTTGCAATAAGCCACCTGGGAGACACACCAAACATGTGAAAGGAAGTGCTCTGGTCAGATGAAACCAAAATCGAACTTTTTGCCAGCAATGCCAAACGATATGTTTGGTGTAAAGGCATCACAGCTCATCACCCTAAACACACCATCCCCACTGTCAAACATGGTGGTGGCAGCATCATGGTTTGGGCCTGCTTTTCTTCAGCAGGGACAGGGAAGATGGTTAAAATTGATGGGAAGATGGATGGAGCCAAATACAGGACCATTCTTGAAGAAAACCTGTTGGAGTCTGCAAAAGACCTGAGACTGGGATGGAGATTTGTCTTCCAACAAGACAATGATCCCAAACATAAAGCAAAATCTGCAATGGAATGGTTCACAAATAAATGTATCCAGGTGTTAGAATGGCCAAGTCAAAGTCCAGACCTGAATCCAATCGAGAATCTGTGGAAAGAGCTGAAAACTGCTGTTCACAAATTATCTCCATCAAACCATTGAGCTTGAGCTGTTTACCAATGAAGAATGGGCAAGAATTTCAGTCTCTCAATGTACAAAATTGATAGAGACATACTCCAAGCGACTTGCAGCTGTAATCACAGCAAAAGGTGGCGCAACAAAGTATTAAGTTAAAAGGGGCTAAATAATATTGCACGCCCCACTTTTCAGTTTTTGACTTTCCGCAAAAATTTAAAATAACCAATAAATTTCGTTCAACTTCACAATTGTGTTCCACTTGCTGTTGATTCTTCACCAAAAATTTACATTTGGTATCTTTATGTTTGAAGCATGATATGTGGGAAAAGGTTGAAAAGTTCCAGGGTGCCGAATACTTTCGCAAGGCACTGTACATATACCCACCCTGCTGTATTCCCTTTATAATATGAATAGATACAAATTAGAGATGAATGAGCACTAAAATGCTTGGATGCTCATTACTCAAACCGAGCAATTAGTAACAAGTATAATGGGAGCCAATGGGAAAGCAGAGCATTTTTTCAGCAGACCCAGGAGGTCTGGGGAGCAGTGAAAATGTTGAAATTGATTGAAAAAGTGCTGAATCAAAGGAGAATAGTAGGGGGAAGATCCCTGGAAGCATCTCTGACTCTGAGATCACTGCTGTGATCAATGATGTCACACTTTTACTCCACTTTAAGGGCCGACAATAAAACATTCAAAATCAACGAGAAATTGGAGTTTACAGGAAAAAAAATGTTAAGAAACATCTTTTTTCTGTATAATGACTTACATTTAAGTCAACATTTAAAAAGTATTTTTTTTTAAAAATTATAATTTAAGTAAACTGAAATTACATTTTTTATTAAGCAATTGGAAATTTCAGTGTCATTTATGAGGGAATCAATAAGTGTAAAAAATTGGGGACTTATACACACCCTGTATTAGCCATAAAGGAAGGTCTCATAGACATTCTGTTCAAATTATCATGTAGTGGTACTCCTAGATTCTTAAATTGTTGCTGTCTTTCTACGTAGGACCGACAGGATGAAACTTGTGTGTTTACTAGCCTCTGTTGTGCCATCCAGCTCCTGTTCTTTATCCTCTTCCTCGGCCTCCACCTCCTTATTGTTTTCGAATCCACACTGAGCAGTTGAGATGAGGCTTGGCTTGGTAGTATCTCCTTGTCTCATGTCTTCCTACCTCTCCACCCGGTCCACATGCAAAGCTTCGTTTAATTATCAGCAGTGACTGTTTAAGTAGGTACAGAGGTGGGATTGTGTTGCTGATGTTGGTGTCATCAATAGTCACAATCTTTGTGGAGTCCTCAAAGTCTTGGAGAACCATACAAATGTCAGACATCCATGCCCACTCTTCAGTTATTTGCTGAGGCTAACCAGAATACTGACAGGAGTGTTGGAGCTTGTATTCCAAAAAGTGACGTTGGCTTAGTGGTTAGCACTGCAACACTGGAGTCCTGGGTTCAAATCCCACCAAGGACAACATCTGCAAGAAGTTTGTATGTTCTCCCCGTGTTTGCTTTGGTTTCCTCCAGATACTCCGGTTTCCTCCCACAGTCCAAAGACATACTGATAGGGAATTTAGATTTTGAGCCCCATCGAGGGCAGGGATGATAATGTGTGAAAACTGTAAAGCGCTGCGGAATATGTTAGCGCAATATTAAAATAAAGATTATTATTAGTAACTGACCTGTGCTGCTCACAAATATAATTAATACATTTTATTTCTATAGCGCCGACATATTCCACAGCACTTTAGATTTCAGAGGGGACTTGCATAGACAATAGACATTACAGCATAACAATAATTACATAGATCATAACAGATACCAAGAGGAATGAGGGCCCTGCTCGCAAGCTTACAATCTATGAGGAAAGAGGTAGACACGAAAGGTGGGTGGTAACAATTGCCTTGATTGCATGGACCAGCCATAATGTTAAGTGTGTAACAGTACAGACACAGAGGGCTAATGGATGCATAAAGCATGTGGGAACATGATGCGGGGAACCTGGTTATGGTAAAAACGGCTGTGCCACACAGGGATAGTTTAGGTTAATGTGCTGAGGCGGTAGGCCAGTCTGTGCAATGTGGATTTCCAGTGCTTGGTCACATAACACACCAGTTGGTGAGCTGGTACTTGCATTCACTTTAGCAGCACTGCCAGAGCAGTGGCATCTGTAGCTGACTTGCAGAAATGGACACTGAAGTGGCAAACCTTAACCAGAAGCTCTGGCAAATCTGGGTAGGTTTTCAGAAACTGTTGAACTACCATGTTGGACATGTGGGCCAAATGTAGGAGTGGTAGAGGTGATGTTTTACTGCTTGACACCCCAAACGGTTAAATGTATTTTATATTAATGTATGTTATTTGAAAATAAAACCCTCTGGGGCTGCAGTGTAGTCTAGACAGGGATAAATGTAATGGTCGGACAAGATTAGGGAGGGTGAACTGAAGGTTAGTGCCAAGTTCAGGAAGTATCAAGTTCAGTTAGAGAAAGTGTAGTGAAGTAACAGCAGCGGTTACAGGCAATAGGATGCTAAGGCCAGTGTGAACCTGTTTAGGGCAATGGATTGCCAAAGAACACTTCCATGCAGGTTCTACAGTATATATGACAATATTAAATTTTTGAACAACAAAATTATTAGACCTGTAGCATGTGAATTCTTCTTTTTTATTTTTGGAACAAAAAATATTTAGTGATCTGTACCAGGCCAAGCGTTTTTTAAAAACGGTAAAACACACAGTGACAGTTCTGTGCCGGCAGCTGTCACTGACAACTAAGCGGCATAGGAAGAGGTGTAGGGATCCATGCCAGCAGCCCCTACACTCAGATGGCTGTGATTGGTCAGTCAATTTGACTGACTGATTACAGAATGAATGCTCAGGAGGTGCTGAAATATCAGCACCTCCCGCCCGATGACTGCAGGTGCTCAGCTCTGCTATCTATCAAGGTCCTGCAGTAACAGCCAGAAAAAGGTACCAGCGCTAGCTGTTTAACCCCCTAAATGCTGTGATTGTTGATTGTAGCATTTAGAAGGCAGGGAGAGGGAAGAGGCTCCCTCTCCCTTCACATAGGAAACAAAATCAAAAGAGGGGGCACCACAGATTTGATCTGAAGGGATCCAACCATGGCCTATACAAACAACGTAGTAGTATAAAGAAGAGAAAGGGATAGGCCACAAAAGGGATCACCTCGAGGCATGGACTAGCATAAAATCAATTCATTTTTATTGAACACAGACAAGCACAAAACAGAAAAACACATTAAAATAGTCACACATGTGACATACTGTATATGCAGACAATACAAGGCTTATAATAAAGCCAACTGACTGAAACAATTACTCCACAATATAGTAACTTAAATAGAAACCCTAAGATCATATAAACAGCATACCATTAAATACTGAGTGTATAAGGTACATTCAGTGCCCATACAAAAAACAGTTTGATTTTTTAAAAAAATATAAGCACATATATGATAATACCCATAGTAATAGTTAGAAATCACTGCACAGCAGAGCACACATGGAGTGCAATCAGAATGTAAACATATTACCAAGGATGGCTACCACCCCCCATATATAGTGCACAAAGTTTCAGAAATAGGCTTAAATGGCCAGCCTGCAAAGTATAATTAAGCAGAGGCCACAGTATCAAGAACTAGGCACTATGAATAAACAATGTGGTAGAGCAGACACAGAGCACATGAGAGTAGGAAAAAAAAATGGGCTAAGATAGCTACCAAGGAAAAAAGGCATAAATTAGTAATATCTACAAAGGGAACGCATGGGGAGTAAAACCAGGCAGAGCTAGGACCCGCCGCGTGTCACCACCCTAAGTGGCTTCGTCAGGGGCACTCACAGCTAGCTACCTGTGTCATTAAATAGGGTAGATAATTTATTGATAAATTACGCAGCTGTGCTGCAGCTTACCAGGGATGAATGGAAAGAAAACACCTGCAGTATCCATATGTGGCCAATGACCCATGGCAGCAGCGTGTAATGTCCACAGGGACTGAGACATTAGACAAAGTGTGCAGGCGCCGATGTCTGCAGGACCGGAAACTCATTACGATGTATGAGGCTGTAGTACCTAGTCTCATTGCGCAGGCGCCAGAGTCCAGATAAGGAGAGGCGTGTCATACTAAACACCACAGCATTACTATGGTGACCAGTCACACTACATGTGCGAGGACAGCAGCAAAATAGGAAGTGCATCACAGTGTGGTCAGCAGCATTACTGTAACAACCAAAGACTCTGTTCTCATGCCGGTGGAAACTAAGTAGAAGGCGATTCAACGATAGGTACATAGCAAAGCTTTTGTAGCTCTAAACAGATAAAGTGCACAGGAGTGAATAGTAGCGTATGAACACACAGTGGAGCACCAAGAATGTTGATATATGTGAACAAGAAAAATATAATTTACAAGCGCTTCCCACACACTGAATCATTATTGAGCATTATATATAATCATTAGAGTTGAGCGAAACGGGTCGAACAATTTCAAAAGTCGCCGACTTTTGGCAAAGTCGGGTTTCATGAAACGAAACCCGACCCTAGGATGAGGTCGGCCACGAGGTCGGCGACTTACGCGCCAAAGTCGCGTTTCAAAAGTTTGTTTAGCGCTCTTTTTCAGCCAATCAGGATCCACGGACACTGTGGGCAGTGTGATGACATAGGCAGGGGTCGCCACCATCTTTCAGAAGGGCATGCAAGTGATTGGCTTGCTTTGGTGGGCGTCACAGGGGTTATAAAAGGGCGTGCACGCCGACCGCCATCTTACTTCTGCCGATCTTAGCATAGGGAGAGGTTGCTGATTCTGTAGGGAGAGCGTTAGGCAGGGAAGAAGACAAAAAAACTGCTTCTGCTGCTAGCGATTTTGCCTGTGCAACACACCAGTCACTGTGTGTGCAGTGCAAGGGGAGGCTATATTGTGGTGGATCAGCGGTGTTGGTTGTTAGGCTGCCTTCTAAGGCTTCCTGACAGCTGCATTGCTGTTTCTCCACTGCTCTGCAAACTGCTTTTTTAAAAGCAATCCCAATTCTTTTTTTGTCCTGCTAAGGTACTGAGCGTGCATTTATTCACACCACACAGCGGTGTACGCTCCTCACACAGTACCGTGTAACGGCTGTTATCACAGCCACAGTGAAGCTATCTGTGTGTCACTGTGGAAGGATAAGTGGAGGACTTGTTCCGTTCTTACAGACCTACACTCTAGGGAAATTCCTATTCTGCCCAATTCTACAATTCACTTTTTTCACACCTGTGCCATCGAGCCTGTGACATAGCGCTCTGATATTCAGTGGGCCTCACACAATCCAAAAGTGTCCACCAGTGTCCACAAGTGTCTGCAGAAATTCAAAATCTCCCTTATCCTGTAGTCACTTTTTTCACACCTGCTGCATCGAGCCTGTGACATAGCGCTCTGATATTCATTGGGCCTCACACAATCCAAAAGTGTCCAGTGTCTGCAGAAATTCAAAATCTCCCTTATCCTGTAGTCACTTTTTTCACACCTGCTGCATCGAGCCTGTGACATAGCGCTCTGATATTCATTGGGCCTCACACAATCCAAAAGTGTCCAGTGTCTGCAGAAATTCAAAATCTCCCTTATCCTGTAGTCACTTTTTTCACACCTGCTGCATCGAGCCTGTGACATAGCGCTGTGATATTCAGTGGGCCTCACACAATCCAAAAGTGTCCAGTGTCCACAAGTGTCTGCAGAAATTCAAAATCTCCCTTATCCTGTAGTCACTTTTTTCACACCTGTGCCATCGAGCCTGTGACATAGCACTGTGATATTCAGTGGACCTCACAAAATCCAAGTGTCCAGTGTCCACAAGTGTCTGCAGAAATTCAAAATCTCCCTTATCCTGTAGTCACTTTTTTCACACCTGTGCCATCGAGCCTGTGACATAGCACTGTGATATTCAGTGGGCCTCACACAATCCAAGTGTCCAGTGTCCACAAGTGTCTGCAGAAATTCAAAATCTCCCTTATCCTGTAGTCACTTTTTTCACACCTGTGCCATCGCGCCTGTGACATAGCACTGTGATATTCAGTGGGCCTCACACAATCCAAGTGTCCAGTGTCCACAAGTGTCTGCAGAAATTCAAAATCTCCCTTATCCTGTAGTCACTTTTTTCACACCTGTGCCATCGAGCCTGTGACATAGCACTGTGATATTCAGTGGGCCTCACACAATCCAAGTGTCCAGTGTCCACAAGTGTCTGCAGAAATTCAAAATCTCCCAGAAATTCAAAATCTCCCTTATCCTGTAGTCACTTTTTTCACACCTGTGCCATCGAGCCTGTGACATAGCACTGTGATATTCAGTGGGCCTCACACAATCCAAGTGTCCAGTGTCCACAAGTGTCTGCAGAAATTCAAAATCTCCCTTATCCTGTAGTCACTTTTTTCACACCTGTGCCATTGAGCCTGTGACATAGCACTGTGATATTCAGTGGGCCTCAGACAATCCAAGTGTCCAGTGTCCACAAGTGTCTGCAGAAATTCAAAATCTCCCTTATCCTGTAGTCACTTTTTTCACACCTGTGCCATCGAGCCTGTGACATAGCACTGTGATATTCAGTGGACCTCACACAATCCAAGTGTCCAGTGTCCACAAGTGTCTGCAGAAATTCAAAATCTCCCTTATCCAGTAGTCACTTTTTTCACACCTGTGCCATCGAGCCTGTGACATAGCACTCTGATATTCAGTGGGCCTCACACAATCCAAGTGTCCAGTGTCCACAAGTGTCTGCAGAAATTCAAAATCTCCCTTATCCTGTAGTCACTTTTTTCACACCTGTGCCATCGAGCCTGTGACATAGCACTGTGATATTCAGTGGGCCTCACACAATCCAAGTGTCCAATGTCCACAAGTGTCTGCAGAAATTCAAAATCTCCCTTATCCTGTAGTCACTTTTTTCACACCTGTGCCATCGAGCCTGTGACATAGCACTGTGATATTCAGTGGGCCTCACACAATCCAAGTGTCCAGTGTCCACAAGTGTCTGCAGAAATTCAAAATCTCCCTTATCCTGTAGTCACTTTTTTCACACCTGTGCCATCGAGCCTGTGACATAGCACTGTGATATTCAGTGGGCCTCACACAATCCAAGTGTCCAGTGTCCACAAGTGTCTGCAGAAATTCAAAATCTCCCTTATCCTGTAGTCACTTTTTTCACACCTGTGCCATCGAGCCTGTGACATAGCGCTGTGATATTCAGTGGGCCTCACACAATCCAAGTGTCCAGTGTCCACAAGTGTCTGCAGAAATTCAAAATCTCCCAGAAATTCAAAATCTCCCTTATCCTGTAGTCACTTTTTTCACACCTGTTCCATCGAGCCTGTGACATAGCGCTGTGATATTCAGTGGGCCTCACACAATCCAAGTGTCCAGTGTCCACAAGTGTCTGCAGAAATTCAAAATCTCCCTTATCCTGTAGTCACTTTTTTCACACCTGTGCCATCGAGCCTGTGACATAGCACTGTGATATTCAGTGGGCCTCACACAATCCAAGTGTCCAGTGTCCACAAGTGTCTGCAGAAATTCAAAATCTCCCTTATCCTGTAGTCACTTTTTTCACACCTGTGCCATCGAGCCTGTGACATAGCACTGTGATATTCAGTGGGACTCAGACAATCCAAGTGTCCAGTGTCCACAAGTGTCTGCAGAAATTCAAAATCTCCCTTATCCTGTAGTCACTTTTTTCACACCTGTGCCATCGAGCCTGTGACATAGCACTGTGATATTCAGTGGGCCTCACACAATCCAAGTGTCCAGTGTCCACAAGTGTCTGCAGAAATTCAAAATCTCCCTTATCCTGTAGTCACTTTTTTCACACCTGTGCCATCGAGCCTGTGACATAGCACTGTGATATTCAGTGGGCCTCACACAATCCAAGTGTCCAGTGTCCACAAGTGTCTGCAGAAATTCAAAATCTCCCTTATCCTGTAGTCACTTTTTTCACACCTGTGCCATCGAGCCTGTGACATAGCACTGTGATATTCAGTGGGCCTCACACAATCCAAGTGTCCAATGTCCACAAGTGTCTGCAGAAATTCAAAATCTCCCTTATCCTGTAGTCACTTTTTTCACACCTGTGCCATCGAGCCTGTGACATAGCACTGTGATATTCAGTGGGCCTCACACAATCCAAGTGTCCAGTGTCCACAAGTGTCTGCAGAAATTCAAAATCTCCCTTATCCTGTAGTCACTTTTTTCACACCTGTGCCATCGAGCCTGTGACATAGCACTGTGATATTCAGTGGGCCTCACACAATCCAAGTGTCCAGTGTCCACAAGTGTCTGCAGAAATTCAAAATCTCCCTTATCCTGTAGTCACTTTTTTCACACCTGTGCCATCGAGCCTGTGACATAGCGCTGTGATATTCAGTCGGCCTCACACAATCCAAGTGTCCAGTGTCCACAAGTGTCTGCAGAAATTCAAAATCTCCCAGAAATTCAAAATCTCCCTTATCCTGTAGTCACTTTTTTCACACCTGTTCCATCGAGCCTGTGACATAGCGCTGTGATATTCAGTGGGCCTCACACAATCCAAGTGTCCAGTGTCCACAAGTGTCTGCAGAAATTCAAAATCTCCCTTATCCTGTAGTCACTTTTTTCACACCTGTGCCATCGAGCCTGTGACATAGCACTGTGATATTCAGTGGGCCTCACACAATCCAAGTGTCCAGTGTCCACAAGTGTCTGCAGAAAATCTAAATCTCCCCTGTCCTATAGACACCTTGTACCTTGTTTTACATTACTATATAGTTTGTAGGATTTTGTCTACATTTCTACTAAAAATGAGGAAGGCTGGTGGAAGAGGCCGTGGAATTGGGCGGGGGTTGGCAGCTGGTAATGATGGTGTTGGTGGTGGATCTGATGGTAGTGGCAAAAGCAAAATAGGACCGAATGCAGGAGGTGTTGAGCCTGCGTCATCATCTGGCTCCATAAGGCTTCGAAGGCTTAGTTTTCTAGGAGTTGGCAAACCGCTTTTAACGCCAGAGCATCAGGAAAAAGTTTTGTCTTACATTGCTGACTCAGCCTCCAGCTCTATCGCCTCCTCTTCTGAAGTTGTAAAAAGTAAAAGCACTGAGTCGTCATTGGAGGCTCATGGTCATGAACCACACCTTTCCTTGTGTCCTTCACCACAACCAAGATTGAAGGATGACGCAGGCCATACTACTGATTACTCCATGGAGCTGTTTTCACATACCATGCCTGGATTATCAAGTGAAATGGTGAATTACCCAGGCCAAGATGAATCTGACATGGAGTGCACTGATGCACAGCCGCTGATAGATGATTCTGCTGGTACATTCACTCAGAGCACTACATTGTCCTCACACTGTACAGAGCCAGATTCTGACCCTGATGAGACTCAGGTGCCCCTTCCCGCACACTATACCACCATACACGGTGACACAGAGGAAGGTGCACATGACATTGAAGAGGAGGTGATGGATGACCCAGTTGTTGACCCAGATTGGCATCCATTGGGGGAAGAGGGTGCTGCTTCCAATAGCTCAGATGAGGAGCATCCACAGCAGACATCAACATCACAACAGCTGTTATCTGGCAGGCCCGGAGCACTGCAAAGACAGGTTCCAAAAATCAAAAGAGTTGCTGGACAGCTTGTCCAGAGGGTCAAAACATCACAGCGTGCTAGGCCGCAAAATGTCTGCCAAAGTAGGAAGAGTGCAGTGTGGCACTTTTTTGAACAAAATCCTCATGATCAGGCCAAGGTTATCTGTAAGAAGTGCGCAAAGACCTTTAGCCGAGGGAAAAATCTGAAAAATTTGAATACCAGTTGCATGCTTAGACATTTAACCAGCATGCACTTGCAAGCGTGGACACAACACCAAACCTCAAGTGCCACATGTGCAACTGATCACAAAGAAGGTAGTCAGCAACGCTACATTGTTTCCCCCACTGTAAGCCCACTGGTTAGCACAGCAGCAAATGTTGAGGTGTCGTTGCAAGGTCACAGCAGTCAGGGAATCCCACTGTTATATCAACAAAATACTGAATCTAGGCCATCAGAAAGAACACCAACTCCATCACCATCATCAACCCTCTCTCAGTCCGCCCTGTCCACCGCTACTTCCACCATATGCAGCTCTCAAGTCCAGCTCACCCTCCCAGACACTATGAGTAGGTCAAGAAAGTACTCAGTCTCTCATCCGCGTACACTGGGTTTGAACGCCCACATTGCCAAACTAATCTCGTTTGAGATGATGCCCTATCGGTTGGTGGAAAGCGCAGCTTTCCGCGAACTCATGGCCCATGCAGTACCACGCTATGACCTACCCAGTCGCCACTTCTTCTCTCGCAAAGCCATCCCAGCCCTCCACCATCATGTGAAAGACCGCATTGTCCATGCACTCAAGCAGTCAGTGAGTGGAAAGGTGCACCTCACAACTGATGCATGGTCCAGTCGGCATGGCCAGGGCCGTTACGTGTCCATCACTGCGCACTGGGTTAATGTGGTGGATGCAGGGTCCACAGGGGACAGCGGTGGTGGGACAGTGCTGCCTAGCCCACGGTATAGGAAACAGTTGGCTGTAGGCATTCCACCCTCCTCCTCCTTCTCCTCCTCCAGAAGCGAAAGCTCGTCCACAGAGCGCAGTCGTACGAGCACTCCATCTGCAGCTGCCACTGTTGCACACGAGGTGTCCCCCTATCGAGCAGCTAGTGGAAAGCGTCAGCAGGCTGTGTTGCAGATGATGTGTTTGGGCGACAGACACACCGCCGAGGTGCTGGCCGAGTACTTGAAGCGACAAACTGAGTCATGGCTGGGCAGTGTACATCTTGAGGAAGGCAAGGTAGTTAGTGATAACGGCCGTAATTTTGTGGCAGCCATAGCCCTTTCAAAACTCAGCCACATACCTTGCTTGGCTCACACCTTGAACCTGGTGGTGCAGTGTTTCCTCAAAAATTATCGGGAGTTAACAGCCCTGCTCCATAAGGTGCGAAGACTGTGCGCGCACATCCGCCAGTCGCCTGTACACTCCGTTCGTATGCAGAAGCTGCAGCGATTGCTCCACCTTCCCAACCACCGCCTCATTATCGACATTGCAACAAGGTGGAACTCCACCCTGCACATGGTGGAGCGGCTGTGCGAGCAGAGGCAGGCCATAATGCATTTGTGGGAGGATACACGGCCAGGCACTTTGAGAGCAGACATGGAGTTGACAGGTGTGCAGTGGTCGAACTGAAAGACCTCTGTAAAGTCCTTCAGTGTTTTGAGGAATGCACACGGCTGGTAAGCGCAGACGACGCCATCCTAAGCATGAGCATCCCACTTATGCGTCTGTTCATGCAAACTTTGACACACCTTAAGGAGCAGGCGTCTGCAGCCAATGTTGACGAGGAGGAAGAGGTGGAGGGAATCCTTGATGACATTCAGCCATTGTCTGCTCAGGGACCTCTCCTGGACGAGTTGGAGGAAGAAGAGGAGGATGATGATGGGGATGATTACTTAGGGGAGGAGGATGCATCTCGTGGGGCAAGAGAAAATGTTGGCGTGGCTAGGTCTGGTACAGGGTTTGTGCGTGACAGGAGGGATGTGGATTTGCCAGAAAGTGCTCCTCCAACCAGCACTCGCAGTGCATCATTGACACCGGGAACATTGGCCCACATGTCAGATTATGCCTTGCGGATCCTAAAAAGGGACCCCCGCATTGCCAAAATGATGAACGATGACGACTACTGGTTGGCCAGCCTCCTGGATCCACGCTATAAAGGCAAATTGCAAAACATCATGCCACAGGAGAACCTTGACCTAATATTGGCTAATAAACAAGCAACTCTGATAAATCGGTTGCTTGAGGCATTCCCAGCACACAGCAGCGGTGATGGTTCTCACACGAGCCGTACGGGCCGGGGGCAGCTTGGCAGAGGTGTTCATGGTGCACACAGCAGAAGTGGCGTTGGAGACAGGGGTTTCATGACAATGTTGTGGACTGATTTTTCAAGTACCGCTCACACAACTGGTAATACAGCATCGATGGAAAGTGTCAGGAGACAGCAGTTGTCAACTATGGTTACAAACTACTTTTCCTCCCATATCGATGTTCTCCCACACAGGTCATTCCCCTTTGACTATTGGGCTGCTAAACTGGACACCTGGCCTGAATTGGCACAATATGCCTTACAGGAGCTCGCTTGCCCAGCTGCAAGTGTGCTATCGGAAAGAGTCTTCAGTGCAGCTGGATCAATCCTGACAGAAAAAAGGACCCGTCTGTCAACCCAAAATGTGGATGATCTAACCTTCATTAAAATGAACCATGCATGGGTTTCCAAGGATTTTGTCCCACCTTCCCCTGATGACACATAGGGTGACAGAAAAATGGCTTGCTTTGGTCCACCTCTTCCTGGGACTTGACCTATTTCGCCTTTTGCATCATCTGAATGTCCAACATCAACATATGCCACTTTCTAAAACTCCCTAACTGTGCTGCCTCCCGCCCCATGGCCGGGGTCACCACCTAGCGCACGACACCGTGCGAGTGCCGTTGCCCTGGACAGGTGGGTAGGCCGACTCTTGGGCGCGGGCACTGGCACAGGGTCCCTCATAGTGCAATCAAGTGTCTCTGATGGTGATGGTGCACACCCGCCGTCAGACACACCGCCGTACTATGAGGGGCCCAGTGCCAGTACCGACACCCACGAGTGGGCCCCCCTTGCTTGGGCAGGGCCCCAGCATTTGCAATCTTTACCTCTCCCTGCTCCTCCGCTGTGTAGTCTGGGCCGTCAAATCCATACTGTGCCTGACACCGTCTGAGCCTGCCTCCTGATGTATAGACATATCTTTTGAATGTGTACGCTATCCATACATGTTATCCGGGGATACGGTACCCTTTCTCACCTTTGTGCAATCACGTGTAACCCATACTGGGCGTGAGAACGGCTGGCAATCTGTTAAGCAAGCTACAGCACCTGTGGTTTGCACACGTAAGTTTTTCATTTTTTTCAGGAATGACGGTTAGGCCTAATTCCGGAACTGCGGTTGACCTGCACTTACTGGGAAATCATCGTTCACGAGTAATAATTGTAATCAGTGATCCCCATCACTAACGTTGTTCAGCGGGTTATCTGCACCTGTAAGCGACAAACGCTGGCCTTTTCAGTGTAGCGCACATGCAGCCACGGACATGTAAGGGCATGACACACCAGTTATTGGCCAATCTCATGTGCCAGAGCCTCACGTGTCCCTCTAGTAAGCCGGACTCGGACCGTGGGGCATGACGGAGTCTCGTTCGTTAACGGAATTAAGCTTGCAATGTGTGCATCTGTTCTGTAGCTGGCATGGTTGAGGTTGCCCGTGTTGAGTCAAATTACGCCGTAGGCTCCACTCCTGGTGGTGCCCTTCTGGACATTCCTTTAAGGTTCAGCTTTGCAACCATACTGCCCACGTAAAACAAACACTTTGCCTTCATGAACGCTGTTTGGAGGGTCATGACTCGTGGGAATAACGCCGCCCAATCAGTTAACCTGCTAGAGAGATCCTTCGTTGCTCCCAAGCATGACATCACACTCCCTAGGAGGAAGGTAATGCCACTGTGGCGACCGTACTCCTGGGGGCGACACAAGTGCACTGATGCCCAGCCACTGCTCGATGAATCTGCTGGTACATTGACCCAGACCACTACATTCCCCTCGCACGCTACCCGGCCTGAATCTGACCCTGATGTAACTCAGGTTACCCTTCCCATATACAGTTCCATCTTACACGGTGACAAAGAGGAAGCTGCAGATGAAAGTGCAGGTTCGGCCCACCCGCCATCAGACACACAACCGTACTATCATGGGCCCTGTGCCAGTGCCGTCGCCAACGAGTGGGCCCCCCCTGCTTGCTCAGGATCACAGTACTTGCAAGGTTGAAATACTGTGCAGTGAGATGGAAGATGGGGACGACGAGGAGTCCAGACTAGTACAGGGATTCCCTAGCGAGGATACTTATTTCATTGTTTTCAATGTTGGGACAACAATTTTTGGGGAGCACTATACTCTGGAGAATGATAGATGGGGCCCACCATACACTGGAACATTCCAAAGGTGGACATCAGACACTGGAGCAGCATTTACAGGGCCAATTATACACTAGAGCATTAGAAATGGGGCCCATTATGTTTGGAGCATTATTTGGGCCCATAAGACAGTGGAGCTTCATCCATGGGGACCAACATATACTGTAGCATTATGTGGAGCTCATCATATACTGTTTCAAACATTATATGGGACCAATGATTCTGTATGGAGAAATAGATGGGCCTCGTCATGAGATGTAAAAAGTGAAGTATTTTTCATTGTACTATACCGCTATTTCTCTGCCGTATCGGAGCATGATGAGTTGTGGTATTATGTGTTAAAGGGGCGCTCTTTCACCCAGGGCACATGAAAACCTGGAGCCAGCCCTACCCCCCCCACAACTTTAGCCAAATAACCCCCATTTTTCAGTGCGTAACTTGTATTATGAAGTTAATTAAGGTTGACCAGCTTAAGTAAGAAGAATTGATGCTTTTGGCATTCAAATGAGCACTGTAGGTGTGTTTCCTGTCCTCCTCTCACTGTTGACTTTTATTCCCCATTGACTTACATTGGGTTTCGTGTTTCGGGACGACCCCGACTTTTCCCTATAATCGGCCGATCTTGCTTGACCCGACTTTTGGAAAAGTCGGGGTTCACGATACGAAACTCGACCATAAAAAACCAAAAGTCGCTCAACTCTAATAATCATATATAGTATATAATCAGAAATAATCCAGAGCAATGAACGGATGATACAGAAACATTTTTGGAATTTTTTAGGGCAACAATAAGCCAAAAAAGAAAATTGTGCAAATCACTAGCACATCGATCATAGCTGATGACACATGGTGTACACGCAGTGCTATAGTGAATGAAAGGACACAAGTCACAACTGTGAGGTAGCGCTGTCATTCAAGTAGGGGATCACTCACTCAGCAGCCACAAAATCAGATCCGGCACAGGTTTTCATAAAGCATAACACAGTCCATGCGGTTTATTCCTCTTTCATAAACCCATAGAAGCAACATAAACAGCATTACAGCATAGCGTCCATTATAGCTTCACTCTGGTTAAGCCTGTGGTGACACAGGTTACTCAATGTCCATACTCAGGCTCTTCAGCCTCATCATTTTCTCACCCACGTCAGGGTTTCCTCATGGCTGTTTCCCCACGCTGCAGACATCCACTTTCTTCTCTGGGACACTCAGACGCTGGCAGCCATGACGCACAGCCACTCCACAGGCTGTTAGCCAGGAGATGCTTCTCCTAGTGGGACCATTCACACTGGGCCAATCGGGTCCCAGCATTCACCTCATGTGACCTACCCTGGCCACCTTATATGGTCCGTAGCCACGCCCACCGGGTCACATGGCTATGACCTCATCACAGGTCCTTTACACACACATATACACTTTACAATAGCGTTAATAAACACACCCCCTGGGTGGGTTTGGAGGTAACTAGTTCCTGACACATTGAACCAGCACCTCAGCGGTATCACTGCTGATTAACACACACATAAATCTCCATCTCAAGGCCACCCACCTTGAGATACATAACGGTCATTCCGTATTTCACCATTCATCCACTCTCCTGAGACATCCATACAGCGCCCCCTAGCAGACACAGTGGTCACTACACCACATACCTCCCCCCTCTGTTCAAACTTGTGGGGTTGAACACACAACCTTAAACCAGGCTCTCGAGACCGGGCACTCACTACACCTTGCCCCACAGGTCGAGAGAACCATCTCCATCCGTCATATGGCCTCATCTCTACGTTAGGCCTTCCCCGCCCCCAGCGGTCATAAGTCTTAGTTAAGCCTGAGTCTGACTCATTCTTCATCTCACAGGAACTACGGTCTCTCAACGTCGTCCTGCCAGTCGAACTATCACATGCTGACATTCTTCCGCCACCTGCCATGTCACTTCTTGGAGGAACCCTTCGGGTCCTTACATCTTGGGTTGAAGGCGGCCGCCACCTGGTATTCCATACTTCTTTATTGATTCGCTGACGGTCCAGCCTCAACTGCTCAATCTCTTGCAGGTACCCCACTCGATACTCCAAGAGCATCGAAAAGTTTCTCAGGCTTTCCACGGAGCCTACCACCAGGACGGGAATCCTACCCTCTTCACTGGATACCTGATCTTCATCATCAGGAGGGATCCTCACCCTCACCACACCAGAGCTATTTACAAGGTCTTGCATTACCTTCCCGAATCTTCCAATGATTCTTCCAATCAGACCTTTGGGAACCGGAACTACCCCTTTCTGCAAACCCAACCGATCCATAGCCTCTCTTGCTAACTCTTGGCATCGAGCAGCTTTCATATTACTCCACCTAACCAACTGTTTGACATGGAGACACTGCAGATGCATGTTTTTCAGGGCAGCCACTCGATTTGCTGTGTCTTCCCTGGCTGACGTTATCACCAACTGCCGAGTCTCAGGCGCCCAGTGCACCTTACACGCTTTGACCGCCTCTTTGAAAGCCTCATGCACACCTTCCTCAGCACAGGCTTCTTGCATGTCTTTTGAAACATCAATCACAAACTTGAAGGTCGTGGCCTTGCTCTCTTCCTGGCCAGGAGGCTCTGGCCTTACCACGGACACTTCCCTCACTACAGTTGCCCCGATTGGGTGACTGTCTTCTTCAGTTCTCAGCTCCCCAACTTTACGAGATCTCATCTCTTCATGACCATCTGCCAAGACGGTGTTATGATCGCGGACGCAGCGTGGCTTGCAGCCAACGCTCTGGTGTCGTTGAGCTATAACGACGTCGGGGTATGCGTCCCAGGCGGTCGTGGAATGTGGACCCACTGGACCACAGGGGGGACCCGGACCTACCCGAACTAGGGAAGGGTAGCGACCGGAGTCTGTGGCAGCTGAGCTTGTGGACAAGATGGTCATAAGCAAGACTAAAAGACACCGCACAACTTCAGGTATGAAGAAAAAATAAAGTTTACTGAAATAAGGCAAAAACATAGAAACACCAGGTTCCAGAATATGCACATCATGAAGGAAACCCATCTCAGGTTGACAGGTGAAGCAGGAGGTCATCATGGGTTGACGCGGTCCAGGGTTGTCTGGCACGGGCTTACCAGGGGGACCGCACGTGCAGGTGGTCATGCAACGCAGTGGATCCACAAACGCATGTACGGCAATGGGCGTAGCACAGGCACAGCAGGAGAACGTCAGACGCCGACCACAGGCGGACTTCAGATGATGGCAGAGGTCATCACAGGTAAGACCCCAGGGAACCGGCAGGACAACAGAACAGGACTCGGATAGCGCAGGTGCAGGAGTGGTGGCACTACAGCACCGGGCATAGGCTGGTTAGATCCAGGACTCACAGGTGGGTCCATCACCAGGGAGCAGAGCTGGAAACTCCCAGAAATCATGGAGGAGGATTCCATCCAGGAAGAACGGGACTGGCTTAAGAGCACAACTTGACCACCAGAACCACGGATTGGATATCTGAACGCAGGCTGGAAATCAGAACTCAGAGAGACATCAGGACTCAGGTCGGACATCAGGATCACAGAGTGGACATCAGGATCACGGAGTGGACATCAGGATCACAGAGCGGACATCAGGATCACGGAGCGGACATCAGGAACACGGAGCGGACATCAGGAACACGGACCGGACATCAGGAACACGGAGTGGACAGCAAGAACATGGAGTGGACAACAGGAAAATGGAGTGGACATCAGGGCACCAGGCGGACATCAGGACACCGGGTCGGACATCGGGGCACCAGGTGGACATCAGGGAGACATCAGGACATCTGGTGGACATCAGGTAGACATCAGGACGCCAGGTGGATATCAGGTAGACATCAGGATGCCAGGTGGACATCAGGTAGACATCTGGACGCCAGGTGGACATCAGGACATCTGGACGCCAGGTGGACATCAGGACGCCAGGTGGACATCAGGACATCTGGAAGCCAGGTGGACATCAGGACGCCAGGTGGATATCAGGTAGACATCATGACGTCTGGACGCCAGGTGGACATCAGGACATCTGGAAGGGGTCATCAGACACCGGACATCATGCCGTGGACGACAGGCTCCGGATAAGAGACCACGGTCATTAGGCTCCGGACATCTGGAAGCGACCTAGAAAGGAACCCTAGTGGTCTGGTGCAAACCCTGCCGGGTTGGACAGGAGCCGGCAGGGAATTGCACCGAATCCCCAGCTGAGTACTGAGTAGCAGAAACTCAGCGGATGCACTGGACTCCTACTTCCTAGATGAACCCAGGTTAGATCACAGAAAGTTAGGTAACAAAGAGTCTCAGTCACTGGGCACAGGGTTCAAGGCACGGAAGGACATCAGGAACATCACACAGTGAGCACAGTTCAGACAGGGTCAGGTAAAGGAGCAGATCCAGGATCCAGGAAACAACACATAACATACACAGGGCCTGGATATGCAGCCTCCAGGAAGGGCAATCTGGGTATTATGCCCCCAGAGCAGGCGGAGAAACAAGACACAATTCAGACAGGCATGAATATGCAGCCTCCAGGAAAGGCGATCTGGGTATTATGCCCCCAGAGCAGGCCAAGATGCAAGACACAGTTCACAGAGGGATAAAGAGCAACAGCTACCCCAGAACTGAACAGAATCAGAGCAGGAGCAGAACACAGACTCACATGGCAAGGTTCATGAACTCAATGCGAAGCTGTGGCAATGCCCCAAAGGGGGAGGGACCTTTCTATAGGTGCTGCCACACAGCCATAGGCTGGAGCAGCAATTGTAGCACACACCCTTTCCTGTTAAAAGGAAGGGAGGTGTGGCCGCGCGTGCCCTAAGCAAGACAGAACATAATCAGCATTGCAAAGGACACCTGGCAGAAGCTGAAGCCTGAACACACGTGGTAAGACACGCAAAGAGTAGCAGACCTATTAACCCACGAGTGGCTGCCAGGGACCGCACACATGGGTGGTCATGCAGCGCAGAGGAACCACGCACGCATGTACGGCTATGTGGCGGTGCCAGACAATGGGCAGCATCCACACAGATAACAGCATTCCAGCACATTAGAGGGAAAAAGAGTGAAGGATTAAAGCAGAGATGCAGAATAACGCCGTGAATCAAGGTCGAAACACAGCGGCATTACAGTATCCCCTCCTTAGGCCCTCTCTTCTGAAGACCCGAGCTAAAAAAAATTCCAGAAAATTTACTTGGGCTTGGCGGACAAACCATAGTTCACACAGTAGCAGCAGAGTCAAAAGCTTAAAAATATTCCATTCGCAGACCATGCAGGGAATAGAGCAGTTTAGTCTACTTACTATGTGGAGTCTGAGCTGTCTAATCCGCTCACCAGGCGGGGCTTGGAAATGTCCTGCAGTCCTTAAAGACTCCATGGCCAGAGCTTACTGTTACGATCGCGGACGCAGCATGGCTTACAGCCAACGCTCCCGTGTCATCGAGCTATAACGACGACGGGGTATGCGTCTCAGGCGGTCGTGGAATGTGGACCCACTGGACCACAGGGGGGACCCGGACCTACCGAGACTAGGGAAGGATAGCGACCGGGGTCTGTGGCAGCTGAGTTTGTGGACAAGATGGCCATAGGCAGGACTAAGACACCGCACAAATTCAGGTATGAAGAAAAAATAAAGTTTACTGAAATAAGGCAAAAACATAGAAACACCAGGTTCCGGAATATGCACATCATGAAGGAAACCCTTCTTAGGTTGACAGGCGAAGCAGGAGGTCATCATGGGTTGACGCAGTCCAGGGTTGTCTGGCACGGGCTTACCAGGGGGGACCGCACATGCGGATGGTCATGCAGCGCAGTGGATCCACGCACGCATGTACGGCAACGGGCGTAGCACAGGCACAGCAGTAGAACGTCAGACGCCGACCACAGGCGGACTTCAGATGATGGCAGAGGTCATCACGGGTAAGACCCCAGGGAACTGGCAGGATAACAGAACAGGACTCGTATAGCGCAGGTCCAGGAGTGGTGGCACTACAGCATCGGGCATAGGCTGGTCAGATCCAGGACTCGCAGGTGGGACCATCACCAGGGAGCAGAGCTGGAAACTCCCAGAAACCATGGAGGAGGATTCCATCCAGGAAGGAGAAGGGGACACCCCAATGTTAGCCAAAACTATTTTGATTAGTAAATGTGACCTGCAGAGTTCTGACTGCAACACAGTGTTAGCTCAATTGATTTTGATTAGGAAATGAGGTCTGGTGTCTGCAATTTAAGTAAATACACTTTTTATAATAATGCTCCTAACCGCAATTTCATAGGATATATACATGAGAATCAGTTATTATTGCCCATACAATGTAAATACTTATATATGTTAAATGATTCAGCAAAAAGTATGCAGCACTCACAATGGCAGCTTGAATGAAAAGTCCTTTATTTTGTGACTATCATCTTAGATGGTAGGGTGCAGTAGCGGGCAGAGGCATGCTGGGAGAGAGAAGAGAGGACACGGCTGTTTCGCACTACCACACTTCAACGTGTCCATCTCCCACTACTTTTAATTCAAGCTGCCATGGTGAGTGCCGCATACTTTTTTCTGAATCATTTATATCTACATGTTGATTTATGCTGAGCACCTCTAAATTGGACATTTATGCTGATAAAGACTCTATAATCCGGCTCAACTCCTCCGTACAAAGGATTACATATTTTAACACGGGTGTCGCTATTCACATTTCTCTGTGGCTTAGAGACTCACATATGTTAGACTAACTGTGCTTGGGTTTTCTGTTTTGTGTTTGTTAGCCCATAAAAAAACAACAGTCATGTACGCATTTTATTTATCTAGCATATGTAAAACTAGATGCACGAGAAAGATTCTGAATCTAACAAACTAAAACCTGAAAATAAATAAATGTATGTATTATCCAGTTCTTGCCTATTCACATGAAATGAATGTTTCCTGACATCCCAATAGGGACTGTGTGTAATGTAGTGTATGAGAATGATCACATAGGCCTTCAGGGTAAATGTAACAATTTATTGTGTTCAGAGGTCTAATGTTAGGACAAGAATTACTTTGCACTGACAGTTATAAAACTGTGATAAATGTTATTGCTATGCCATTTCAAAATGCCTTTTAAGAAATAAGTTAGTTTCTTAACCTCATCCAGTATATTTCACTTTTTTGCATTCAAAAAATGTGTCAAGTTTTAAAACTAAAATTTAATATTGGATAGAAATCTTAACACATCCTTACCTTTGTTCTTATGAAATTGAAATTTACAACAGATTCTTAAATCCACTGAGCACTATTTTTTGTATTACTATATATCACAGTATGTCATTAATCATTTTAGCAGTCATTTTTCTCGAAGGAGATGCAGGGAAATGATAATGTTTTATATGAGTAATTAATCCTGAGGCAGATGTGGTTTCTAGGGCTGCAGCCTTTAGAGATTTGACAAGTTTCAGAACATTCTCTTAATAATAGGTGAGAAAGGTTTATTTGTTGGAATGTCACTTCCTTCAAACCAGAGTTAAATTAGCATGATAAATTTGCATTATGAGAAACTGTTATTAGAAGATTTTATTAAAGTAGGAAAACAAAAATTGTCATAAAATGATGAAACAATAGCATATACATAGCAGGTCAAAAGTTAATCATTTAGTTATTTGAAATTGTCAGCTTCACAAAAAAAATTTTAAAAATTGATTCAGCACACTAACGGATTTTCATGCTTTTTTAAGCTTATAAAATAGTCCAAAAATTATCCCTCTGTCAAGCAGACCATTCTTTCACTGCTTGTATTCATTTTTGTGTCACTGTCTATTCTATCAACATTATTGTATGATGCTTTCTATGTTCATTATTATATCTAGACCACAGGAAATAGAGCCACCAATCGATTACCATCTCCAACCATGTGAGTTAGTGAGTAGTGACAAAAAATTAATTTACACTAGTGTTTTATGTTCCTCCAACTGGGCAGGGGCCCAATCATGCACAGGAACCGGTACAAACATTTACATAATTTAATTTGCCAAAAAATGCTAATTTTGTAAAAAATTAGGACACTAATTATCACAGAAGTCCATGAATTTTTGTTTCACAAAAGTTATCATTTGTGCTCAGTCCTGCACGAGGGCCCAATCCTGTGCAGAGTCTTGAAGGGGCAATTCATTCCAGTTAATGCCTCTAACAAACGGTTTACCAGAGGTGCTTGTTTGTTTGCCAATATTAGCTCAAGGTTCTCCTGTGGCATGATGATCTGTAATTTGCCTTTATAGCGTGGATTGAGGATGCTGGCCAACCAGTAGTCCTCATTCTTTATAATTTTGGCAATGCGGGGGTCCCTTTTTAGGATCCGCAAGAGATAATCACACATGTGGGCCAATGTTCCAGGTGTCAATGATGCACTGCCAGCGGTGGGTGGAGGAGCACTTTCTGCCAAATCCACATCCCTCCAGTCACGCACAAACCCTGTACCTGACCTTGGCAAGCCAACATTTTCTCTTGCCCCCTGAAAAGCATCCTCCTCCCAAAATAATCATCCCCCTCATCCTCCTCCTCCTCCTCTTCCTCTTCTTCCTCCATCTTGTCCAGGACAGTTCCCTGAGCAGACAATGCCTAACTGTCATCAAGGCTTCCCTCCTCCTCCTCCGCTGCTGATGCCTGCTCCTTAATGTGCGTCAAAGTTTGCATGAGCAGATGCATAAGTGGAATGCTCATGCTTATGATGGCGTCGTTTGCGCTTACTAGTCGTGTGCATTCCTCAAAACACTGATGGACTTTAAAGAGGTCTTTCAGCTTTGACCACTGCACACCCGACAACTCGATGTCTGCTCTCAAACTGCCTGCCCATGTATCCTCCCACAAATGCATTTCAGCCTTCCTCTGTTCGCACAGCCTTTCAACCATGTGCATGGTGGAGTTCCACCTTGTTGCAATGTCTATGAGTAGGCGGTGCTTGGGGAGGTGAAGCGATCGCTGCAGCCTCTGCATACGACTGGAGTCTGCAGGGGAGTGATGGATGTGCGAGCACAGTCTTCGCACCTTATGGACCAGGTTCAAGGTGTGAGCCAGGCAAGGTATGTGTCTGACTTTTGCCATGGCTATGGCCACCACAAAATTACGTCCGTTATCACTGACTAGCTTGCCTGGGTCAAGATGTAGACTGCCCAACCATGACTCAGTTTCTTGCTGCAAGTAGTCTGCTAGGACCTCCGCGGTGTGTCTGTTGCCACTCAAAGACATCATCTTTAAAACAGCCTGCTGACGCCTACCACTAGCTGTTTGACAGTGGGACACCTCGTGTGCAACACTGGCAGCTGCGGATGGAGTGCTCATGCGACTGCACTCTGTTGATGAGCTTTCACTTCTGGAGGATGAGGAGGCGGAGGGTCGAACACCTACAGCCAACTGTTGCCTATACCATGGGCTAGGCAGCACTGTCCCACCGCCGCTGTCCCCTGTGGACCCTGCATCCACCACATTCACCCAGTGTGCAGTGATGGACACATAACGGCCCTGGCCATGACTACTGGCCCATGCATCTGTTGTGAGGTGCTCCTTTCCACTAACTGATTGTTTGAGTGCATGGACAATGCGGTCTTTCACATGCAGGTGGAGGGCAGGGATAGCTTTTCTAGAAAAGTGCCGACTGGGTAGGTCATAGCGTGGGACAGCGTAGGCCATGAGCTCTCAGAACACTGCGCTTTCAACCAAACGGAAGGGCATTATCTCATCTCATATCATTTTGTAGTCCATCCATGCTTGCAAGTGCATGGTGTTTACATGTCAGCATGCAACTGGTATTCAAATTTCGGAGATTTTTCTCTCGGCTAAAGGTCCTTCCGCACTTCTTACAGATAACCTTTGCCTCATCAATAGGATTTTGGTCAAAAAAGTGCCACACTGCTCTCTTCCTACTATGGGAAAAATTTTCAGGGCTTGCACGCTGTGCTAATTTGACCGTCTGGCCAAGCTGTCCTGCAACTCTTTTTTTGTTTTTTCAACACATTTTTGGCCTGCTACGGGCCTGCCAGATAACCGCAGCTGTGATGTTGATGCCTGCTGCGGATCATCCTCCTCTTCTAAGCTATTGCCAGCAGCATCCTCTTCCCCCAATGGATGCCAATCCGGGTCAACAACTGGGTCATCCATACTTTAATTTTATCTGCACCTTCCCCTGTGTCACTGTGTAAAGTGGTATAGTATGCGGAAAGGGGCACCTGAGTTTCATCAGGGTCAGAATCTGGCTCAGTAGACTGCGAGGGCAATGCAGTGCTCTGGGTGAATGTACCAGCAGAATCATATAGCACTGGCTGTGCATCAGTGCACTCCATGTCATATTCATCTTGGTCTGGGGAATTCAGGATTTCACTTGATAACTTAGGCATGGTATCTGAAAAGAGCTCCAGGGAGCAATCTGAAGTGTGGCCTGCTGCATCCTTCAATTTGGTGAGGGTGAAGGACACAAGGAAAGGTGTTGTTCCTGACCAGGAGCCTGCACTGCCGACTCAGTGCTTGCAGTTTTTGAAACTTCAGAAGAGGAGGTGATAGAGCTGGAGGCTGTTTAAGCAATGTAAGCCAAAACCTGTTCCTGATGCTCCAGCTTTAAAAGCGGTTTACCTACTCCCAGAAAAGGGAGCCTTCCAGGCCTTCTGGAGCCAGATGATGATGCAGGCTCAACACCTCCTGCCTTAGGTGCTTTGTGCTTTTGGCACTACCAGCAGATGCACCACCACCACCATCAGTACCAGCTGGCCCCCCGCCCACATCCGCGGCCTCTTCCACCATACTTCCTCATGTTTGGGAAAATGTACCAAAAGTACCAGCAGATATATGTTACTGTATGAGGAGCATACAGCTGTATACGGTGTAGGGAAAAATTTAAATCTCCATATATATTTCCGGAGTCACACACAGACGCTCACTCAGTATGTATTTGACCGTTATACAAACAACAGATATACGGTACTGTATGAGGAGCGTACAGCTGTATATGGTGTAGAGGAAAATTTAAATCTCTGTATTTATTTCCGGAGTCACACACAGACGCTCACTCAGTATGGATTTGACCCTAATACAAACAGCAGATATACGGTACTGTATCAGAAGCGTACAGCTGTATACGGCATAGGGGAAAATTTAAATCTCTGTATATATTTCCAGAGTTACACACAGATGCTTACACAGTATGTATTTGACCATAATACAACCAGCAGATATATGGTACTGTATGAGGAGCGCACAGCTGTATACGATGTAGGGGAAAATTTAAATCTCCGTATTTATTTCCAGAGTCACTCAGATAGTCAGCATGTATTTGTCCGTGATACCAGCCGATACATGGTAGTGTGTGAGGAGTGTACAGCTCTATTAGGTGTGGGAAAAAAAGGAACGGTCGGTAACTGCAGAAAAAAAGAATAAAAGTATTAGTGCTGTGTAAAAAGCAGTCTGCACAGCAGGGTACACACAGCAATACAGCTATCAGGCAGCCTAATAACCAGCACTGCTGCACACAAGAAAATCCTCCCCTGTCACTGCACACTAACCGTACAGCACAATTGCTATCAGCACAAGCACATAAGAACTTCTAATATCTTTACAGCCCTAACTCTCTCCCTACTGACAAACAGCAACCTCTCCCTACTGTTAAGATTGGCAGAAGTAAAATGGAGGTCAGCGGTCAGGGCTTTTATAGACACTATGACGCCCCCCAAAGCAAGCCAATCACTGCAATGACCTTCTCTATGATGTGATGGATGCTGCACATGTCATCTTGTTGCTGTCATGTCGGACGCTGTTCACACCACAGCATCCGGCAGGCAGAGGTAGTTCCACCTCCAGCCACTATAGCCTCAGTGGCGCCGGCCTGATCTTCAGGCTCTCGGGGGTTAATCCTGCTGGAGACCAGGTTGGATGGTTAGTCACGCCCACGGTCTTTAAATAGTCATGCTGGCCTATGGGCGTCGCCGATTATAGCTTGTGTTTCATACCAAGTGGTTCCGGTCTGGAGTGGAGGTGTTCAAGAGAGAGAGATTCATATCTGGTGTCGTATGATCCGTCGTTATCCTTTCTCCTTCCCATATTTGTGTTTAGTTGTGCCCTGTTCACATTACTGTTTATTCCCGTGTGTGTGCGGCGCAGTGCAGTTTAAGTTCTCCCTGTCTGTCATTATTTGTGTGGGAGCTTTGGTGGTGACTTCTCACTGGGTGGAGGGTTAAGTGCAGGGCTGAGCAGGAGATAAGGAAAGGTCGGAGGCTCAGGCATTTGCACCTTCAGCAAAAACCCTGGGTTGAGGGTCAGACAGGGTTTCCCCTAGTAAAGGGACACCACAGGGGCCCCGGGTATTTCAGCCTTAGTTGAACTAAGCCCCCGTGACATTATAATCGGCCCACATTTTTTCAGGAGTCCATGGATCCATTAGATTCCATAACCCGCCAGTTGGCGGCGCTGTCCATACAGGTCTCCGAGTTGAATGGGGCAGTTCAGCAGCAGGGCCTGGTAGTAGCAAAGGTGCAAACGGCATCTGCAGGTATCGGTGCAGAGCCGAAGTTTCCGCTGCCAGAACGATTTTCAGGCGATCGCAGCAAATTTGTCGTATTTCGGGAGGCCTGCAAATTATACTTCCGCATGCGGCCAATATCCTCAGGTAATGAGGCCCAGCGAGTAGGGCTGGTGTTGTCATTACTGAGTGGTGACCCCCAAGCATGGGCATTTTCCTTACCACCTGACTCTGCTACATTTCATTCGGTCGATAATGTTTTTTCTGCCCTCGGGCTCATTTACGATGACCCTGACCGACTGGCTCTAGCGGAATCTAAAATCCGCGCCCTCCGCCAGGGGGAGCGCTTGGCAGAAGACTATTGTTCGGAATTTCGCCGCTGGGCTGTAGACACACAGTGGAATGACCCAGCACTGCGGAGCCAGTTTATTCATGGAGTATCAGGGAGGGTGAAACAAGCCCTCCTGATGTATGAGACTCCGGCATCATTGGAGTCTGCCATGAGTTTGGTGATACGTATTGATCGCCGTTTTCGTCAGGGGGCACAGGAGACGCTACCTCTGGGGGAAAACAGAGGTGCAGGTGTGGTTGAAGTAGATGAGTCCCCTGAACCTATGCAGATTGCTGGCGTGGCACAGGTTCAGCCTCGCGCTCCGGGAGTCCGGAAGTCCGGAGCATGTTTCTACTGTGGTAAAGGAGGTCATTATGTTAACGTTTGCCCGGTACTACCTAAGAGGGTCACACCGGCGGAAAACTGTTAAGCTCAGAGGGTATGGAGGAGACCCAACTGAGCGTATGCATATCCTCCATGATGGTATCTCAATGTATGCTCCCTGCCAAGGTTATTGTCGCCGGCAGAGAGCTACCTATATCAGTGTTTGTGGATAGCGGTTCCGCCACCAATCTCATAGATGAGGAGTTTGCACACACCGCCGGGTTTAAGATTGAAAAACTTCCTCACCCCATACAGGTGGTGACCATTAATGCTGTTCCCCTCCCTCAAGGGGAGATTACTGAGTTTGTGGCAGAGGTGAAACTCCACATTGGGGTCCTACATTCTGAGTCGGTTACATGTAGGGTCCTCCGTAATCTCCCAGCACAAATGGTCCTGGGTTTTCCATGGCTGTCCGGGCACAACCCGGTAATTGATTGGAAAACTCAGGACATAGTACAATGGAGTGGTTTCTGCCAAGACAATTGCTTGGCCACATGTGTGTCCGCCGTGACGCCCAGCCTGCCGGAGGCTTTGCAGGATTTCGCGGATGTTTTCTCTGAGAAGGGTTGCTCAGAACTGCCTCCACATAGAGCCTATGACTGTGCTATTAGGTTAAAACCCGGGGCCAAATTACCTAAGGCCAGGATGTTTAATATTTCTGGTCCTGAGAGACAAGCTCTGAAAGACTACATCGCGGAGAGTCTGAGCAAAGGTCACATCCGGCCTTCGTCCTCGCCTGTAGCCGCGGGGTTTTTCTTCATTAAGAAGAAAGATGGGGGGTTACGCCCGTGTCTGGATTTCCGAGAGTTAAACCAGATTACTATCCGTGATCCCTACCCAATGCCGTTGATCCCGGATTTGTTCAACCAGGTAGCGGGGGCAAAATGGTTTTCCAAGCTGGACCTCAGGGGGGCGTATAACCTCATAAGGGTCCGTCAGGGGGATGAGTGGAAGACGGCGTTTAACACTCCTGAGGGTCATTTTGAGAGTCTGGTTATGCCGTTTGGGTTGACCACCGCGCCTGCCGTTTTCCAACATTTTATTAATGATGTCTTTGCTCATGTCCTGGGGAGATTTGTGATTGTATACCTGGATGATATCCTCATTTATTCTAGCGATCGGGACACTCATTTGCAGCATGTTAGGCAGGTGTTACAGTTGCTCCGGGAGAACCAGCTCTATGCTAAGCTGGAAAAATGTTTATTTTTTGTCCAGGAGTTGCCCTTTTTGGGATATATTGTGTCCGCAGCTGGTTTTAAAATGGACACCGCTAAGGTGCAAGCGGTGTTGCAATGGGAGAGGCCGGAGAGTCTGAAAGCACTCCAGCGGTTCCTTGGGTTTGCAAATTATTATAGGAAATTTATAAAACACTTTTCGACTGTCGCCAAACCGCTCACGGACATGACAAAAAAGGGTGCCGATCTGGCGAACTGGCCTGAGGTGGCTATACGTGCATTTGAGCGTCTGAAGAATAGTTTTGCTTCAGCCCCCATTCTGGTGCAACCAGACGTGTCTAAACCTTTTGTGGTAGAGGTTGATGCGTCGGAGGTGGGAGTGGGGGCAGTACTGTCTCAAGGCTCGTCCTTGAGCGAGATGCATCCATGCGCCTACTTCTCCAAGAAGTTGTCGCCGGCCGAACGGAATTATGATATCGGCAACAGGGAGTTGTTGGCCATCAAACTGGCTTTTGAGGAATGGCGACACTTCTTGGAGGGGGCGGCTCACCAGGTCACAGTTATCACCGACCATAAGAATCTGCTCTACCTGGAGTCGGCCAAGCGTCTGTCTCCTAGGCAGGCTCGCTGGGCATTGTTTTTTACTCGTTTCAATTTTCTTGTGACGTACCGTCCCGGGGCTAAAAACACCAAGGCGGATGCTTTGTCTAGGTGTTTTCCGGGGGGAGAACCTCGGGAAGAGCCGGTACCCATCCTCCAGAAAGGGGTAGTGGTCTCGGCTCTCACGACTGAGGTAGAGGCGGAGATTGCCGAGGCCCAAGAGGAGGTACCACCAGGACTTCCCGCCAACAAATCATTTGTACCCCTGCATCTTCGGCCTAAGGTGTTGAAGGAACACCACGATTCGGTACTGGCTGGTCACCCAGGGGTGAAGGGCACCTTAGAGCTGGTATCGCGTCGTTTCTGGTGGCCCAAAATCCGGCAGGACGTGGTCTCGTACGTGGCAGCTTGCATCACGTGCGCTAGGGCTAAGTCACCCCGAACCCGTCCTGCTGGCACGCTACAGCCTCTGGGGGTACCCAATAGGCCATGGACAGAAATCTCCATGGATTTTATCACTGACTTGCCAGCCTCGGCAGGGAACACGGTCATCCTGGTGGTGGTTGACCGTTTTTCAAAGATGGCGCATTTTGTGGCGTTGTCCTCTTTGCCCAATGCTAAGACGTTGGCTCAGGTATTTGTGAAGGAGGTGGTCAGACTCCACGGAGTACCGTCTGACATAGTATCTGATAGGGGTACGCAATTTGTGGCGAGGTTTTGGAAAGCTTTTTGCTCAAGGTTGGGGATCAAGTTGTCACATTCATCGGCGTTTCATCCACAGTCTAATGGACAAACTGAGCGCATGAACCAAAATCTAGAACAGTATTTACGATGCTTTGTGTCCGACAACCAGGAGGAGTGGTCTACTTTCCTTCCTCTGGCCGAATTCGCATTAAATAATCACCGCCAAGAGTCATCAGGAGAGTCTCCATTCTTTTGTGTGTACGGTCAACATCCTCAGTTTTGTACCTTACGTCAGGGTGACTCCGGGGGTGTCCCGGAGGAGGATCAGCTAGGAGCCCAATTGTCATCAGTCTGGAGGCGGGTGAAACAGCGTTTGTTGAGCATGAGTGCCAGGTACAAACGGGTGGCTGACAGTAGACGCGTGCCAGGTCCGGACCTGTGTGTGGGTGAATGGGTGTGGTTAGCTACGAAGAACATAAAACTTAAAATCCCTTCTTTAAAACTGGGTCCAAGGTTTATTGGGCCTTTTAGGATTTCTGCCATCATTAACCCAGTAGCTTATCGGTTGGAACTTCCCGCGGTGTACAAGATACACAACGTGTTTCACAGGGCTTTATTGAAAAAGGTGGTAGGCTTGGTGGACACGACGCCGATGCCACCTCCAGTCATGGTGGATGGCGAGTTAGAGTTCGAGGTCGCCAAGGTAGTGGACTCTCGAGTAGTACGCCGTACTCTTCAGTATTTGGTGCACTGGCGGGGGTATGGTCCAGAGGAGAGGTCTTGGGTTCCAGCCTCAGACATACATGCGGATCGGCTGGTCAGTTCTTTTCACCGTCGTCATCCGGACAAGCCGGGTCCTATGAGTCTTGAGGGCCCTGGGGTCCCTCGTAGAAGACGGGGTACTGTCATGTCGGACGCTGTTCACACCACAGCATCCGGCAGGCAGAGGTAGTTCCACCTCCAGCCACTATAGCCTCAGTGGCGCCGGCCTGATCTTCAGGCTCTCGGGGGTTAATCCTGCTGGAGACCAGGTTGGATGGTTAGTCACGCCCACGGTCTTTAAATAGTCATGCTGGCCTATGGGCGTCGCCGATTATAGCTTGTGTTTCATACCAAGTGGTTCCGGTCTGGAGTGGAGGTGTTCAAGAGAGAGAGATTCATATCTGGTGTCGTATGATCCGTCGTTATCCTTTCTCCTTCCCATATTTGTGTTTAGTTGTGCCCTGTTCACATTACTGTTTATTCCCGTGTGTGTGCGGCGCAGTGCAGTTTAAGTTCTCCCTGTCTGTCATTATTTGTGTGGGAGCTTTGGTGGTGACTTCTCACTGGGTGGAGGGTTAAGTGCAGGGCTGAGCAGGAGATAAGGAAAGGTCGGAGGCTCAGGCATTTGCACCTTCAGCAAAAACCCTGGGTTGAGGGTCAGACAGGGTTTCCCCTAGTAAAGGGACACCACAGGGGCCCCGGGTATTTCAGCCTTAGTTGAACTAAGCCCCCGTGACAGTTGCCCACAGTGTATGTCCTTGCTCATTGACTGAAAAAAAGGCACCTGCAAGCATTCTGGGAAATTCGACTTTGGTGCTCATTTTGCCAACCGCATGGCTGACTTTACGCTATGGTCGGGTTCCGGTCGGTGAAACCCGACTTTGGCATAAGTTGGCGACTTATGAATCGGGCCCACCTGTTTCACTCAACTCTAGTAATTACGGAAACCTTTGAATTTTTGTTTCGCAAAAATGTTTATCTTTTGTATATAGCCCTGTACAGGGGTTCAATCCTTTTACGGGTCCTGCTGGGTAGATTTATTACAGCTAATGTACACAAATATTTTAATCATTAACCCCTTAACCTCCGCGCAATTTTCCGTTTTTGCGTTTTCGATTTTTGCTCCACTTCTTCCCAGAGCCATAACTTTTTTATTTTTCAATAAATATGGCCTTATGAAGGCTTGTTGTTTGCGGGACAAGTTGTACTTTTGAACAACACCATTGGTTTTAACACACCGCATAATAAAAAAGTGAAATTGCAAAATCTAAAGTGCCTGAAGCAGCTAATTTCTCAGTGGTTTTTAACCTGGATGGTCGACTCTTGGCATTATTCAGGTCGAAAACTGTTTATCCCTAGACATGAATTATGGTGTGGGACAGAATGTTAGACAGGTGAGGGATATTGTTGTTTTTTATTTTTGTTTTATTACAGGAGATGAGTGTTTCAATGGAATGGGCGTTAGGTGAATATAACTGTGTTTGCTATTTTTACATTAAAAAAGGAAAACTGTGGTTTGTTTTATTTCAAGTAAAGGACTTTATATTTGTTGTGTGTTTATTTAAAATATAACTTCAAAATTATTAATGGATGTCTTATAGATGACTCTTCATTATTAAGCTGTGGGTTTGATGTCACCGAACAATACAAAGGTGACATCAACCCCACAAATATGAACCCACTGGCCACCTCCAAAGGGCAAGTGGGAAAAGCCAGGCAAAGTGTCAGAATTGGCGCATCTAACATATGTGCCTTTTCTGGGTGGCTGCTGGGTGCTATTTTTAGGATGGGAGGGCAAATATCCATGACCCCTTACCAGCCTGAGAATACCAACCCCAAGTTGTCTGCTTTAGCTTGGATGGTTGTCAAAAATGGGGGGTGACCCCATGCAGGTTTTTAAAATTACACATGACAATGTGTCAAACACTGGATGTTTGGGCCTCCCATCCAAGTGAATGGGGTCCAGGTTTGAATCCAGGTAATGTTTTGGTACCCAAACTTTTGAAATGGTTTGGCTGATCCCGCTGGACCCGAACATCCAGGAGTCTTCCCATCTCTAGTAGTAAACATGGAAATGAGAAAAAAATCAAAATGCCTGAATTGTACTTTTTAAGACGTGAACTCACCAAAAGAAAAATAAATAAGTGATTGTTAGGATTTTGAAGGGTTAAAAATTTTGCAGCAATTTCTCCTTTAAGAAATTTAGGACTTGAGGGATTTATATATCGGAAACTCTCCAAAAGGGATACCATTTAAAAACCCACAGGCTGAAAGTGCTTCAAAACTTCTGTCAGGAAAGTTTTTAACCCTTCAGGTGTTGCACATTAATTAATGCACTGTGGAATTAAATAAATAAATTGTAATTTTTCCTCTAAAAAGTTACTTTTGAGCCACAAATTCACTTTACATGGAAAGCATGAGAAACTAGACCATAAAATTTGTTACTCTTTTAGATCTGAACAAATGGCCTGGCTTGGAAGGGAAGAAGCACCATTTACATTTTGGAACATAAATTTGACTGAAATAGATTGCGGTTGCATGCAAAAACGGCTTGTATAGGGCACTGGTCGCACATATGTAGAGCATAGTGTCTGGCTTACTGTCTGTTAGTGACTCCCATAACATTAGATTAGGCAGGCAGCCCAGCACAATATAAGTACACCCTATGAGGACAGGCTTCCTAGTTTACATGACCAACATTGATGGGTTTGGCAGTACCCTGAATAAAAGTATAACATGCAAAAAAATAAATACATATACTCTCTCTCTCTCTACAGTGTGTGTGTGTATATATATATATATATATATATATATACAGTCATATGTAAAAGTTTGGGCACCCCTATTAATGTTAACCTTTTTTCTTTATAACAATTTTGGTTTTTGCAACAGCTATTTCAGTTTTATACTGTATATCTAATAACTGATGGACTCAGTTATATTTCTGGATTCAAATGAGGTTTATTGTACTAACAGAAAATGTGCAATCTGCATTTAAACAAAATTTGACTGGTGCAAAAGTATGGGCACCCTTATCATTTTCTTGATTTGAACACTCCTAACTACTTTTTACTGACTTCCTGAAGCACTAAATTGGTTTTGTAACCTCATTGAGCTTTGAACTTCATAGCCAGGTGTATCAAATCATGAGAAAAGGTATTTAAAGTGGCCACTTGCAAGTAGTTCTCCTATTTGATTCTCCTATGAAGAGTGGCATCATGGGCTCCTCAAAACAACTCTCAAATGATCTGAAAACAAAGATTATTCAACATAGCTTTTCAGGGGAAGGATACAAAAAGTTGTCTCAGAGATTTAACCTGTCAGTTTCCACTGTGAGGAACATAGTAAGGAAATGGAAGAACACAGGTACAGTTCTTGTTAAGCCCAGAAGTGGCAGGCCAAGAAAAATATCAGAAAGGCAGACAAGAAGAATGGTGAGAACAGTCAAGGACAATCCACAGACCACCTCCAAAGACCTGCAGCATCATCTTGCTGCAGATGGTGTCACTGTGCATCGGTCAACAATACAGCGCATGCATAACGCCTTTTTGTATGACCAAACAACTCAATCTTTGTTTCATCAGTCCACAAGACCTTCATCCAACATGTAACTGGCTTGTCCAAATGTGCTTTTGCATACCTCAGGCGACTCTGTTTGTGGCGTGCTTGCAGAAACGGCTTCTTTCACATCACTCTCCGATACAGCTTCTCCTTGTGCAAAGTGCGCTGTATTGTTGACCGATGCACAGTGACACCATCTGCAGCAAGATGATGCTGCAGGTCTTTGGAGGTGGTCTGTGGATTGTCCTTGACTGTTCTCACCATTCTTCTTCTCTGCCTTTCTGATATTTTTCTTGGCCTGCCACTTCTGGGCTTAACAAGAACTGTACCTGTGTTCTTCCATTTCCTTACTATGTTCCTCACAGTGGAAACTGACAGGTTAAATCTCTGAGACAACTTTTTGTATCCTTCCCCTGAAAAGCTATGTTGAATAATCTTTGTTTTCAGATCATTTGAGAGTTGTTTTGAGGAGCCCATGATGCCACTCTTCATAGGAGAATCAAATAGGAGAACTACTTGCAAGTGGCCACTTTAAATACCTTTTCTCATGATTTGATACACCTGGCTATGAAGATCAAAGCTCAATGAGGTTACAAAACCAATTTAGTACTTCAGGAAGTCAGTAAAAAGTAGTTAGGAGTGTTCAAATCAAGAAAATGATAAGGGTGCCCATACTTTTGCACCGGTGAAATTTTGTTTAAATGCAGATTGCACATTTTCTGTTAGTACAATAAACCTCATTTGAATCCAGAAATATAACTGAGTCCATCAGTTATTAGATATATGAAACTGAAATACCTGTTGCAAAAACCAAAATTGTTATAAAGAAAAAAGGTTAACATTAATAGGGGTGCCCAAACTTTTACATATGACTGTATATACACTCACTGGCCACTTTATTAGGTACACCTGTCCAACTGTGTGTTAAGACTTAATTTCTAATCAGCCAATCACATGGCGGCAACTCAGTGCATTTAGGCATGTAGACATGGTCAAGACAATCTCCTGCAGTTCAAACCGAGCATCAGTATGGGGAAGAAAGGTGATTTGAGTGCCTTTGAACGTGGCATGATTGTTGGTGCCAGAAGGGCTGGTCTGAGTATTTCAGAAACTGCTGATCTACTGGGATTTTCACGCACAACCATCTCTAGGGTTTACAGAGAATGGTCCGAAAAAGAAAAAAAATCCAGTGAGCGGCAGTTCTGTGGCCGGAAATGCCTTGTTGATGCCAGAGGTCAGAGGAGAATGGGCATACTGGTTCGAGCTGATAGAAAGGCAACAGTGACTCAAATTGCCACCCGTTACAACCAAGGTAGGCAGAAGAGCATCTCTGAAGGCACAGTGCGTCGAACTTTGAGGCAGATGGGCTACAGCAGCAGAAGACCACACTGGGTACCACTCCTCTCAGCTAAGAACAGGAAACTGAGGCTACAATTTGCACAAGCTCATCGAAATTGGACAGTAGAAGATTGGAAAAACGTTGCCTGGTCTGATGAGTCTCGATTTCTGCTGCGACATTCGGATGGTAGGGTCAGAATTTGGCGTAAACAACATGAAAGCATGGATCCATCCAGCCTTGTATCAATGGTTCAGGCTGGTGGTGGTGGTGTCATGGTGTGGGGAATTTTTTCTTGGCACTCTTTGGGCCCCTTGGTACCAATTGAGCATCGTTGCAACGCCACAGCCTACCTGAGTATTGTTGCTGACCATGTCCATCCCTTTATGACCACAATGTACCCAACATCTGATGGCTACTTTCAGCAGGATAATGCGCCATGTCATAAAGCTCGAATCATCTCAGATTGGTTTCTTGAACATGACAATGAGTTCACTGTACTCAAATGGCCTCCTCAGTCACCAGATCTCAATCCAATAGAGCATCTTTGGGATGTGGTGGAACGGGAGATTCGCATCAGGGATGTGCAGCCGACAAATCTGTGCCAACTGTGTGATGCCATCATGTCAATATGGTCCAAAATCTCTGAGGAATGCTTCCAGCACCTTGTTGAATCTCTGCCACGAAGAATTGAGGCAGTTCTGAAGGCAAAAGGGGGTCCAACCCGTTACTAGCATGGTGTACCTAATAAAGTGGCCAGTGAGTGTATATATCGTGCAGACCAAAATTTTGGCCATTTTTCTTTGTCAGGAAAAAAAAATACAAAATTTATAGCTTGGAAATTCGGAGACATGTTGTCAGAAGTTTATAGACTAAAAGAGCCATTTACATTTTACGCAAGAATATATCTATAATGAGAAAAATCAGACAAACTGAACATTTGAAGGTGGTCTCTAAATTTTTGCCAGAGTTATGTATGTATATATATATATATATATATATATATATATATATTACAGTACAGACCAAAAAGTTTGGCCACCCCTTGTCATTCAAAGAGTTTTCTTTATTTTCATGACTATGAAAATTGTAGATTCACTCTGAAGGTATCAAAACTATGAATTAACACATGTGGAATTATATAATTAACAAAAAAGTGTGAAACAACTGAAAATATGTCTTATATTCTAGGTTCTTCAAAGTAGCCACCTTTTGCTTTGATTACTGCTTTGCACACTCTTAGAATCATAGAATCATAGAATCATAGAATCGTAGAGTTGGAAGGGACCTCCTGGGCCATCTGGTCCAACCCCCTGCTCAAAGCAGGATTTGCTAAATCTCTTGCCATTCTCTTAATGAGCTTCAAGAGGTAGTCACCGGAAATGGTCTTCCAACAGTCTTGAAGGAGTTCTCAGAGATGCTTAGCACTTGTTGGCCCTTTTGCCTTCACTCTGCGGTCCAGCTCACCCCAAACCATCTCGATTGGGTTCAGGTCTGGTGAATGTGGAGGCCAGGTCATCTGGCGTAGCACCCCATCACTCTCCTTCTTGGTCAAATAGCCCTTACACAGCCTGGAGGTGTGTTTGGGGTCATTGTCCTGTTGAAAAATAAATGATGGTCCAACTAAACGCAAACCAGATGGAATAGCATGCCGCTTCAAGATGCTGTGGTAGCCATGCAGGTTCAGTATGCCTTCAATTTTGAATAAATCGCCAACAGTGTCACCAGCAAAGCGTCTCCTCCTTCATGCTTCACGGTGGGAACCAGGCATGTAGAGTCCATCCATTCATCTTTTCTGCGTCGCACAAAGACATGATGGTTGGAACCAAAGATCTCAAATTTGGACTTCTCAGACCAAAGCACAGATTTCCACTGGCCTAATGTCCACTCCTTGTGTTCTTTAGCCCAAACAAGTCTCTTCTGATTGTTGCCTGTCCTTAGCAGTGGTTTCCTAGCAGCTATTTTACCATGAAGGCCTGCTGCACAAAGTCTCCTCTTAAGTGTTGTTGTAGAGATGTGTCTCCTGCTAGAACTCTGTGTGGCATTGACCTGGTCTCTAATCTGAGCTGCTGTTAACCTGCGATTTCTGAGGCTGGTGACTCGGATGAACTTATCCTCCACAGCAGAGGTGACTCTTGGTCTTCCTTTCCTGGGGCAGTCCTCATGTGAGCGCTTGATGGTTTTTGCCACTGCACTTGGGGACACTTTCAAAGTTTTCCCAATTTTTCGGACTGACTGACCTTCATTTGTTAAAGTAATGATGGCCACTCGTTTTTCTTTACTTAGCTGCTTTTTTCTTGCCATAATACAAATTCTAATCGTCTATGCAGTAGGACTATCAGCTGTGTATCCAGCAGACTTCTGCACAACACAACTGATGGTCCCAACCCCATTTATAAGGCAAGAAATCCCACTTATTAAACCTGACAGGGCACACCTGCGAAGTAAAAACCATTTCCGGTGACTACCTCTTGAAGCTCATCAAGAGAATGCCAAGAGTGTGCAAAGCAGTAATCAAAGCAAAAGGTGGCTACTTTGAAGAACCTAGAATATAAGACATACAGTATTTTCAGTTGTTTCACACTTTTTTGATAATTATATAATTCCACATGTGTTAATTCATAGTTTTGATACCTTCAGAGTGAATCTACAATTTTCATAGTGATGAAAATAAAGAAAACTCTTTGAATGAGAAGGTGTGTCCAAACTTTTGGTCTGTACTGTAATAAGATAATCAGATAAGATAAGATAATCCTTTAATCGTCCCACCATGGGGAAATTCAGAGCATTACAGCAGTAAGGCAGGAACAAGTACAGATACAGATGCATAAAGGCATTACATTGACAGTAGGTAGGTACATATATGGGGAAAAAAAAAAAAAATTTAACCGGACTGTCACAACTTTGGATCTATCAGTTCACTGTTTGGGTTGTTCTCTGTTTTGGACAGTGCTGGTTATACAGCCTAACTGCAGCAGGAAGGAAAGACTTTCGATAGCACTCCCTCTCACATTTAGGATGAAGTAGCCGGTCACTGACAGTACTGCACATCTTTGTCACGGTCTCATGCATGGGATGGGAATCATTCTGCACCATGTAGCTCACCTTGGCCAGTATCCTTCTGTCGCCTAGTTCCTGAACTGGGTCAAGGCGGCATCCCAGGACAGAGCTGGCCCTTCTAATCAGTTTGTCCAGCATTTTCCTGTCCCTGGTTGATATGCCACTACCCCAGCACGCCACACCAAAGAAAATGACTGATGCCACAACAGAGTTGAAGAAGGATGCAAGGAGTGCCCCCCTAACTCCGAAGGCTCTCAGCCTTCTGAGCAGATAAAGCCTGCTGTGGCCCTTCCTGTACACTGCATCCAAGTGATGGGCCCAGTCAAGCTTATTATTGAGGATCACACCAAGGTACTTATAGGTGTCGACTATCTCAATGTCATTTCCCTGAATGTTCACCACTACTGGTGGATTTTTGCCATTGCGAAAGTCCACCACCAATTCCTTGGTCTTCCCGGAATTAATCCTAAGGTGGTTCCTCTGACACCACTCCACAAAAGCTTGGTTAGTGTCCCTGTACTCTCTTTCATCACCTCCTGTGATGAGGCCTACTATTGCAGAGTCATCAGAATACTTCTCCAAGTAGCAGCTAGATGAGTTGCACCTAAAATCCGCAGTGTACAGTGTGAAGAGAAAAGGGGCAAGAACTGTACCTTGAGGTGCCCCTGTATTGCAGATCACCGTGTCTGACACACTGTCCCAAACCTTTACAAACTGAGGTCGTTTCGTGAGGTAGTTAAGGATCCAGGTGGAGAGTTGGAGGTCCACACCAACAAGGCCCAGCTTGTCTCTCAGTAGACCTGGCTGTATGGTGTTAAAAGCACTAGAGAAATCGAAGAACATTATTCTCACAGTGTTCCCAGGTTTCTCCAGGTGAGAGAGAGTCCTATCTAGAAGGTGGATAATGGCATCATCCACCCCAATGCCCGGCCTGTAGGCAAACTGGAGAGGGTCCATATCCGAGCTCACTACAGGACGGAGATGTGTGAGAACCAATCTCTCTAATACCTTCAACAGGTGTGATGTCAATGCTACAGGTCTATAGTCATTAAGGTCTTTCAGATAAGGTTTCTTCGGAACCGGTACCACACACGATAATTTCCACAATTGTGGTACTATACCCATTCTCAGGCTCATGTTGAACAGATATGTAATGATCTCACTCAGCTGGTGCCCGCAGGTTTTGATTAGTCTTGCACTGATGCCGTCAGGACCTGCAGCCTTCAAAACTTTGATCTTATTCAGTTCTTTTGCAACTTGGGTACTTGTGAAGAACAGACCCTGGCTCAGTTGACAAGTTCCAGCAGGGGGTGAGGTTATTGTAGCAGAGAGGTGTGAATGGTATGCAGGGGCAGGAGCAGCCAGTGTGTGATTAAATCTGTTAAAGAATAGATTAAGTTCATTAAGCCCCTCTTTATCTACAACCATCCTGGAGACAGTCTGTCTATGCCCAGATATAGACTTTAGACCCTCCCAGACTTCATGGATCTTTTCTGTGACAGTTTCAGTTCAATTTTTCTCTTATAATTAGCCTTTCCCTGCCTGATTAGATTCTTCAGATCTTTCTGCACCTCTCGCAGCCTGCCCTTGTCACCTGATCTGAAGGCCAACTTCTTCTCTTTGAGAAGAGCCTTTATTCCGGGGCTGATCCATGGTTTGTTGTTAGAGAAGCACCTCACTACTTTTGTGGGTACCGTATTGTCTACACAGAAATTAATGTAGTCCGTTATACAGTGTGTGAGACCATCCATGTCATCACCATAGGAATCTTGCAGCACTTCCATAACTCTGGCAAAAATTTAGAGACCACTTTCAAATGTTCAGTTTGTCTGATTTTTCTCATTAGGCTGGAGTCACACTGGCGAATAAAACGGACGAATGCAATGCGATAAAAAATCGCATTGCATTCGAACCCATGTTATTCTATGGGGCAGCTCCCATCATGCGATTTTTTATCGCATCCGATCCTCTGACCGAGACAATCGCAGCATGCTGCGATTGTCACCGATTTTCGGATCGGATTCGACAATGCATGTCTATGGGGGCGAGAAAAAATGGGAGTAAAAATGGACCCGATGTGTGAGTTGCGATAAAAATCGCACCAAAAGCCCGCAATTTTTTTTCCTAAAGACAGTAAAATCACAGTGTCCAGTTAAATAAAGCAACAAATTAATAGATATAGACACATTAAATAAATATATATATATATTTATATATATATATATATTTTATACATGTCATAGAGACACATTTATATATATATTTCTAGTTCATACAGTTCTTAATTGCAGAATAGCCGCTGACACATTAGCCGGCTTTTGTATAATTATGCTCCTGCCCGACATGAAATGACACATGGTTTACATATAGTTAACCATTTCATTTCATGTTTTTTATTTTATGTCTCTCACTATTAATTATATGAGGGCTTGTGGGTTAAATTTTGGAGTTGTAGGGGTTCATTTAAGGGGTTAATTCGCTGTATTAAATTACGGGGACTCCCTGCAGCCTCAGTGACGTCAGCGGGAGTCTCCGCAATTTAATACAGCGAATTAACCCCTTAAATGAACCCCTACAAGCACAAAATTTAACCCAAAAACCCTCATATAATTAATAGTGAGAGACATAAAATAAAATACATGAAATGAAATGGTTAACTATATGTAAACCATGTGTCATTTCATGTCGGGCAGGAGAATGTTATACAAAAGCCGGCAAATGTGTCAGCGGCTATTCTGCAATTAAGAAATGTATGAACTAGAAATATATGTATAAATGTGTCTCTATAACATGTATAAAATATATATATATATATATATATATATATAGAAATACATATATATATATTTATTTAATGTGTCTAGATCTATGAATTCGTTTGTGTGGGGAAACCTGTCATTAGGCTCCATTGTATGTCCATTTTGCTTTCCTGCGAGAAAATCTCACCAGACGGATGTCAATAGGATCCTTACATGCGATTAAAATCGCATCAATGAAGATAAATCGCATCAAAAACGCATCACTGGTTAAGATACCTTTGTGCGATTTCGGACCGTTAAAATGGGACCGATTTTTTATTCGTTGTGTGTGACTCCAGCCTTATAGATATATTCTTGCGTAAAATGTAAATGGCTCTTTTAGTCTATAAACTTCTGACAACATGTCTCCGAATTTCCAAGCACTAAATTTTGTATTTTTTTCCTGACAAAGAAAAATGGTCAAAATTTTTTAAAAAGCACAGTGCTTTCAGACTTCAAATAATGCAAAGAAAACACGTTCATGATCATTTAGAAACAACAATACTAATGTTTTAACTCAGGAGGAGTTCTGGAATCAATATTTTGTGGAATAACCATGTTTTTTAAAAACAACTTTCATGCATCTTGGCATGCTTGCTACCGGCCTTTCACACTGCTTATTGCGCAAAAATTTAAGCAGTTCTTCTTTGCTTCATGGCTTGTGACTGACTATCCAACTGTTACACCCACAGGGCGTGAAGGTGTATAGTGAACTCACTGGACCACTGATGGTGCAGTGGTAGCTGTATACCCGATACACAAGAGACAGGAGAATGAACTTCCAAAAACCAAGGATGTTTAATAAAGGAAGCAAACAAACGGAAAAGGTGCCTGAGAAAAGAACCCTCTGGACCACGACACAGAACCACGTAGTGGAGCACCGGGCAAGGTGTACCCCTATACAGGGGCTCCTCCGTCGCTACTCCAGGTAACCTTAATGCCGCGATACTCGGACCAGAGGGACGACCCATACAGACCGAATAGAGGAGGTGGCAGAAATCCTGGAAGGTCTGTGAGAACTTCTAGCCGGCAATGGTAACTGGCTGATTCCAAGATGAGAGCCTTGGTCAGTCTGGGGTAGAAACCAAAGTGTCCAGAAGGATCCAGGAGAGGGTACTGCCAGCAGAGGATTCTGAGGAGACAGAGAGATTAGGATATTGCAACAGCCTTCAGTATGCAGAGCAAAGTAGAGTGTGGCCTGAGTGGAAGGCAGAGATCCCACAGAATGAACACGTTGTTCAGGCACCTCCCTCAAAGGGAGGATGCCTTTTATGCACAGAGCATCATAGCCCTAATAGAGAACAGGTGCCCTGCTGCTTTAAGTATGTGCAGGAAGCGGGGTGCGTCTCCTAAGAGCATTACCAGGAGACCTGCCAAGAGCATGCAGGGTCTTAGCAGAGAAAGGGGCCGCTGATTGTCTGGAGCCACAGACAGGGTGAGTAGTACCAGTGGAGCTGTGATATAGGCTCCGGTCTCCCTGAGCAGCAGAGACCGAGCCTGCAGCTGAGGGCATGACACCAACATCCTCTTGATTTCATTCCAGAGGTTCTCATTGGGGTTCAGTACTGGAGAATGGGCTGGCCATGACAGGGTTTTGAAGTGGTTGTCTGGTCTCTTAATATTTGCCAGAGCTGTATATATATATATATATATATATATATATATATTTACTTAGTCATATACCGTATATACTCTAGTATAAGCCGAGATTTTCAGCCCTTTTTTTAGGCTGAAAGTGCCCCTCTCGGCTTATACTCAAGTCATTGTCCCAGGGGGTAGGAGGGGAAGGGGGAGTGCAGGAGTGGCTGTCAGATCATACTCACCCCCTCCTGGTGTGATCTCTGCACTTCCCAGCTTCTCAGATGGTCTCCAGCGCCGCAGCTCTTCCTGTTTTCAGCAGTCACGTGGTGCCGCTCATTAAAGTAATGAATATGCATGCCACTCCCATAGGCGTGGAGTGCATATTCATTACTTTAATGAGCGGTACCACGTGACCGCTGAATACTGGAAGGAGCTGCCAGCACCGGAGACAATTGGAGAAGCAAGAAGTGCAAAGACCGCGCCAAGAGGGGGTGAGTATGACAGGGAGGACGGGGGGCCATGCGATATTCACCTGTCCCCGTTCCACCGCCACGTGCCATTTGTCTTTCACGTCCTCTGGCTGTGACATTCAGGTCAGAGGACGCGATGACATGGTTAGTGCACGCCCTCTGCGTGAATAGTCACTGCAGAGACTTGGAAGACAGAGCGGCGTGCGGCGGTGGAATGGCGCAGGTGAATATCGCAGGTGCTGGGACCCTGAGCCAGCGACAACACCGGCACCTGGCTTCCATAGCAACAGGAGGTGTCATTTTTTTAATAGCTGCAGCAGCAGCATATGGGGCACTTATATCTATGGAGCATCTTATGGGGCCATTAACCTTTATGCAGCATTATATGGGGCATCTTATGGGCCATCAAACTTTATGGAGCTGCAAATGAGGCATATCTATGGAGTATCTTATGGGGCCATCAACCTTTATGGAGCAGCATATGGGGCATATTCTATGGAGCATCTTATGGAGCAGCATATGGGGCATATTATTCTGTGGAGCAACTTATGGGGCCATCAACCTTTATGGAGTGGCATATGGAGCATATTATGCTATGGAGCATCTTATATGGCCATCAACCTTTATGGAGCAGCATATGGGGAATATTATTCTATGGAACATATTATGGGTCCATCATTAACCTTTTATGCAGCATTATATGGGGCATATTTAATATGGAGCATCTTATTGGGCCATTATTAACCTTTTTGCAGCATTATATGGGGAATATTTTTTGTATGGAGCATCTTATGGGGCCCATCATGAACTGTATGGAGCATTATATGGGGCTCCTGATTCAATATAGATATTCAAAAACATTTAACCTACTGATGTCTCAATTATTTTTACTTTTATTGGTATCTATTTTTATTTTTGAAATTTACCAGTAGCTGCTGCATTTCCCACCCTAGGCTTATACTCGAGTCAATAAGTTTTCCCAGATTTTTGTGGAAAATTAGGGGCCTCGGCTTATATTCGGGTCGGCTTATGCTCGAGTAAATATGGTAAGTCACCATACAAGTCCATCAGCAGAAAAGTAAAAAGTAATAGCTCTCAGAATAATGCTATGAAAAAAAAAAATTCTACAAAATGGTTTTTATTGTGTGAAAGCGCCAAAGCATAAAAATGATATACATGTGATATTGCTGTAATCGTATTGACCCGAAGAATTAAGCTGCCTTGTCAATTTTACCACATGTGCAAAATACTCCTTAATTGCTGTTTTTTGTTCATTCTGGCTCCCAAAAAATTGAAATAGAAAGCAATAAAAAAAAGTCATGCGCCCGAAAATGGTGTGAACAAAAACGTCTACTCGTCCACAAAAAACAAGCCTTGAAATGACTCTGTCAGCAGAAATATGGAAAAATTATAGCTTTTAAAATATGACCATGCAAAAAAAGTGTCTTTTAGTGTGTGGCAGCAGCCAAGTCGTAATCATCAACATTAACAGAAATAAACACTTGAAATATCTGTTTGTAATGACTCTATATAATATTAGTTTCATTTTTTGCATTGAAGAACTGAAATAAATTAACTTTTTGAAGATATTATAATTTTGTGAGAAGCACTTGTAAATCTGATATCACAGTAATTCGACCGACCTGAAAAATAAAGTCGTCTAATCATTTATACCACATGGAACGGTTTAAAAAATAAATAGAACCAATTCTTCACTTGGTTTTGAGTTGTTTATTCTGCCTTCCAAAGAACACAATAAGGCTCGGCTCACATTTATTCTATGCTTACAACTGGATTTCCAGGTAAATCTCTGAGGCCAGAGAGAGAGCAGAGTAACTCTGCTGCCTTGTTATAAAGACTGGTTCACTTGAGGGTTTCATGTGAATCCCGTCATATGGAGGTTTAGATGATGGAATGATATAAGTGCTCAGCAGAGAGTGCCTGATAAATGTAATTCCAAACATTATGTAAAATGTTCCCAGTAAAAGCCTACACTCAATCCCCCAAAAAAGCCCCCAATCAGCCCCCATTATTTGTTAATGGAAATATAGGGGAATTCCAAGTTGCTGATAGCACAACGGCTCTGGAAAAGTGCTATGGCTAATCGCCCCCCAAAAGAATTCTGAATTCACAAATCCAAATGCCCCCTCCCTTCTGAGCTCCACAATGTGCCTAAACCACATTTAGCATTCACATGTTTGACATTTCTGTAGCAATTTATGGGTGGATTTCCCTCTAAGTTCAAGCTGGGCATAACGTTTTGAGCACTACAATAGCAGATTTACAATTTTTACTCAGCAACATCCACTGCTGCTCCTTTTTGGAAAACACCCATGGAGTCAAAATTATCGATATAAATTCCCAAAGCATTATGCTTTTCAAAATGGGGTCACTTGAGGAAATTATTCTACTCTTATAGCACTTCGGGTCTCTTTATATGGAGTCTGAAAACTCTTAGGAAAATCAGCGCTCCAGGAGGCAAATAGTGCTCTGTCCCTCCTGAGTCTCGCCGTGTAACTACACAATATTATACAGCCACATATGGGCTATTTCCACATTCAATAGAAATTGTGTAACAACTTTTGGTACCATTTTTACCCATTTCCCCTTGTGAAAATGTAAAATCTGGGGCCAAATCTAAATTTTGCTCCTGCGCAAGCATACTTTTCTGCTTTGCTGAGAGCAGAGCAAAGTATTGATCTGCGCAAGCATGGGGAAAGGCCAAAGCATGCTGGTGCATGCGCACTTCAATACTTTGCTCTACATTCAGCAGGGCAGAGTGAAGTGCACCTGCATGGGAGCAAGATGGGGAACATTGTGTGGATAATGTACAACACGTCATCCACACAAAGCAGAGAAGGAGGACAGCACTCACAATAAGAGAATAAGTGCTGTACCAAGACTAGGAACATCCATCAAACTGCACTGCCTCATAGGTGAGTATAATAATAGGTCTTTTTTTGTCTTGCAGGGTGGCTTGAACACTTACTGTACATACAGCATTCTAGAATGCTGTAATACAGGGCTGAGAGGTGGTAGCCATTAGTTATATGGGGGAAAACGTGGATACAGGTTTCATTTATTGTTGCCATATTCTATATATTGTTATAAATGTAAGAATGTTTTTCAAAAAATATAATACAAGATTGAAAATATTTTAATATCTATGACAAATATTCTTATTTGGGCTAATAAAATTCCGTATATGTAAATTGTCAAAAAATCCACATTAACCCCTTAACCCCCGTAGCTTTTTTCGGCTTTGCATTTTTGTTTTTCGCTCCCCTTCTTCCCAGAGCCATAACTTTTTATTTTTACATCAATATGGCCATGTGAGGGCTTGTTTTTTGCGGGATGAGTTGCACTTTTGAACAACATTATTGGTTTTACTGTGTTGTGTACTAGAAAATGGGGAAAAAATTCGAAGTGCGGCGAAATTGCAAAAAAGTGCAATTCCACACTTGTTTTTTGTTTGGCTTTTTTACTAGGTTCACAAAATGCTAAAACTGACATGCCATTATGATTCTCCAGGTCATTATGAGGTCAAAGACACTAAACATGTCTAGGTTCATTTTATCTAGGTGGTGACAAAAATTGCAAACTTTGTTAAAAACAACAGTTGCGCTATTTTCCGATACCCGTAGCGTCTCTATATTTCGTGATCTCAGGTTGGGTGAAGACTTATTTTTTGCATGCCGAGCTGACATTTTTATTGATACCATTTTGGTGCAGATGTGATATTTTGATTGCCCGTTATTGCATTTTAATACAATGTCGCGGCGACCAAAAAAACTTAATTCTGGCATTTTGACTTTTTTCTCGCTACGCCATTTAGTGATCAAGTTAATCATTTTTTATTGATAGATCAGGTGATTTTAAACTCGGCGATACCAAATTTTTGTATATTTGATTTTATTTTTATTGTTTTATTTTGAAAGGGACGAAAACGGGGTGATTTGAACTTTTATATTTTTTATTTTTTTTGTATTTTTAAAAATATTTTATTTTTACTTTTGGCATGCTTCAATAGTCCCTATGGGAGACTAGAAGCTGTCATAACCAGATTAGCTCTGCTACATAGAGGCAATGATCAGATCGCCTCTATATAGCAGATTTACTCACTTGCTATGAGCGCCGTCCACTGGGTGACGCTCACAGCAAGCTGGCACTGACAACCATAGAGGTCTCCAGGAGACCGATCACGGGTCACCGTTGCTTGTATTTCTGGACCATTGCCACAAGCGCTTGTTAAATGCCACTGTCAGTGTTTGACAGCGGCATTTAACTGGTTAATATCCGCAGGTGGATCGCAATTTTACCGGCTATTGTGGGCACATGTCAGCTATTCAAAACAGCTGACGTGTCCTGGGAAAGATGTGGGCTCAGTGCCAGAGCTCACATCAAAGGGAGGGAGTCCGACATTGGCGTACTATTCCGCCCAATGTCAGAAAGGGGTTAAGGAATAAAAATTTTCATTGTCAAATTTGAATTCAGGAGATCAAAACCATTAAGAAATGGCTCATTTAATAACTGAACCTGAAAAATTTGAAATTATGTAGAACAGTGTTATCAGAATACAGTGACAGTCCTCTATCTGTTCATAGATGGGAACCTACAGTGGGTACGGAAATTATTCAGACCCCTTTAAATTTTTCACTCTGTTTAATTGCAGCCATTTGGTAAATTCAAAAAAATTCATTTTTCTTCTCATTAATGTACACTCTGCAATTGTTGACATTTTTGCAAATTTAAAAAAGAATGGAGATATCACATGGTCATAAGTATTCAGACCCTTTGCTCAGTATTGAGTAGAAGCACCCTTTTGAGCTAGTACAGAGATGCTCATTTGGGTTTAGGTCAGTGCTCTGGCTGGGCCAGTCAAGAATGGTCACAAAGTTGTTTTGAAGCCACTCCTTTGTTATTTTAGCTGTGTGCTTAGGGTCATTGTCTCGTTGGAAGGTTAACTGTTATGATTGGGCCACCGAGGAGGAAAGCAAGACCAAGCTAAGCCACAGAAAACCAGAGAGGTTGGTAAGTAAGCAGATTGCAGACCCCTGATCCTATCCACGCAACTAGCAGTAGCCATGGAGCGTGCCTACGATGATCCTAGACGCCTTGACACAGCCAGAGAACTAAATAAGCCTAAAGCTAGAAAGGGGAAATCTAAACTGCCCCAGAGCAGACCCCAAAGGAATAGATAGCCCCCAAACATATATTGTCGGTGAGACAAGATGAAAACACAAACACAGATAGCAAAATAGACTGAGCAAACAATGGGGCCCACACTAGCTAGACAGGACAGGAAAGGAAAGACTCTGTCTGCAATCACGCAAAAAACCTGCAAAAAATGCCCAACACGTCTGATAGAAAAATACTGAAGTCACTAGACTTCGCCCACTATATCAGCACTCTGGTATATTCTGAAAGCAGAGCAAAAAGAGGTCAATCTAATAAGGGACAAAAACAAACTGGCACAAGCAGTAACATAAGGATGGAAATTCAGCACAGCCCCAGCCGGAGCTGGCTGAACACACAAAACTGAAATAGACAAAACCAGATCAAATGTGAACAATAGCAAAAGAACACTTAGCTGAGCATGCAGGGACTGAGCTGGAAACTAAGACCTCAGGAGGCAGGAAAAAAATCACCAGCAGGGATAGAGGGAGTCGGCTGTCTTAAATCCAGTCAGAAACTCCAGATCTCCAGTCATCCTCCTCATTATCAGGTGGAGGCCTCTGTTAATTAGATCAGCTCCATTACCTCCAGTAACCACCAGAGGGAGCTCGGAAAGAGAACTCGCGACCCCTCTGTCAATATAGCCAGCTCCACTACCTTCACTAGTAACCAGAGGTAGGCCAGAAAGTGAATTTACAACAGTTAACCTTTGGTCAAGTCTGAGGTCCACAGCACTCTGGAAGAGGTTTTCATCCAGGATATCTCTGTAATTGTCTGCATTCATGTTTCCTTCAATTGCAACCAGTCGTCCTGTCCCTGCAGCTGAAAAACACTCCCATAGCATGATGCCACCACCATGTTTCATTGTTGGGATTGTATTGGGCAGGTGATGAGCACTGCCTGGTTTTCTTCACTCATACTGCTAAGTAGAGATGAGCAACTTTGCCTTTTTTCGGGTCGAGTCGGGTTTCACGAAGCCCGACTTTCGCAAAAGTCGGGTCTAACGAAATCGGCCGATTATCGTGAAAAGTCGAAGGCCGACTGAAACACGAAACCCAATGTAAGTCAATGGGGAAGAAAAGTTGGCAGTGAGTGGAGGACAGGAAACACACCTAGAGTGCCCATTTTAATGCCAAAAACATCAATTCTTAGGCTGGTTTCACATTAGCGCTTTTGTGCGCAGCGCATCGTGCGCACCCGTGCGCATGCGCACTGTGCACCTATGTTTAACATGGCAGGCGCATGGTCTTGCGCACGTTAGCGTTTTCACACGCATGCGCTTTTCGTCTTTCACGCCAGGCACGCCAGACGCAACATGTTGCATTTTTTGGTCCACCCTGTCTCGTCAAAACAACGCATGCGCACGCTTGCGCACGGAATGCGCAAAAACAACACATTGCAGTCTATGGTAACGCGTGCGTGCGCATGGTCTTGCGCACATGTGCGCTTTTGCGCGCATGCGTTTTTTTAGGTAAACAAGTCTGGAATGTGGTCTAGACACTGGAAAACCACTCCCAAAAACCTAGGTGATAAAAGATTGTGTGGGCACTGGAATTCCCCACTACTCTACAGACTGCTGCAAGAGTCACAACCCTAATAACCCAAAGCTGTACCAATGTAAGTATAAAACCTAATGTGTGGCTGAATTTTGAATACATTTCTCTGTACTTATGTCTCTTTTTTTTATTGCAGCATGTCTTCTTCATCTGGTGAAGAATATGTCCCCGGGACAGGGCAAGAGGCACAAGAAGTGCCTAATTTTTTTTGTTTAATTTTCAGACCTCATCCTCCACCACACCACCACCACCGGAGGAACGGCAGGAGCAGCAAGGCCCAGTGCGGGCGGGAAGATGGAATGCAAGTACAGACGGTCTTTTTTTTTTTTTCATTGTCATTACCTATGCCTTTTTTTTCATCTTCATTTAATTTTGTTCTGTATTTTTGTCAACTTTTTGTTTGGGAATTCCTCTGCTTGTTTTTTTTTTTTTTTTTCAAGTTGATTTCTATGCTTGGTTTTTGTTTTTTTGGAACTGTATTGAAATAATTTTATCTGCTGTTTTTTTTTTTTATGTTTTTTGGTAATTTTTTATTATTATTTTTTGGTAATTTTCCTGCTGTTATTTTTTGGTATGGTTTTTTTATGTTAATTTCTATGCTGATTTATTTTCTAGGTTTTTTTGGTAATCATTTCTTAATGTATTTTTTTAACATTTTCATGCTGGTTTTTTTTCTGTGCTTTTTATTCATGCTTTTTTTGCTTTTTTTTTCATTTAAATAATTTTTTTTTTCCATGGCTGGATTATTTTATATATTTTTAATTTTAAAATTGTCTTTCTTTTATAGACTTCACAACGGGAGGAGGACCTCGCCCTGGACAATGACAAGCTCATCCATCTAGTCCAGGAGCGAGTCCCGCTGTGGGACACCCGTCACCAACTGCACTCGGACAACGTGGTGATCCGGCGGCTCTGGAACGAGGTGGCCGCATCGCTGATGGATGGCTGGGACAACGCCTCTCCCCGGGTCCGCAAGGATTTTCGTAAGTATATAAATGCAGTGTGATGCAGCAGTGATCTTGGCCGGGATCACCCAACTGTGTGTGATGCTAGTAACTCCATGGAGTTTCTAGCATCACACACAGTTGGGTGATCATGGCCTCCAGTGCATACTCTTATTTTTATTTATTTTTTTTTTTTACCCACAGTGAACAAAGTCAGAACCCGTTGGCGCTCGATGAAGGACCGCTTCAACAGGGATATCCGTCAGGAGAAGCAGGTTCGCAGTGGTGCTGCGGCAAGGACCGGCATGAAATACAGATATCATCGTGCCTTGGCATTTTTAAGACCGGTCCTTGCCTCCCGAATGTAAGTATTTTCTAGTTGTATTGTGTTTTATTCTGTGCTTTTCTATTCCACAGGAGTTGGCGATTGTTAATTTATGGTAGTAATTTCTTTCTTTTCTTTTCACAGCACCTGGAGCAGCACCCTGCAACCTGGGCCCGAAGCGGTCCTTCATCAAGCTGCCCCGGACCCGTCCCAGCCATCCATCAGCGAGGAAGCACCTTGCAGGTCTGAACCACAGTCATCTGGAGACCAGGAAGCTGGTCGCTCAGGTGTTCCCCTGTCCCAGGTCTCTGCCACTGGTTTTGCGGGCAATTCCCGCCAGCAGCGGCAGAGGACCTCGGACAGGCCTGTCATGCCCGAGTTCGTTGAATTGAGCTCGGTCTTTCAGAGTAGCCTCAAGGCACTCTCCGATAGACTTGAGAGTGGTTTCCTCCTTTTGGACCAACGCTACAAGTCTATCGAGAGTCACCTTGAGCGCCTGGAAGTCGACCTCGCCAGACCAGCGCATCATTTCTATACACAAATAGCTCAGGACACGGCGGAACACCTTACCCCTGAACTCCAGTTGACTGTCATGCAGGCCTGCAACAATGCTTTTATGCAGGCTATGCAGCAGAGTAGGTATATGCAGCAGTCAGCGGTGGTATTTCCACCGGTGCCACCGCTGACTCGATTCACAGCATTACCTACTTCTGCTGCATATCACTGCACGGCTACCACACTTCCAAGCCACGCCGGACACCAATATACCACCCCAAGTCCGAGTGCAGCTGGACACTTCCCCGCCAACACCATGCCAAGCGCTGCTCCTGCCTGGCCCACCACTGCTGCTGCCACCACCACCACCACCGGATGGCCCGTTGTCACCACCCCTGCCTGGAGCGCCACCACCACCAGCACCACCACCCGGAACACCACCCCTGACTGGGGCAACACCGCCGTCACCACCATCACCACCACCGGGAGGACCACCCCGGTATGGACCTCCACCACCACCACGCCTGCATGGACAGCCACCACCACCACCACCTCTGAGCAGCATCAGCTGGGGGACCCGCATTCACTATTTATGGCCCCTGCCAGGACATCCACCACCACCACCAGCATGCTACAGCAGCTACAGGATCCTGGCAGGCGGTCCACAAGCTCCAGGCGGTTCCCCAGCTCCAGCTGGTCCACGGCCTCCAGGCGGTCCACAGGCTCAAGGCGGTCCCTGGGGTCGAGCCAGTCCTCAGGCTCCAGGCGCTCCAGGCAGGACAACAGCACGCCAACGGGCCACCATCATAAAAAAATAAAGAGGACTCTAACTCTCCCTACTCCCTCACCTCCCACTTCCCAACTTTCCTTGCCTCCGCTGCCTTCCCCCACTTCTTTGGTTCCTCCTTCCCCTAGAACCCCTTCCTCCACCCTAAGCCGTTCCTCATCCCTCCACACCCCCCTGTTTCCACCAACTGACCCCAAGTAATTTTTTTTTTTTTTTTAAATCTTAAATTCTTTTATTTAAATAAAGTTTAACGTTTGATTTGCAAATATTGTTTAGTTATTGTGTCTTTCGCCGCCAGCACACACTGCGCCGTACACTTTGTTTTTGACACCTCATAGCTCCAGTACTGACACATGTTTCTTGTGTCAGTCCTGGAGCAATGTGATGTCAAAAACACAAATATATGACTTGTATTTTCATCCACCAGGCACTTCAGTCTGCTAATATTGGGCAGACTGATGGTGGAGGGTGCAAGGCATATCTATTCTCACCTTTCCAGGTGTCATAAAGAGTGAATTGAGGATGGTGTGTTTTGCCCATCCCCATTTCACTCTTTGTGACACCAGGCCAGGGGATTGTAAAAGTATAAACCTTTATCATTTCTCCAGTCTGCGTTCGACAGTGGAGATACTAAAACTAATAGTTTTAATCACATGGTCAGTTATCAGAGAGTATACTTAGGCCAGGTGATATAAATATTAGTTGTATTATCTACACCTTCTCGCCAATATGCCTTATGAACACGGACTGGAGAAATGAGGAAGGTCATACAACTTTTATATATAGGGTCACCTGGTCAGAAGTCCTAGTAAAGTCAGGAAGCAAAGCATCCTGATTTCACTGGACACCTGGGCTGGCAAGTAGTGGAGTGTATTAAGACACAGTACACTGGGTACAGGAAAAAAAAAACGGTATTTTATTATTAACAAACAACAAAGCTATTACACCATTTGATCCTGCCATGCTACACGACCCACATCGGATAAGAAGAAGTCCGCAAGTTGGTCCCTCATTTGGGCAACTTCGACTGATGACCGAAGAGGATGCTGATTAAAATCTGGCAAAGGGTTGGCAGCAGGTTCATTCATGTCAAAGATCGGCCGCTCCTTTGCCATAACAAAATTGTGCAGAACCACGCACACCTTCACCACCTCATCCACTGTTTCAAGTTTAAGATTGATGGCGGTGCTTAGAATTCACCATCTGGACACTAGAATGCCAAAGGCGCACTCTACAGTCCTGCGTGCACTCGTAAGCCTGTAGTTGAACACTTTCTTGGAGTGGTCCAAGTCACGGCTGGAGTACGGCTTCAGCAGGTTTTGGCACATCTGAAATGCCTCATCCCCAACCACTACAAATGGCAGTGGTGGAGCTTGGGTTTGGGGAAGAGGCCGTGCCAGTGGAAAATTGAACTGGTTGCCGTACAACCTCCGGCCCATATCAGAGTTTTTAAAAGTCTGGGAATCGTTGCCCCGTCCGAATGCCCCTATGTCTACCGCCACAAACCGGCAGTCTGCATCCGCAATGGCCATGAGTACTGTCGAAAATTACTTCTTGTAGTTGTAGTACTCAGAGCCACTTCTTGCGGGTTTTGTGATGCGGATGTGCTTCCCGTCCACCGCTCCAAGGCAGTTCGGGAAATTGCAGACTGCCCAGAATTTGTCCGCTATTTGAAGCCACTTTTCGGCGGTGGGCAAGGGCAGAAACTCCGGACACAGAACATCCCACAGAGCCCTGCAGGTGTCGGCAACAATCCCGGATAAAGTGGAGATTCCCAGCCGGTACTGGAAATGCAGGGATGAAAGACTCTCTCCAGTTGCCAGGAACCTGCAAAACATAAAAAGAAAAAAAAATTATATTTCTGTCCAGGGTATTAATAAAAACACTGAAAATAAAAAGTACATGGCATAACAATTTTGCATGGTTTTTTAATACAACATAGCAGAAAAACATTTTATAAAGGCTTGTGGTTAGTACATGACAGAAGAAAAACCATTATGCAAAAAAGCAATTTCCCAAAGATAATGTTAAAATTCATTACCAAAAAACACAGAATTTTTTAGGCAACCAAAAAAAAAAAAAAAAAATGCAAACATAAAAACATTACATACCGTAAGGTGACGAGGAGCCTTTCTTCGGGAGGAGTGGCACGCCGGAGCTGAGTGTCCCGTCTGCGGATGATTCCTTCAACCATACCCAGCAAGTCCAGGAAGCTTTGCTGGGACATCCGGGTATACTCTGCAAATTTCTCCTGGTTTTCCTGGAGCTCGCTGTACAGCGTGTGATACGCTCCACGGCTTTCCCGGAGTTCAATTATTGGATGCCTCCAAAACTGACGCCGCTGCCGTCTATGCTGTCTCTCCCTCTCCCTTTGTTGCTGGCAAGAAAAGGCATACGCCTGAGACAGCACAATGTCAAGATCCAACTTGAATCGGAAATTATCCAGACGCAGGTCCATCTTGACACCGGAAACAGCAGCAAAATGTGAGGAATTCATATAACAGGGTCTATATAAAACATTCCAATAACACACGCCCACTGGGGTCCCATTGGTGTACTCTTTCTATTGTTTTTAAAGGAATGTGAACTGTCATGCCTAGAAACGCATGCGTCAAAAAAACGCAAACGCATGCAAAAACGCATGTAAAACGCAAGAAACGCTGCGTTTTTTTGACGCATCAGCGAACGCATGACGCTTAAAAAACGCGTGTATGTATTGCGTTTGCATGCGTTGTTCGTTGCGTTTTTTATGCGCACGATGAGCTGCGCAAAAAAACGCTAATGTGAAACTAGCCTTATTCCTTAAGCTTGTCAACCTTTATTTACTTTATAATAATAGTAAGGCATTGAAAACTGGGGGTTATTTGGCTAAAGTTGTGGGGGGGGTAGTGCTGGCTCCAGATTTTCATGGGACCAGGGCCAAAGAGTGTCACTGGGCTCCTTTAACACATGACACAATTCATGATCCTTTGATACGGCAGAGAAGTAGCAGTACAGTACAATGAAAAATACTTCAATTGTTACATCACATGACTGATATCCATTTTAAATTCTCCAATAGCTCCAAAAACAGACAGTATATTCCTCCATACAGTATTATGGCCACTGCTTAGTGCACCATACAGAGTAATGAGGCCCATATATTTCTCCATACAGAATCATTGATCCCATATGATGTTCGATACAGTATATGATGAGCTCCACATAATGCTACAGTATATGTTGTTCACCATGGATGAAGCTCCAGTGTCTTATGGGCCCAAATAATGCTCCATATATAATGGGCCCCATTTCTAATGCTCCAGTGTATAATGGGCCCTGTAAATGCTGCTCCAGTGACTGATGTCCACCTTTGGAATGCTCCAGTATATGGTGGGCCCCAGATATCATTCTCCAGAGTATCGTGCTCCCCAAAAATTGCTCCCAACCTTTAAAACAATTAAATAAGTCTCCTCGCTAGGGAATCCCTGTACTAGTCTGGTCTCCTCGTCGTCCCCATCTTCTATCTCTCTGCACTTGGACTGTTTAGGCAGAGGGTGTACAGACGTGATGTCATCGCGCTCTTTGACCAGAATGTCACTGTCAGGAAAAGTGTTTGGTTTCCGGGGGCAGTATGGTTGCAAAGCTGAACCTTAAAGAAATGTCCAGAAGGGCACCACCAGGAGTGGAGCCTGCTACTTAATTGGACTCAACACGGGCAACCTCAACCATGCCATCCACAAAAAAGCTGCACAGATTGCAAGCTCAATTCCGTTAACGAACGAGACTCCGGCATGCCCCTGCGGTCTGCGTCCAGCTTACTAGAGGGACACGCGAGGCTCTGGCACGCGAGATCGGGCAATAACAGGTCTGTCATGCCCTTACATGTCCGGGGCTGCACGCCTGCTACAATGAAAGGATCAGCGTGTATCGCTTACAGGTGTGGATAACACGCTGAACCCCGTTAGTGATGGGGATCTGGGATTACAGTTCTTCCCCGCGAACAAGCATTTCCCAGTAAGTCAAACAAGAATAGAGCACACGTCACTCCGTCTTCAAGGTGCACGGAAAAGGATACCACTCCTCAAAATGTATAGTATAAGAAATTCCGGCACTCAAAAGAAATACATGCAGAAGAAATTTATTAGTACAACAGATTCTCCCAAAATTATATGACGTTTCGGTCTACAACTCAGACCTTCATCAGACTAGAGGTATGGAGATATATGTGAGCATGGAAAGTCCATGGAAGGCAGCCACGATAAGTAGCAATATTCTCCTTTTTGGAGGGGAAGAGAGAGATATTAAGGTCTTGGGACAAAGGGAGAGAGTCCCTGTGGGCACATAGTCAGACGTGCACGCAGCGCTGGCAGGGGCAGGGGCAGTTTCATCAAGGTCAGATTCTGGCTCAGTACACTGCGAGGACTGAGTGAATGTACCAGCAGATAAATCTAGCAGTAGCTGTGCATCAGTGCACTCCATGTCAGATTCTTCTTGGACTGGGTAATTCACGATTTGACTTGATAACTCAGGCATGGTATGTGAAAAGAGCTCCATGGAGTAATCTGTAGCGTGGCCTGCCGCATCCTTTACTTTTGGTAGGGGTGAAGGACACAAGGAAAGGTGTGGTTCCTGATCATGAGCCTCCAATGACGACTTAGTGCTTTTATTTTTTGAAAGTTCAGAAGAGGAGGCGAGAGATCTGGAAGTTGTGTCAGTAATGTAAGCCAAAACTTGTTGCTGAAGCTCCCGCTTTAAATGCGGTTTACCTACCCCCAGAAAAGGGAGCCTTCGAGGCCTTGTGGAGCCAGACGATGACGCAGACTCAACACCTCCTGCATTAGGTGCTATTGTGCTTTTGCCACTACCAGCAGATCCACCACCACCACCAACACCATCATTACCAGCTGGCAACCCCCACCCACTTCTATGGCCTCTTCCAACTCACTTCCTCATTTTTGGGAAAAATTCCACCAGCTATATGGTACTGTAAAACAAGGTGCAAGGTGTAATTAGTATTGGGGAGAATGTGAATCTCCCTACAGACTTGAGGACACTGAACTATTATCTCAGGCCCAGTGTAGATTACAGCTCAATATAACAGGCTGAAATTGGATGGTGTATAAAATGTCTATATAGGACTGGGGAGAATTTGAATCTCCCTAGAGATTTTAGCAAGCTGACAATGATGCTCTCAGTCCCAAGTATGGCAGCAGGCAGCCTAATAAGCAGGACTGCTGCACACAAAAGTGTGGAAAAATGAACGCTTGGTAACTGGGCAAAAAAGAGGATGTAAAGTATTTTTGCCTTTAAAAAAGTAGTTTGCACAGCAGTGTGAAAACAGCAATGTAGCTATCAGGGAGCTGTCATGTCCGCCATGTCTGTTTTGCCTCATGACCCTGGAGCGGTGTGCACGCGCATCTCATGTCTGCTATCCTGCATGTTCCCTAGAACAGTGTGCACACTCACCTCATGACTGTTGGGCTGCAAGATGCCTGCATTCTGCTCTGCCTTCTGCAATCATCTCTGCATGTCTGAAACACCTGATCATGTGACCTTTCCTAGGATCCAGCACTGTCCGGTTCTGCAATCATCTCTGCATGTCTGAAACCCCTGATCATGTGACCTTTCCTAGAATCCAGCACCGTCCAGTTCTGCAATCATCTCTGCATGTCTGAAAGCCCTGATCATGTGACCCTTCCTAGGTTCCAGCACTGTCTGGTTCTGCAATCCTCTCTGCATGCCTGGAATCTTGATCATGTGACTGCTCTGTGATCCTGAGGTTCTGAACCGGAAGTTCTCCCCTGGTCCTGACCCGGAAGTAGAGGTGCTAATGCCCTATATCAGACCGCCCCTCCCTATGGTCAGGGCCTGATTATTGTGTTGCTTCCCTGCATGGCTTCTTGGTCTGCTGGGTCGCTCCCTCTATTCTGTGCCCGTGCACTTTGCTCTGTCGTGCGTCTCTGCACACGCTCTGTGCTCGTACTCCGTCTCTTGTCCCGTGCCTTGTCTTATGTTTGTCTCTCACACCATGTTTGTCTTTGCCTTGCTTTGCCTTGCAGTACTTCCGCTGTTTTCTGCCTTAACCTGTTTTGCTATGTCTCGCCTTAGCTATTCTTTGACTTGTAGTCCTTCCTCTGTTTTCTGCCTTGCCTGTTTCACCATGTCTGGTCCTTGCTATTCTGAGCCTTGTAGTACTTCTCACGTTCTTGTCTCAGCCTGGTTTTCCACACTCTGTCCTCTGGTGCTCTCTTGCACATTTACAAGTCTAGTCCCAAGGTCTTCCCTTGGCCCGGCTCTGGGCTTCTGCCTACGCTCCGCTGCTAGACTCTGTCCTCGCTGTGACCTGGCTCTGTTTCTGCCTATGTTCCTCTCCCTGTTCCGTACCTTGTTTCTTGCCTAGTCTTGCCTTGTTTCTTGCCTTGTTCCTTGCCTTGTCCTTGTCTTGAACCCCGGCATGGGTTCCCCTTGGCTGTCTCCTGTGCCATGGTAAGTGCCTCGTGTTTGTGTACAGCCATGTGCACTGGCCAGTGAGGCGTACCTCCTGCATGGCTCCTAGCACGCAGCCCTTCCTTGAACCCTGGCGTGGCTCCTAGCACGCACCCTGCCTTGAACCCTGGCGTGGCTCCTAGCACGCACCATGCCCTGAACATGGCGTGGCTCCTAGCATGAAGGTTCCTTTGCCCGCATCCTGTGCCTTGGTCGTGCCTCATGCTGGCGTTACAGACGTGTGCACTGGCCAGTGAGGTGTGTGTCCCGCGTGGTTCCTAGCACACGTCCTGCCCTGAACCCTGGCGTGGCTCCTAGCACGCACCCTGACTTGAACCCTGACCCTGGAGTGTCTTTTTGCATGCGCAGGACTCTGTCTTGTACCTTGTGCCTTGGCGTGTCTCAACACACACACTCTGTCTTGTACCTTGCGCTTTGGCATGTCTCTACACACGCACTCTGTCTTGTACCTTGTGCTTTGGTGTGTCTCTACACACGCACCCTGTCTCGTTTTGTGAACCCTGGCATGTCCCCTACACACGCACCTTGCCTTGCACCTAGCCTTGAACCCTGGCGTGTCCCCTACACACGCACCTTGCCTTGCACCTAGCCTTGGACCTTGGCGTGTTCCCTAACACACACCATGCCTGGATATCTGTCGTGCCTCCTTGCCTGAATGGATGCCCGGAACCTGCCGATCGCTGCCAGAGATCGTAAGCTGGATGACTGCGGCCTGATGTCCGGAGCTGATGTCCGCAGCCTGATGCCTTGATCATGTCGATTGTTTCCAGCTGTCCGGAGTCCGATGCCATTGTGCCTCTAACTGTACCCAGGCGTGCCACCTGGCACGTACTATGCTATGGACCTTGGCGTGCCCACGCGCGCACCTTGCACGTTTTGCTTGTTTTCACGTTTGCATTGAATGTGATCCTGAAGATCTTAATGAAGATACCTTGCACTTACCTCTTGTCTTGTCTTGTTTCCTGCTTGTCCCTGGTCATCAGACACTCCCATAGTGTCCCCTGAGCCGGCCGTCTGGTCCCAGCAGTCGTGGTGGCTCACCCCCTTGGTCTTGCCCCTGACACTCCCTGTATAGGGGGTGGTGCTTCAAGGTCAGCTCGCCCTCAGTGGGTGGGTGCCACGACCCAGAGGGTCCACTCAAAAAATGGGCTCAGCAGGAGCTGTGTCAGTCACAGGAGCCTTATAAGGCAGCCTAATAACCAACAGAGCTGATGCACCAAAATATAGCCTCCCCTTGCACTGCACACTAACTGGTGTGTTGTAGAGGCAAAATCACTAGCAGCAGAAGCAGTTTTTTGTATCTTCTTTCCTGCCTAACGCTTTCCCTACAGAATCAGCAGCAGCACCAGCTCTCCCTATTCTGAGATCAGCTGAAGTTAGATGGTGGTGGGGGCGTGCACACCCTTTTATAGCCCCTGTGATGCCACACAAAGCAATCCATTCACTTGCATGCCCTTCTCAAAGATGGTGGTGGCCGCTGCCTATGTCATCGCATTGCCCACAGTGTGCGTCCTCCATCAATGGCTGAAAAAGGGTGCTGGAAGCATCTTTTGAAACATGACTTTGGCGCTCTGGTCGCCAACCTCGTGGCCGACCTCACGCTATGGTCGGGTTTCGTTTCATGAAACCCGACTTTTGTGAAAGTCGGCGACTTTTGAAATTGACCGACCTGTTTCGCTCAACTCTACTGCTTAGAATTATCACCAAAAAGTTCTATCTTTGTCTCATCAGACCATAGAATCTTATTTCTCATAGTCTGCCCCATTGTTGTGGGTGATGTGTTACAGTGACAGTCCTTTTTATTTCAGGGACTTTTAGTGTTTCTAGCTCTGGAGTTAATTCTTGATGATTTAGACTACTTCTTCCTGAGCACTGGGCAGGGCTGTCTGCTATTTAAACTCCTAAACCTCTGGCTTTTAAAGTCCAACTGACCAGGTCTTTTACTCTGTTCCTTACTTTTTTGACATAAGCTTGTATTTTGAATACCCACAAGATTTCCATTTTTGTCTTTGACTTGACTTCTTTGTATTGACCTTGCGTGACAGCCCTTCTTGCAACAAATTTGAAAATGCCCAAGGATTCTTGTTTAAGATCACTGTAAAGGGGTTAAAGGGTGAAGGCCAGGGCAACCCTTGGGATCATGTAAATGGATTGGCTAGCGCAAAGATTCTCAGAAGGGTTCCCACTCAAGAGCTGCCAGACAACTACTGAAAGGACCCTGATCTCAACATCATCAAATCTGTCTGGAATTACAAGAAGAGAAAGAAAGATTTACAAAGGCCTACAACTACAGAAGGTCTTTGGTTAGTTCTCCAAGATGTCTGGAACAAGGAGAACCTCGCTACTGAGTTCTTTAAAAAACTACGGGCAAGTATACACAAAAATGTTAATGGCTTGATGTTGTTTTGATGCCAAGGGTATTCGCACTAAATATTCATGTGGTTTAATTTTATCTTTTGTTCATTGACTTTCTATTTTGATTAATGATAAACTGATATTAATACTTCTATTTTTTTTACATCATTTTGCAGCATTTTTTTTCCACACCTGCCTAGAACTTTTGCACATAACTATTTCTCCTAATACTTAAAAACTGTGGAGGATTTACATAGTTTTACTCATCCCTTAACACATTCTCTTTTTATTATAATCTAAATAGGTAGACAAGAGTTATTCTGAAGACATTTATTATTATAATTATTATTATTATTATTACTCATATTCCCATACAAATTTTGCAGAAGAAAGTGATTTTCCATGTTCTTGTACTCCCAGGTACTGCATTTTTTATGAGTGCTCTCCTTATTAATTAGAAAGTCCATTTTTGTATTCATTCTCATAATAGCAATAGTATGCATATGTAAAGATCTAAGCTGCAAGCTCAGGCACAAATTAATTTAGCATTTCATGGCTGTCTAGCCGTAGTCTGTATTTAGATCTTTAGTAATTTATTAATGACTCCTACTGATAAATACATTAATTGCAGTTTTCTCAATACTTTAACTGAATCAAGCCCAATAGAGTTTTTACACCTTACACATTGGACACAGATTATTGCTCCAAATTTTCGTAGTGAAATAAAAATATGGAAAATAGAAAATGTTCAGACTTAGGGCTCATACTCACTTGTGAGAGACTTGCAAGATTCTCGTGCGAGTCTCTCGCATGAAAACCTGGCATTGCCACCAGCACTCGGATCAGAGCGTGCGGCTACATAGAGATATATGTAGCCGCACGCTTTGGTCCCAGTGCTGGCGGTAGTGCCAAATTTTCATACGAGAGACTCGCACAAGTGAGTATGAGCCCTTAGAAGGTATCATGCCGGCGCCGCTGGTCAGGTCGGGGTCGGCATCACCTGTCATGCCGGGTCCTGCTCCTGCTGCAGCTGCTCCCAGGGTTCCCCCTCGGATCCCCGCTTACCGCTCTGGCCGCCGTGTGACACCCCCAGCCTCCTGTCCTGCAGCCCAGGGGATTCAGCATGAGAGTTCCTCTTCCTGTCCTGCTCCTGCTCCAGGCATGCGCCTTATGCCACGGGCACGCGCCTTTCCCCTCACTTAACCCCTTCTGCACCACTCCTTTGGAGCGATCACCAATCAAGCTCCAGCACAGGGTATATCAGGCGGCTGCTCCCTCATGGAGGCACCTGATTATCATGTGCCTTCCTGTATGGTACTCTGGCCCCGTCTGGTCGCTCCTGACTCTAGTTGCTCCTGACTCCGGTCGCTCCTGACCAGTCGCTCCTGACCCTCCGCCTAGTTGCCTCACCCGCACCTGAGCCGCCCCTCTTGGTATCAGCTGTCGTGGTATTCGACTCCTTCGGGCCTGCTCCTAACGGTCCCTTTATAGGGTTCAGCACCACCTGGCCAGCTCGCCCCAGGGATCCTGGTACCGCGACCCAGAGGGTCCACTCTTGCTACTCCTTACAGTATAATCAGGCCATGGACCCCGCTGGTGCCTCGGCAGCCACCCAAAAAGAATTACTCTTTTTGCGGAGGAACCAAACCCGGATTATGGCTTTTATGAAGTCCATGGACACCCAGTTATCCGCCGTTTAAACCTCCGATCCAGGGAGCGCCCCTCTGCTGGCAGGACTCCAGCTGGAGCTCGCACAGCAGCGTGTTACACAGTCCCATATTCTTAATTATATGGCATCTGTTGATGACCGTTTGCAGTCTTCTGCAGTGGCTTCTGCTCCGCCCCGCGAATCTGCACCTCACCCACCGCCAACGTTTGGGGAAGCCTCCAAGGCATACCGGGGATCCCAAATTGTGCCGGGGGTTTCTCAATCAGTGCCGTCTACATTTCGAGCTGCTGCCCCAACAATACCCGTCTGATAGGGCTAAGGTGGTATTTATCGTGTCCCATCTCGAGGGGGAGGCCTTGGCATGGGTGAACCCCCTGTGGGAACGGGATGATCCGGTAGTATCCAGCATACAAGACTTCCTGGACACCTTTCGCCGGGTCTTTTTCGAGCCAGGGTGTCTGGCCTCAACGACGGAGTCCCTTTTCAATCTCCGACAGGGAACTCTTACTGTGGGACAGTACACCATTCACTTCCAGACACTAGCCTCAGAGCTGGGGTGGAATAATGAGGCATTGGTAGGGGCCTTTTGGAGGGGGCTTTCGGGGAAAATCAAGGACGAGCTTGCTGGTCGGGACACCCCGACCTCTTTAGAGGACCTTATATCCCTGGCTACTCGTATTGACTTGCGGTTCCAGGAACGCTCCCGCGAGACAGTCAGGGAGAGAGGCCCATCTAGGTTTAACCCAGTCCCTAGCCCTCATTTGACCAAGCCTGCCAGTAGTTCTGCCCCGGAGTCCATGCAGGTGGATCATGTAAAGTTATCTGGGCTGCGGTGCAGGGAAAGATTAGAGCAATGTTTATGCCTCTATTGTGGTGGAACTAACCACTTTCTGCGTTTCTGTCCGGAGAGGCAGGGAAACTCCTCCGCCTATGCCAGGTAAGAGAGGCCTCCCTAGGTAACTCTGTTCCCTCTCTACCCCTTACTATCTCAGCTTTAATTCTTCTAGGTCGGGAGCATAGATCTGTGGAGGCGTATGTGGACTCGGTTGCGGTGGGCAACTTCATTCGGATGGAAGAGGTGGACAAGTTCCGGATTCCTGTTGTCACCCTTGAAGAGCCGCGTGTGATCACCTGGGTGGATGGTAAGCCATTACCTGTCTCCATCACCATAGTCACTCTTGAGCTGGAGATGCAAATCGGAGCCCTACATCCGGGAGAACTTGGCCAGGGGCTTTATCCGGAAGTCGTCTTCTCCAGTAGGGGCTGGGTTTTTCTTTGTTCGGAAGAAGGATGGATCCCTTCGACCCTGACTACCGAGGCTTAAATAACATCACAGTCAAGAATATGTATCCTCTACCACTTATCCCCAAACTGTTTGACCACCTGCGTGGGGCCCGGATCTTTACTAAACTGGATCTGCGGGGGGCCTACAATTTGGTCCGAATACGTGCTGGAGATGAGTGGAAGACTGCCTTCAACATGCGGGATGGCCATTACGAATATTTGGTCATGCCCTTTGGACTTTGTAACGCCCCAGCTGTCTTCCAGGAATTTGTTAACGACGTCTTCCGGGATCTTCTGTACTCGTGCCTCGTGGTATATTTAGATGACATCCTCATCTTTTCACCTGACCTGTCCTCTCACAGGAGGAGTGTTCACCTGGTCTTGCAACGCCTGTGTCAGAATCGACTTCATGCCAAGATAGAGAAATGCCTGTTTGAACAGACCTCCTTACCCTTCTTGGGGTATATTATCACAGACTTGGGGTTGCGAATGGACCCAGAGAAATTGTCCGCTGAAGCTGAAGACACTTTTCTCGCCCTGAAGCGGGTCTTTGCCATGGCTCCGGTTTTGCATCGGCAAGAGGTCAGCAGGCCCTTCGTCTTGGAGGTACCAAGCCAGTAACCAGTTTCCTACTCCACACTGATAAGGGGCAATACCCCGAAACAGCTGTCTGTGGATGGATACCATGTTTTGGCATAGGTGGTTTCCTTCATTGGAGACTGCCCTTCCCGTGGTTGTTCCTTCCCGGGGAAAGACCTGGCTGGTCATTGCTTGCATTGAGAAACATGTGATGGTGTCTCCGCAGCTTCTGTTTTGCTCGTCTTGGAGGTAGATGCATCTTCTACAGGAGCTGGGGCGATTCTTTCCCAAAAGATGTCTACTGGGCGCTTGGCTCTGTGCCGGTTCTTATCCAAGTCATTTTGACCCGCAGAATGTAACTACATGATTGGGGATCGAGAGTTGCTGGCCATAAAGATGGCGCTAGAGGGGTGGTGTTATCTCCTGGTAGGGGCAATCCATCACTTCACAATATTCACTGACCACAGAAACCTGGCCTACCTCCAGTCGGCTCAAAGACTCAACTCCCGACAAGCCAGGTGATCATTGTTTTTCTCTCACTTCGACTTTGAGCTCCACTTCCGACCCGGTGACAAAAATACCAAAGCAGATGCACTCTCCCGGTCCCTGCAGTCACCCGAAGTGGAGGAGGCTCTGTCGCATGTTATCGATCTTGCCCGGTTTATCACGATAGCTCCTGTGAGTCTTCATTCCGTGCCGCCTGGCAAGACACTCTTCCCGCAAGGCTAAAGGGTAGAAGTACTACGCTGGGGTCACTCCTCCAAGATCGCTGGACATGTTGGCAACAAGAAGACCCTTGCTCTGGTTTCCCGTTTTTACTGGTGGCCTTCACTCCACCAAGATGTGTTAGACTTCGTGGCCTCCTGCTCAATTTGCGCCGGGAACAAGGTACCTAGAAGCTTGTCCTCCGGCCTCCTTCACCCGTTGCCTGTTCCCAAAGCTCCTTGGCAACATATCGCCATGGATTTTGTTACCGATTTACCCCACTCTTCCAGATGCACGACTATTCTGGTAGTAGTCGATCGGTTTTCCAAAATAGCCCATTTTGTTCTGTTACCTGGCTTGCCCACGGTCCCTGAATTGGCTAAAATCTTCATCAGATTTTCAGATTACATGGGCTTCTTCAGTGGATCATGTCTGACCGCGGGGTACAGTTTACCTCCCACTTCTGGAGAGCACTCTGTAAACTCTTGGGCATATCTCTGGATTTCTCTTCTGCTTATCACCCACAGACCAACGGGCAAGTCGAACGGGTCAACCAAGTCTTGACCTCCAACCTGCGGAACTTCTCTAACACCCATCAAGACAATTGGGCAGAGTTCGCCCATAACAATCATTCCAATGAATCTACCACCAAGTCTCCATTTTTTTGGGTGTCCAGTCAGAACCCAGGTGTACCTCTTCCAGTATCTTCCTCCTCTGGTGTACCCGCCGCCGATGCCCTCTCCCAAGAGTTTTCCCAAGTCAGGAAGAAGACCAAGGAGGCTCTCATACAAGCTGCAGTCCGGATGAAAAGACATGCCGAAAAGAGACAGAGGGATCTCCCACCATACCATCCAGGAGAAAAAGTCTGGCTGTCGACCAAGCACATCCGCTTGAAAATCTCTTCATATAAGCTGGGTCCCCGGTACATTGGCCCCTTCGAGATTCTTGGATGCATCAACAATACGGCCTATAAATTGAGGCTGCCTGCTTCACTCCGGGTCCACAATGCCTTCCATGTTTCGCTCCTGAAACCGGTCATCCTCAATCAGTTCTGCCCTGTGCCTCTCGTTGTTCCTCAGCCAGTAGGGACCGATGACGTCTTTGAAGTGAGAGATATTTTGGCCATGAAAAAGGTTAGGGGAAAGACCTTTTTTCTCATCGATTGGAGAGGGTTTGGGCCTGAGGAGAGGTCTTGGGAACCGCAAGAGAATGTTGATGCTCCTCGCATCGTGGACAGATTCTTGGCCAATCTCAAAAGAAGGAGATGTAAAGGGGGGTACTGTCATAATGGCGCCGCCGGTCAGGTCGGTACCGGCGTCACCTGTCATGCCGGGTCCCACTCCTGCTGCTCTCAGGGTTCCCCCTCGGATCCCCGCTTACCGCTCTGGCTGCCGCGCGACACTCCCAGCCTCCTGTCCTGCAGCCCGGGGGATTCAGCATGAGGGTTCCTCTTCCTGTCCTGCTCCTGCTCCAGGCATGCGCCTTAGGCCGCGGGCGCATGCCATTCCCCTCACTTAACCCCCTCTGCACCACTCCTGTGGAATGATCACCAATCAAGCTCCAGCACAGGGTATATCAGGCGGCTGCTCCCTCATGGAGGCACCTGATTATCATGTGCCTTCCTGTATGGTACTCTGGCCCCGTCTGGTCGCTCCTGACTCTAGTCGCTCCTGACTCCGGTCGCTCCTGACCAGTCGCTCCTGACCCTCCGCCTAGTTGCCTCACCCACACCTGAGCCGCCCCTCTTGGTATCAACTGTCGCGATATTCGACTCCTTCGGGCCCGCTCCTAACGGTCCCTGTATAGGGGTCGGCACCACCTGGCCAGCTCGCCCCAGGGATCCCAGTACCGCGACCCAGAGGGTCCACTCTTGCTACTCCTTACAGTAGGTTTCTTCACTTAATCATTTGCATAATAGTAGTATAAAAAAGTATGCATTTGTACCAATCTGAGCTCCAATCTGAAACAAAAATGTAATAGTTTCATAGTACTTAAGGTTGAAAATAAATCCATCAAGTTCAACCTATATCCAAATCTATTGATCCAGAAGAAAGAAAAAACCCATGAGGTAATTGCTCCATACTAAGGAAAAATTCCTTCCAGACTCCACAAATGGCAAACAGACTAGTCCCCTGCATCAATGCACCATCCCAAAATCTAGAAACCATATCTTGAAATGCTATATTTTTCAAGAAAGCAACCAGGCCCCCATTGAAATGTTATTGAAACAAATATCATGTGGCAGAGTTCCATAATCTCACTGTTCTTACAGTAAAGAATCGCTGTCTGTGCTGATGATTAAAGCTTCTACCCTGTTGATGTAGAGGAAACCCCCTTTTTCATTGCTGCAGGCCAAAATGTGAAAAGATCAGTAGAAAGATCTTTGTACTGTCCTATCTTATATTTGGTATATTATTATTATTATACTTTTGCTTACATAGTGCTATCATATTCCATAGTGATTTACATTAATTATCACTGTCCTAATGGAGCTTGCAATCTAAATTCCCTATCAGTGTGGGAAAAAAACGGAGTACTCAGAGGAAACTCACGCAAATACAGGAAGAACATGCACACATGGTCAAAATTGTTGGTACCCCTCGTTTAATGACAGATAAACCCACAATGGTTGCAAAAATAAATTGAATCTGACAAAAGTAATAATTAGAGATGAGCGAGTACATTCGCTGCTTGGGTTTTCCCGAGCATGCTCGGGTGATCTCCAAGTATTTTGGCGTGCTCGGAGATTTAGTGTTTGTCAACGCAACTGCATGATTTGCAGTTGCTAGACAAGCTGAATACATGTAGGGGTTGCCTGTATGCTAGGAATTCCACACATGTATTTAGCCTGTCTAGCAGCCGCAAATCATTCAGCTGTGTCAACAAACACTAAATCTCCGAGCACGCCAAAATACTTGGAGGTCACCCGAGCATGCTCTGGAAAACCCGAGCAATGAGTATACTCGCTCATCACTAGTAATAATAAATAAAAAATCTATGAAAATGAACAAATGAAAGTTAGACATTGCTTTTCAACCCTGCTTCCACAGAATTTTAAAAACAATAAACATCATGAAATAGGCCTGGACAGAAATGATGGTACCCTTAACTTAATATTTTGTGGCACAACCTTTTGAGGCAATCAGTGCAATCAAACGATTCCTGTAACTGTCAATGAGTCTTCTGCACCTCTCAAAAGGTATTTTTGTGCAATCCTCAAGAGCAAACTTCTCCAGTTGAAGGTTACCTTTTCTAGATGGCATGTTTCAGCTTTTTACAAAGATGCTCAATAGGATTTATGTCAGGGCTCACAGAAGGCCACTTCAGAATAGTCCAATGTTTTCCTCTTAGAAATTCTTGGGTGTTTTTAGCTGTGTGTTTTGGGTCATTGTCCTGGTGCAAGACCCATGACTTGCGCCTGAGACCAAGCTTTCTGACATTGGGCAGCACATTTCTCTCTAGAATCCCTTGATAGTCTTGAAATTTCATAGTACCCTGCATAGATTCAAGACACCCTGTGCCAGATGCAGCAAAGCTGCCCCAGAACATAACAGAGTCTCCTCCACGTTTCACAGTAGTGACAGTGTTCTTTTATTGATATGCTTCATTTTTCCATCTGTGAACATAGAGCTGATATACCTTGCCAAAAAGTTCCATTTTTGTCTCATCTGTCCATACGACCTACGGTCATGTGACTGCAAGGGGGCGGGGCCTGGCGTCCTGCTTTCAGAGATGACAGGACACTACAGAAACACTCAGAGTCAGGCAAAACGGAGGTCATACACAGAGATATCAGTAAAGTACCAGGGATGAGACAGAACGGATAGTCAGGACCAAGCAGAAGTCAAAACCAAACAGACATATAAGGTACCAAGACACAACAAGAAAACAGATTTGCAAAAATACTCTGCAGTAAAATATATGACAGTAATCAGCAAGTGCTGGATAACAAATACAGGGTATCTAGTCGATACGTTTTTTTGCACAAAAATGTATACCAAGCTGCTTCACCACGTCAAGGTAACCCGTATTGAAGCAGTCCCTATCTAATGTATTTAAAACCTGAACATCTGAACAGTGTCTAAAATGAACAGGATTCGGACAGGCGCTTCTTAGTATGGGCTTGTGGTGCAAGACAGCTCTTTTTTGCATGCCACACAAGAGAGGGGTGGGGTCTCTCAAACCATGCTAGGCAAGGAAAAATGGATTAAAAACAGATGTGACATGCACAAGTGAGAACAAGTCGGTAAGACAAGGTTCACACCACCCACTAACTGAGACACAACAAGAAAACAGATTTGCAAAAAATATACTCTGCAGTAAAATATATGACAGTAATCAGCAAGTGCTGGATAACAAACACAGAGTATTTAGTCGATACTTTTTTTGCACAAAAATGTATACCAAGCTGCTTCACCACGTCAAGGAAACCCGTATTGAAGCAGTCCCTATCTAATGTATTTAAAACAAGAACATCTGAACAGTGTCTAAAATGAACAGGATTCGGACAGGCGCTTCTTAGTATGGGCTTGTGGTGCAAGACAGCTCTTTTGTGCATGCCACACAAGAGAGGGGTGGGGTCTCTCAAACCATGCTAGGCAAGGAAAAAACAGATTAAAAACACATGTGACATGCACAAGTGTGAACAAGTCGGTAAAACAACGTTCACACCACCCACTACCTGAGACACAACAAGAAAACAGGTTTGCAAAAATACTCTGCCGTAAAATATATGACAGTAATCAGCAAGTGCTGGATAACAAATACAGAGTATTTAGTAAATACTTTTTTTGCAAAAAAATGATGTATACCAAGCTGCTTCATCGCGTCAAGGTAACCCGTATTGAAGCAGTCCCTATCTAATGTATTTAAAACAAGAACATCTGAACAGTGTCTAAAATGAACAGGATTCGGACAGGCGCTTCTTAGTATGGGCTTGTGGTGCAAGACAGCTCTTTTGTGCATGCCACACAAGAGAGGGGTGGGGTCTCTCAAACCATGCTAGGCAAGGAAAAAACGGATTAAAAACACATGTGACATGGTGGGTGGTGTGAACGTTGACTGGCCCCCTCCAAAAAGTGCCTCCATTCTTCAAACGCCAATTTGACCGCAAGTAGCTTTCTATTGCCTACGTCGTAATTTCTTTCCACAGCAGAGAACTTCTTGGAAAAGAAAGCACATAGCCTGAGGTTGGTTAGAGTGGCAGGACCTTGGGAAAACACCGCCCCCACCCCCACCTCAGAGGCGTCCACTTCCATGACGAATGGTTTGGACGGATCTGGCTGTACTAACACGGGAGCAGACATAAAGCTTCTTTTCAGGGTCGCAAAGGCCTCTTTTGCGAGCGAGGACGAGTTTCTCACATCCGCACCTTTACAAGTAAGATCTGTGAGTGGTTTGACCACCTGTTAAAACCCCCGAATAAATTTGCGGTAATAATTGGCGAACCCCAAGAAGCACTGAAGACCCTTAAGGTCTCGAGGTTGCACCCAATCCGCAATGGCCTCCACCTTCTTGGGGTCCATGTGAAAACCCTCACAGGACACAATTAATCCCCAAAAAAACAATTCTTGAAGAAAAAACACACATTTCTCCAATTTGGCATACAGATGATTTTCCCTCAGTCTTTGGAGAACGGTTCGTACATGATTCAGATGAGATTGACTGTCAGGAAAGTATATCGTCTAAGTAAATAGCAACAAAACGACCAATGAGATCCGAGAATACCACGTTGATGAAATTCTGAAATATGGCTGGGGCATTGGTAAGACCAAACGGCATGACTAAATTTTCAAATAGTCCCTCGGTTGTGAGGAACGCGGTTTTCCATTCATCCCCCTCCCGGACCCTTATCAAATTATATGCCCCCGAAGATCCAGTTTGGAGAACCATTTTGTCCCTGAAAGTTGGTTACACAAATCAGGAATCAACAGAAGGGGGTACGTATTTCGTACAGTAATCTTGTTGAGCTCACGAAAATCAAGGCAGGGACGTAAACCACCATCTTTTTCTTTACAAAAAAAAAACCCTGCCGCCACAGATGAGACTGAGGGACGTATGTGTCCTTTGCAAAGACTCTCAGCAATGTAATCCTTCATGGCCAAGCGCTCAGGGCCAGATAAATTAAACAGATGGGCTTTAGGCAATTTAACCCCCGGGACTAACTCGATAGCGCAATCAAAGGGTCTATGTGGCGGCAACGTCTCGGCCTCGCTTTCAGAAAACACATCTTCGAATTCTTTCAGGTACTCCTGAATACCTTCCAGCTCGACGGATGACACAGATACAGATTTAACAGGTTCAACCAATAGTGCAGACTTATCACATAACATCAAATCATTAAACCCCCACTGAACAATCTCCCCCATTTTCCAGTTAATGACTGGGTTATGGCGTTGTAACCAGGGCATGCCCAACACCAATCCAGCTGGTAGATTGTCCAGAACCAAACAACTTAAATTTTTCCACATGTGTAGCGCCCACTTTGAGTGAAAATAAGTCAGACATAAAGAGAATTCCCTCTTTAGTGAGGGGGAGGAGTCAATGGCCACCAGTTTGATCGGAACCTTAAGTCTAACTGTCCCTATCTTACAGCGTGTGACCAATTGGGAATCAATGAGATTGATGGATGATCTGCAGTCCACGAAAGCTGTAGAGGGAAAACAACAATCGTCCACTAACAGTTCCACATGAAGCAACACCTTAGAAAATGAGAAAAAGGGTACCTGAGGGTCTGAGTAGTCTCCCCGCTGACTACCCAGACCTAGTCGCTTCCCGTCAACCGGGTTGAGGATGTACAATCAGGACACTCCCTTTTCCAATGTCCCATTTTACCACAGTAGAAGCATAACTGCTTTTCTCTCTGGTGTTGTCTCTCCTTTTCCTTCAGGGAGAGAGCCCTTACGTCCATGGGCACAGAAACAGTCTCTTTTCCACTAGTGAACAATGGAGTCTCCGCCTGCATCACCCATCCGGACGGCCTGGGTCATGGCATCCTCGAGTGAGTTAGGTGGGGGATGTAATGCCAAGGCATCCTGTAACTACTCGGACAAGCCTCTGCGAAAGAGTCCTCGGAGTGCGGCGTTGTCCCAAGAGACCTCTGCGGCCCAGCGGCGGAATTCTGTACAAAACCACTCAGCCGAGTGTTTCCCCTCACAGACACTCATCACCATGTCCTCTGCCAATCGCACTTGGTCCGGCTCATCATATATGTGCCCGAGGGCCTCAAAAAACGCATTCATAGACACTCTCTCAGGGGCAGTGGGAGGAAGGGAGAAAATCCAAGCTTGTGGGGACCCTCTTAACAGAGACATAATGACCCCAACCTTCTGACTTTCATGCCCAGAGGAACGTGGTCTCAAACTAAAGAAGAGTTTGCACCCCTCCATAAAGACCCTGAACTCCTTTTTGTTCCCAGAAAACAAATCAGGCAGTTTAACAGGTGGTTCTGGGGACACCAAAACAACATCACTCGCCCCAGCACCCAGAGACCCAACAGCTAAAGCCCCCGGCACTGTCTCAGCAACCTGCTGCTGAGAACGAGCCAGAGCTTGCTGCTCCAGAGATAAACCCTGAAACATCTGACTCAGATTTTTCATTTGCTCAGCAAGAGATTGTATGGGATCCATTTTCTCAGCAGAGAAAGAAAAAAAAACCCCCAAATATGTAACAGTCAGTTATAATGTCAGGATCCTGTCAGCGCCAGCGTGCAGCCTCCACTGAGCAGGGACTCACCCGCACTGTAGGGGGGCCCAGGGTCAGGTACAGCCGGAAAGTACAGATGCACAGGACCTGTGGACGCTGAAGCTTAGCAAGCAGTCACAGGACCTACGGTCATGTGACTGCAAGGGGGCGGGGCCTAGCATCCTGCTTTCAGAGATGGCAGGACACTATACAGAAACACTCAGAGTCAGGCAAAACGGAAGTCATACACAGAGATATCAGTAAAGTACCAGGAATGAGACAGAATGGATAGTCAGGGCCAAGCAGAAGTCAAAACCAAACAGATATAGAAGGTACCAAGCAGAATCCAAAGCAATATCCAGAGAACAGACCGAGTCGTACACAGAGAATCAAGCAACCAGAACACAGAACAAACACATTGAGGGGTCATCACACAATGCCAAGGGCGAAAGTATAACTGACGGGGATGGGAGCGTCTTGAGGCTATAAGAAGCCTCTCCCAGAACCAGGGAGAGGCCACAATCATAGCCCTGTTATGATGAGTCACCGAAGGAGGAAAAAACAAAATACTAGCTAAGTCCAGAAAAGCCAGAGAGGTTGGCAGCTATCGGATTGCAGACCCCTGAACCTATCCACAACAACTAGCATAGCCTAAAGACAGAAAGGGGAAAAACTACATAGCCTAAAGACAGAAAGGGGAAAAACTAAACTGCCCCAGAGCAGACCCCAAAGCAATAGGCAGCCCCCAACATATAATGATGGTGAAGCAAGATGAAAACACTAACACAGACAGAAAGATAGGTTGAGCAAATGATGGGGCCCAAGCTAACTAAATAGGACAGTATAGGAAAGCCGCTGTCTGCCATCCGCAAAAACCCTATCCAAAATGTGCCAACTGACTGATAGGAAAAACAGGCCCTGAAGTCGCTAGGCTTCAAAAGACTATATCAGCACTCAGGTATATTCTGAAGACAGAGCAAAAGATCAACAGATCAGAGACAAAAATGGAATTCAGCTCACCCCCGGCCGGGGATGGCAGAACTCCCAAAAAACAAGGCAAAACAAAAGCAAAACTGAAGAGTACAAAGCAGAGCAGAAAAACTTAGCTTTGAGACGCAGGAATCAGACTGGTCTCCAAGAATCCCCAGGATCACCAGCAAGGCAGAAGGGTGTTGGCTGCCTTATATCCAGTCCTCAATTCCAGCCACCCAGTCATCATCTAGCTGCCCAGGTGTTTGGTAATCAGCCTCACTACCTTCCTTCACCAGAGGAGGGAGTTCATCAGACCTCAACGGTGAAGGGAAAAATGAACTCACAACAGTACCTCCCCCTTGAGGAGGGGTCACCGAACCCTCATCCATGCCACCAGGGCGATCCGGGTGAGCCCGATGAAAGGCACACACCAATCTTTCGGCATGAATATCAGAGGCAGAGACCCAGGAATTATCCTCCTGACCATAACCCTTCCACTTAACCAAATACTGGAGTCTCCGTCTAGCCAGACGGGAATCCAGTATCTTCTCTACCTCATATTCCATGTTACCTTCAACCAATACAGGGTCAGGAGGTGCCACCACAGGAACTACTGGTTCAACAAACCTCTTCAACAAGGACTTATGAAACACATTATGAATTTTAAATGCGACAGGAAGAGCCAACCGAAAAGAGACCGGATTAAGAATCTCCAAAATCTTGTAAGGTCCAATAAATCTAGGCTTAAACTTAGGAGAAGCCACCTTCATAGCGATATTTTTTGATGACAACCAAACCATATTACCCACCTTAAACTGGGGACCAACGGTCCTACGCCGGTTGGAAAACCGCTGGGCCTTTTCCTGGGAGAGAGACAACTTATCCACTACTTCGTCCCAGATCTGGTGCATTCTCTCCACCACAGTGTCAACACCTGGGCAGGCAGAAGGCTCCACCTGCCCTGAAGAAAATCGAGGGTGAAACCCAAAGTAACAAAAAAAAGGTGACATCAAAGTGGCAGAACTAGCTCTATTATTTAAAGCAAATTCGGCCAAAGGCAAAAATGAAACCCAATCATCCTGATCGGCAGAAATAAAACATCTCAAATACGACTCCAAAGTCTGGTTTGTTCTCTCTGTCTGCCCATTGGTCCGAGGGTGAAACGCAGAGAAGGACAACTGAATTCCCTGCTTGGAACAGAAAGTCCTTCAAAATCTAGACACAAACTGAACTCCTCTGTCAGATACAATGTTCTCAGGAATCCCGTGCAAGCGAACCACCTGTTGCAAAAACAAGGGCACCAACTCAGAGGAAGATGGCAACTTAGGGAGTGGTACAAGATGGACCATCTTAGAGAATCCATCACAAATCACCCAAATAACAGTCATTCTCTGAGAGACAGGCATATCAGAGATAAAATCCATTGAAATATGGGTCCATGGCCTCCTGGGCACCGGCAAAGGCATCAACAAGCCACTAGAGCGAGAACAAGGTTTAGACCGGGAGCAAGTCCCACAGGACTGCACAAAATTCTTGACATCATGAGACAAGGTGGGCCACCAAAAAGAGCGACTCACCAGATCTCTAGTACCAAAAATACCTGGATGACCAGCCAATGCAGAGCAATGAACTCCAGACATCACTCTCTTCCTCCACTGGTCAGGAACATACAACTTTCCACTTGGACAACGCTCAGGTTTGTCCTCCTGAAACTCTTCCAGAGCACGTCTCAAATCGGGCGAGATGGCAGAAAGAACTACCCTCTCGCCTAAGATGGTAGCAGGCATAGTCACAACAGGAGAATCAGCAAAGAAACTCCTAGAGAGGGCGTCTGCCTTGACATTCTTAGTGCCCGGAAGAAAATAGACCACAAAATCAAAACGTGTGAAAAACAAGGCCCACCTAGCCTGTCTAGGATTCAAGCGCTTGGCCGACTCCAGGTAAATCAAATTCTTGTGGTCAGTAAGGACCACGACTTGGTGTTTGGCTCCCTCCAACCAATGTCTCCACTCCTCAAATGCCCATTTCATGGCCAACAGTTCCCGATTCCCCACATCATAGTTACGTTTGGATGGGGAGAACTTTCGGGAAAAGAAAGCACAAGGATTCATTTTAGATGTCACAGGATCTTTTTGGGACAACACCGCTCCTGCACCAATCTCAGAAGCGTCCACCTCCACCTGAAACGGGAGTGAGACATCAGGTTGCCGCAAAACCGGAGCAGAAGTGAATCTTCGCTTCAGCTCCTGAAAGGAAGAAACAGCCTCCGGAGACCAATTCAGCACATCAGCACCCTTCCTAGTCAAATCAGTCAATGGCTTGGCAATACCAGAAAAATTAGCTATAAATTTCTGATAAAAATTAACAAAACCCAAAAACTTCTGGAGGGCCTTCAAAGAGGTGGGCTGAACCCAATCATAAATGGCCTGTACTTTGGCCGGGTCAATTTCAATAGTTGACGGAGACAAAATAAATCCCAAAAATGAAATCCTCTGTACCCCAAAAAGGCATTTCGATCCCTTGACATACAGGGAATTCTCCCTCAAAATCCGGAACACAGTCCGAACATGTTCCACATGAGAGTCCCAATTCTTAGAGAAGTTCAAAATATCATCCAGATAGATAATCAAAAATGTATCCACAAAGTCTCGGAATATATCGTTCATGAAGCACTGGAAGACAGAAGGGGCATTAGTGAGCCCAAAAGGCATCACCAGGTACTCAAAATGTCCCTCCGGAGTATTAAACGCCATCTTCCATTCATCCCCATGCTTAATGCGAATAAGATTATACACCCCCCTGAGGTCAAGCTTGGTAAACCAGCAAGCACCTTTAACTCTGGAGAATAGATCAGAAATCAGGGGTAACGGATACTGATATTTAACAGTAATTTTGTTGAGGGCACGATAGTCAATACAAGGCCTTAATGAACCATCCTTTTTAGCCACGAAAAAAAAAACAGCACCTAAGGGTGAAGAGGATGTCTAATATGACCCTTCTCCAACGACTCCTTAATATAGGATCGCATAGCCTCGTGCTCGGGTACAGATAAATTGAAAAGTCGACCCTTGGGGAATTTACACCCCAGGTTCAGCTGAATTGCACAGTCATAACTCCTATGAGGAGGCAAAGACGCAGACTCATTCTCACTAAATACATCATAAAAGTCAGCCAAATAGTCAGGAACATCATGCGACTGGGGAGAGGTGGAGAAAACAGGAGCATCACTAAGGGCACACCGACAACCCCAACTCACCACAGACAAAGATTTCCAATCCAGAACTGGATTATGGATTTGCAACCAGGGAAACCCCAGAACAATGGTATCATGCAAATTATGCAACACCAAAAATCTGCAATTTTCTTGATGGTCTGGGGCGACCCGCATTACCACCTGGGTCCAAAACTGAGGTTTATTCTTTGCCAAAGGAGTAGCATCAATACCCCTCAAAGGGATAGGCGTCCGCAGAGGTGTCATAGGAAATCCACAACGTTTAGCAAAATCCAAGTCCATCAGGTTCAGAGCTGCTCCTGAATCCACAAAAGCCTTGGCGGAAAATGTGGACAGGGAGCAGATCAGAGTAATTGCCTGAATAAACTTAGGTTGAACACCACTCACAGAAAACGTGTGTGCACAACGTTTCTCTCGTTTAGGGCAGACAGAAATAATATGCCAGGCATCTCCACAAAAAAAACACAGCTTATTACGCCTTTTGAACTCCTGACGTTGCGCCCTAGACAAAACTTTATCACATTGCATAGGTTCAGACATTTGTTCAACAGGTGGGAAGATCTCTCGTGTAGTTTTGCGTTCACGTAAACGCCGATCAACCTGAATGGCTAATGACATAGAATCGTCAAGACCAGAGGGAACAGGAAATCCCACCATAGTATCTTTTACAGTTTCTGACAAACCCTTCCGAAAGAGGGCTGCCGAGGCACAAAGGCACAATCATTCCAGGTAGTAAGGACCGCCCACTTTCGGAATTTTTGACAGTGCAACTCTGCCGAATCCCGACCCTGGCTTAATGCCAACAGGGTCTTTTCAGCCTGATCAATAGCATTAGGTTCATCATACAACAACCCCAAGGCTTGAAAAAATGCGTTCACATTATTCAGAATAGGATCATCAGGTTTCAAAGAAAACGCCCAATCCTGGGGATCGCCGCGCAGCAAAGAGATGACGATTTTAACCTGCTGCGCGGAGTTCCCCAACGAGTTAGGCTTCAAGGCAAAAAATAATTTACAATTATTCTTGAAATTCAAGAATTTAGACCGATCCCCAAAAAACACATCAGGAGTATAAATCTTTGATTCAGCAGCATGTGAATGAGCCAAATAGGCAGAAATTCCCCGCACTTCAGCAGTGAGCTGCTCCACACGATCAGACAATTGCTTCATCTCCATTGAGAGAAAAATTCCCCCTACGACCTCAGAGATATAGAGGAAAAAATATGCACAAAAAAAAAAATTCTGACACATTTTTTTTTTTTTTTTACAATTCTCTCCTGCTATTGAGTACCCTAGGATCTGCGGTATGGCTGGTGATTCTGTTATGATGAGTCACCGAAGGAGGAAAAAACAAAATACTAGCTAAGTCCAGAAAAACCAGAGAGGTTGGCAGCTATCGGATTGCAGACCCCTGAACCTATCCACAACAACTAGCAGTAGCCGTGGGGGGTTCCTACGGTGCCCTAGACGCCTCGATCACAGCCGGAGAACTACATAGCCTAAAGACAGAAAGGGGAAAAACTAAACTGCCCCAGAGCAGACCCCAAAGCAATAGGCAGCCCCCAACATATGACGGTGAAGCAAGATGAAAACACTAACACAGATAGAAAGATAGGTTGAGCAAATGATGGGGCCCAAGCTAACTAAATAGAACAGGATAGGAAAGCCGCTGTCTGCCATCCGCAAAAACCCTATCCAAAATGTGCCAACCGACTGATAGGAAAAACAGGCCCTGAAGTCGCTAAGCTTCAAAAGACTATATCAGCACTCAGGTATATTCTGAAGACAGAGCAAAAGATCAACAGATCAGAGACAAAAATGGAATTCAGCTCACCCCCGGCCAGGGATGGCAGAACTCCCAAAAAACAAGGCAAAACAAAAACAAAACTGAAGAGTACAACGCAGAGAAGAAAAACTTAGCTTTGAGACGCAGGAATCAGACTGGTCTCCAAGAATCCAGCAGGATCACCAGCAAGGCAGAAGGGCGTCGGCTGCCTTATATCCAGTCCTCAATTCCAGCCACCCAGTCATCATCTAGCTGCCCAGGTGTTTGGTAATGAGCCTCACTACCTTCCTTCACCAGAGGAGGGAGTTCATCAGACCTCAACGGTGAAGGGAAAAATGAACTCACAACATAGCCCCATAGGTGTGCAGGTAAGCCTGCATTGGGATCACAACCTCTAACCCCAGAAATGCCAGTCATCAGCACTGGTTCCAGACATTAACCGCACGTGTGCGAGTCAAACCCGCACTGAGATCATGACACCATGATTTTTAATCACAGCTTTCATGCATCGTGGCATGCTTTCCAGCAGTGCTTTTTTTATGACACCCCTGGTACAAAAATTTAAGCAGTTCTTCTTTGTTTGATGGCTTGTGACTATCCATCTTCCTCTTGATTACATTCCAGAGGTTTTCAATGGGGTTCAGGTCTGGAGATTGGGCTGGCCATGACAGAGATTTGATGTGGTGGTCCTTCATCCACACAAGGATTGACCTAGCTGTGTGGCATGCTGCATTGTCCTATTGGAAAAAACAGTCCTCAGAGTTGGGAAACAATGCCTGAGCAGAAGGAATAAACTGTTTTTTCAAGGTAACCTTTTATGCAGCTAGATTCATGCGTCCTTCACAAATAATAACCTGCCCATCCCCAGATCATCACTGATCCACCACCAAATTTCACAGTGGGTGTAAGACACTGTGGCTTGAACGCCTCTCCAGGTCTCCGTCTAACCATTAGACAACCAGGTGTTGAGCAAAGCTGAAAATTAGACTCATCAAAGAAGATTATCTTACTCCAGTCATCTATGATCCAATCCTTATGGTCTTTGGCAAACTTCAGCCTGGCTCTCCTTTGCTTCTCATTGATGAAAGGCTTTTTTCTAGCTTTACATGACTTGAGCCCTGCCTCTAGGAGTCTGTTACAAACTGTTCTTGCCCTGCACTTCACCCCAGCTGCCATTTGCCATTCCTTTTGTAGGTCACTTGATGTCATCCTGCTGAGTGACATTTGAATAAGATGATGGATATCTCGGTCAGTGGAGAGTCATTTTCACCCTCTGCATGTCTTTAGCTTTGTTGACCCTAATGTGTGCTGCTTGACCTTGTTGTAATGGACTGCCGTCTTTGAAATGTTAAGGATAGTGGCAACATGACGCTCACTGTATCCCTCTGCTTGCTAAGCCAGAATTGAGTCCTTCTTTTCCTCACTCAAGACTTTTCTTTCCAACTTCTTTGACATGGTTAAAAATTATTTTTTCATTCCTATTACTTTTGGGATATTACTAGCATTTTTTTTTTGCCATCCAGCTTGTCCTATTGCAAGAGGATTGTGAACACCACAGCAGGGTTTTTTTTATACTTTTCTTCATTAAATAACATTTGATTCAAGTGATCACCTAATCAAAAGCACAAAAGCACATTAAGTAGAATGAGGTGTACTCAGGTTGGAATTCAAATGACACTGGAATGGAATGGTTGCTAGACATGTAGAGAAGCTGATTTTTATAAAACTGTGCAGTGGTCTCAATTTTTGACAGAACTGTATATATATACTAATTTATTTAGTATTTCATTCATGTCGTGTTGTAGTTGATCTGTAGTATCACTTCCTTTTTAATATAAAGGAAATCAAGCAAAATCACTATGATACCTTGCATAATATTATTAGTGATTCCTACTGATGAATACACAGATTAATGAAAGTATTCTCAGTGCTTTAAAAAGTAATTTCAATGTTTTTTTTGCCAAAAAAATAGAACTCTTGAAAATGAGAAACTTTGTGGCTTATCTTATTAGTAAAAATCACATTTTTTCTTCCTGGACTGATCATTCTCTCTGATTATTATCCATTCATGGGTATCTCTTTCTTAAATAGGGCAGCATGGTGGCTCAGTGGTTAGCGCTGCAGCCTTGCAGTGCTGGGGTCTAGGGTTTGAGTCCCACCAAGGACAACATCTACATTGAGTTTGTAACTTCTCTGTGGGTTTCGTCTGGTTTCCTCCCACATTCTAAAAGACATACTGATAGGGAATTTAGATTGTGAGCCCCATTTTGGACAGTGATGATAATGTGTGTAAAGTGCTGTGGAATATGTAAGTGCTAAATAAAGATTATTATTAATTGAAAACACATTTTTCTCCCGTTACTGAGATAGTATTTGAAATTTGGTCTTCATAAACTTTTATAGAGAACTGTTACTAATATTTCAGGAGAACTTGCAGCAGAATGTCTGTCTGCCTCTAGCTCAGCCCTCCTTCCTGATCCCCTCTCCATAGAAATTTAAAATAATAAATAATAATAATCTTTATATAGCACTAACAAATTCCACAGCACTTTACAGTTTGCACACATTAGCATCACTGTCCCCAAAGGGCTCACAATTTAAATTCCCTATCAGTATGTCTTTGGAATGTGGGAGGAAACCAGAGTACCTGGAGGAAACCCACAAAAACACAGGGAGAACATACAAACTTCTTGCAAGGCTGGTGCACTAACCACTGAGCCACTGAGCCACCATGCCGCCACAGATTAACTGTCATCTCCTAACTTAATTATGGGAAAATCTGTTTTTACTCAATGGAGATTTTATAGATTTTGCTCATCATATGACAGTGAAAGACCAATCCAGGAGGAGAAAGAAATAAAAATTTCTCTGATAAAGTGCAAAACAGTATGATTCAATACAAAGTTGCTTATTTTCATTTGTACTATTGATTTATGAAATATTGATAAAAATAACCATTACTCTTTAAATGAATTTAATCCAATAGACAATGTTGGTACCTAATGTGATTGATACCGAATTTTCTTTAAATTTCTTGTTTTTCAATGTTTTTCTGTGTTTACACATGGCCTAGATTCATGCACATGTGCTGCTGTGTTCTTTTTTGTCTATATTATGCAGTTTTCGCAGCTTGCATGTGTTCACAATAAGAAGTGCTGATCGGTTGTTTTTTGCTTATTTAAGTAAGTCTAGATGCTGGCAGCTTCCAGTCTAATCTTGCCCCCCTCCCATTGGCCTTGCAGGTGCTGCAATCAGCTCTACCTGCCCATAAATTGTAGGCTTAAGCCCCCGTCACACACAGCGATCTCACTAGCGAGATCGCTGCTGAGTCACAAGTTTTGTGACGCAACAGCAAGATCGCTGTGTGTCACACTTATCAGCGACTGGCCCCCCTGCTGATCGTGCTTGAATGGCCAGGACCTTTTTTGATCGATGGTCTCCCGCTGGCAGCACGCATCGCTGCGTGTGGCAGGCGGGAGACCAGCGATCAGTGAGCTGGAGCTGGTAACCTAGGTAAACATTAGGTTTCTAAGCGCCGTGCAGTGCTTAGAAACCCGATGTGTACGTTAGATACCAGCGTGCTGGTGCAGGGAGCTGGTAACCAAGGTAAACATTGGGTTTCTAAGCGCTGCGCGGCGCTTAGAAACCCGATATTTACCTTGGTTACCAGCTTCCTGCACCAGCGCGTTGGTATTTTAACGTACACTGCGGGTAACTAAGCGACGTGCATCGCTTGTTACCCACCTGTCGCTGTCCTGATCGCTGGTGAAGCTGCCTGTTTGGCAGCTGACCAGCGATCATGTAGTGACACACCAGTGATCCTGACAAGTTCATATCGTTGTCGTGATCGCTGGCGAGTCGCTATGTGTGACGGGGCCCTTAGCCAGTAGTGACATGTTTGTCCAAAATTGTAGGATGGTGGCCCAGAAGTGGCTTATGTACGGTAGAGCAGGGACCCATCAGGGGGAGGTCACCTTGCCATGGTTGAAGGGCATACATGAATTGGCCAATTTGTGCACTATGAACCTTCATTTTTCATCTATTACTGTAAATAAAAACAATTTTTTTGTAAAAAATTATTTGAAAAATGTTGACAAGTTTAAACTAAATTGAATGTTTTTAATGTTTTTCTGTGTTTTCTCATGGCCTAGATTCATGCACATGTGCTGAAGTGTTCTTTTTTGTCTATATTATGCAGTTTTCGCAGCTTGCACGTGTTCACACTAGGAGGTGCTGATCGTTTTTGTTTTTGTTTAGAATAAATTAAGAACATGAAACATGGTAAATTCTCAGAACTAAAAGCTAAAATAGCTGAATTATTTTACGATATATTGAATATTCTCTATTGTTAATTAAGTTTGGCATAGTATTATTTTACTGAAAAATGCAACCAGGAAATGAAAATGTTCAAATGCTACCCTGTATATATTGAAATAACTAGAACACACTGTTCTCTGCAGACATAGCAATAAACCTTTCATTTTACGATGACATTCCACAGGGCACTTATAATTCAGTGTTACCTTATCAGCCGTCTAATCTCCCACTCTAGGGAATGTGGAAACCATTGGAAAAAAAAATGCACGAGCTGTGTTGAATCTTAATGTCTTCTATTTCATCAGGCTCACTTTCTTAAGGGCATTTAATCAATGAGGACAAGAAGTGGGCAGATTTTTAAATAAATGTGTCACTTTAGGTTAATCCACAGCATAATTTAATGTGTTTGTTTATGCTATTTGCCAGTTATGTGCTGGTGTTGCTTGATACAATTGATAATCTGTAAATCAAAAACATGAGAACAAGCAGTTTGAAAGTACTGGGAGAAACTTTTCCGACACTGATGTATTTTACATATCATGAAAGTACAATTCAAGGGTATTTAAATAGATTGCTACAAGAACAGAATGGATCAGCACTGCAGCGCTGATTCATGTACGTGCACTGAATATTTAGTGGAAACTTGACTACCATACATTGAAAAATACTAAAAAGAAGTACAGTATTAGATTAGAAAAAGACAGCTACGTGGATAATGAGTAAAATGCAATTATGACGTCTATGACATTTGTTAAGGAAAATCTAAGAAAAGTAAAACAATTTTTAAAAAGAATGTGTGATACAAAATGTTCTGTAGATTTTTTTTTACAATGTAGACACTAGCAACAATTCCCTTATAATAATTTCAGGAAATCTAGGTAAAGCAACAACTGAAAATAACTGGAGCTTTATAATCCTGTGGAGTTATTAGATAAACACTGTTGGGAACAAGAGCTCACCAGACATTAGGATGATACCTTTAGGAAAGTTATTTTTTATACTCCTGTCCGGTGAGGAAACGCGTTGTGGAATCAAGGATCATCGTTTTGGTTAGCGCAGCCCAAAATAGTGAATTGTCTTTTCCTTTATGAATTGTGGAGTTATTAGAATTGTTTCAGTTGAACAAGAAAAATAAAAATACTGGTACATTGCAAACTTCCAGTTATTGTCTTCAGCATCTTTGAACTCTTGCTTCTCATTTGTTTGTCAACTGTCCTTAACACTGTGGTTTTAATGGGTTTGGTGGCATATGGTTATAATATATGGTTTTAATGAAGTAATAATGAACTGGGGATGGGAATGTCAAGCCAATAGATGTCCATTGGAAGTGAATAATCCAAAAGCACATGGTACTTTGTTCACGACTGTTGTCCTTTAGAGGCCATTAACTATGATGCAAAATTCTTAAAGTAAAGGAGCTTAACCTTTGGCTCTAATGTAAATTTAGCTCTGCGATCCAACACCTACAGTCAATATTTCTTTTAAGTCTTAGTAGCTAGTTAGCAACGAAATTAGTGACTTTCTTTTAAGTCTTAGTAGCTAGTTAGCAAGGAAATTAGTGACTGAGGCATAGTTCTAGACTATGGGCAGAGGCAAATAAATATTGCTATACAGTGCAAATAATTTGTCATAATTAGCTACTGTAGTTAAATGGTTTATTGTAAGATCCCTGGTGTCTACAATAGTTAAGGGGTTAATGTCAAGTCTCCTGGTAGCTTAGAGCGGTGAAGGGGTAAAGTATGTTCTCCCCATGTTTGAGTGGGTTTACTCCAGGTTCTCCGGTTTCCTCCTACACCCCAAAGACATACTGATAGGGAATATAGATTGTGAGCTCCAATGGGAACAAGGCCAATAATGTCTGTAAAGCACTTTGAAAAATATTCAGAATTGAGAGTCCTCAGTGGTTGACTCTCAATTCTGAATATTTTCTATCTACTGGCTAACACGGTACAAAGATATACATCTTTCCTGTAAAGCAATATGGAATTAATAGTGCTGTATAAATGAGTAAAATAAATAACTGTGTCCTTTGTGACATAGAGCAGAAAAATTGATTAATGTTACATTACTGGTATCTGTAGCAAAAAGGCTAAAGCTAAAATGTAAAGACATACTTCCACGATTTCCACCTCTTCCAGCGTTCTCCTTATTCTTCTTTTCACAAACTACTCACCATACTCTAGCTCACTGGGTGTGCTGAATTAAGTGGCTTGTGAATAAAACGAGGGTTAAAAACTGCTCGTTGTAGCAGTTTAATGAGAATCTATGGACTGGCTGAGTGGTTGAATGCCGCATTTAGCAGGATTTTGTTTTGCATATACCATTTAAAAATGTTTTGGGAAGTTTGTTATATATACTAACACAATGTAAAACTTATATTTGTTGTGTACCTAATGAGGAGTTAATTGTTCTCAAGTGCTAAAAATCAGAAGACTTGGTGTTTACTGGGCCATGAACTAAGTGGGAGTTAAAAAATGGTACTTGAAAGAAAGAGATCAACACCTGTAAGTGCTTAATTTTTCCTACTTTTTAAAATTCTTTACAGCTTTTTGTTTGATTGGATTATTGATAGAAGATTTGAAGGTTTCTTGCAACTATTCCAACCCTCAATATGTGTAAGGGCAGTTCAGTCGCCCAGACTGGTGAAGCTTTAATTTTTGAAAAGCACAGATAGCATTCGGCGACCAAAAGTTGAGATTCGCCCCCTTACGTGTAAGGTAAGTAAGAGATTTAGCAATTTGAGAAAAACTCTTCATAAATTTCCTATAATAGTTAGTGAATCCAAGAAAACATTGTAAAGCTTTAAAGTTACGAAGTTGATCCCAATCAATGATGTCCTCGCCTTCCTAGGATCTGTCTTAATTCGGATTATAGGAATAAGGTCCTATTTTGCCATTATTCCCTTCAAGGAAGTAGGAAAAGCAGATATTTAAATAAAACAAAAACATAATATAATATAATTTTACTAATGGATTCTAAAACCTCCCTTACTTGCTTTTTTCTTTTCTCTGCTGTTTTCTTAACACCCTCAGTAGCATGATGTGTAGGCAACACATAACACCATTTATCTCCATATGGAAACCTGAGTTCAAATCCAACTTTGGTTTAAAGCAAATAAATGGAACAGTTTTATTGAAACTAGCAAATTAATTAGTATGCACACTCTTTTATATGTTTTACATACCTTTGCAATATAAAAATAATAATCTTTATTTATATAGCGCCAACATATTCCGCAGCGCTTTACAGTTTAACAGTTCCAAACATAAGTCATAAGTAACAATGTTAACAATACAATAATTAAAGCTAAATAAGACAACGCTGCTTGTGAGAGCTTACAATCTACAATGAGGTGAGGGAGATACAAAGTACAGGTGTGTATTTACAATGATGTATTTACAATGATGGTCCAGCCATCTTGAGGGAGTGAGGGATGGATGGAGATAGTGAATGGGCTACACATGCACACTTACACATAGAATGACTGTGATTAGTGAATGTGTTTTGTGTGAGCGCCTGAAACTATGCAAATTGTGGATAGTCCTAATGTCTTGGGGAAGAGCATTCCAGAGGATTGGTGCAACGCAGGAGAAGTCTTGGAGTCGGGAGTGGGAGGTATGGATTAGTGCAGAGGTTAGTCAAAAGTCGTTTGCAGAGCACAGTGGTCGGTTAGGCCGATAGACAGAAATGAGGGAGGAGATGTAGGGGGTGCTGCACTGTGGAGAGCTTTGTGCGTGAGAACAAGCCAGAGAACAAATCACTGAAGGAGTGGTCAGAAAGATAGCAAGAGAACCAGGAGAGAGCGGTGTCCTTAATGCCTAGTGACTGGAGCCTAGAGAGTAGAAGATGGTGGTCAACAGCGTCGAAAGCTGAAGATAGGTCGAGAAGAATGAACAGAGAGTGGTCACCGTTACATTTTGCTGTCAGAAGGTCATTGGTCACTTTGGTGAGTGCAGTTTCAGTCAAATGTAGGGGGCGGAAGCCGGACTGTGAAGGGTCTAGGAGGGAGTGAGTGGAGAAGTAATGGGTAAGGCGGGAGTAAACTAGGCGCTCCAAAAGTTTAGAGATGAAGGGGAGATTGGAGACTGGTCTGTAGTTGTTTGTGCAGGATGGGTCAAGAGCGGATTTCTTTAGTAATGGAGTAGCAATGGCGTGTTTGAAGGAGGATGGGAAAATGCCTGAGGAGAGGGAGAGATTAAAGATTGCAGTTAGGTGAGTTGTGACGACTGGAGAGACTGGAGTAGATGTGAAGGAATGGGGTCGATAATGCATGTGGTCGGACGAGAGGAAGAGAGGAGTCTGGAGATTTCTTCTTCTGTGATGGGATCAAATGTGGAAAGTGAGCCAGGGGAGATGCAGGAAGGGATGGGAGTCACAGCACTTGGTGGTTGGGAGCAGATTTCCTGACGGATATTATCTATTTTTTCTGTATACAATTTTATATTATATACACACACTTTGTGTTAGGGTTGACGGATTGCACTAAATCAAAATAAAAAATATAGTGCAATTGCAACCTGGGGCCCACTGTGCAGAGATGTATAACTGCTGCTTGTGTGAACAATAGTGAAACGCAGCAGCAAGCGTTCACCTTAATCAGACTGCATTAATTCCACACATTATGAACAGAATACAGAATACCCAGCTCTGTAAACTTCACAGACAGGTAGTGCAAAAGGATTGAGTTTGCTCTGTAACTGAACTGAACTAACGGCACACTAGAATGAAACAGATGCTAAGTCAAGAAAAATAACTAAAATGATGCTAGGTACAAAACCATGTTGACTTTACAGAGAAGTACGGCACATAGATTGGGCTTGCTCTGTAACTGAATGGTGCTAACTGCACACATGAACAAAACAGATGCTAAGCCAAGCAGAATAAACCATAAGAAGCCCAGACTCAGAAGGTAGATAAATACACAAACGTGCAGACAGTGATAGGGTATCCACTCACAACCACCGAACCTAAATGATAGTAGCACACCCGAGTGCGCCGCTGAGAGCCTTTTAAACCCAAACCTACACCCAAAACACTCATGCCCAGCCGGCCGTGACATCGCCCACGGGTCAATCTGGAGCTGCCACATCACCAGAGCAGCTAACGTCCGACCACCAATAAGACAATGCCACATCATGGTCATGCTCAGAAAGGTGATCTCTGGACTTAAACTCCAGAGCGCAAGGCAGCACCTCTATAACACTGATTACCCTAGACTTGGCTGGAGAGCCAGCAGTAATCACACGTATATCACGAGCCTGAGCAAAACGCTGAGACCGATGCCCATGCTGAGCAGCAATCCCAGCAGCAGGACCAGAATGGGAGACCACAGCACCAAACCATGCTTGGGATCTATCCCACACAGCGGCAGAATCCCGGCACCTAACATTTTGCACAAGGAATTTTAGGTACAAATCAAAAGTTATAGTTTTACCAGTGTTAATTGAATTATGTGTCAGCCTAGTAAACTTTGACACAAAGCACACTGTCAAGTGTTGGTTTGGAACTTTATGCAATTCATTGTTTCCTGAGGAAGAAGTGCATGTCCCTTCGAAATGCATTAAATGAAAATCCCATGTTTATTAAATTGTTGAGAAATGGCGTCTTCAATAATCCGCATTGTGGAAGGTATCAACACATTCTCCATATCTTTATTTCATAGGTTTGACAACCTGTCTGATGATCCGCAGCAGCTAAACCCCATTTCAACAACGCATTAATTTATTGATCAGGTTAGCACAATCTGATATATTTTTTAACTGTTTACTGGATAAGATCCTATTTGCGCTACTTTTTCCCCAGTGATTTACCTTATATATGGAAGTGCTATCCTAGCTTGCCCCTTTTTACACCTATCTTTCTGTTTTGAAGTGATGGTCAGTCTTTGATATTTGTATGCACAGGCATGCTGACTGAGCATTCCACCCATCAACCTATAGTGGTTTAAATCTCAGCTTGATTCTACCACCCATATAAATAAATATCAGAAAATACCACAACTGAAAAGCCACTGGTTGGATATATATAGTAAATACCGTATTTGAAGATAAAATATATTATTTTATTGAAATATGTAAAAAATCCTTAAAAAAATTAGGTACCTCAATAAATAGGGATACAGAACAAGATCTTTAAATATCCATCTGTACACAGCACGATGGAACCAGTAACAATAACAGACTGACGTTACCTAATTTACAATACCTATTTTAGATGTGCATTAAAGAAAAGGCACAAAGGCAAACAGCCCAATGTGGATGTGCATCTCATGGAAAATAATGTCATTCTGTCCTGTGTCCCTCACCCTGACACGCGTTTCGTGCCACTTCCGCAGGGGATGTGTTGGGAGTGGAACACCGGATGTTATATATATATAATGGTGGCCAGTAGTATTGCGGCACGAGATCATGTGACTGTGATCATGTGAAAAGGATGCATCTGTTTGTGCCTTTCTTGGTGCATGAAGCTGTGGTCCCACATCTAGATTAACAGCTGACTTCTGGCTTCCAGCTCGTGGAACACAAGCATGCAGAGTCGCAATAATGACAGTGAAGTGCACACCAGCAGCCATGATTGCTGAAGAGAGACATGGACTCATATTTTATTCAATTTTCAAAGTACCTTGTCTTTGGGCCAGAATTGATGGAATTGCAATGGTCATTGGTAGATGAGATATTTTCCGCAGCAGCGGAAATTGAGCTTGAAGAAACTAGATAAGGACTTTTTTCTAACCATTTTGCGGAATTGCCATCTATAAAATTAGTTTCATAATCCGCATGATCTCTTGCAATTTTTTTTCATTTTTTCCTTTTTTGGTTGAGAGAGTTCTCTAGTGAAGTTTTCATTCATCACAATTAGTTTTCTTAAAAAATACATTTTTATGTTGATGTATTAATTCTTTGTTTACAATAGAGGCATCACTAAACCCACATGAGGTACCTTTCTTAACCCCTTAGTGACAGGGCCAATTTGCAGCTTAATGACCAGGCCAATTTTTACAATTCTGACCCCTGTCCATTTATGAGGTAATAACTCTGGAATGCTTCAACGGATCCTGCCGATTCTGAGATAGTTTTTTTCGTGACACATTGTACAGTACTTCATGTTTGTGGTAACATTTCTTTGACATGACTTGCGTTTATTTATGAAAAAAATTGAAATATGTCAAATATTTTACAATTTTCAAACTTTTAATATTTATGCCCTTAAATCAGAGAGATATGTCACACAAAATACTTAATAAATATTATTTCCCACATGTCTACTTTACATCAGCACAGTTTTGGAAACAATTTTTATTATTATTAGGAAGTTATGAGGGTTAAAAGTTGACCTGCGATTTCTCATTTTTACAACAATATTTACAAAACCATTTTTTTTAGGGACGACATCAAATTTAAAGTCACTTTGAGGGGTGAACATGACAGAAAATACCCAAAAGTGACACAAATCTAAAAATTGCACCCCTCAAAGTGCTCAAAAACGCATTCAAGAAGTTTATTAACCCTGTACATGCTTCACAGGAACTGAAGCAATATGGAAGGAAAAAATTAACATGTAACTTCTTTTCTTACAAACTTTTTACTTCAGAACCAATTTTTTTTTATTTTCACAAGTGTAAAAAGAGAAAATGAACCACATAATTTGTTGTGCAATTTCTCCTGAATATGCCGATGCCCCATATGTGGGGGGGGACCACTGTTTGGGCGCATGGCAGAGCTCGGAAGGGAAGCAGCTCCGTTTTGGAATGCAGACTTTGAAGGAATGGTCTGCGGGCGTCATGTTGCGTTTGCAGAGCCGAGCCCCTGATGTGCCTAAGCAGTAGAAAACCAGCAAGTTACCCCATTCTGGAAACTAGACCCCCCCCAAGGAACTTATCTAGATGTGTTGTGAGAACTTTGAACCCCCAAGTGTTTCACTAATATTTATTATGCAGAGCCGTGAACACAAAAAAATCATTATTTCTACAAAAATTATATTTAGCTCTCAATTTTTTAGTTTCACGAGGGTAACAGGAGAAATTGGATCTCAAAAGTTGTTTTCCAATTTATCCTGAGTAAGCTGGTACCCCATATGTTGGGGCAAACCACTGTTTGGGCACATGTCGATGCTCAAAAGGGAAGTAGTGATGTTTTGGAATACAGACTTTGAAAAATCTTCCTATTGTTGCCAGGTGCCGGCCGGCATTCTTACCAGAAGAAGACACCGGTGGCCATGGGGGGAAGCCAGGAGACCAAGGGACACCAGGAGGTACCGGGGGATCGTGGACCCTATTTCTCTCTCCTCTGATGTGTGATCACATCAGAGAAGAAAGAAATTAAACGGCAAATCGGGCTTTTTTTGTGGTTCAGCCGAACAGTTACTAAAAGTTCGGGTACAGGTACCAGAACAGTACCCGGACCCAGACCCCATTCGCTTGAATGGGGGCCTGAACATCCAGTGTTTGCTGCACTGTCATTTGCATGATAGTGCGGCAAACACCACTTCTGATCAGCAGGGAAATAATCCCAATCGGTCAGAGAGCCGCGGTTCCCACGCTGTCAAAAGACAGCGTGAGCACTCAGCTGTTATCGGAGGTATAAAGTTTATCTCCAGTCACTAGTGTCAGCTGATGACAGTGAGACAAAACTTATAGCTGGGGGCTGTAACCCTCAGCTGTCAGCTTCAGCAAGGCTAGTTATCAAGAATAGAGTGGTCCACAAGCTGTTTTTTTTAATTATTTAAATACATAATTTAAAAAAACGGCTTGGGGTTCCCCCCCATTTTTGACAACTAGTCTTGCTAAAGCAGAGAGCTGGGGGCTCATATTCTAAGGCTGGTAAGGGGCCATGGATATTGGCCCTGCCAACCTAGAAATAGCAGTCCGCTGATGCCCAGAATAGGCACATCTATTAGATGCGCCAATTCTGGTGCTTTTCCCAGCTCTTCCCATTTGCCCTGTAGCGTTGGCAAGTGGGGTTCATATTTGTGGGGTTGATCTCACCTTTGTATTGTAAGGTGACATCAAGCCCACGGCTTAGTAATGGAGAGAAGGAGGTCTTGGGAGGACCAGAGATTACTTGAGGGAAGGTATTGGGAGATTAGATCAGAGACATATGGGGGAGACAGGTTATAGATGGCCTTGTAGGTCTGTATTAGTAATTTGAACTGGATACGCTGAGGGAATGGGAGCCAGTGAAGAGATTTGCAGAGGGGAGAAGCAGAGGAGTACCGAGGAGAGAGATGAATTAGTCAGGCAGCAGAGTTAAGGATGGACTGGAGAGGTGCGAGGGTGTTGGCAGGGAGACCACAGAAAAGGATGTTGCAGTAGTCGAGGCGGGAGATGATGAGGGCATGTACAAGCATTTTAGTAGATTGAGAGTTGAGAAAAGGACGGATTCTGGAAATATTTTTGAGCTGGAGGCAACAGGAGGTAGAAAGAGCTTGGATGTGCGGTTTGAAGGACAGGGCAGAGTCAAAGGTTACTCCAAGGCAGCAGACTTCCGGTACTGGGAAAAGCGTGATGTCATTAATTGTTATAGCTAGGTTGGGTAAGGAAGATCTGTGAGATGGAGGAAAGATGATGAGTTCAGACTTGTCCACATTGAACTTTAGGAAGCGAGAAGAGAATATGGAGGATAAGGCTGATAGACACTTTGGGATTCTGGACAGCAGAGAGGTGACGTCTGGGCCAGAGAGTTAGATCTGAGTGTCATCAGCATAAAGGTGGTACTGGAATCCATGGGACTTTATGAGTTGCCCCAGACCAAGTGTATAGATTGAGAATGGTAGGGGTCCTAAAACAAAGCCTTGGGGGACTCCAACAGAGAGAGTGTGGGATGAGGAGGTGGTGTGGGAGTGGGAGACGCTGAATGTGCGGTTGGAAAGGTATGAGGAGATCCAGGATAGGGCGAAGTCTTTGATGCTTAAGGAGGAGAGGATCTGTAGTAGGAAGCAGTGGTCACCTGTGTCGAATGCAGAGGACAGGTCTAGAAGCAGGAGTATAGAGTACTGTCCATTTGATTTGGCTGTAAGTAGGTCATTAGTAATTTTGGTCAGGGCTGCCTCAGGGGAGTGATGGGGGCGGAAACCAGATTGCAGATTGTCAAAGAGCAAGTTAGATGATAGGTGGGAGGAAAGTTCAGCGTGATGTACTCTCCTGGCTATTGACCTCGGACTTCTGACTATGCTGACTCACAGCTTGTCCATGAAAAGTGTCTCAGAGTCACATTTCTTGTTTTTCAGATGTATACAAAACTGGTGCAGACTTTCTAGGGCGAAAACCATGGTGACAATATGAAAATGTTGCCCAACTAAAAGCTCATATGAGAAATCTAGAAGACCAAATTGCAATTCTCTAGTCTACTGACATTCTTGAGAGTAGAAAGCAATTAATGGGGTAGACATAGAGGATGGAGAAGTGGGTCAGAAGGAGCAGGCAAGTAATTGTTTTAATGTAGTTAAGAAAACTGAAAAGAGTTCTAGAGAGAGGAAAATCATTCTTGTACTTCCAAGAAAAATAACACATTAGGTGATGATGCAAGGGTGACAAACTCAGAAATGACAATCATAGTGGATACTACTCTTCGTAACAGCCAGGAGAACAACCCAGCTAATAGCACAGAAGATTCCTAAGTAGGTAATTTAATATAGTTGTACAAAAAAGCGAATTCTATAAATAGGAAGATGGATAAAATAATTAATTTAATTTTCTTGAGTTTTATTTTTTAAAAATTCTGTGGCAGCATGGTTGAAAAGCAATGTCTGAATTTCATTTGTTCATTTCCAGAGATTTTTGATTTATTACTTTTGTCAGATTCAAGTTATTTCTGTGACCATCGTGGGTTTTTCTGTCATTAAACGAGGGGTATCAACAATTTTGACCACATGTGTAAAAAAGCAAAACAGATAAAATAATGGAGAAATAACAGAAATACCTCAACTTTTCTATTTAAAGTTATTCTTCTGTTTCTTTGAGAGAAGGAGATGGGGTTTATGGATCACATTCAGCTATGGTTGACCCCCACACGTGAACACCATTTGTATTGTTTAGGTCATCTTTTATATGTCTGGTCCTGGCCTGAAATTGCCAGGACTGGCTATATTGTATTGAATATTCTTTCTAGCTCTTTGCCTATGTTCCAGTCTACAGCTACTGAGAATTGTCTTTTCCCACTCCTATTTTGATTGTTTCCCACATCTCCTATTGCATCCTCTAAGATATTCCACTACCATTTGTTGTACCCCACTAGTACTCCTAAGGCTATTGGATTCCAGTCTTGTTTCACCAGTACACAGACACTTTCTGTAGTCCCAGTGATACCCTACTTGGTTCTGAGTTTCTGTAATAAGGGTACATATATATTATGGCCCATTGTCTAGTGTAAATCATGTGAATGGCAGACTTAATTTAATGTTATTTTCCTGATGTTGTAATTTCCCTTACACACGCTATAGGAAAGACAGACAAATGGGAATAGGAAAAAGAAGAGATGTACTGTAAGTCTGTTTGATAGAAGTGATATGAAGGTGAGTATGGCAGAAGCAATACGGGCATAAATTTCAGAGAGTTAAACACTGAAAAATTATTTTTATGCATAATCTTGAGGAGTGTGAATATCGGCTGCATAACAGATCATGAGGGTTGGTACATTAGTGATTATAGGAGATTTGAACTACCCACATACTGATTAGGGTAATGGTTATGCTTCAACTGCAAAGGGGAGAAAATCTGTCAACTTGCTGCAGAATCATTTTAAGTGCCCTTTAGTGAAAGCTCCATCAGGAGACATTGTTCTGTTGCTTCTGGTCATTTCTAAAATGCAGAGTACTTAAGAATTTCGTTTTGCCTAAACTGCAAAAAATGTGCTCAAATAGGGGAGGGGTGAGAAGGGGAATGGTAGAAATTTCTTAAGTTTAAAAAGGCCAATTTTCCCAGATTGAATGCTGCATTTCAATCAGGGCCGGGACAAGTGGAAAGTAGGGTAGGCACCTGCCTAGGGTGCTGTTTCTTGCCTACCCGGGGGTAGCGCACTTTGGAATAAAAATTTGCAAATGCCTGCGACCATCCGGCACCTTCTTTTGGCTGCAGGCATTCAGCACAGTGATGGCAGGGGGCGGACACACAGGGGAGCATTTAATGGACGAGAAGGAGTTTGCAATATGGGCAGGATCACTAAAGCATAAAAAGTGTACTTTTTATTGGAAATTTTATGAACAAACAATGACAAGTTATGATAAAAACAATTAAAAAGCAAGAAAGCTAAAATGGTCCACAGGATGTGCCAATGTTAGGACAAACACCCCTCCTCTAATGTCCACTCCAAGGTACGCAACAAAACAAATCAATTATCAATTACAGTGTACATAAATGAAAACATAGAACCTATAATGTCTCTATGTAAAATAATGACAAAATGTCAATTTAAAGATAAAGTGCACTTTTGATAAAGTGCAATTGCAATTGCAAGGAAAGAATACATAGATCCTGTATAAAGAATGGAAAAAATTTGCACACAATGCAAACTGAAGACAGCTTTAATTATACAAAAGGAGTTCCTACTCTTCACAGATATATTTGTCCCTGCATCCAGGTTTCATCCATATATAATCTTTTTTGTCTTATGCCTTTTTCCACAGTATTCTTCTCATTGGAGCAGAAGAAAGAGGTATGGGAGCTTGACATGTGATCCAAACATACGACCAAATGAGGTTGCGTCCAATCAAGGAAAACACAGGTGGGTGCCAGATTCTGCAGGTGAGCACAGCAATTAGCAGAAGGAAATGAATAGAAGTGGCACTTCGACACAGTAAAAAAAAATATGCATATTGATGTAGTTACGAAGTATCTATGATTGGTCTTTTTTGTCATTAAATTGTCTATCTCATGTAGCCATACCCATCCTATGACTAAGGGCATTGGGTACACACCAGAAACGCGTCAGGTGTTTTGTTTTTAAACATGGCTAACATGCCTTAAATAAACTCTTTTCAATTTTTTACCGGGTTGGAGTGCCACTTCTATTCCTGTTTCCTTCTGTTCTTCTCATTGCTAGCTCTGGGACACATGTTCTACATGCAGTTATGTGTCTAATAGATGCATCCTACATACATCTATTATGTCTTATTTTAGATTTCATTTTGTATAAATAATGCTGTCTGTTTGTTAGGCAATGGTTTTCTAGCAATTAGAAAATGCATAAGGCATGCAGTAAGAGACTTGGAAGTGGAAATGCTGATGTCGGTTCACACAGACACTAAGCATGTGGGGCAGGTGCGACTATGCCTGTTGCTGGAAAACAAGAAACATGCCCATCTATGACAAATAGCTTCCTGTCCCACTTTGCAGGGAAGCACATGAAATCACTTCTGAAGTCACACCAGTGTGAACAGCTAGCCACCCACACAGGCCCAAACAATAACTGAGCACATTTCCAGGCTGCTTGCAGTGGAAATGTTGCTATTTAGGCTTGTACTGTAGATACAGAGGATTTCTGCCAACTCATTGCGGTAGCCATCCTTTGGTACTCTGTCCCCAGACGCCACTATTTTTCCCAGTGTGGCATCCTCCCCTTGTAACACCAGCTCTTGTGGCCAGACATGCTATATTTCCCTGATGACACACTCAGTGAACATTGTGGAGGTTAGGACCAAGTTCCTCTTTGGCACAACACATGTGCTACCAACTTCGAGGATTGCTGACCCTACTTCTAGCAATGTTTCCTCCACCCTCTACAATAATTTTTTCTGCTCCCTCTCATCCTCCATCTCCAATTTGGAATCTCAGAGCATGTCATCCACATCAGTCAGAAACAGGAAGCTCTGCAGCACTGCCTCAGTGAAGAAGCAACAGGCACTCCTGATTCTAATTTGTCTAGGAGACAAACTGCACACCACGGCAGGGTAATTGAAAGGAATAACATACCAGACAGATCTGTGGTTCTAGCGCTGAACCTACAGCCAGGCGTTGTTGTGTGTGATAATGGCAATAAACTGATGGCAGATGTGAAGCTTGGCAAAATCACACATGTACCATGCGTGGCCCATGTGCTCACCAAGGTAGTCCAGCAGCTTCTGAAAACCTACCTAGATTTACCAGAGCTTCAGGTCAAAGTGCGCCTCGTCATCGTCAATTTCCATGAGACGGCTACAGCTGCCACCGCTCTGGCGGTACTGCAGCAGCGCATGCAAGTGCGAGCTAACCAACTAGTGTGTGACATGACTCCACACTAGACCTCGACACTGCACATACTGGCAAGGCTTAGTGAGCAGCAGAGGCCAATTGTCAAATAAAAGCTTCAACACGCCTGTCGGTATTTTGGGCAGCCTCCGTGCATAACAATCGAAGAGTGGGCATAGATGTCTGACATTTGTGTGGTTCTCCAAGACTTTGAAGACTGCACAAAGATGGTTGGTGGCAATGATACCATTATCAGCACAATCATCCCACTTCTGTGCCTACTGAAACAGTCACTGCTCACAATCGAAGTTGAAGCTTTATATGCATGCCAGGTGGAGATGAAGAAAGACATGAGACAGGGAAATACTATCAGTTTTTGCCTTCAAAGGACTATGAGTGACTGTATTACCTTCCTTTTAATTTTGTCAATCTGGGAGCCTTGCATGTGCTCTGATGAGCAGCTATCTGAGCTTGCGCCATAACGGTCGCACACAGTCAGTGAAGCTGGGTACTACAAATAGCTTTAGTGTGCATGCGTGGGCAGATGTTCATCATGGCGCATGCGAGGCTACTAGATCGACACTGCTAAAACGCAACTCCACAATACACATTACACAAATAAAGGATTTTTTCAAAGTAGGTTTGAGTGATGTTGGTGTAACCCAAGGAACATCGTTCAAATTGCGTGGTCGGTGACAGCCGTGACTGAATGAAATGAAGCGCACTCTATGACTAACTGAGCAGGTACTATCCAACTATACAAAGTGTTCTTTTATGAAAAAAAATTGTTAATGATGCACACTGCATCACTAACAATGCACTGGATACAATTTACCATGCTAAAAAGGACATGACAGGTTCCATTTAAAGCAGATTCCACTAGTGTGTGAAATGAATATCGACTATCAGCCTGTTTTCCTGGGGAAAGACCTGGCTAGTCATTGCTTGCATTGAGAAACATGTGATGGTGTCTCTGCGGCTTGTGTTTTGCATATATTTACATATTTCCCATAAGGGTGGGGGCATTGCCCTAGAATCACTGCGTTGAGAAACATGTGATGGTGTCTCCGCAGTGTTGGATGTTGATCTCCATGAGTTCATTCATCCTCATTTTTCACAGTCTTCTACTAGGCATTGCTCCTACTGGCCAGTTTCCTACTCCACACTGATGAGGGGCAATACCCTGAAACAGCTGTCTGTGGATGGATACCATGTTTTGGCATAGGTGGTTTCCTTCACTGGAGACTGCCCTTCCCGTGGTTGTTCCCTCCCAGGGTAAGACCTGGCTAGTCATTGCTTGCGTTGAGAAACATGTGATGGTGTCTCCGCGGCTTGTGTTTTGCATATATTTACGTATTTCCCATAAGGGTGGGGGCATTGCCCTAGAAACACTGCGCTGAGAAACATGTGATGGTGTCTCCGCAGTGTTGGATGTTGATCTCCATGAGTTCATTCATCCTCATTTTTCACTGTTTTCCTGGTCTATCCTCCTACATGAGTCCATGTGGGAGGAAGGGCAGTGCAGTTGGGTTAAGCAGTGTCACATTACAAACTCTTCTAGCAGCTCTCCTTTCACAATGCTGTCAACTCTGCAGTACTGCCCCTCTCCCGATACTGACTATAATGAAATGAAAGCTAAAGAGGTGTTACTAATCACACGTATGTATGTTCTGCTCCTAGCACTTTGTAATCACACACAGCTATGCAGTAAGATCTGTGAGAAGAGCAGATTGTCTGTCATTATGTGTCTCACACTGTGAAAGCTGCCCAAAGCTATTGTGTGTGCGTGTTCTTCTTTCACCTGTTTTTGCTGACTGCTTATGATTGACCAAACTCATAGACTGTAAGAATAAACACTTCCAGAGATAAATCTCTGCTAATTCCCAGTTATCCTTATCATAAAATTATAATGTCTGAAAAAAATAGATTTGAACACTGCGCTAAAATAAGTTTAAGGAATAAAGGAGAGGAATAACATGCATAAATGTACGGATTTGTTTCAAGAGAGTTTTTGGTGTATTCACTTGTGCAACTGTAGGTGATAGGATGTTAGATGCATCCACTGCATATGAGATGAGGTGAGATGATCAGTTGTGTAGGTTAGAGATGAGATGAGAATTTGTTAACCGGTGCTGCTTGTGAGTAGCCTGTGTCAGTACCTGTGTCATGTCCTCAATAAATGAACCTGGATTCATGTAGCTTAACAAGCAGCTAAACCGCTATACCGAGATCCAATAAGGGAGACTGTAGTTGAATCTGTGCTTTATTGAACGTAGGGTATAGAGATTGGTGAAACTACAAACAGAAACACATAAACACAATCAGTACTGGGTTCATAGGAATACATACAAACACAACCACCAGAAATAAAGCTGGAGGGAAAAACATTGCGTAACCCCCCAATTTTTTTAACCCCTTAATGTCCAATGATGGACACAGTCCATCATTAGACATCTCCCCTGCTTTGATGAGGGCTTCGACGCTGAGCCCGCATCAAAGCCGGGACATGTCAGCTTTTTTGAACAGCTGACATGTGCCCGCAATAGGCGCAAGCGGAATCGCCGCCTGCCCACGCCTATTAACTAGTTAAATCCCGCTGTCAAAGATGACAGCGGGCATTTAAATAGCACTTCTGGCCGCTGGGCCGGAAGTGAGTTCATCGCCGACCCCGTCACGTGATCGGGGGTCGGCGTCATGTTGCCTGGACAACCAGAGGTCTCATAGAGACCTCTATGGTTGTTCCAGGCTGAAGGCTTTCAGCACCGCCCGGTGATCGGCGCTGAAAGCACAGGAGTAAATCTGCTACATATGGGTGATCTGCTCATCGCCCATATGTAGCAGAGCCGATCGAGTTGTGCATGCTTCAAGCCTCCTGTGGAGGCTATTGAAGCATGCCAAAAGTAAAAAAAAATGTTTAAAAATAAAAAATATAAAAAAACCTAAAAGTTCAAATCACCCCCCTTTTGCCCCAATCAAAATAAAACAGTAAAAAAAATCCCACATACACATATTAGGTATTGCCACTTTCAAAATCGCCCAATCTATCAATAAAAAAAAGCATTAACCCGATCGCTAAACGGCGTAGCGAGAAAAAAAGTAAAAACCCCAGAATTACTTTTTTTTTTATCTCTGCGACAATGCATTAAAATGCAATACCGGCGATCAAAAGAACGTGTCTGCATAAAAGTGATATCGTTAAAAACGTCAGCTCAGCACGCAAAAAATAAGCCCATCCCCGACCCCAGATCACGAAAAATGGAGACGCTACGGGTCTCGGAAAATGGTGTTGTTGTTTTTTGGGGGTTTTTTTAGCAAATTTTGGATTTGTTTTCACCACTTAGATAAAGAAGAACCTAGACATATTTGGTGTCTATGAACTCGTCATGACCTGGCGAATCATAATGGTGGGTCAGTTTTAGCAATTTAGTGAACCTAGCAAAAAAGCCAAACAAAAAACAAGTGTGGGATTGCACTTTTTTTGCAATTTCACCGCACTTGGAATATTTTTCCTGTTTTGTAGTACATGACATGGTAAAATCAATGGTGTTGTTCAAAAGTACAACTCGTCCTGCAAAAAATAAGCCCTCACATGGCCATATTGATGGAAAAATAAAAAAGTTATGGCTCTGGAAAGAAAGGGAGCAAAAAACAAAAACGCAAAAACGAAAATAACCCCGGTCCTTAAGGGGTTAAAGATAAAAAATCTTTATTGATGAAATATAGTTAAAAAATATAATAATTAAATGCAAATGCTCATCAAGCTTGCGGAACTCAAAATAGTGCAAAACACCGTAATAAATCATGCAAATGAGTAATGGTAAAGAAGCACACCTGTAGTTCAGACCAGAAAATCAAAAAAGGTTTTTAGAAAAATTTTTCGATACATGAAATTAATGTATACACATATTATCCACATATTAAAGTGCATAGTGCAAAAAATATTATTTAAACAGTGGAAAAATTTTAAATCTCACATAATGAAAACAGGTATCTGTTTTAATTATAATGTTTTCATTATGTGAGATTTAAAATGTTTTCACTGTTTAAATGTTTTTTTTTGCACTATGCACTTTAATATGTGGATATTATGTGTATTCATTAATTTCATGTATCGAAAACATTTTCAATAAAGCTTTTTTGATTTTCTGGTCTGAACTACAGGTGTGCTTCTTTGCCATTGCTCATTTGCATGATTTATTCTGGTGTTTTGCACTCTTTTGAGTTCTGCAAGCTTGATTAGTATTTGCATTTAATTATTATATTTTTTAACTATATCTCATCAATAAAGATGTTTTATCTTTACATTTTTTTTTTGGGGCTACGCAAGGTTTTTTCCTCCAGCTTTATTTCTGGTGGTTGTGTTTGTATATTTCATGAATAGACGTTCTTTTTTCCTCATCACATATGCATTTTGGACTGTGTTAATTCATAGGAATACATATATACATAACATACATATCTGCACTACTAGTTGACCAAGAGAGCTATCTAAGCTGGCTAATATCAGATAGGGATTTTATACAGGGAGCATGTTACATATCAGCGATGCTGACGCAAGGGGTGTAGACAAATGAGATGTTCACAAAATGCAGGCTTGAGAGGAAATGGAAGAACTGGAGGGAAAAATGGGGGCTGGAATTAACCACGATGCTTTGCATCTTACCAGGGTGCTCTGCAAACCTTCCCAAAATGCATTGTGAAGAGAGTGAAATAAAACTCAGGAAGTACAATGCATAATAATCATGCAGTTATGACTTTGGTCAGTAGATGGAGCCAAAAACACTGAACATTAAAATCTATGGAAAACTGAGTTAGAGATATTCTCAGCAAATCACTGTATATATATTATCAAAATAGACAGTCAAAGGTTGTGAATTATGTCGGAGAGAGAACAACCTGCAAGATATTGGTACCTGAAATATATTAAACAACTTAAGTGCAAATACTTATCAGCATTTAGTAAGCGTGTTTGTGCACTTTCTTAATATAGCAATTTTGGTGGTGTGCTTTCCTGTAGATCCACTAGGGAGAAACAGGACCGTAGGTTTATCAAAGAATGAATAATTATGTTGTCAGGCATATGTTAACCATAATCTATCTGTCATGGTCACGCGTGGCTGGACACAGCGCCTCCAGCAGGGCAGATTTAGATGACACGCGTGACCCTGGATTCACCGCCTCCAGTTGGGTGAATTTAAATAATAACATGTGCAGCTGGATATGCCGCCTCCAACAGGCGAATTTCGGAAATACACGTAAGTCTGGAAACCCCGCCTCCAGTAAGGCTAATTTAAACAATAAAAGGGAAAACCTGGGTAACAATAACAATGGTGGCCCTGTGATAGGGAATGGGGATGTGGAGACCTCCTGCACTCCCCTGAGTCAGTGTCTCTACACTCCTAACATTCCCTTGGCCAGTTCCGCACCGGGCACCGCTCAGGATACCTTTGAACCCTAGCTCGCCGTTGACCTAAGCCCTCACTAGGGAAATGGTCGGAGCGGAAACTAATCCCACCACTGCACTAAACACACATAAGGAAAAGACACAAAACAGGGGAGCACCACTTAGCTTTGCTCTGTTGCTTACGCTCCCAGCAACAGAGACCACCACCTGCATGCATCTTTTCCTCCGACCGGGTCCAACACCATAGTGCAGCCTTGGAGCAAACAGTTTCCACCACCTGCATGCCTCTGTCCAGAAAACAGAGTCCAGCATATGAGTCCAGCTTTCCGCAAAAGAGTCCAGCAGCTTGAGTCCAGCTTTTCAGCAACCGAATCCAGCATCATGAGTGCAGCTCTACACCATAGCTGCCACTCCACCAAGCCATGCAAGAACTCCTTGCTGACACCACAGCTGCAACTCCACCAAGCCATGCCAGCCCTCCTCGCAGACACCATAGCTGCCACTCCAGGACTCTCACTGAGCTGCCCAGGACTCTCTTTCAGCTCCATCCTTCACACAGGCTTGCTTGTAACTGAGGACTAATCACCAACCGTAATTGACACACCTGACACTCTCTAAGAGAGTAATCACACCTGCTACATAATTACGTGAACAAACTAAAGTAACCAAGTGCAATGATGCTCACCACCACCGGGGGGCAAATTTAGAACAAAAGACACCACAGTGCAATAATCCTAATGGCCACCAGGGCAAAACCACCTTTGGCACACAGCCAAAGAAAAAAAAGGTTACTTTGTGCATTTATCTGTCAGATCCAACCTGGATCATGACAGTATCCATGAATGTCTGAAATATATTCAATCTGTTTAGTGCATGCTCCTATCAGTAGTCGGTTCTCGATAATTAGCTACTTTAACTCACTTACTTATATCAACAATGATGATGTGGAAATGCTAAAGATCCAAAACATAGGGACAGGACCATGGTCAGGAGTGTTTTTGAATGGGTTCTCTTAGGTGCCAATCGCTGGGTGATATACAAAAATATATATAATGTATAATAATATTAATAATAGATGGCTTTCTGTATTACCCAGAAAAAGGAGTTAGGAGCATATAAATGCGTAAGTAGGTTAAATAGGTTTGTTGTAGTGCTTACTTATGCTGGCATTGGTGGTACAGTGTGCTGAAATCCTGGGGGATTGTAGGCTGAAAAGGCTGAAGTTAGCTAATGGTGCTAAGATGCCGCTCTCGAAGAGCGCATCAATAGTGCTGGGAAACCACTTGCAAGGAGTGCAGGATAGTGGAGGATGACAGCAGCTAAGGTGAAATGAGGACTGTCGCTGGGCAAGGAGAAATGCCGATGCCTCGCGTGCTCCAGACAGAAGCAACGCTGAGGCTCAGGCACGAAAGGAGGGGAGAAGCTAAACACGATGTCACAAAGCTAGGAGGACAGGTGCCGGTGAGATCAGCTAACCAATGCGTTTCAAGGGACACATTCCCTCTTCATCAGGGCTGTGACTCAATAGTGCACTCCGTCCTTATATGCTTCTGATCATATCTCATTAGTGATGATTTAAAATGTGTGTAGCTATAAACATATGTGAGTTTGCAGGTGGATGCCAGAGCCTGTTACTCGCTTAGAATATCACTTACTGTAGGTGTTAATATAATGGTGGAACAAGATAAAATATAATATGCTTGAAAACAAGTATTTAATAATATTAGTTTTAAAGCGTGTTCCTATAGAAGAATATGTTTTAAAAATCAAAAGCAATGATTAAAAGAATAGCTATAAAATATATGTAGAAAATATACCATATTAAAATTATGCACAAATATTTATGTCTATTTAAAAAGTTAAAATGAATACTAAAATATATTAATATAATGAATAGGACCCTGATGTTCGGGTTTAGTTCTATGTATGCTTGTTTAAATTACTTAGTGTGTCCAAGAGGCATTTCCAAAAAATAAAATTAAAATTCTGAATTACTTGACATCTGCTCATAGATATGGTTGGTTGTGCCATTATGCTGATTAATTGAATGCATAAAGTTCAATCTCATGATTCAATCCTTTTGGTGCTAAACTGTCAAGAGTGAAAATCCACCTAGATTCTACCCTTGACATGGCTTTAAAGAAATCACCCCCCTTAGAATTTTTGCGGACCAATTGGTTGCTGCAAAATGAGATAGCAATGCAAGAATGATTGTGCTTTTCAAGGAAGTGGCATAACAGGGGATGGCCCTTAAAGCCCTTTTTAATATTATCTACGTGTTCTTTAATTCTGTCTGTCAAACGTCTTTGTTCGGGAAACATATAATTTGTCGCAGGGGCATTTTTATAACTCAATGCAACCCTGACCCACCTACTAGTCAAAAACAAATATTTCAACTTCCTATAGTTGCACACAGCCTAGAGAGTATCCCACATAAAGTTAATTAAAACATAACCTTTAATGAACCATTAAAAAGACATAACACACAAAAACATTACAAAAAAGTGCTCATGTGAACCAGTGCTCAATAAAAAATGGTTTGGTCTCACCATTGGTATTAGATATAGCATTCCAGCATTAGGGCGTATCCTGCTGGAGAGACGATCCACTCATGGGGAGCTGAGACATGGGAAAACCAGTGTTAATGTAAAGTATTCCCCTACACTCCCTGTCGTGCCCCAGTGTTACTCCTGTCCTAACAAGGACAGGCCCCAAGTGGATCCTGTAGTGGACACCCCCACTGATAAGGGGAAAAGTAGACAAAAGCTCCCTACGCGTTTCTTCCCCAATGTTGGGGATTCATCAGGGGAGTCAAATAGATATAAAGCAGTGTGAAAGGATATATAGAAAAAGTGTTATCCGTTAAGTCCACAGGCCCTGCAGTGGTATCTGTCCGTTAAGTCCACTGCAGGGCCTGTGGACTTAACGGATAACACTAATTTTTGGAATAGTGTCAAAAAGCTCACACTATAGCTGAGTGCACAACTTCCTATAGTTGCACAATTTCATTCTGGATACAACAAATTTAAGAGTATTATCTACTGTACAAACACTAGCCTATTTTACAAGGCGATAAAATCATTGGAAATCTGCTACCAAACCATCCCACATTTGTATACAAAAAGACCCAAAACCTAGGCCTTTTATTATCTCCAACTACAAAGCCAGTCACTTCTAATTTGCATAGCAACCAATGAACTCATTCCCAAAGTAACTGGCTTCCTACCATGTGGAAAACGCACATGTTGCATAAGAACATCTGCGAAGAAACTCCATACATCTTTTTTTGACACAAACAAGACAAAAGAATATCAGATTAAATCCTTGATCACTTGCCAATTTATAGGAGTCATTTATATACTCAAATGCCCGTGTGACAAATTTTATTAAATTTAATAGGAGTTACTTATAACCTGACACCTCACCGTGCTGGCAGTATGTCTCCTCTTAAGCAAGGAGTTGAGCTTTTTTTTTCTGAGTAATGGTGGTTTTTCCGAATTAGGAGGCGAGGGAAGGTGAAGAAGTGCCATATGAGTGGAGATGGAAGCACATTTTCTGATTAGATACATTACAAGGATTGTAATTTTTACCTGAACTATTCATTTAGACAAAGATTTCTGGAAGTGCAGTTTCTGTTTAACTTTCTGCATCAGGATATCCTTACAGTTTTGTTTAAAAAAGGCTACATCTTTATAGAATTTTGTGGTGTATTTTAGATTTAAACATTTGCTTTAGTTCAACAATTGAGACAATTATAGGAACTAAAATTTTCAAGGAAAGGAAACATTAACCCCTTTACGAACTTTGACTTATAGGTATATCAATTAGTCACCTTCCCCTTTTTGAAGCAGGCGTCGGCACTGATCCCACATAATTTAAGGCACAGGACAGCTGATTTGATCAGCTGTCATATGCCCTTAACAACCACAGATGGAATCGTGAACCCCCCACGACTGTTAGCATGTGAAATGCTGCTGTCAATTTCTGACAACAGCATTTAACATGTGCATGCTGGAAGTGCATCACTAACCTCTCTCATTGTCTGAGGCCCTGCTATGTTCAGCACAAGTGATCAGAAGATCACAGCTTCGAGTCTGCTAAGGAGACTATTGAAGCAATTGAAAATTTAAAATAAAGTTTTTAAAAATATTAATCAAACTAAAAAAATATATAAAAGTCCTAATTACAGTATACTCCTTTTGCCCCTTTCAAAATAAAATACTAAAAAAACACATATTTTGTATTGTTGTGTTCAGAATCGCCAAGTATGTCAAAATATAAACAGAATGAATAAACATTATAATGAGAAAGAAAATGAAAATGACAGAATTAATTTTTTTTGGTTCACCTCACCACAACATTGCAATAAAATGCAATGACAGGCGATCAAAAGATCATATTTACACCAAGAATAGAATTAATAAAACATCAGCTTGGGGCCCAAAAAATAAGTCCTCACTCAGCCCTAGATCCTGAAAAATGGAGACTAGGCGTCTTGGAAAATGGCTTTTTTTTTTTTACAAACTGGTTTTAGCATTTTGTGAACATGGCAAAAAAAAAAAAACCTTTTATGCAATTTCACCGCACTTGAAATTTGTTCCCATTTTCTAGTACAATATTCGATCAAACTTACAACTTGTCCCACAAAAAACAGGCCTTCACACGGCCTTATTGAGGAAAAAATTAAAAAGCTATTGCTCTGGAAAGAAGGGGAGTAAAAAAAAACAAAAACGTAAAATCCCAAGGTAGTGAAGGGGTTAAATGGAATCTATCAATAGGATCAACCCTCCTAAGCCATCTCTATGGGCATGCAGATTATAGGAAGCTGAATAACATGATACTTTGATACCTACAATCTGATGTCTTATTCCAGAAAAAGCTACCATTTTCTTATATGTAAGTGAGCTGTTCCAGGCTGTGGGTTGGACATTGATCTGCATGAGAATCAGCTTCCTGAGCTAAAGAAGTGCTACTAGTGTAATGTGTGTAGGGTTGGGAGGGCCGTACTAGGGGGGTGATCCCTCGTTATACCGCGCAAAGACGTACAGAGACAATTGGAGGCAACATTCGGGTACAACAGGTCCAGGTTTATTCGCTTGCCGTCCGCCTGACGGCCTCTGAAGTACACCGCACTTCACTTCAATTCACTTCACTTTCCTGAGCCTTCGTTTCTAGGCCCGCTTTACACACCGTACCTTAGCACCAGGGACGTACATGCACGTACCATCCCTACTTCACTTGATGACGCTGCTGACAGGTCCGTCACTGTGGCCGCCTTAGGCCCGTACACCAACAGTAATTTTACTGGTCAGACGTCTTCTTCCACACGGTATGTTTCGCCTCTGTCTCGTCCTTTTTGCGGTACTTTCCTGTCAGGACCCCCCTGATGTTCTCTCTCCTCAGTCCCCCTGGTCTGGATTCACCTGACAGCGCACAGACTGTAGCAGTCCTCCTGTCACTGTAGCTCCCCCTGGGGACTGGAACCTTCTGGAACCCTCCCTCAGTATTTATAGCTAACCCGGTTCCTTGAAACTGTCACTCCGCCCCCCCATGACCAACGGTTTCTAAAGCCCTAAGCTGATGTCAAGTCCTTTGCTCACACTCCTCCCTGCCATCTAATGGTCAACCCAAGGTACTGCACGTCCACTACACTTTCCTAGCTGTTTTCCCACTGTAATACCTGACACCTACCCACACTGTGCAAACCTTTCCTTCTTTACTCTGACTAGTCCGTCCGTCAGGTCACCTTCCCTACACTCCCCCTTCCTTTGTCCATTGTCGTCCTCGACAATCGTCATCCCTGCCTTCGTCGTTCTGAAGCTACACCTACACTCTGTTGTCATACCAGCTGTAGGGCCAAACCCACTACCTGCGGGGGCCGAACCAAACTGGGAGCACCATGCTCTGAGCAGCCTACTGCTACTCACCAGCGCGCACGCCACATGACAACGTCTTTCAAGTTGGGCTAGGTACACCCATATTCTCTCTATGGCGTCTACCTTCCCCTTCTCTCCCCTACTGTCACCTTCCACTATTCGGTACGCCATGATCGAGGTCTCATACCTTCCAGATCATTACCAGCACCCGCCTTCCTCCTTCAGGGGTGTCCGTGGTGTTGGGGACCTGACCTAGGACGGCTGTCTCTCTCTCGTCTTCCAACTCATTTACCCTTCTTTCAATTACATGTCATGGTCGGCGTCCCAGTCTACCAGACCTCCTCAACTCTTAGATCCCTACCGGATCTCACACTTTCCTTTGGTCCCGCAGACCTTTCCTTACCCGGACCTGTTGCATTTTACCTTGGCATATTATACATTAAACAACTTTATAATAGCACAAGTACCCATTTTTTATATTTTTTTTTTTCATTTTCTTTTGCTTCTAAAACCAACATATAACAGAAAAAAAAAACATTGCAATTCTTCCTTCTCCTCCCCCTTTCTTGGACATATGCACTCCCTCGCTTCTTGACACCCCACTCTGTCAGGTTTTATGCAACCAACAACTTTAACTTCTTATAATTTACATCACAATGGTGCAACGAAATTTCGAGAGTTCAAACCACTCCCAGACGGCTGGCAGCGAGGGGCCCCACAGCCGTGGAGCACCCGGGGTATAGGGAGTGTCCTAGGAGTTCTTACTACGGGGGTTCACGGTCCTCTGGCTCAGCAACCACAGCTACCGCGTAGTAGCCACGGGGGCAGTACTCCTTGTAGTACGACACCCAGTCCCCTTCATGTAGAGCCCGGCCGTGACTAATAGATGCCACATTAATATAAACCTTTTGTCCAGTCTCATCCCAGATAAAACCGTATCCTCTATCAATGTTGGTGTATACCAGCCGTCCCCGGGATCTTTCCACCGCCATGCCAGCCTCCCCCTTTGAGTGGAGCAGGCTCCATACCTCCTGCTCCCGAACTTTATTTTGTTTGATCACCTCCGCGACCCAAACGGAGGGTGCCGTGCCAGTCCCAGAGTCTGGTGGGCGGGACTTCGCTGTAAAAGCGCGTGGGGCAGAGGCGGCCAATGAAATCTGTGGCCCAGCAGCCACTGGGGCCGGGTGGCGGGTGAGGACAGCCAGGTCCTTGAGGGCTGGAGTAACAGGGCCTGTCAAACAGGCCGCGGCCGGTTCTAACGCTGGCAATACCGCGGCCGCAGGGTTGGCCGCACCCAAAACTTCTAACGGAGCCGAAGTAACGGCCGGTTCCAACAAGGCAGCTCTTGACAAGGGGAGCGCAGCAGCATCTTCTTCGGCTGAACACCGCACTGGTAGCTCCAGGCAGGGTATCTCAGGGACCTGGGCGGGGGCCTCGCTCAGTTCCGTATACGCCACGGGGCCCTTGGTGACTAGGCCTTCCGGTACGCAGGGGGCCGCGTGCTGCAGCATAATGGTGGGGGCCGCCTGCGGAGGCACTGATAGGGCCGAGGGTTCTCTCACCTTCCCTGGCGCTGCAGTCTCCGTCCCATCATCACGCGGTGGCCCCTGCAGCCTCCGTTCCTTGCTCCACTGTCCGGCGGGCCGTTCCTCCGGACTCGGGAGCTCCGCTGTGAAGTCCTCTGCTGGTATTGTTGGCGGCCCCTCTCGATGACTCCGCTCAGGCTCTGCTCCCCAGCTCAGTATTCTGCGGTTCACCCGTGGCTCTGAGGACAATTTCTGTTCCATCTCTCGCCTCCATTGCCACTCCAGGCGGCCGATGCCCCGGCACCCGCAGCGTCTCATACCATCCGTTGGGCAGCAATCGAATGGCGCCAGACAGCTACAGCCAAGCTTTTCTTCTGTGCCACTCCTCCTGCTGGGTGGGGCTTTGGCAGGCCTTTCCACCCATCTGCTAGGGTCCAGTACATGGGAGTGTCGGCCTCCGGGCACATACTGCTGTCCACGGGGGTACGTTGGAGGGGGTCCCAGTCCATTCAACACGACTGCAAACACCCGGACCTCTCCCCTGCGCTGTAGTAATGCCATCTTGCACAGCTCCTGATACCGCCCCGGATCTTCGGTCAGCACCACGGAGTCACCACAGCGCTCCCAATTTGTAATCCACAGGTAAGCCAATTGTAATCCACAGGTATTTATAATCCAAGCAGCACAGTCCAAGTCCTTTTCCATTCTTTAAGGCAGGCCTGCCGCAGAAGATGATGTAGTAGCGGCGGCGATCCTGCCGACTACGCCAAAATGTAGGGTTGGGAGGGCCGGACTAGGGGGGTGATCCCTCGTTATACCGCGCAAAGACGTACAGAGACAATTGGAGGCAACATTCGGGTACAACAGGTCCAGGTTTATTCGCTTGCCGTCTGCCTGACGGCCTCTGAAGTACACCGCCCTTCACTTCAATTCACTTCACTTTCCTGAGTCTCCGTTTCTAGGCCCGCTTTACACACCGTACCTTAGCACCAGGTACGTACATGCACGTACCGTCCCTACTTCACTTGATGACGCTGCTGACAGGTCCGTCACTGTGGCCGCCTTAGGCCCGTACACCTACAGTAATTTTACTGGTCAGACATCTTCTTCCACACGGTATGTTTCGCCTCTGTCTCGTCCTTTTTGCGGTACTTTCCTGTCAGGACCACCCCCCTGACGTTCTCTCTCCTCAGTCCCCCTGGTCTGGATTCACCTGACAGCGCACAGACTGTAGCAGTCCTCCTGTCACTGGAGCTCCCCCTGGGGACTGGAACCTTCTGGAACCCTCCCTCAGTATTTATAGCTAACCCGGTTCCTTGAAACTGTCACTCCGCCCCCATGACCAACGGTTTCTAGAGCCCTAAGCTGATGTTAAGTCCTTTGCTCACACTCCTCCCTGCCATCTAATGGTCAACCCAAGGTACTGCACGTCCACTACACTTTCCTAGCTGTTTTCCCACTGTAATACCTGACACCTACCCACACTGTGCAAACCTTTCCTTCTTTACTCTGACTAGTCCATCCGTCCGTCAGGTCACCTTCCCTACATGTGTAATGACCACTCTCTGTTCCCCTCTGCAGAGCTGTGTGAGAATATAACTAGCACATCTGCAGATTCCTCTTGCTTCAGCTTCATCTCACAGACAGACAGATTGCTGCAATACAGCAGAGCTCAGAAGAGAGCTGCAAAAGATATGTTTGCAGGAAGACAAAGTTCAGTTTCACTTTCCTGTGCTAATATCGTGTCTAACACTGGTAACTCGCTATTTTATTTAAAATAAGCTTTGGAGGCAGAGTCTCATACAGATCAGTGTCCAGCCTATAGCATGGAAGAGGTTACATCTGCATGCGGCCTGTGTAGCTATCTTTAGCACTGGGTATGCAGACCATGCCGATGTATGTGGATGCCTCCGCATGCGTCATTTTGACGGTGCGGAGACCTGCGCCAAATGCAACAGAATGGATTTTGTTGCGGTCGCCGCACCATCAAAACGACGCATACGGAGGCATCCGCATACATCGGCATGGCCTGCATACCCAATGCTAAAGATAGCTATGCAGGCCGCATGCAGATGTAGGCAGAGCTGAATGGAGGAGGCTCGGCAGTGGGCGGAGATTCACAGAGGAAGTCCGCAGCTCTGCCATACGCTAGTGTGAAGCTAGCCTAAAACATCAGATCTCAGATATCTAGGTAACATTTTATTCAGCTTGCTATGACCTGCATACCCATGTAAATGGCTTAAGAGGGTTGATCCTACTCACACTCTTTAATTTTGCTATTTTAAAGGGAAGCCATCATCAGAAAATTACATATTGTTTAAATCATATCACTATTTTTTTCATGTAATTTTAAAACATTTTTAATAGTTTATTTTTCATATCATGATCTTTATTTTAAGTCTTTTGAATAAAAATAGCAGCTCTCAATTTTCACACTGGCCACTTTTTTATATTCATACTTCATGTCCTTTTAGGAAAAAATTAAAGGAGTTTTTCTATCAGTAGAAGCATTATTATATTGGCAGGTAAGATATTTATATGCAGGTAATAACAAAATATCTACCATTCATAATAGGTATTGTCACAGCTGACCCTGCTCCCCCTCCTTTTTACAATGACCTTTAGGGGAGGTGCAGACAGCTATACATTCTCTAATCCCAGAGAATTGGGATGATTATGCAAATGACACGCTGATCAAATTCTGATTGGAGTTTGATCAGTGTGTTAACATAGTGTGCTCTGATTCTCTAAAATTTAGGAGGAGAGAGAAAAAATGTTTCTTTTATGCATTCAGTGAAATTGTGGAAATTGGACCACATTCAGATGTCATCCAAATGCAGTCTGATGTCTCCCGTGTACTCACTGACTTATATGGCTGAGTGCGAACCAATATATTGGATCAAACTCTGGAATACAGCAATTTTTTTCCTCAAGCAGTCTCTGTCTTAGGAAAAGATCAGACGTGCAAGGCCCCATAGACCAACGTTGACCCAAATGTGATCTGATGTTTTGTCAGATTGCACTCGGACATCAAATACACTTCTCAGGCCCTTAGTCATGTTCATTAAACACTTTAAACCAAAAGATAGGCTTCAGGTCTGACTATTCTGGTGATGTACAAGTGTTGTTTCCTGAAACAAACGGAAGTTACAGTCTAAAGAAGCCCCAGTGGCCAGTGTGAAAACTGTAAGATATCTGTTTTCTATTTTTTAATAGAGTGTGTGTTATGTAAAAAAAAAAGAAAACATTGCACATTTTTTTAAAAAATTACACATAAACCTGTTTGAATCAATAAATCATTTTCTGATGATAGTTTTCTTTTAAATGCATATAAACTGCAATAAAGAGGCAGAAATAAATAAAAACATGGGCCAGTACTATAATACATATGCACAACACTTAAAATATAAGTATGATTCATGAGCAGGGACGATTCTTGAAGCAAAATACATGCTGAATAAGGTAGTGTAAAATTCAATTTCTCAAAGCAGTCATATACAGTATCTATTAAAGTCTTTGCTCCTCAGATAAGTTATCATTGAGACACATTTCAACAAATCTTTATTATGTGTAAGTAAAAACAGTTCAGCAATTTGATAATTTTAAGTTCTCAGTCTTAATGAATCAACTTGTAAAGAAAAAAGGATAACAGTATACTATTATGATCTCCTTCATGGTAGATTCCTCACAATAGTCTGACACATTTGTGTATTTATTTTTTATTTGAATCTCATTGAAAAAGCAGCATATACAGAAAACTTTTATTCAATTTTATTTTTGCATGACAGGAAACACCTGACTATAAGACAAACCCAGATTTAAACAACACAAAATAGGAAATAGATTTCCAGTGAATCTAGCTGATGTCTTCATATCAGAATTATTGGCTGTAGACATGTATTATAATCATAAATTATCAGTTTTCCAATGTGTCCTTTAAAAATAGAATTAGACTTACCGTTAATTCAGTTTCTAATTACCTACCACAACAGCACACAGGGGGACGTCCTCTCATCCTAATAGAGACAGGAAATACGAAAGCGTTCAAATAGTCCCTCCTACCGCCATTCCTCAGTGTTGTTATAAAGAACCACAATGTATGGATGCTTACTATATACAATGCTATCATTTTCGGAATGTTTTCAGTATAGGGGTGGGAAGAACCCATGCTGTCGTGGTAGGTTATTAGAAACCAAATTACTGGTAAGTTTAATTCTATTTTCTCTAATAAACCCGCACGACAGCACACAGGAGGCAATGCCAAAGACTAATGAATCAGGGAGGGAAAACCATCTGGAGAACTTTTCTCCCAAATGCTAAATCAAGTCTGTAATGCCTAACAAAGGTGTAGATAGACGACCAGGTAGCAGCTCTGCATATCTGCTCGATGGAGGCGCTGGCCTTTTCCGCCCATGAAACGGCTACTGCTCTGGTGGAATGAGCTGTGAATTTTTCTGGAGGCATGAGATCCTGACTCTTATAGGTTTTGATTAGAGTTGAGTGAAACAGGTGAGCCAAATTCATAATCCGCCGACTTTTACTAAAGTCGGTTTTCGCCGATCAAAACCCGACCATAGCGTGAGGTCGGCCATGAGGTCGCCGACTTGAGCACCAAAGTCGCGTTTCCCACAATCCTTCCAGCACCTATTTTCAGCCAATCATGAAGGACGCACACTGTGGGCAACGTGATTACATAGGCAGCGGCCCCCACCATATTAGAGAAGGGCATGCAAGTGATTGGCTGTCTTTGTGTGGCATCACAGTGCCTATAAAAGACTGTAACCGCCGACCGCCATCTTACTTATGCCAATCTTAGCATAGGGAGCGGTTGCTGCTGATGGTTTTCAATAGGGAGAGTGTTTAGGCAGGGAAAAAGTAAAAAAAATTGCTTGTGCTGATAGCGAATGTCCTGTAAAACACAACTGTATAGTGTGCAGTGACAGGGAAGGATATATTTGTGTGCAGCAGCTCTGTTGCTTATTAGGCTGCCTTATAAGGCTCCCTGATAGCTGCATTGCTGTTTGCACTCTGCTGTGCAGAGTGCTTTTTTAACTCCTTTCTGCCATGAGATGTACTATCCCATCCATGTGCCCTGAGACTTAATTCCCAGGGACGGGATAATACGTCATAGCGATCAGCGGCGCCCACGTGGTGAGCCCCGCTGATCGCGACCGGGTGTCAGCTGATTATCACAGCTGACACCCGGCACAATGTGTCAGGGGCGGTCATGGACCGCCCCGACACGTTAACCCCTTGCATACAGCGATCAAACACGATCGCGGTGTACCGGGGGTTAAAGGGAAGCATTGGCAGGGAGGGGGCTCCTTCCGTGCTTCCCTGAGCCCCCCACGGCAGCGCAATGTGCAGCGCTGCTGCGGGGGCTCCTTCCCTGCAGGCCCCCAAATACAAGATGGCGACGGGGACCTTCGGGGGCCTGCAGGGAGCCAGCTTCCTCAGTGCCTGCAAAACGCAGGCACAAGGAAGCCTGCTGCACTGCCTGTGACAGATCGCTGATCTGTCACAGTGATCTGTAATGTGACAGATCAGCGATCTGTCACAGGACAGTGCTGTCCCACATGGGACAATGTAATAAAGTTAAAAAAAAAGTGTTAAAATAATTTTTAAAAAATCGCCAAATAAATTAGAAGAAAAAAAAATATTCCCCCAATAAATTCATTGTTTGGAAATAAAAAAAACAAAACAATAAAAGTATGCATATTTGGTATTGCCGCATCCATAACGACCTTCCCTATAAAACTGTCCCATTAGTTAACTCCTTTAGTGAACCCATTAAAAAATAAAAATAAAAAACGAAGCAAAAAAATAATGATTTATTATCATACTGCCGAACAAAAAGTGCAATCACGCGCGATCAAAAAGACGCATATAAATATCCATGGTACCGTTGAAAACGTCATCTTGTCCCGCAAAAAACGAGCTGCCATACAGCATCATTATCAAAATAATAAAAAAGTTATAGCTCGCAGAATAAAGCGATGCAAAAATAATTATTTTTTATATAAAATAGTTTTCATTGCATAAAACCGACAAAACATAAAAAAAGACCTAAATGAGGTATCGCTATAACCGTACTGACCCAAAGAATAAAGCCGCTTTATCAATTTTATCACACGCAGAACGGTGTAAACGCACCCCCCAAAAGAAATTTATGAAACGCTGGTTTTTGTTCATTCTGCGTCCCAAAAATCGGAATAAAAAGCGATCAAAAAATGTCACGTGCCTGAAAGTGGTACCAATAAAAACATCAACTCGTCCCACAAAAAATAAGACCTAACATGACTCGGTGGGTCAAAATACGGAAAAATGTGGTGATATATGTGGTGATGCAAAAACTATTTTTACAATAAAAAGCGTCTTTTAGCGTGCGACAGCTGCCAAACATAAAAACCGCCATAAATAGTAAATCAAACCCCCCGTTATCACCCCCTTAGTTAGGGAAAAATAATAAAATTAAAAGAAAATGTATTTATTTCCATTTTCCCATTAGGGTTAGGGTTAGGGCTAGGGCTAGGGTTAGGGCCAGGGCTAGGGTTAGGGCTAGGGCTAGGGTTAGGGCTAGGGTTAGGGTTAGGGCTAGGGTTAGGGCTGAGATTAGGGTTAGGGGTGTGTTGGGGTTAGGGTTGGAGTTGGATTTGGTGGTTTCCACTGTTTGGGCATGTCAGGTGCTCTCCAAATGCAACATGGCGTCTGATCTCAATTCCTGCCAATTCTGAGATGAAAAAGTCAAATGGTGGTCCTTCTCTTCCAAGCTCTGCCATGCGCCCAAACTGTGTTTTACCCCCACATATGGGGTATCAGCCAACTCAGGACAAATTGCAAAACAACTTTTGGGGTCCAATTTCTCCTGTTACCCTTAGGAAAATAAAAAATTTGGGTCAAAAATATCATTTTTGTGGAAAAACATGATCTTATTATTTTCACGCCCGGGCGGTATAAACTTCTGTGAAGCACTTGGGGGTTCAAAATACTCGCCACACATCTAGATAAGTTCCGTGGGGGGTCTAGTTTCCAAAATGGGGTCACTTGTGGGGAGTTTCAATAGTTTAGGTACATCAGGGGCTCTCCAAACGCACATGACACCTGCAGACCATTCCATCAAAGTCTGCATTCCAAAACGTCACTACTTCCCTTCCGAGCCCCGACGTGTGCCCATACAGTAGTTTTCTCCCACAAAAATGGGGTATCAGCATACTCAGGACAAATTGGACAACAACTTTTAGAGTCCAATTTCTCCTGTTACCCTTGGGAGAATACAAAAATTGGGGACTAATTGATCATGTTTGTGGAAAAAAAAACAATTTTTTTATTTTCATGCCCGGGCATTATAAACTTCTGTGAAGCCCTTGGGGGTTCAAAGTGCTCACCACACATCTAGATAAGTTCCTTAGGGGGTCTAGTTTCCAAAATGGGGTCATTTGTGGGGGGTTTCCACTGTTTAGGTACATTAGGGGCTCTCCAAAGGCAACATGACAACCGCAGACCATTCCATCAAAGTCTGCATTCCTAGACGTCACTACTTCCCTTTCGAGCCCCGACGTGTGCCCATACAGTAGTTTTCTCCCACATATGGGGTGTCAGCGTACTCAGGACAAATTGGACAACAACTTTTGGGGTCTAATATCTCCTGTTACCCTTGGGAAAATAAAAAAAATGGGGACTAAAAGGTCATGTCTGTGGAAAAAATACGATTTTTTTATTTTCATGCCCGGTCGTTATAAACTTCTGTGAAGCACTGGGGAGTTCAAAGTGCTCACCACACAACTAGATAAGTTCCTTAGGGGGTCTAGTTTCCAAAATGGGGTCACTTGTGGGGAGTTTCCACTGTTTAGGTACATCAGGGGCTCTCCAAAAGCAACATGACACCCGCAGACCATTCCATAAAAGTCTGCATTCCAAAACGTCACTACTTCCCTTCCGAGCCCCGACGTGTGCCCATACAGTAGTTTTCTCCCACATATGGGGTATCAGCATACTCAGGACAAATTGGACAACAACTTTTGGGGTCCAATTTCTCCTGGTACCCTTGGGAAAATAAAAAAAATGGGGACTAAAAGATCATGTTTGTGGAAAAAATACGATTTTTTTATTTTCACGCCCGGGCGTTATAAACTTCTGTGAAGCACTGGAGGGGTCAAAGTGCTCATCACACATCTAGATAAGTGCCTTGGGGGGTCTAGTTTCCAAAATGGTGTCATTTGTGGGGGGTTTCCACTGTTTCGGTACATCAGGGGCTCTCCAAACGCGACATGGTGTCCGATCTCAATTCCAGCCAAAAACGTCAAATGGCGCTGCTTCCCTTCCGAGCTCTGCCATGCTCCTAAATAGTGGTCTACCCCCACATATGGGGTATCAGCGTACTCAGGACAAATTGCACAATAACTTTTAGGGTCCTGTTACCTTTGAAAAAATAAGAATTGAGGGTGAAAAGATTATTTTTGGGGAAAAAATATGATTTTTAATTGTACTGCTGTATGTTATAAACTTCTGTGAAGCCCATGGGGGTTCAAAGTTCACACCACAGATCTAGATAAGTTCCTTGGGGGGTCTAGTTTCCAAAATGGTGTAATTTGTGGGGGGTTTCCACTGTTTTGGTACATCAGGGGTTTTCCAATCGCGTCATGGTGTCTGATCTCAATTCCAGCCCCAAACGTCAAATGGCGCTGCTTCCCTTTTGAGCTCTGCCATGCGCCCAAATAGTGGTTTACCCCCACATGTAGAGTATCAGCGTACTCAGGACAAATTGCACAATAACTTTTAACGTCCTTTTACCCTTGGGAAAATAAAAATTGGGGGTGAAAAGATCATTTTTGTGGAAAAAATATGATTTTTTTAATTGTACTGCTGTACGTTATAAACGTCTGTGAAGCCCTTGTGGGTTCAAAGTTCTCACCACATATCTAGATAAGTTCCTTGGGGGGTCTAGTTTCCAAAATGGTGTCATTTGTGGGGGGTTTCCACTGTTTTGGTACATCAGGGGTTTTCCAATCGCGACATGGTGTCTGATCTCAATTCCAGCCCCAAATGTCAAATGGCGCTGCTTCCCTTTCGAGCTCTGCCATGCGCCCAAATAGTGGTTTACCCCCACATGTGGGGTATCAGCGTACTCAGGACAAATTGCACAATAACTTTTAATGTCCTTTTACCCTTGGGAAAATAAAAATTGGGGGTCAAAAGATCATTTTTGTGGAAAAAATATGATTTTTTTAATTGTACCGCTGTACATTATAAACTTCTGTGAAGCCCTTGTGGGTTCAAAGTTCTCACCACATATCTAGATAAGTTCCTTGGGGGGTCTAGTTTCCAAAATGGGGTCACTTGTGGGGGGTTTTTACTGTTTAGGTAGATCAGGGGCTCTGCAAACGTGACATGGCATCCGATCAGAATTCCAGCCAATTTTGAATTGAAAAAGTGAAACAGTGCTCCTTCCCTTCTGAGCTCAGCCATGCGCCGAAACAGTGGTTCCCCCCACATATCAGTTATCAGCATACTCAGGACAAATTGCACAATAAATTTTGCAGTTCAATTTCTCCTGTTAACCTTGGTAAAATAAAAAAATTGAACCTGAAGTTTTTTTTTGTGAAAAAAAGTTAAATGTTCATTTTTTTTAAATATTCAAAAAATTCCTGTGATGCACCTAAAGGGTTAATAAACTTTTTGAATGTAGTTTTGAGCACCTTAAGGGGTGAAGTTTTTAGAATGGTGTCACTTTTGGGTATTTTCTATCATATAGACCCCTCAAAGTGGCTTCAAATGTGATGTGGTCCGTAAAAATAAAATGGTGTTGCAAAAATGAGAAATCGCTTGTCAATTTTTAACCCTTATAACTTCCTAACAAAAAAAAAATTTGGTTCCAAAATTGTGCTGATGTAAATTAAACATGTGGGAAATGTTACTTATCAAGTTTTTTGTGTGCCGTATCTCTGTGATTTAAGGGCATAAAAATTCAAAATTGGAAAATTGCAAAATTTTCAAAATTTTCGCCAAATTTCCATTTTTTTCACAAATACACGCAAGTCATTTGAATTAAATTTTACCACTATCATGAAGTGCAATATGTCACAAGAAAACATTGTCAGAATCACCGGGATCCATGGAAGCGTTTCAGAGTTATTACCTCATAAAGGGACAGTGGTCAGAATTGTAAAAAATGGCCCGGTCATTAACGGGCAAACCACCCTTGGGGCTTAAGGGGTTAAAAGCAAAAAATGTTTTTCCTTTTCTCTGCACAGTTATCAAGCGTTCATTTTTTCACACTTTTTTGTGCAGCAGCTCTGTTGGTGATCAGGCTGCCTTATTAGGGTAGCTGATAGCTGCATCGCTGTTTGCACACTGCTGTGCAGACTGCTTTTTTAAAAGCAAAAATACTTTTATTCCTTTTTTTCTGCACAGTAGATACTGAGCGTAAATTTTTTCACACACCGTATAGAGGTGTACGCTCCTCACACACTACCGTGTACCAGCTGCTATCACGGACAAATACATGCTATATGTGTGACACTCCGTAAAAAATTACACGGAGATTAACATTTTTCCATACATACACCATATTGATGTGTCTGAATATCAAACAGTATCGGATATCTGGTGTTCTTATTACTGTCACATCTACACAGAGTCAGCGTGTGTGTGTGTGACTCTCCATAAATACAAATACGGACATTTCCATTTCTTTATACACCATATTGAGTAGTCCGATTGTCAAACAGTATCGGATATCTGGTGTTCTTATTACTGTCACATCTACACAGAGTCAGTGTGTGTGACACTCCATAAATACATATACGGACATTTCCATTTCTTTATACACCATATTGAACAGTCCGATTGTCAAACAGAATTGGATATTTGGTGTTCTTATTACTGTCACATCTACACAGAGTCAGTGTGTGTGTGTGACACTCCATAACTACATATACAGTACATTTCCATTTCTTTATACACCGTATTGAGCAGTCCAATTGTCAAACAGTATCGGATATCTGGTGTTCTTATTACTGTTACATCTACACAGTCAGCGTGTGTGTGTGACACTCCATAAATACATATACTAACATTTTTATTTATTTATACACCATATTGAGCAGTCCGATTGTCAAACAGAATCGGATATTTGGTGTTCTTATTACTGTCACATCTACACAGAGTCAGTGTGTGTGTGTGACACTCCATAACTACGTATACAGTACATTTCCATTTCTTTATACACCGTATTGAGCAGTCCTATTGTCAAACAGTATCGGATATCTGGTGTTCTTATTACTGTTACATTTACACAGAGTCAGCGTGTGTGTGTGACACTCCATAAATACATATACGGACATTTCCATTTCTTTATACACCGTATTGAGCAGTCCGATTTTCAAACAGTATCGGATATCTGGTGTTCTTATTACTGTCACATCTACACAGAGTCAGCGTGTGTGTGTGACACTCCATAAATACATATACGGACATTTCCAGTTCTCCATTAACAATATTGAGCTGTCCGATTCTCAAACAGTATCGGATATCTGGTGTTCTTATTACGGTCACATCTACACAGAATCAGCATGTGTGTGTGACATTTCATAAATACATATACGGAGATTGAGAGCTTCACCAACAACGTATACAGCTGTACACCTCTGATACATTGATGTATTTGTCATATTTTTTATTTTTAATATATGTGCCCATATAATGTAATTGGCCTGCCCTGTATTCTATATGATTATATGTGGTTATAACTTGTGGTTTTATTGCCAACTATGTACCTATGTATGTCATTCCATTTATGGTTTGTTGTGGTCATGGGTTACGATAGATGTGGGTGTTGATTATATATATACATCTTAAAATTATTGTGATCATTGTATTTTACCCACTATTTTATTAGGTTAGCTTATTCAGCCATGAGAGATAGGTTACTAGTTTTTAAGTCACTTCGCCGTTTTATAACTATGTCATAGCAGTGTCAACCTAGTACGCATGCGCGTCTTGCTTCCCATGTGTGACGGCTCTCGGCGTCTTTAGGGGCGGGTATTATGCCGCATCACTAGTGTGACTTTACTCCTCCCTCCCTTGACGCAGACGCCGCCTATCATGGGGATATCTCGACGGTGCATGCGCCCATTATGGTTTGACTTATAGCGCTAATTATAACGTCTCAGGCATTTTCTCTGACTTGTTACCCCCTTGCGCCCCCTGTGTGATAGGGAGGTGAGACGGTTTTCCAGATACTCCCGGGTCAACGTGACATCAGTGCTTGTTGTAAACGTTGCCTTGACAATATGCTAATCAACACTTTCGGGCAAGAGCCCAATGTTTTGACGGTGCATGCGCCAAGTACGGTTTGACTTATAGCGCCTATTACAATATTGTGGGCTTCACTCCGGGCTGTTATCCTTCTGCGCCCCGGTACGATATTGTGGTGAGTTGGTTCTCCCGATACATCCCGGGTTCACGCGATGTGAACGCCCGCTGTGGACATTGCTCAGACAACATGTTAATTAACATTTCTGGTTTCGAGCCTGATTGGTTCTGGCCTCCTTTTTAAACTTGTCACTTTGATACAAACCATGCCCCCTGACGAAGGCTTTGCCGAAACGCGCGTCGGGGAGATGCTCATGTACTGACAGCTTCTACTCCTTCCCTCCTGTGCTGCCCTAATAGGAAGTGCTTATTGGTATGTTTATAACGTCTATTACTTACTGATTCTAATATGCTATGATCGCATCTACCTGGAGTTATTGATATATGGATTCTAGAAGCAAGACAATAGAAAGGATGACACCGCTATAATGTATTGACAAGAAAGAGGGTTCTCCAAAGGCATGTCAATTAGACAATAGCATGAAATAAGAAAAGCGACTTGCCTGTAGACTGGGAACATCAAAAACATGATACTTATTGAAGACAAAAAATATTTTATTTAATTTAACACAAAAGGCACAGAGAACAACAATGAACCCATAAAAACAGTTAAAAACATGCAAAAAATGCATACTGGTCATGTCATATAATAATTATTCAATGACCCTCCCACATCCAGAATTCCACAGATGGAAACACATATATGGAAGCAAAATATGCTCCACACATTAAATATGCAAAAAGAAAAATACTCTATGATGCAATTTCACATGAATAATAAAGAACCCTGCACACTACAAGTATAGCTATTCATAGCACCATGCAAAATAAAGTGTTGAACCTATAAAGCAAAGTAGTTCAAATTACCTACATATCCCTGAGATGATAGAATAAGTGTAGCCATCGCTGTATATATTGCCAAGGATGAAAGGCAAAAGAGCCGGATCAATCAACAGAGCTCGTTAAAATGAACCATGCTTGGGTTTCAAAAGATTTTGTCCCACCTCCCTGATAACACTTAGGTTGCCAGAGAAACGGCTCGCTTTTGTCCTCCTCTTCTTCTGACTTCTCCAATTCCTCCATTTGCAGCAGCTGAAAGTCCAGCCTACACATCAACATATGCCATTTTTTAAAGTACCCGAAATGGGCTGCCCCCCCACCCCAGGCCCGGGGTCAACACCTGCTGCACCCGGGCAAGTGCTGTTGCCCTGAACAGGTGTGTGGCCCAACCCTTGGGCGACGGCAGTGGCACAGGGCCTCTCATAGTACAATAAAGTGACTCTGATGGTGGGGGAGCCCACTCGCCGTCAGACACAATGGCGTACTATGAGGGGCCCAGTGCCAGTACCGGCGCCCACAAGTGGGTCCCCCTGCTTGCTCAGGGACACAGCACTTGCAATACTTACCTCTCCCTGCTCCACCACTGTGTAGTCTGCCCAGTTAAATCCGTCACAGGGATGGCCACTACAAATTTGGTGTATTGATCGATGATGGTTAAGATGTAGCTATGTTCTGTCCTGCTGGCCTCTACCTTCAGATTACCAATGGCTACCATTTGTAATGGACGTCAACTCCCAATTGGATGCAATGGTGCTTTATGATCACCTTTCACATTTTTCATAGTCACAGATGTGTGACATTCCTGCCACCATTTTTCAATGTGTCCTCTCAAAGAAATCCAATAGAATCCCCTACGGCCTGTGGCTTGTTTGTTTTGCACTCCAAAGTGACCAGACAGATCATGACAGGCAGTGAGGACCATGTCTACAGCCCTCCCTGTGATCACAATTTGATGGAGATGAGTTACGGTGATGGGATCGACGCAACTGCGATACAGCAACCCTTTTGTTTGCGTTTTAGCTGTATCCACAGTAAAAGTTAGTGAGGGTCAGTATCGCCTCTGCGAATTCTCCCGGGAGGTTTTCCTGTGATTATAAATTCAAAAACATCTAAAATCAATCGACTTTATGTCTGTACTTTTATCCATCTACCTTCCTCTAGCGGAGTGTCTGGACTGGCAGACTGACACTGAAATATAAACAAAGATTTCAAAGTACTCCAACACTGTACACTGCTGTATGTTTCGAATACATTTCCCTTTTTCTCATTTTTATATTTGGGTGTAATCCATACTGAGCCTGTGAGAGTTTGTGTCTTACTCTGGTAAAATATAAGGAGATTTAAAATGACACCAACACTGTATGCAGCTGACCGATTGTAAAACATTACCCTTTTGCACGTTTTTATATTCTTGTGTAATCCATACTGAGCCTTTGAACATTTGTCTGTAACTCCAGATATATATTTGTAGATTTAAGATTAACCCAACACTGCATACAGCTGTACGCTTGTGATACCTTACCCATTTACTACATTTTATATAGTGGTTTAATCCATACTGGGCCAGTGAGAGTCTGTTTCTGACTCTGGAAATATATACTGAGATTTACAATGACCCCTAAACTGTATACAGCTGTACACTTCTGATCCATTACCCTTTTACTGCTTTTCATATTGTGTAATCCATACTGACCCTGAGAGCATCTGTGTCTACCTCCTGAAATAACTAATGAGATTTATAATGTTTAAACAATACTATATGCACCTTGTATCTGGTGATACAGTAACCTTTTTATACTTTTTATATTCTTGGCTAATGCATACTGGGACTGAGAGCATCTGTGTCTGCCTCCTGAAATGTCTATGGAGATTTAGAATGTTTAAACTATACTATATATACCTTGTATCTGGTCATACTGTACCCTTTTTCAACTTGTTACATTATTGTCAAATCCATACTGAGCATGTGAGCATATGTGTCTGCCTCCTGAAATACATACGGAAATTTTTTTGTATTTTAAGTAGACTATATATACCTTGTATCTGTTGATCCAGTACCCTTTGTGCCTGAAATTCATCCTCCACCCACCACTCAAAGTGCATCATTGACACCTGGAGCATTGGCACACATGTGTGATTATTTCTTGTGGATCTTCTTTTTATATTATGGTGTGATCCATACTGAGCCTGTGAGAGGCTGTGTGTTACTCTAGAAATATATGTGTAGATCGCCAAATGACCCCAACACTGTATACAGCAGTACGCTTGGGATCCATTCCCCTTTTACTGCTTTTTATATTGTTGTGTAATCTATACTGGGCCTCAGAGCGTCTGTGTCTGCCTCCTGAAATAAATACGGAGATTTTGAATGTTGAAACTATACTATATATATGCCTTGGATCTGGTGATACTGTACCCTTTTTCTACTTTTTAGTTTGTTGTCGAATCCATACTGGCCATGACAGCGTCTGTGTCTGCCTCCTCAAATATATACGTAGATTTATAATGTTGAAACTATACAATATATCCCTGTTATCTGGTGTTAAAATGAAACGCCACGCAGGGTCTGGGGTTACTCAGTATCGGGCCTTTCAGGCTCTTTTAAGGGAGAAGTATGTCACGGTGGTGATTGGGACCCGGTCCGTGGCCCTGAGTGTCCAATAAAGAAGATGACAGTTCAGATGAGGGGGAAGATGGTATGATGATTAATTTGGAAAAGGGGGATCGTGATGCCACCCGTGGTATTCGGCTAGGGTAGCCGACGCTGCAATGCAGATCTTCTGTGCCGGTGTTAAAGCAGACAAGATGATGAAGCTCTCCACGGGCAGAGCTGTATCCCAGGGCAGTTGAGATGGTGTTTGTGAGCCTTTGACAGTGATGGTGAGTGTAGCGTGTGTAGCAGGCGAGTTGTAAAAGCCACCAAGGACGCAGGTGGGTGCAGTTTCTGAGGTTTTCCTCCAAAGTTTTGTGCACAAGATGACCCGATTGGTACTGTGTAGTGTTGAGCATTCCGATACTGCAATATCGGGTATCGGCCAATATTTGCGGTATCGGAGTTCCGATACTGAGTTCCGATACTTTTAGAATATCGAATACCGGAATCGTAAGTTCCCATAATGCAATGGGGCAGTTTGATTTTATTCAGCCAATGAGGAATCCTAAGAAGTGTGGGCACATCCTGTTATGCATGTTAACTAATGGCATAGCTTTGATTGGCTGCTAAAATGATGTCATGATGCACTATAAAAGCCACCGCCGCCATTTTGGGTTCACTCTGCTGTGAATTTACTTAGGGACAGGATGCTGCTGTTCTGATTCTGAGGGACAGTGTGAGCTAGCGATTTGCTTTATTATGCTTTACCCAGGCTACTTTAGCAACCGCTGTGTGAGAAGCTTTCTTTTGCCTTGCAGCGCTGTTCACCGCTGTCTGCGAGGTCTCTATGTGTGAGTGCAGCTCACGCTGTAGTGTGTTCTGCAGCCACCTCCGGTTGTAGTCCACTTAGCGTGCGTCACTGCCTCATACATTGTCCTTTTTGCATTAGTGCAGCTCATTTTTCCTGATTTCTCCTACTAGTGTGGTTCCATCCGAATCCAGCTAGATTGCTTGCAAACACTATATAGGAGTAGATAAAGGAGCCTTTCTGCAGCCTTGCAGCACTAATGCACAGATCTCTGCACTGTTCACGGCTGTCTGCGAGGTCTCTGTGTGCGAGTGCAGCTCACGCTGTAGTGTGTTCTGCAGCCACCTCCGGTTGTAGTCCGCTCAGCGTGCGTCACTGCCTCATACATTGTCCTTTTTTGCATTAGTGCTGCTCATTTTTCCAGATTTCTCCTATTAGTGTGGTTCCATCCGTATCCAGCTAGAATATTTACAAACACTATATAGAAGTAGATAGAGGAGCCTTTCTGCTGGCTTGTGCCCTGCAGCCCCAGCCAGATTAGTATTAGCCTATTTTTTGGAGCCTCATCTATTGCATTGTAGGTTACCTTCCTGCATTGTAATAGCTACAAAAAGATTGTGACACCATCAGTTTTACATCTTTGGGCACATCCAGTGTCTTTTTGTGAAAAAAAAAATAGTTAATAAAGTTCACCAACACTCCACTTTACAGTTGTGTAGGCCACATTAGCTCATATTAAACTCTAGTCCACACTTTATAAAATTAGTGTTTCTTATACCTGTTAGCAGCTGTTCAGGAATAAGCACACTAAGCCCTTAGAACTTTTCTGCCTATCTTTATCAGTCTACCAAGATGAAGAAGGCAGGGAGTAAGGCACATGGTCGTGGCCGTGGAGTTTCTGCAGGGAGAGGACGTGGGGATTCTGTGCCTGCTGCGGGCACCAGTGACTCAGCATCCCCCAGTTTTACCGGTGAAGTCCTTTATGCACAGCTTTGTAGGAGCTCGCCGTACCCACTGCTGCGGGACGAACAAATTGAAGCTGTTGTCAGATGGATGGCAGCTAACGCATCGACTTCAATTTGTTCCAGATCCTCTCAGGTCCAGAGCACTGAAGAGCACCCATCTGTCTCTTCACCACCTGCCAAATTGCCCAGGCAGTCAGAGAGCCCTGGATAGGAGCCATCTCTACTTCTGTTCTCTGAATCTGTTGGCTTGGAAAGAGGGGGCCAGCCAAGCAGCATTCGAGAATTTGAAGAAGAGGTAGTATGCAGTGATGCGCAACAGCTTTGTCTCTCTGAATCTGAAGAGGCGGGTGGGCCAGTGCCTATGGTCAGCACACCTCAGTACGCTTCTGATGAAGAAACTCAGGTGCCACTTTTTGGTGCATACTGTGCTGTCGAGACTACCCAGGAGAAGCAGTCGTTTGAAGAGGGTAGTGTAGATGATGAGGTCCTTGACCCATCATGGCGTGAGGTACAGGAAGGTGGTGGGAACAGCTCTGAGTAAGAGATTCCCCCAATGGCCAAAAAAGGAGTTAGAGGGAGGGGGCAGACTCGGTTTCCTGTAGCCTCCACTTCGGCACCCATTAGGAGCATGCCTCTTCCAAAACCAAAAATGGGCACTCCCAAGACTTGCAGTGCCTGGCCCTTTTTTGACACAGTTGCAGATGACATTTGCTTTGTCAAATGCAAGCTGTGTAATCAGAAAGTGAAAAGAAGGAAAAGTGTCAGCAACCTCAATACCACAAATATGTGGAAACATGTGCGGACCAAGCACGTGGTGGAGTTACAAAGACATACTGAAGACTTAGGCCAACCTACAGCGCCACCTACCACCTCTTCAGCTCGTGTTGTAGCCTCTTCCTCCAGCTCACACACATGTTATGAATGAGTCACCGAAGGAGGAAAAAACAAAAATACAAGCTAAGTCCAGAAAACCGGAGAGGTTGGTAGCTATCGGATTGCAGACCCCTGATCCTATCCACAACAACTAACAGTAGCCGTGGGGGGTTCCTACGATGCCCTAGACCCCTCAATCACAGCCAGAGAACTAAATAGGCCTAAAGAAAGAAAGGGGAAATCTAAACTGCCCCAGAGCAGACCCCAAAGCAATAGGCAGCCCCCAACATATAATGACGGTGAAGCAAGATGAAAACACTAACACAGATAGAAAGATAGGTTGAACAAACGATGGGGCCCAAGCTAACTAAAAAGGACAGGATAGAAAAGCTGCTGTCTGCAATCCACAAAAAACCCTACCAAAAAATGTCCCAACCGTCTGATAGGAAAAACAGGCCCTGAAGTCGCTAGGACTTCAAAATGACTATATCAGCACTCTGGTAAATTCTGAAGACAAAGCAAAGAGACAAACTGATCAGAGACAAAAATGGAACTCAGCACACCCCCGACCGGGGATGGCTGAACTCCAAAAAACAGAGCAAACAAAACAAAACCAACAAGTTCAATAGCAGAGCAAAAACTTATCTTTGGGAAGCAGGAATCAGACTGGTCTCCAAGAATCCAGCAGAGAAATCACCAGCGACTCAAAAGGGCGTCGGCTGCCTTATATCCAGTCAGAAGTTCCTGTTACCCAGTCATCATCTACCAGCTCAGGTGTTTGGTAATCAGCCTCACTACCTTCCTTCACCTGAAGAGGGAGTTCATCAGACATTGACGGTGAAGGGGAAAATGAACTCACAACAGTACCTCCCCCTTGAGGAGGGGTCACCGAACCCTCATCCACGCCACCAGGGCGATCAGGATGGGCCCGATGAAAGGCACGAACCAATCTTTCGGCATGAATATCAGATGCAGGGACCCAAGAATTATCCTCCTTGCCATAACCCTTCCATTTAACCAAATACTGGAGTCTCCGTCTAGCCAGGCGAGAATCCAGTATCTTCTCAACCTCATATTCCACATTACCTTCAACCAATACCGGGTCAGGAGGTGCCACCACAGGAACAGAGACTTATGAAACACGTTATGGATCTTAAATGTAACAGGAAGAGCCAATCGAAAAGAGACTGGATTAAGAATCTCCAAAATCTTGTAAGGTCCAATAAATCTAGGTTTAAACTTTGGAGAAGCCACCTTCACAGCGATATTCTTTGATGACAACCAAACCATATCACCCACCTTAAACTGGGGACCAATGGTCCTATGCCGGTTGGAAAACCGCTGGGCCTTTTCCTGGGAGAGAGACAACTTAACCACCACTTGGTCCCAGATCTGGTGCATTCTCTCCTCAACAGTGTCAACACCTGGGCAGGCAGAAGGCTCCACCTGCCCTGAAGAGAATCGTGGATGAAACCCAAAGTTACAAAAAAAAGGTGACATCAAAGTGGCAGAACTAGCTCTATTATTTAAAGCAAATTCGGCCAAGGGCAAAAATGAAACCCAATCATCCTGATCAGCAGAAATAAAACATCTCAAATACGACTCCAAAGTCTGTACATCTATTTGCTAGAAAAATCATTTTACGTAAATTACACCTAAAGTCCGATGAACAAGACCTTTTCCCTACTAGTGAGGAACAAGAGGCACTCCGTAACCTCGAGTCCCTTCTTGATGAAAATTTGACATCTACTGAGGTCAGTAATTTCCCTAATCAACTGTTTAATAGATCAAAAAAATTTCCTGCTCTCAGTATTTGCCCAACAGTGGACATTTTCACCAAATTAGTTACGTCTGAATTAGAATTAATAGCAAATAATAAGAAAAGAATTTCAAATCTGAATTATGATGAACATATAGCTTTGAGTGAATTAAAACAATGGCGAGATGTGCTGTTCAAACCGGCCGATAAAGGCGGAAATTTAGTGATTTGGCCTTGGTCTCAGTATGAGAAACAGGCTAAAAAACTTTTAAATGATACCGGATGCTATAAAAAACTCTCTTTAAATCCTATCCCCGAATTTCAAGCTGAATTGATCCTTATTTTGGAAAAAGCATGTCAAGAGGGTATTATTCCTAAAAAAATGCTTGAATTTTTTCAGAAATTATCACCAAAATTGCCTACTCTATATCTCATCCCTAAAATTCACAAGGACCCCCTGGACCCCCCTGGCAGACCCATAGTCTCGGGAAACGGGGGTCTTTGTGAATTGATTTGTGATACTGTTGACTTCTTTTTAAAACCTTTGGTAAGCACTCTTCCCTCGTATATAAGGGACACCACATCCGCCCTACAAAGATTGGACCATGTCAGTCTCTCTCCCGGGATGATGATGGTCACGGCGGATGTGGAGTCCCTTTATCCCTCCGTCAGGCGCAATAGATCTGACAGGCACACAGTAATTAGTTTCACTTCTCTCTCCTTGCCCACTTATCAGAAAACCCCACCCCTCCTAGTTATCTCCTGACTCTACAGGCTCTGTGAAACCTGATATCACAGTGACTCAGCAGACCTTCTAGTGAGCGGATATCAACACTTTGGCTTCTCAGGCACATTGCGCCTGATTTCAACACAAATTGAAAGGTTAGTATTTTCTTTTTTTATTCATCACGATTGTGTATTTAGCTTGTTTTATGAAGGATTAATGCTAAGTTAGTGTACATAAGTACTGTTTTCTTAGACAAAAGGAGGGTGGCTTCTAAGGCACATTGCGCCCTAACACATACTCTTTCTCTCTTTCTTCAGATTTTCTGCTGCAATGGCCAGAAAACAGTATGATTCATCTAAACCCCTTCATTTAGAAGAAATGAAGATTTTTTTGTTAGAAGATGATGAGGAAGAACCAGCAGTAACTGAGGATTTAGAGGAATCTAGTGACATTTCATCTGAAGATGAGGTAGCAGAATGTAACACTGATTCTGGAACAGAGCAGGATAGTGATGACACTGATACAGAGGAAACAGACACAGATCTAGCTTATTATTTGGGCAAAGATAAAAATACAAAGGACGTCCCAAGGACGTTCCAGAACAAACACCGACTCTACCACCTTCTAAAAGACGCAGTTGTACTACCTGCTCATTTGTATCTGGTTTCAGAAGGCTTTCTAAATATGACTGCAAAATATGTAAAGAATCAATCTGCCTTTCCCATGCAACTTTCGTCTGCCAGCCTTGCTTTTCTAAGTGTACCTGTGCTGCTTCTGCTGCAATTGAAACCACTGAAGATGAGTAGAAAATAATTAAGTAAGATCTAAGTGCAATATCCTTTAAGTTTTTTTCCATAATTTTATATTTAAGCAATAGTTAAGTAAAGATAACTGGAGCCTATTTGGCGGTACTACCGAAAAGTGGTACTTTTAGTTTTAATAAGTTTATGGTTAATAAATGTTTTTTTTGCATCTGATTTGGTGTAATCTCTTTTAATACATTCCTATGAAGGTCACTGACTACTTCTATAGTCCTGAAATTGAAATATGTAGCTACTATAGGTGGTTTTCTGACCTGTGCTTGTCAGGCACATTGCACATGAACTGAGGAGAATCTATATTGCGCCTGACGGAGGGTTATACATCTATTAGACATGAGGATGGGATTGCAGCAGTCTCCTCATTCTTACGATCTAGTAATATGAAGTCACAGTTAACTGATCTGATATTGGTATTATTGAAATACATCCTTACCCATAATTGTTTTATTTTTAATAAACAAATCTATCTACAATTACAGGGCACTGCGATGGGGGCGTCTTGCGCCCCATCCTATGCTAACCTTTTCATGGGGGCATGGGAGAGGGAAATCTTTGCATGTAACCCCATAACCGGAATTGATTTTGTTCATCAGTGGATGAGATATATCGATGATATATGGTTCATCTGGGAGGGCGATATTACTGGGTTAAATTTACTCATGAATAGATTAAATTCAAACAATCTTAATATAAAATTGACACACAAAGCGGGTCGCTCATTGGAATTTCTTGATATCCAAATTAATACCTTACCTGATGGTGAGCTCCTCACAGATATCTATCGAAAACCGACATCTACAAACTCCCTATTGCAGGCATCATCATCTCACCCTCCCTCCACAGTGAAAGGCATACCCATGGGCCAATTTCTTCGTGCAAAACGGATATGCTGTAATGACAATTTATTTGAGAATCAGGCACTGGACCTTAGACGACGATTTCAGAATCGTGGATATTCACGTCGGTCCATTCAAAATGGCTATAATCGGGCCAAAAATGTAACACGTGCAGAATTGTTATACAATGGTAATCAGTGTAAACCAAAGTCTAATGACATTAGACTAATCACTACATACAATAGCCAATGGCCTGATTTGGTTAATATCATTTGCAAGCATTGGCCTGTTCTAATGTCTGACCCTACTCTGAGAAAATGTCTTCCTGAAAGACCATTAATAACTGCTAGAAGATCTAAAAATCTTTAGGATCTGCTGGTCAAAAGTCATTATGAACCATATAACAGCAATGAGAATCATAATTGGCTGGCTGTCAAGGGCTTTTTTCCTTGCGGTCATTGTAAGGCCTGTAACAACATGGAAAAGAGTAAGAATTTTATCAATGCTAAGGGAGATAGGGTTTTTGAGATCAGAAATCATCTCTCTTGCTATTCTAAAGGAGTGATATATTATGCTAAATGTCCTTGTGACAAGATATATATTGGTCTCACCACAAGAGAGCTACGCATAAGGACAAGGGAACACATAAGAGACATTGAAAAAGGTACATCGGTAGAAGATCCATCTGGCCTCAAAACACTTTCAAGACATTTTTTTATTCATCACCAAAGTAACTCTAGCCTATTGAAGGTAAAAGCTATTGACATTGTTTCCCTAGGTTCACGGGGAGGTGATCTGGGCAAAATTTTGGCTCAAACAGAAAGTAAATGGATATACCGGCTAGGGACGTTAGCACCCATGGGTTTAAACGAGAACTTTGGCTTTGGTGCATTTCTTTAATTCTGACGCAATTATATGGATATGTGTGCACACATGGGGGCACAAGTTTTGTGCGCCCACGTTTGCAACTATATATTTTTTTTATCTTTTCATTTCAGTAGCAATTTTATGGGTGAGGTTTTTGTTTTTATGTTTCGGTATTAATGAATTTTGTTTATTTCAGACATATACTGCTATCTGGATCAGGTTGATATTCCGAATTATTCATCTTAAGGGCTATATGTCAGTTGGATATGAATATGAAGATCACTACAATCAAACTTCTCATATGTTTATTTATTTGTTCTTCTGATATATTATTTTTACTAACACTCTGGTGTCTGATTACAATTTATTTTATGTTTTTTGTTTCATTATATTATTATTTTTTCTATATACCTGCACTCATATATATATTATTTTCATATATATGTATGTATTTATGTTTTGTAACTGTATATGGGTGACAATTATTTTGGTTTATATGTTTTTTATTTATTTATATATTTTATTATGAATAATTATCACGGATATTTGGTCTTTGATTTTGGTTTTCTTGTTTGATTTTTCACCTTTTTTTCTTTAATAATATATGTTATCCATAGCCCTTGACCTTACATTACTGTGATTGGCTTAATTACCTGATAGGGCATTGTACATATGGAGCGTTTCTATATCTTGATCAGCATGTATAACTTAATGGTAATTATTCATGGAATTATTCCACGTAATATTGGTTTTGGTCTGTTCTTCTTTGAAACTATTCTTACCAACTATTAATATATTGGGTTATTTTTGCTTAAATAGATCAATACTAACAAATATATAGAACGTCCTTTCAGGCACACAACACGCTATATGTATATTACAGGCAACCGCTGTGTGGAATTGTCCTGCAAGTACTGCAATTGTCCTGACTACTATGCGTTAGTGACCATATAATGATTGGGGTCTGATGGTTCTTGCTTTTAAGGTTGCACACAAAGAGCAGTTATTCCCCTTTGCAAGACTTAACTAGATATGTACTCCAATTTTTAAAATAAAATGGCCGGTAAATATCTTATGGAACTATTGCACATATTACTGACTATATCATGTTTTTTCAAAATTATCATCACTTACTGGTAATATAATAAGTAATTTTGAATTGATAGTCTATTGTGCAATAATCACAAAGAGCGGTTTTTTTAGACCTTTAATGCGTTTTACAACTTCATGGCAGGTGAATTGCATTTGCCGGGCAAGTGATTGTCTTGATGGCTGCGCGCCGCTTACTGCGCAATGACTAGGGTCTAACGCCTCCCGGTTTCATGGCTGCTGGAATGCAATGCCGTCATTTATTGACGGCGCTGACTTCTTGTGCTCCAACTACCGGGGACGTGGACCTATGATACGGTCATGTGCGGAGTGGACGGTGCGCTAATTAGATCCAGACAATCGCCTTTTCCTTACAGCTGCATTAAGCGGTAAATCTGCTGAGTGATGTGTGATTGGTCGATGACCCTTATTTAAAGCCAAGCAACTCCCCATACTCACATACGCCCCCTGAGGAAGAAAGTGACGAAACGTACGTCGGGGTTTGAAGGAACTTACCAGCACTGCAGCACTTTATCCACTCGTGTACACCACTGATATTTAACTAAGGTAATACGGATAATTCTAAGCTCTTTCTTTGTTAGGCAATTGCATGGAAATTTACTAAGGCTAAAATCTTTTATCCATGTATATATGCTGTATTGTAACAAGAGAGCTTTTGCCTTTATACACCTATTTAGTGCAATTTGATTTAAGTGGTCTAATGCAATACGCCCTTTTATTTTTTTGATGCTTCTTTGCAATGCTTGTATGGTCTTTTAGATTGGCACCATGTTTATTGATTGTAACAATTGGTCCTTTTTTTCATATATTGAAATAAACTTGTATTAATAAAGCATGAATTTTTAACGGACCTATTGGCTTTCTTTGGTTCTTTGCGGTGCATGTGACGTTTATGTCTAATTGTGCACTGATGGTTTTTCTTATGATATTGATTGAACCTTATATTTGTGGACTTTTTTGATACTTATGTTAAGTTGAATAGCAGAGCAAAAACTTATCTTTGGGAAGCAGGAATCAGACTGGTCTCCAAGAATCCAGCAGAGAAATCACCAGCGACTCAAAAGGGTGTCGGCTGCCTTATATCCAGTCAGAAGTTCCTGTTACCCAGTCATCATCTACCAGCTCAGGTGTTTGGTAATCAGCCTCACTACCTTCCTTCACCTGAAGAGGGAGTTCATCAGACATCGACGGTGAAGGGGAAAATGAACTCACAACAGTACCTCCCCCTTGAGGAGGGGTCACCGAACCCTCATCCACGCCACCAGGGCGATCAGGATGGGCCCGATGAAAGGCACGAACCAATCTTTCAGCATGAATATCGGATGCAGGGACCCAAGAATTATCCTCCTTGCCATAACCCTTCCATTTAACCAAATACTGGAGTCTCCGTCTAGCCAGGCGAGAATCCAGTATCTTCTCAACCTCATATTCCACATTACCTTCAACCAATACCGGGTCAGGAGGTGCCACCACAGGAACAGAGACTTATGAAACACGTTATGGATCCTAAATGTAACAGGAAGAGCCAATCGAAAAGAGACTGGATTAAGAATCTCCAAAATCTTGTAAGGTCCAATAAATCTAGGTTTAAACTTTGGAGAAGCCACCTTCACAGCGATATTCTTTGATGACAACCAAACCATATCACCCACCTTAAACTGGGGACCAATGGTCCTATGCCGGTTGGAAAACCGCTGGGCCTTTTCCTGGGAGAGAGACAACTTAACCACCACTTGGTCCCAGATCTGGTGCATTCTCTCCTCAACAGTGTCAACACCTGGGCAGGCAGAAGGCTCCACCTGCCCTGAAGAGAATCGAGGATGAAACCCAAAGTTACAAAAAAAAGGTGACATCAAAGTGGCAGAACTAGCTCTATTATTTAAAGCAAATTCGGCCAAGGGCAAAAATGAAACCCAATCATCCTGATCAGCAGAAATAAAACATCTCAAATACGACTCCAAAGTCTGGTTTGTTCTCTCCGTCTGCCCATTGGTCTGAGGGTGAAATGCAGAGGAGAAGGACAACTGAATTCCCAGCTTGGAACAGAAAGTCCTCCAAAATCTAGACACAAACTGAACTCCTCTGTCAGATACAATGTTCTCAGGAATCCCGTGCAAGCGAACCACCTGTTGCAAAAACAAGGGCACCAACTCTGAGGAAGATGGCAACTTAGGGAATGGTACAAGATGGACCATCTTAGAGAATCTATCACAAATCACCCAAATAACAGTCATTCTCTGAGAGACAGGCATATCAGAGATAAAATCCATTGAAATATGAGTCCATGGCCTCCTGGGCACCGGCAAAGGCATCAACAACCCACTAGAGCGAGAACAAGGTTTAGACCGAGAGCAAGTCCCACAGGACTGCACAAAATTCTTGACATCACGAGACAAGGCGGGCCACCAAAAAGACCGACTCACCAAATCTCTAGTACCAAAAATACCTGGATGACAAGCCAATGCAGAGCAATGAACTTCAGACATCACTATCTTCCTCCACTGATCAGGAACATACAACTTTCCAATGGGACAACGCTCAGGTTTGTCCTCCTGAAACTCCTCCAGAGCACGTCTCAAATCGGGCGAGATGGCAGAAAGAACTACCCCCTCACCTAAGATGGTAGCAGGCTTGGTCACAACAGGAGAATCAGCAAAGAAACTCCTAGAGAGGGCGTCTGCCTTGACATTCTTAGTGCCCGGAAGAAAAGAGACCACAAAATCAAAACGTGTGAAAAACAAGGCCCACCTAGCCTGTCTAGGATTCAAGCATTTGGCCGACTCCAGGTAAATCAAATTCTTGTGGTCAGTAAGGACCACGACTTGATGTTTAGCTCCCTCCAACCAATGTCTCCACTCCTCAAATGCTCATTTCATGGCTAACAGTTCCCGATTCCCCACATCATAGTTACGTTTGGATGGGGAGAACTTTCGGGAAAAGAAAGCACAGGGATTCATTTTAGATGTTACAGGATCTTTTGGGGACAAAACAGCTCCTGCACCAATCTCAGAAGCGTCCACCTCTACCTGAAATGGGAGTGAGACATCAGTTTGCCGCAAAACCGGAGCAGAAGTGAACCTTCGCTTCAGCTCCTGAAAGGAAGAAACAGCCTCCAGAGACCAATTCAGCACATCAGCACCCTTCTTAGTCAAATCAGTCAATGGTTTGGCAATACCAGAAAAATTAGCTATAAATTTACGATAAAAATTAGCAAAACCCAAAAACTTCTGGAGGGCCTTCAAAGAAGTGGGCTGAACCCAATCATAAATCATAGAATCATAGAATCGTAGAGTTGGAAGGGACCTCCTGGGCCATCTGGTCCAACCCCCTGCTCAAAGCAGGATTCGCTAAATCATCCCAGTCAGATGTCTGTCCAGCCTCTGTTTGAAGACTTCCATTGAAGGAAAACTCACCACTTCTCGTGGCAGCCTGTTCCACTCATTGATCACTCTAACTGTCAAAAAGTTTTTTCTAATATCTAATCTGTGTCTCCTCCCATTCAGTTTCCTCCCAGTGCTTCTAGTCTTTCCTTGTGCAAATGAGAATAAAGTTGATCCTTCTACAATGTGACAGCCCTTTAGATATTTGTAGACAGTTATTAAGTCTCCTCTCAGTCTTCTCTTTTGCAAACTAAACATTTGCCTTTTTTGCTGCTGCATCACACTGTTGACTCATATTCAGTCTGTGATCTATTAGTATACCCAAGTCTTTTTCATATGTGCTGTCACTTAACCCTATTCCTCCCATTCTGTATATGCTTTTTTCATTTTTATTGCCCAGATGTAGTACTTTGCATTTCTCCCTGTTAAAAACCATTCTGTTAGTTGCTGCCCACTTCTCCAGTTTATTTATATCTTTTTGAATCCTCTCTCTCTCTTCTCTAGTATTAGCTATCCCTCCTAGCTTTGTGTCATCAGCAAATTTAATCAGTTTACCCTCAATTCCTTCATCTAAATCATTGATAAAGATGTTGAACAATACAGGGCCCAGGACAGAACCCTGTGGTACCCCACTTGAGACATTCTTCCAACTGGATGTGCAGCCATTTACGACCACTCTTTGGGTCCGATCACTAAGCCAGTTATGAATCCACCTAACAGTTGCCTTGTCCATTCCATACTTAGTCATTTTTTCAATAAAGATTGTATGAGATACTTTGTCAAATGCTTTGCTGAAGTCAAGATATACTATATCCACAGCATTTCCTTGATCCACCTAATCAGTGATTCCGTCATAGAAGGAAATTAAGTTAGTCTGACATGACTTATTAGTTACAAACCCATGCTGACTCTGTTTAATCACTGCATTCTTATCCAGGTACTGACATACATGTTGTTTAATAATTTGTTCAAAGATCTTTCCTGGTATAGAAGTCAGACTCACGGGCCTATAGTTGCCTGGGTCCACCTTCTTCCCCTTTTTGAAGATAGGAACAACATTTGCTCTTCTCCAGTCTTCTGGGACTTCTCCTGTTCTCCAAGAATTTTCAAAGATTATGGAGAGGGGTTCAAAAATTTCTTCTGCTATCTCCTTCAGTACTCTGGGGTGTAATTCATCTGGACCTGGAGACTTGAATTCATTTAGGTTAGCTAAGTGTTTCCTCACTATCTTTCTGTTTATAGATATCCTGGATTCTTCTATTCCCTTAATAGGACAGTGAAGAACAGTTGATGTTACATTTCCTTTCTGAGAGAAAACAGATGCAAAATAGGAATTTAAAAGTTCGGCCTTCTCAACATCCTGTCTTACCATTTCATCATTTTCATCCTGTAAAAATCCTATAGCATCTTTGACTTTTCTTTTACTTTTGACATATCCCCAAAATCCTTTATTATTGATTTTGACATCTCTTGCAAGCCTCAATTCATTTTCATCTTTAGCTAATCTGATTTGTGCCCTGCAGGTTCTGCAGACAGCATTATATTCTTCTTTAGATATGCCTCCCTCTTTCCATTTTATAAACATTTTTTTCTTCCTTTTTAGCATGTGCTTAAGTTCTGTGTTCATCCATCCTAGTTTCCTTAAATGCTTCCTATTCTTCCCTCTTTTCGGAATTGTTAACAACTGTGCTTTGAGAATTTCATTTTTCAAGATTTCCCATCCTTCCTGGACATTTTTGTCTTTAACGATATCCAGCCATTGGATCCCTCCAATTCTCTTTCTGAATCCCTTAAAATCTGCCTTTCTGAAATCTAACCTTGACGTCTGAGTCTTCACAGGTCTTCCGCCTCTAGTTATCCAAAATTCTAAAATAGCATGGTCGCTACCTCCTAGGGTCCCAGCCAATTTTACCTCCTCAACCATTTCCTCCCTGTTTATAAGGATTAGATCCAAGGTAGCAGTTCCCCTTGTTTTCTCCCCTACCTTTTGGAAGATAAAGTTGTTAGCAAGAGAGGATAAGAATTTCCTTGACCTGTTAGTTTTGCCTGAGAGAGATTCCCAACAAATGTCTGGATAGTTGAAATCTCCCATGACAACTATGTCATATTTTTTGGAGAACTTGGCCATTTGATGCATAAAGAGTTCATCCATGTCTTCAGCTTGCACAGGCGGCCTGTAGTAAATGCCTACAATGGTGTCCTTTCCATTGTTCTGTCCTTGTATTCTTACCCAAACAGTTTCCACAGAACTCCCAGTCTCTGAAGCTTCAATCTCTGTGCAAATATATGCGTTTCTAACATACAATGCAACACCTCCTCCTCGTTTATCAAGTCTGTTTCTTGCAAATAAGTTGTATCCTTCTAGTCTTGTATTCCAATCATGTGTATTGTCCCACCAAGTTTCAGTGATTCCAATGACATCATATTTCTTTTCCTGTGTTAGTAGTTCCAATTCTCCTTGTTTGTTGCCCATGCTTTGTGCATTAGTATAGAAACATTTTAGTTTGTGATAGGTTTCTCTTTCGCCAATATTTTTATTAATTAGATTCTTTTGTCTTTGTTCTTCCTTTCCACTTCTAAAAGCAGAGTTCTCAATAGCATCTGTCAGGTGTATGGCTTTTTCTGGTCTTTTGCTTCCCTTCCCATGTTGTTCTAGTTTAAAGCTCTCCTTACAAGTGTAGCAAGGCGACTTCCAAATACATGCTTTCCAGTCTTCGTAAGGTGCACCCCATCTCTAGCAAGTAGTCCATCGTATAAGTAATTCACTCCGTGATCCAGAAATCCAAATCTTTGCTGACGGCACCATCGACGTAGCCAGTTGTTCACCTGCAGAATCTTATTCCACCTCCTTGTTCCATGGCCATCCACTGGAGGATGGAAGAGAAGACCACCTGCGCTCACAGTTCTTTCACTTTCTTGCCTAAGTCTTCAAAGTCTCTGCAGATGGTTTCCAGGTCATTTCTTGCGGTGTCATTTGTCTCCACATGTAGTAGCAGGAATGGGTAGTCATCTGTAGGTCTGAAGAGTCCTGATATCCTGTCAGACACATCTTTAATTTTTGCACCTGGAAGACAGCACATTTCTCTTGAAGCTATATCCGGTCTGCAGATAGCTGCCTCTGTTCCTCTCAACAGGGAATCCCCCATGACCACCACTCTCCGTTTCTTCTTCACAACATTTTTCTTTCTCCATCCAGGAGGACTCTGAAGGCGTACCAGGTTGCTGTCTGTTGGCAAAGTCTTATCCTGATGTATTTCTTCATCATTTTCCTGCGTGAGAGCCTGGTACTGGTTCCTGAGCAGTATGGGTGCTGACTGCCTCCTGATCCTCCTGCTTCTCTGGGTCACATGTCTCCATTCCTCTGTTTCTTCAGGTGCACTTCGAATTTCTTCTCTTTCTGTAACATGAAGAGATAATTCTGCTCTGTCCAAGAACTCTTCACCTTCCTTAATGATCTTCAACGTAGCTAACCTCTCTTCGAGATTTTGCAACTTTTCCTCCAACAGGGACACAAGCTTGCATTTGTGGCATGTGAAGTTTGGCTTTTCCACTGGTAAGTCTGTGAACATGTAGCAAGAAATGCAGCTCACCAAATGGCTCCTGGCCTCTTCCATTTTTAGATTTCTTAAAAACAATAAAAGATGAGCCAAAATTTTCCGATTTCCTCTTTTCAGCTGCAACGGCCAAAACCCAGTGTACGTTGAGCTCGCGGAGACTCTTCACTTATCCCAGAAGGCACTGGGAATATGCAAATGATCTCCTCAAGACTCTTCCCCTGGTTTTCCAATTTCCTCTTTTCAGCTGCAATGGCCAAAACCCAGTGATCGTTGAGCTCGCGGAGACTCTTCATTTTTCCCAGAAAGCACTGCGAATATGCAAATGATCTCCTCAAGACTCTTCCCCTGGTTTTCCGATTTCCTCTTTTCAGCTGCAACGGCCAAAACCCAGTGATCGTTGAGCTCGCGGAGACTTCACTTATCCCAGAAGGCACTGGGAATCTGCAAATGATCTTCTCAAGACTCTTCCCCTGTACCTTGGCCGGGTCCATTTCAATAGTTGACGGAGACAAAATAAATCCCAAAAATGAAATCCTCTGTACACCAAAAAGGTATTTCGATCCCTTGACATACAGGGAATTCTCCCTCAAAATCCGGAACACAGTCCGAACATGTTTAACATGAGAGTCCCAGTCCTTGGAAAAGATCAAAATATCATCCAGATAGATGATCAAAAATTTATCCACCAAGTCTCGGAAAATATCATTTATGAAGCACTGGAAGACAGAAGGGGCATTAGTGAGCCCAAAAGGCATCACCAGGTACTCAAAATGTCACTCCGGAGTATTAAACGCCGTCTTCCATTCATCCCCATGCTTAATGCGAATAAGATTATACGCCCCCCTGAGGTCAAGCTTTGTAAACCAGCAAGCACCTTTAACTCTGGAGAATAGATCAGAAATCAGGGGTAACGGATACTGATATTTAACAGTAATTTTGTTGAGGGAACGATAGTCAATGCAAGGCCTTAATGACCCATCTTTCTTAGCCACAAAAAAAACCCAGCACCTAAGGGTGAAGAGGATGGTCTAATATGACCCTTCTCCAATGACTCCTTAATATAGGATCGCATAGCCTCGTGCTCGGGTACAGATAAATTGAAAGTCGACCCTTGGGAAATTTACACCCAGGGCTCAGCTCAATTGCACAGTCATAACTCCTATGAGGAGGCAAAGACGCAGACTCATTCTCACTAAATACATCATAAAAATCAGCCAAATAGTCAGGAACATCATGCGACTGGGGAGAGGTGGAGAAAACAGGAGCATCACTAAGGGCACACCGACAACCCCAACTCACCACAGACACAGATTTCCAATCCAAAACTGGATTATGGATTTGCAACCAGGGAAACCCCAGAACAATGGTATCATGCAAATTATGCAACACCAAAAATCTGCAATTCTTTTGATGGTCTGGGGCAACCCGCATTACCACCTGGGTCCAAAACTGAGGTTTATTCTTCGCCAAAGGAGTAGCATCAATACCCCTCAAAGGGATAGGCATCCGCAAAGGTGTCATAGGAAATCCACAACACTTAGCAAAATCCAAGTCCATCAGTTTCAGAGCTGCTCCCGAATCCACAAAAGCCTTAGCAGAAAATGTGGACAGGGAGCAGATCAGAGTAATTGCCAAAAGAAACTTAGGTTGACCACCCACAGCAAATGTGTGTGCAAAACGTTTCTCTCATTTAGGGCAGACAGAAATAATATGCGAGGCATCACCACAGAAGAAACACAGCTCATTTCTAGAGTTGAGCGATACCGTCCGATACTTCAAAGTATCGGATCGGAATGGATCGGCCGATCTTTAAAAAAAGTATCGGTATCGCCGATTCCGATACCGGAAGTCCCATTCAAGTCTATGGGACTTCCGGTATCGGAATAAGAAAAACCCTGTTTTTGCCTTGTACAGCCTCTCTGGGGTCTGTACGGGCCTTTCGGGGGTCTGTGCCGGCCTGCCAGGGGGTCTGTGCAGGCTCCGGTGGTCTGTGCCGGCCTGCCGGGGGGCTGTGCCGGCCTGCCGGTGGTCTGTGCAGGCTCCAGTGGTCTGTGCCGGCCTGCCGGGGGGCTGTGCCGGCCTGCCGGTGGTCTGTGCAGGCTCCGGTGGTCTGTGCCGGCCTGCCGGGGGGCTGTGCCGGCCTGCCGGTGGTCTGTGCAGGCTCCGGGGGGCTGTGCCGGCCTGCCGGGGGGCTGTGCAGGCTCCGGGGGGCTGTGCCGGCCTGCCGGGGGGCTGTGCCGGCCTGCCGGTGGTCTGTGCAGGCTCCGGGGGGCTGTGCCGGCCTGCCGGTGGTCTGTGCAGGCTTCGGGGGTCTGTGCAGGCATCGTCCGATGGAACTACAAGTCCCATCGGGCGATGCCTGCTACCATGACAGTGATTGACACATTAGCCAATGATGGGACAGTAGTAGTCCCATCATCCGGCTAATGTGTTGAATGTAAAAAAAAAAAAAAAAAATTACTTGCTACATACATACAACATGCATACTACATACATGCTACATTCATACTACATACTACATACATGCTACATTCATACTACATAAATACTACATACATACTACATATATACTACATGCATGCTACATACATACAACATGCATACTACATACATGCTACATTCATACTACATAAATACTACATGCAACATACATACTACATATATACTACATACATACTACATATATACTACATGCATGCTACATACATACTGCATGCTACATACATACTACATGCTACATACATACCACATATACTACATACATACTACATACATACCACATACATACTACATACATACTACATACATACTACATGCATGCTACATGCTACATACATAACACATACATACTACATGCATGCTACATACATACTACATGCTACATACATACCACATACATACTACATATATACTACATGCATGCTACATACATACTACATATATACTACATGCATGCTACATACATACTGCATGCTACATGCATGCTACATACATACTACATACATACTACATGCTACATACATACTACATATATACTACATGCATGCTACATACATACTGCATGCTACATGCATGCTTCATACATACTACATACATACTACATGCTACATACATACCACATATATACTACATACATACTACATACAATACATTCATACAATACATACATAGACATACAGTACATATAACATAGAGTAACATACTTACCAATACTTGTCACATTGTTCCCCGAAGCCATTGTCTTTTCCGGAATAAATATTAACATAACAAACCACAAAAATACTCACCCACGATCCGAAGCAGTCCACGAGTGTGTCCCACGACGATCTTGGGTAGAGAACTGCAGCATCAGCTGATGCTGCCATTCTCTACGGGCTGCAGGAATCCAATGACGGAAGGTAGGTATCCTTCCGCACTGTATTCCTCCGCCACTTAAAAAAAAAAAAGTCCCTAGTCTCACTTTATGCCATTGCTGTGTGGGAATTTCCCACGCAGCAATGGCATAAAGTGAGACTAGGGACTTTTTTTTTTTAAGTGGCGGAGGAATACAGTGCGGAAGGATACCTACCTTCCATCATTGGATTCCTGCAGCCCGTAGAGAACGGCAGCATCATCTGATGCTGCAGTTCTCTACCCAAGATCGTCGTGGGACACACTCGTGGACTGCTTCGGATCGTGGGTGAGTATTTTTGTGGTTTGTTATGTTAATATTTATTCCGGAAAAGACAATGGCTTCGGGGAACAATGTGACAAGTATTGGTAAGTATGTTACTCTATGTTATATGTACTGTATGTCTATGTATGTATTGTATGAATGTATTGTATGTAGTATGTATGTAGTATATATGTGGTATGTATGTAGCATGTAGTATGTATGTAGTATGTATGTAGCATACATGTAGCATGCAGTATGTATGTAGCATGCATGTAATATATATGTAGTATGTATGTAGCATGTAGTATGTATGTAGTATGTATGTAGCATGCATGTAGCATGCAGTATGTATGTAGCATGCATGTAGTATATATGTAGTATGTATGTAGCATGCATGTAGTATATATGTAGTATGTATGTAGCATGTAGCATGTATGTAGTATGTATGTGGTATGTATGTAGCATGTAGTATGTATGTAGCATGCATGTAGCATGCATGTAGTATGCATGTAGTATGTATGTAGCATGCATGTAGTATGTATGTAGTATGTATGTAGTATGTATGTAGTATATATGTAGTATGTATGTAGCATGTATGTAGTATGTATGTGGTATGTATGTAGCATGTAGTATGTATGTAGCATGCATGTAGTATATATGAAGTATGTATGTAGCATGTAGTATGTAGTATGTATGTAGTATGTATGTAGTATGTATGTGGTATGTATGTAGCATGCAGTATGTATGTAGCATGTATGTAGTATATATGTAGTATGTATGTAGTATATATGTAGCATGTAGTATGTATGTAGCATGCATGTAGCATGCATGTAGTATGTATGTAGCATGTATGTAGTATGTATGTAGCATGCAGTATGTATGTAGCATGTATGTAGTATATATGTAGTATGTATGTAGTATATATGTAGTATGTATGTAGCATGTAGTATGTATGTAGCATGCAGTATGTATGTAGCATGTATGTAGTATATATGTAGTATGTATGTAATATATATGTAGTATGTATGTAGCATGTAGTATGTATGTAGCATGCATGTAGTATACACTCACTGGCCACTTTATTAGGTACACCATGCTAGTAAGGGGTTGGACCCTCTTTTGCCTTCAGAACTGCCTCAATTCTTCGTGGCAGAGATTCAACAAGGTGCTGGAAGCATTCCTCAGAGATTTTGGACCATATTGACATGATGGCATCACACAGTTGGCGCAGATTTGTCGGCTGCACATCCCTGATGCGAATCTCCCGTTCCACCACATCCCAAAGATGCTCTATTGGATTGAGATCTGGTGACTGAGGAGGCCATTTGAGTACAGTAAACTCATTGTCATGTTCAAGAAACCAATCTGAGATGATTCGAGCTTTATGACATGGCGCATTATCCTGCTGAAAGTAGCCATCAGATGTTGGGTGCATTGTGGTCATAAAGGGATGGACATGGTCAGCAACAATACTCAGGTAGGCTGTGGCGTTGCAACGATGCTCAATTGGTACCAAGGGGCCCAAAGAGTGCCCAGAAAAAATTCCCCACACCATGACACCACCACCACCAGCCTGAACCGTTGATACAAGGCAGGATGGATCCATGCTTTCATGTTGTTTACACCAAATTCTGACCCTACCATCCGAATGTCGCAGCAGAAATCGAGACTCATCAGACCAGGCAACGTTTTTCCAATCTTCTACTGTCCAATTTCGATGAGCTTGTGCAAATTGTAGCCTCAGTTTCCTGTTCTTAGCTGAGAGGAGTGGTACCCAGTGTGGTCTTCTGCTGCTGTAGCCCATCTGCCTCAAAGTTCGACGCACTGTGCGTTCAGAGATGCTCTTCTGCCTACCTTGGTTGTAACGGGTGGCAATTTGAGTCACTGTTGCCTTTCTATCAGCTCGAACCAGTCTTCCCATTCTCCTCTGACCTCTGGCATCAACATGGCATTTCCGGCCACAGAACTGCCGCTCACTGGATTTTTTTTCTTTTTCGGACCATTCTCTGTAAACCCTAGAGATGGTTGTGCGTGAAAATCCCAGTAGATCAGCAGTTTCTGAAATTCTCAGACCAGCCCTTCTGGCACCAACAATCATGCCACGTTCAAAGGCACTCAAATCACCTTTCTTCCCCATACTGATGCTCGGTTTGAACTGCAGGAGATTGTCTTGACCATGTCTACATGCCTAAATGCACTGAGTTGCCGCCATGTGATTGGCTGATTAGAAATTAAGTCTTAACACACAGTTGGACAGGTGTACCTAATAAAGTGGCCAGTGAGTGTATATGTAGTATGTATGTAGCATGTAGTATGTATGTAGCATGCATGTAGTATGTATGTAGTATTTTTTTTTTTTTTTAACATTTAACACATTAGCCGGATGATGGGACTACTACTGTCCCATCATTGGCTAATGTGTCAATCACTGTCATGGTAGCAGGCATCGCCAGATGGGACTTGTAGTCCCATCGGACGATGCTTGCACAGACCCCCGGACATCAGCACAGCCCCCCGGCAGGCCGGCACAGCCCCCCGGCAGGCCGGTACAGACCCCCACAGGGTGCACAGACCACCGGCAGGCCGGCACAGCCCCCCGGCAGGCCGGTACAGACCCCCACAGGGTGCACAGACCACCGGCAGGCCGGCACAGCCCCCCGGCAGGCCGGTACAGACCCCCACAGGGTGCACAGACCACCGGCAGGCCGGCACAGCCCCCCGGCAGGCCGGTACAGACCCCAGGCAGTCCACACAGCCCCCCGGCAGGCCGGCAGAGACCCCCAGAAGGCCCGAAATGATGGCGCATCATGATGCGCACACACCGCGCATCATGATGACGTCAGGCTGTCAATCAACTTTGAACTTCCGATTCCGATGCCGAATTCCGATATTGAAAAAATATCGGAAGTTGGTATCAGAATTCCGATACAGCAAGTATCGGCCGATACCCGATACTTGCGGTATCGGAATGCTCAACACTACTCATTACGCCTTCTGAACTCCCAACGTTGCGCCCCAGACAAAACTCTATCACATTGCATAGGTTCAGACATTTGTTCAATAGGTGGCAACACCTCTCGTGCGGTTTTGCGTTCACGCAAACGCCGATCAACCTGCATGGCTAATGACATAGAATCGTCAAGACCAGAGGGAACAGGAAATCCCACCATAGTATCTTTTACGGTTTCTGACAAACCCTTCCGAAAGAGAGCTGCCAAGGCACCATCATTCCAGGTAGTAAGGACCGCCCACTTTCGGAATTTTTGACAGTACAACTCTGCAGAATTTCCGACCCTGGCTCAATGCCAACAGGGCCTTTTCAGCCTGGTCAATAGCATTAGGTTCATCATACAACAACCCCAAGGCTTGAAAAAATGCGTTCACATTAGTAAGAATAGGATTATCAGGTTTCAAAGAAAATGCCCAATCCTGGGGATCGCCGCGCAGCAAAGAGATGACAATTTTAACCTTCTGCGTGGAGCTCCCCGATGAGTTAGGCTTCAAGGCAAAAAATAATTTACAATTATTCTTAAAATTCAAAAATTTAGACCGATCCCCAAAAAACACATCAGGAGTGGGGCTCTTTGGTTCAGCAGCATGTGAATGAGCAAGATAGGCGGAAATTCCCCGCACTTCAGCAGTGAGCTGCTCCACACGATCAGACAATTGCTTCATCTCCATTGAGCAAGAAAAAAAATTCCCCCTTCGTCCTCAGAGACATAGAGGAGAAAATATACACAAAAAAAGAAAAAATTCTGACAAACTCTCTTTTTTTTTTTTTTTTTTACAATTCTTTCCTGCTATTGAGTACCCTAGGATCTGCGGTATGGCTGGTGATTCTGTTATGAATGAGTCACCGAAGGAGGAAAAAACAAAAATACAAGCTAAGTCCAGAAAACCGGAGAGGTTGGTAGCTATCGGATTGCAGACCCCTGATCCTATCCACAACAACTAACAGTAGCCGTGGGGGGTTCCTACGATGCCCTAGACCCCTCGATCACAGCCGGAGAACTAAATAGGCCTAAAGAAAGGAAGGGGAAATCTAAACTGCCCCAGAGCAGACCCCAAAGCAATAGGCAGCCCCCAACATATAATGACGGTGAAGCAAGATGAAAACACTAACACAGATAGAAAGATAGGTTGAACAAACGATGGGGCCCAAGCTAACAAAATAGGACAGGATAGAAAAGCTGCTGTCTGCAATCCGCAAAAAACCCTACCAAAAAATGTCCCAACCGTCTGATAGGAAAAACAGGCCCTGAAGTCGCTAGGACTTCAAAATGACTATATCAGCACTCTGGTAAATTCTGAAGACAAAGCAAAGAGACAAACTGATCAGAGACAAAAATGGAACTCAGCACACCCCCGACCGGGGATGGCTGTACTCCAAAAAACAAAGCAACAAAACAAAACCAACAAGTTCAATAGCAGAGCAAAAACTTATCTTTGGGAAGCAGGAATCAGACTGGTCTCCAAGAATCCAGCAGAGAAATCACCAGCGACTCAAAAGGGCGTCGGCTGCCTTATATCCAGTCAGAAGTTCCTGTTACCCAGTCATCATCTACCAGCTCAGGTGTTTGGTAATCAGCCTCACTACCTTCCTTCACCTGAAGAGGGAGTTCATCAGACATCGAGGGTGAAGGGGAAAATGAGCTCACAACACACACAGCTGGCTCGGTTTCCTCACAGGATCGTCATGTAAGAACCTCTGGCACTGTTGTACAGAGACACAGTGTCATTACACCCACAGCACCACGTTCCCTGTCATCCTCACACTCCCAGGCCAGTCTACAGCTATTGGTAGCACAGGCATGGGAGAAAAGGCACCCATACTCGGCAAACCACCCCCAAGCACAGGCTCTGAATGCAGGCATTGCAAAACTACTGTCCCTTGAAATGCTCTCATTCAGGCTGGTGGAGACTGACACCTTCCGTAACTTCATGGCATTGGCAGTCCCACAATACAACGTGCCTAGCCACTTTTATTTCAGCAGGCAAGCCGTCCCTGCCCTGCAAAAGCATGTGGAGGGAAAAATTAAACATGCGCTACTAAACGCCATCAGTAGCAAGGTCCACTTGACCACCGATGCGTGGACCAGTAACCATGTACAGGGACGATATCTCTCCCTCACTGCCCATTGGGTAAATGTTGTGGAGCCGGGTACAGATCTTGAGAGTGGCGCTGTACGTGTTCTGCCAACTCCAAGGACAGCAGGAATCCAGTCTCCTCCTCATACTCCAGTTCCTCTGAATCAGCGCTGGAGGAGCCGTCACAGTCTACCTCTACATGGACACATGAACACTTACCTGTTACGACTGATATGAGCACAGCCGTGGCCAAACGTCAACAGGCCATATTGAAATTAATTTCTTTGGGGAATCGAAGCCACGCAGCGCAGGAGCTCTGGAATGCCATCAAGCAGGAGAGCGACGTGTAGTTTGTGCCAGCGAATCTCCAGCCAGGCATGGTAGTGTGTGACAATGGCTGAAATCTTGTGGCAGCTCTGGGCCTAGGCAACAACACTCACATCCCATGTCTGGCACATGTGCTCAACTTGGTCGTGCAGAGTTTTTTGAGGGACTATCCGGATCAAGATGCACTGCTGCACAAGGTCCGTATAGAGTGCGCTCACTTGCGGCGTTCCAGCATGGCAAGATTGCAGCTCTGCAGCACCGATTCTGCCTTCCGGAACATTGCATCATATGTGACCTACCCACCAGGTGGAATTCAACGTTACATATGTTGGAGAGGTTGTGTGAGCAGCAGGCAGCAGTAATGGAGTACCAGCTGCATCAGGCGCAAACAAGTCGCACTGTGGGCCGTTCACACTTCACCACCACTGAGTGGGCCACTATGAATGACATCTGCCATGTTTTGCGTGCCTTCGATGATTCCACGTGGATGGCAAGTGCAGATGATGCACTAGTCAGCATGACTATCCCCCTTATCTGCCTGCTTGAAAAAACACTGCAAACACTAAGGGAGGAGGTTGTGGAAGAGGTGTAGGATGAGGAGTCACAAATGCCATCTGCTTCTGGACAGTCTGCACAACGTGGTTCCTCACAAAGGCCTAGGCAGGGGACACTTTGTGAGGAGGATGAGGAGGAGTCAATGGAGGAGGAAGACATCTGTCCAGAGGAGGGAGGTACACAATGCTCTAGTAGTCAGTACCAAGACACACTGGTGCATTCCATCATGTTCTCCATTCCACCCGAGAGCAGTGCTGCTAGTGCTTTACAAAGCAGCTCAGTGCGTCGAGGCAGTGGAGGAAGCTCTGCACAAAGAGGGAGCAGAAGCAGCGCCTCAGCACAAGGCAAGACCAGTATGGCCCAAACGTGGCAAAGTTTTGTGTCCCCGCCACAAATGTCTACACCATCACAGACCGTTCCAGTCAGCAGGAGGCAACGTTTCCGTCAGATGGTGACAGACTACATGTCTTGCCCTCTCAGTGTTCTCCCACACGGCTCTTCCCCCTTCAAGTTTTAGGTCTCTAAGCTGGATACATGGCCAGAGCTTAGCGAGTATGCATTGGAGGTGCTGGCTTGCCCTACTGCTAGTATATTATCGGAATGTGTCTTTAGTGCCACAGGTTGTGTACTAACAGACCGTCGCATTCGACTATCCTCCGATAATGTTGACCGGTTTACTTTTCTGAAAATGAACAATGCCTGGATCTCGCAGGAATTTGCCAGTCCTCTTCCAGATTAAATAATTGGTTGGCAACAGTATCCAGGTCTCCTGTTGTGTTCTTGTTTCTACCACCTGAACTGTAATCCCTGGGCTCCAACACCGCTAGTTGCTGCTCAGAAGTGCCATCTGCACAGTCAACACTTGCTCCTGTGTTATTGGGGTTCAGTAACGTCAGCTGATCCCCTGCTGTGTGTCCGGCAATTTCTCCTTCTCTTTCCACATTCACACTACTACAGATATTAAACTTGCTCCAACTAGGCCTCTGGCTACACTCTTCTACTGTAATCCCTGGGCTCCAACACCGCCAGCTGCTGCTCAGAAGTGTCTTTGGCATGGGTACTCCCTCCAGCCCAGCCTGGTTCCAGCACGCCTGCTGTTTCTGGGTAGTGTCAACGTCACTTTGCCTCCAATACGTTGTCCTGTCGTGTTGCGGTCGGGTTAGCCGACTCTATGGTGCCTGCAGTTTAGGTGCTTCCTATGTGGGCTGCGGGATCTGGCAATGAAGGCTGGTTCCGTAGTGCCAATAGGACAAGTTCCCCCTGTAGGAATGTGAGTTTCTGTAACTCTGGCCGGCTCGCGGCCTTGCAACTTTTTTTTTTCATGTGTACCTTCTGCTGCCTATCTGAGTTCCAGTACCATTAGCTGGTTCTTTGGAAGTCAATCTTGAATATGTCACCCTGGGTTCCAGTAACGTCAGCTGGTTCCAGGCAGAGCCTTTGGCTTTGGTGCCTCCTTCTTGGTATCCGAGTTCCACCAACGTCTGCTGGTCCTTGGTAGTGCTTTCTAGCACAGGTACCTCCTGCTTAGTAACCGTGTTCCAGTACCATCAGCTGGTCCTCGGTAGTTCCATTGGCTCTTGTACCTTCAGCTACCCATCCAGGTTCCAGTACCGTCAGCTGGTTCTCAGCAGTTCCTCAGCCTTTTTGTACCTTCTGCTACATTTCCAAGTTCAAGCTTTTTGAAATGGTTTTTGGTAATCACTCTGGATCTCCCTGACGACGACCCTAAAGACGATGACCCTGAAGACCACCCCGAAGAAGACGACGACCCTGAAGACCACCCCGAAGAAGACGACGACCCCGAAAACGATGACCCTGGAGACGACGACCCTGAAGACCACCCCGAAGAAGACCAAGAAGATGACCCTGAAAAGGATGATGAAGGAGAAAGTGTGGGAGAAGTAAAAAAGAAGGTGAAGAACATGGAAGTAGTGAAACATAAATATCTGACAAAATATAAAAAAGCTTAACATAGTCAATATCTTTGTAACTCCGAACGTCTTAAAAAAAAAAAAAATTCCTGCTATTTCATTTGATTGGGCTAAACCTCTATGCCTTTAATGTCTCCTCCACCTCCCCCAATACATTCTACATTATTCTTAGTTGTTTTCCTTCATGTAGAATTAACCTACAAGGAAAGTAAGGGTTTATTTTCATTCCGATATTTGTGTCCCATTGACTTGCATAAGTTTCCGGTATTGGAATCGGCGATATCCGATATTTTTGGGGTATTGGTCTGATCCAATCCGATCCGATATTTCCTGATATCGGAAGGTATCGCTCAACACTAGTACTGTGTCATCCGAGGGAGGGGTCCGGCAAACTCCAAGGTAGATCAGGAACACATGTTCAAGACTCCTCCTTGTATATCCTTTCTAGGCCGTGTCTCTGCGCTGATCTCTCCCTTCCTTCCTGCTGTGGGCCTTCGCAGACAGTGTCCCAAGCCGCCAGCCACGGATCACACTGGGCGATGTGGGCCAGCCTCCGCGGTCCTTTATTCCAACTGCTGCCTTTTGAGCATTGAATGCGGCTGCGACTGAGGCACTTAAAGTTACCTCAGCCTCCGTCTTTCTAGCTGAGCCCTGTATTTCTCCACTACCTTCAGGAGCCACCTTCCCCAATAAGGCCTTGTCCTTCCTTCTCCAGAAACGGGCTTCACAGGTGGCTTATTGCACTTCCTGTGCCCCAAGGACCCCTTTCTTCCAGTCTAGGAGCATGGACAAGATTTTTCTCTCCTCTCTGACCCTCAGCCCTCTCACAGCAATCCTACTCTTACTCTGTCCTGTCACCGACTGACAACTCTCTAGAAAGATCCATTTACCTCAGACTAGCTCCACCCATCAACTGTCAGCTTGCTCTCTCTGATGGATGCCCACAATCACTCCACTACATATGCTCCTCCCACTGTACCTACCTTCCACACTAACCCCCAACATCCTTTCCTAGTCAGTCTGGGATGAGGCCATCCTCCCGCCGGGTACACCCAGAAAGCACTGACTAACATGTGTGTGTGTTGGGTGCAGGGTTAGGAGTCCTGAGTGGTGATCCCTCCTTACCTGAGGGTGGGATACCACACCTTTGGATGAGGTGCAGTACCTCTGTGGCGACCATACCCTCAGGGGTGCCATAGTACCCTTTCTCAACTTTCTATATTGTTGTCGGATCCATACTGGGCCTGAGAGAGTCTGTGTTTGCCTCCTGAAATGTATGCGGAGATTCAGTATGTTTAAACTATACTATATATACTTTGTATCTAGTGATACTGTACCCTTTTGCAAATTTTTATATTATTGTATAATCCATACTGAGCCTGTGACTGTTTGTGTCTGACTCATGAAATATATCCGGAGATTTACAATTATCCCTTGACTGTATAGAGCTGTCCACTTCTGAAACAGTACCATATATCTGCTGGTATTTTTAGTCCATTTACACAGAAATTATTACGTATGGTGGAAGAGGCCGTGGATGTGGGTGTGGGGGGGCCAGCTGGTACTGATGGTGGTGGTGGTGCATCTGCTGGTATTGCCAAAAGCACAATAGCAGCTAAGGCAGGAGGTGTTGAGCCTGCGTCATCAGTTGGCACAAGAAGGCCTTTAAGGCTCCCTTTTTCTGGGAGTAGGTAAACTGCTTTTAAAGCCGGAGCACCAGGAACTGGTTTTGCCTTACATTGCCGAAAAAGCCTCCAGCTCTATCACCTCCTCTTCTGACGTTTAAAAAAATGCAAGCACTGAGTCGACTGTGCAGGCTTCTGGTCAGGAACCACCCCTTTCCTTGTCTCCTTCACCCCCACTAAAAGTGAAGGATGCGGCACCCCACACTTCAGATTACTCCATGGAGCTCTTTTCACAGGCTATGCCTGTGTTATCAAGTGAAATTCTGAATTCCCCAGTCCAACATGAATTGGAGATGGAGTGCACTGATCCACAGCCACTGCTAGATGATTCTACTGGTACATTGACCCACAGCACTACATTCCCCTCGCACTTTACAGAGCCAGAATGTGACACTGATGAAACTCAGGTGCCCCTTCCCGCATACTATACCACCTTACACAGAGGAAGGTGCAGATGAAAGTGCCTGTTCCCTGAGCAGGTGGGGGGGTCCTACTCGTGGGCGACGGCAGTAGCACAGGGCCCCTCATAGTACGCAAATGTGTCTCTGCCGGTGGGTGGGCCCACTCGCCGTAAGACATACCGTCGTACTATGAGGGGCCCTGTGCCAGTGCCGTCGCCCACGAGTTGGCCCCCCATGCTTGCTCAGGGCCACAGCACTTGCAATACTTACCTTTCCCTGCTCCACTGCCGTGACGTCTTCCGCCTTTTCTGACAGTGGCATTCAGGTTACAGAGAGCGATAACATCACGTCTGTATGCCCTCTACCGAAACAGTGCACGTGCAGAGAGCTTGAGGATGGCAATGCTGAAGAGTCCAGAGTAGAGCAGTGCCCAGCGAGGAGAGGTATTCAATTTTTTTAAATGTTGGGAGCTTTTTTTGGGGAGCAATATACACTGGAGCATCATCCATTTGGCCCATCATATACTGGAGTATTCCAAATGGGGACATCAGACACTGGAGCAGCATTTACGGGGCCCATTATATACTGGAGCATTAGAAATGGGGCCCAATATATATGGAGCATTATTTGGGCCCATAACACACTGGAGCATCGTCCATGGGGACCAACATATACTGGAGCATTCCAAATGGGGGACATCAGACACTGGAGCAGCTTTTACGGGGCACATTATACACTGGAGCATTATAAATGAGGCCCATTATATATGGAGCATTATTTGGCCCCATAAGACAGTGGAGCATCATCCATGGGGACCAACATATACTGTAGCATTATGTGGAGCTCATCATATACTGTATGGAACATTATATGGGACCAATTATTCTGTATGGAGAAATATATGGGGCTCGTTATTCTGTATGGCGCACTAGGTGGTGGCCATAACACTGTATGGAGTAATATACTGTCCGGTTTTTGAGCTATTGTAGAATTTAAAATAGATATGTCTTGTCTATAATTCTGTGCCGTATCAGAGCATTATGAATTGTGGTATGTGTTAAAAGGGTGCACTGACACTCTTTGGCCCAGGGCACACGAAAACCTGGCGCCAGACCTACCCCCCACAACTTTAGCCAAATAACCCCCAGTTTTCAATTCAATTCTTTCTTCCTCTTCAGGTTTTGACAAAATGAGAGTATTATTATGTCCTAGTTTTTGTGGAAGTCTGAAACCACCTTTGGTAGGAACGAGGGATCCAGACGGAACAGCAGCCGGTCTTCCAGTATCCTCAGACAGGGCTCTTCTTTTGAGAGAGCCTGCAACTCCCCTACCCACCTAGCTGTTGTAATTGCTACCAGGATAGCCTATCTACCAAGGCTGTTGACAGGGGCTCAAATGGTGAAAGGGTTAATCCCTTCAGGATGACATTGAGGTCCCAAGCGGAAAACCAAATGACTGTTCTGGGACGCAGCCGTGTAGCTGCTGTCACAAAATGCTTTATCCACATATGGTTTGCTAAAGACTTGTCAAAGTATGAACTTAACGCAGCAACCTGTACTTTCAGTGTACTGGGTCTGAGTCCCTTGTCCAATCCATCTTGCAGAAAACCTAAGATCTTGGAGATATTGACTTTCTGGGGATCTGGTTGTTCTGGTGCACACCAGGAGATGCATTTCTTCTAGGTTTTCTGGTATATTGCATTAGTCACTGGCTTCCTACTTTTTTGAAGTGTCTGACTCTGTCCGAGAGACCTCTGGCTGTTATGAATGGGTCACCGAGGAGGAAAACAAGACCAAGCCAAGTCACAGAAAACCAGAGAGGTTGGTAACTACGCGGATTGCAGACCCCTGATCCTAACCACACAACTAACAGCAGCCGTGGAGCATACCTACGATAATTCTAGATGCCTCGTCACAGCCGGAGGACTAAATAAGCCTAAAGCAAGAAAAGGGAAAATCTAAAACTGCCCCAGAGCAGACCCCAAAGGAATAGACAGCCCCCACACATGTATTGACGGTGAGACAAGATGAAAACACGTACACAGGTTGGAAAATAGGCTGAGCAAACGATGGGGCCCACACTAGCTAGAAAGGACAGGAAAAGAAAGATACTGTCTGCAATCCAAAAAACCCTGCAAAAATGTCCAACACTTCTAATAGCAAAAAATACCCTGAAGTCACTAGACTTCTCCCACTATATCAGCACTCTTGCATATTCTGAGATCAGAGCAAAAAGAGGCCAATCTAATAAGGGACAAAAAGCAAACTGGCACATACAGTGACATAAGAGTGGAAATTCAGCACAGCCCCAGCCGGGGCTGGCTGACCACACAAAATACTGAATAGACCAAACCAAATCAAATGTGAACATTAGCAAAGACAACTTAGCTTGAAAAGGTGGAAACTGAGCTGGAAAATAAGACCTCAGGAGGCAGGAAAAAATCACCAGCATTGGAATAGGGAGTCGGCTGTCTTAAATCCAGTCTGAGACTCCAGATGTCCACTCCTCTTCCTCATTATCAGGTGGCAGGTCTCTGTTAATTAGATCAGCTTCACTACCTCCTGCCACCACCAGAGGGAGTCCGGAAAGAGAACTCACAACTCCTCTGTCAGCACAACCAGCTCCCTCACCAGAAACCAGAGGCAGACCAGAAAATGAGTTCACAACATCTGGCCTTCAGGATCGAGAATTCAAAAGCCATGCCACTAGGTGTAATGTCTCTATGTCTGGGTGATAGACTGGTCCCTGGTGTAGGAGATCCTTGAATGGCGGGAGAATCAGAGGACCGTCTATGTTTAGGCTGGATATAGTGTCATACCAGCTTCTTCTTGGCCAGAGGGGTGCCACTAGAATGACCCTGGTTTGTTCGTTCCTTATCTTCTGAAGAGACCTTGGTAAGAGGGGAATCAGAAGAAAGGAGTAGGCTAGACTGAATCGTCATTGGTGGGCTAAAGTGTCTATACCCAGACATGTTTCCTGGGTCTAGGGATAAATAATAAGCTGTCTTTGTATTTTGGTGGTTTGCAAAGAAATCAACCTCTGAGCACCCCCATCTTCTGGTTAGCTTACAGAATACCTCCTGGTCCAGACTCCATTCTCCCGGGTGAATATCTCTTCTGCTCAGAAAGTCGGCCTGTTTGTTGTCTACTCCACTTATGTGAACAGGTGATATGGATTGCAGATTTTTGTCTGCCCACGAGCATATTCTTGTTGAGATGGCCTTCAAGTTGTTGTGTGTTGAGCTTCATGGATGACGGAGATGTGCGACTGTCATAACATTGTTTGGGTAGACTCTTACACGGGTATCTCGGACAAGAGAAGCAGCTGCCCTGAGGGATTCTTCCACTGCTTTCAACTCCCTGAAATTTGAAGATTGACTGCTGACCTCAACTATCCAGAGACCCTGGAAGGCTGTTTGGGAAACAATGGCCCCCCCAACCTGTCTTGCTTGCATCCACTTCCATGGTGACTAGTGGGGTTTGGACCCAGGGGACCCTACTTTTTAGTTTTGCTGGACTGATCCACCAGGACGACAAGGCTCATATCTTGCCTGGTATCAACGCCTTCTTATTCAGGGATATGGGAGAACCATCCCATTCCACTAGTATATAATCCTGTAGGTCTCTGGTGTGTGCCTGGTCCCAGGCTACTGACTGGATACAGGACATCATGGTGCCAAGGACTGACATGGCAAATCTCATGGACACTGATCTTCTGCTTTGCAGGATGATTATGTTTGCTCTGAGCTGAATCTGTTTCTCTCTGGGCAGGAATGACATCTGTTTCTGAGAATCTAGGAAGACACCTAAGGATGCCTTCCTCTGGGAAGGGATGATATCTGATTTCTGATAATTTATCAACCATCTCAGTGATGCTAGTACTTGGGAAGCACTCTGTATGTGCTCCTGTAACACCTGCGCTGATGGTGCCACTAGCAGAAAATCGTCGAGGTCCGGGACAATCCAAATTTGCTGTTTCTGACATAACTTTGGTGAAAATTCTGGGAGCTGATGACATCCCAAATGGAAGGACGTTGAACTGATAGTGATGTGTTTGTCCCTTCCAGGTCACTGCAAATCTCAGGAATTCCCGATGTTCTGGATGAATTGGAATATTATAGTATGCATCTTGGAGGTCTATTGTCGCCATGATGAAACCTTTCCCTATCAGGGGAACTGCTGATTTTATTGATTCCATCTTGAACCTTCTGTAGCAAATGAACTGATTCAACAGCTTCAGGTTCATTTTCACCCTGTGAGACCCGTCTGGCTTGTTTACCAAAAAGAGCCTGGAATACTGTCCCTTGTTCTCCTCTCCTCTTGGTACCGGGGAGATTGCCCCTGAGATTAGCAGCTTCCTTAGATCTGAGTCTAGGGTGGACTAGAATGTTTGTGAAAAGAGCTGGGTGATTCTTATTCTGCATGGAGGGTAGGAGGTAAATTCTATTCTCACCCCTTCCCATGATGGCCTCTAGGACCCGCGGACTGCTGGATATGGGCTGCCATTCCGGAATGAAGCGAGAAATGCACCCTCCCACTCTCTGGTGAGCATCAAGATTTATGCTGACATTTATCCTGGGAGAGAAAAAGGTTTCTGTCCTAGCCTCCTTTGGGGTAGCTCCATCTTCCTATCTTCCCCTTCCTTTTATATTGGGAAGACTGTTGTTGTTAGGGCCGAAAGGGTCTCTTGTTAGGACTCCTTTTCGCTTTCTTCAGTTCCGGAAGAGATTTATTCTTGTCTCAGACTTTCTTTCCTTGAAGGGGATGGAGCATAACTTGATCTTTGATGTCATGTCCCCACTCCAGGATCTCAGCCATAGGGCTCATCTCGCTGAGTAAGACAGGGCTGCTGACCTAGCCGCTACCATAAGGGATTCTGCTAAAGCTTCTGCTAAGAAGGCTGTGGAATTCTGGACAAGTGGAAGGAAGGCAAAGCTCTCTTCTCTAGAGGTCCCTGCTGCCAAGTGTTCTTCTAGTTGACCTAACCAGAGAGACATTGATCTGGCAACCGAGGTAGAGACCGAACTTGTGCTCAATAAAGCAGCTGATGTCTCCCAAGATTTTCTGAGAAGACCCTCCATTTTGTGCTGCAGGGGTCCTTCAACTGAGATGAATCCTAAAAGGGCAGGGTTGTCTTCTTGGCTACCCAGGCAACCTGCACGTCCACCTTGGGTACCTCCGACCAGCACTGTGCCGTCTCATCATTGATTGGGAACCTCTCCTTCTCTGGGGTTTCCCATTCCTCCAGCACAAGATCTCTGATGTTTTTGTGGATTGGGAAGAACAACCTTTTCCTGGTTCGGAGCCTCCCAAACATCTCTTCCTGTGTGGAATGTGTTGGTCTGTCCTCCTCCACTTTCATAGTTATTCTCACTGCTGTAATAAGTTCCTCCAAGTTAGCAGTAGAGAAATAGTATCTCCTTCCCTGTGCATCTGAGTCCGAGCTAAGTTCTCCTTCCTCATAGCAGTCTTTGGGTATAGACTCTTTGGAGACCGATTCCTCACCTGCTGAATTTTCTTCTTCCTAGCTGCTGGGTCCGTACTAGTCCCTGGGGATGGCTGGAAGAAAGCTAGGGAAGCCTGTATCTCCTGCCGTATAATATCTTTGATTTCCTCCTTAAAAGAGGGCTGTTCCTCCCTCACGACCTTCTTAATGAACTCCTGACATAGGGGTTTGCCAAGTGAGGAGGAGTTTTTTGGCACGTATCGCACACTTGCGAAAGCGCCCTTGGATTTACTCTTGGGTGCAGGTTCCTTGTACTCCTAAAAGAGAGGAGAAGGTAGAAATTACTCTAAGCATCCTAGAACCTGGACCCTGGAGAACACTCAATGCCTGTGTACTTACAGGGATCGGAATAGCGCTGGGCTCCACAGAAACAGAGCAGGAAGGATCAGTTTCCATTATAGTACAGTCTGTCCTACCTTATTTGACCTTCTGTCCAGGGCTCCTTTAATAGGGCAACCGGACCAGCGTCTCCCTCTGACCTGAGGGGCTCCTCCCCAGCTTCTCCTGGCTGTGGAGTTCTCCATAGGAATTGAATCTGCACTATTTAATTTTTAAATTTGCCTCCATTTTGGCCCGGACGCAAACCGGAAGTGACAATCTCCTTCCGCCGGCCGGTGTCTGACGTCACTTCTGGCCGCCCTTCTCGCACAGAGAAAAGCGAGGGAAGCCAGAAGAAGCATTCCCCATGACACTATAGGCCCAGAGCAGGGGAGAAGATGGGTTGGAGTGCTCGTGGAGGCCTCTGACTGAGACTCCCCCAGACTTTACTCTGCAGAGCGGACTGGGGAAGGAAGGGCACCCTGAATCTGGAGGAGACAGGAGCAGTGCTATGGAGAGGGAGGTAAGCTGACTGCCTCCAGCTGCCCGGCTTTATCTTAGAGAATGCCCCTATAGTGTCTGCCACCAGCACAGAGCACCCTGGATGACCTCTTCACCCCTATAGGGACAGGAAAACACTGAGGAATAGAGGTAGGAGGGACTATTTGACCTCTTTCGTATTTCCTGTCCCTATTAGGATGAGAGGACATCCTCCCGTGAGCTGTCATGGGCGGATATTAGAGAAATATTGTCTGTCTGTGATTTTTTTTGAAAAGCCGTCCAGAAAAAAAAAGAAGTCAAGTTGCCAACTTTGATACAGAAGTGTTGACTGATAATAGGACCAGGAAGTAAATGTAACCAGTGACATAGCTTTAAATTTGGAGTCCCTAATTTAAAACCGTCAAAAAGAGTATTGTTTTTTTATATGGGCCAAAAGGAATGTTTTGGACAAATGTTTTACTGATAGGAACTGAAACTACACAGTCAAACATTCAAAAATGACAGTTTTGTCAATTCCTTTAAGGCTGGTTTCACATTAGCGCTTTTTAAGCGCACGCACGGCCGGGGGTACCTCCGCCCCCGAGCCGGCTCTCTGCCCGGCGTGCCCGCCCCTTGCTTGTAGCGCCGCCTCCTAGCGCACAGCAGCGCCTGCGATCGGCGCACCCTATCTTTAGCATAGGGTGCGCAGATCGTGCGCAGGCCGTGCGCTAGTTGCGCTTTGACCTGTGCTGCGCACTTTTGACGGTGCGCCGTGCGCGCCAAAATCAAACTTTTCGGATTTTGGCGCGCACGGCGCACCGTCAAAAGTGCGCAGCGCAGGTCAAAGCGCAACTAGCGCACGGCCTGCGCACGATCTTCGCACCCTATGCTAAAGTTAGGGTGCGCCGATCGCAGGCGCCGCTGTGCGCTAGGAGGCGGCGCTACAAGCAAGGGGCGGGCACGCCGGGCAGAGAGCCGGCTCGGGGGCGGAGCTACCCCCGGCCTTTCGTGCGCTTAAAAAGCGCTAATGTGAAACCAGCCTAAGATACATGCATATCAGATGGATTAACTGTCAATTTCCCATGCAGATGTATATATATATATATATATATATATATATATAGACTAGCTGAAGAGACCGGTGCTGCCCGGGCATAGTAACTAACTGTGGTTAGTTATAACAAATTATAATTATCCTCCATCCCATAGTCCCGTGCCCATATACCCATCATACATATCCACCATCCCATAGGCTCGTGCCCATATACACATCATACATATCCTCCATCCCATAGTCCCATGCCCATATACCCATCATACATATTCTTCATCCCATAGTCCCATGCCCATATACCCATCATACATATTCTCCATCCCATAGTCCCATGCCCATATACTCATCATACATATTCGCCATCCCATAGTCGAGTGCCCATATACCCATCACACATCCTTCATCCCATAGTCCCGTGCCCATATACCCATCATACATATCCTCCATCCCATAGTCCCGTGCCCATATACCCGTCATACATATTCTCCATCCCATAGTCCTGTGCCCATATACCTGTCATACATATCCTCCATCCCATAGTCCAGTGCCCATATACAATCACACATCCTCCATCCCATAGTCCCATGCCCATATACCCGTCATACATATCCTCCATCCCATAGTCCAGTGCCCATATACCCATCACACATCCTCCATCCCATAGTCCCGTGCCCATATACCCGTCATACATATCCTCCATCCCATAGTCCCGTGCCCATATGCCCGTCATACATATCCTCCATCCCATAGTCCAGTGCCCATATACCCATCACACATCCTCCATCCCATAGTCCCGTGCCCATATACCGTCATACATATCCTCCATCCCACAGTCCAGTGCCCATATACCCATCACACATCCTCCATCCCATAGTCAACCATTATGACATCATAATGAGTGGCAGGGCTTGATGACATCAGCGTTGCCATGGCAACCATTGTGACATCATAATGGGCTTGATACGTACAGACTGTTTCCCCAGTATGTAGATAGAGGCATTATGACATCATAATGAGGGGCGGGGCTTGACGCGCACACACTTTTTCCCCAGTATGTAGATAGGGGCAAAATTGTTTGGTGAATTGGAACACGCGGGGTTAAAATTTCGCCTCACAACATAGCTTAGGACGCTCTCGGGGTCCAGACGTGTGACTGTGCCAAATTTTGTGGCTGTAGCTGCGACGGTGCGGATGCCAATCCCGGACATACACACACACATACATACACACATACATACATACATACATACACACCTTGAGCTTTATATGTTAGATATGTAAATGAGTGTATGTGTGTGTGTGTATCAAGCCACTCCCACTCCACATAGCAACCAATCACTAATAGTGTTGAGCGATACCATCCGATATCGTGAAGTATCGGATCGGAGCGATACCCAAAAAGTATCCGGTATCGCCGATTCCGATACCGGAAACCCATGCAAGTCAATGGGTCACAAATATCGGAATGAAAATAGACCCTTTCTTTACTTGCACATCCAGTTCGGGAGGGGGGAAGAGTGTGGGCGGTGCGTGGGCGGACACTGTGCGTGTCTGTGTGTGCAGGCGGGGTCTGTACGGGACTCTCGGGGGTCTGTGCGGGCCTGCCGGGGGTCTGTGCGGGCCTGCCGGGGGTCTGTGCGAGCCTGCCAGGGGTCTGTGCGGGCCTGCCGGGGGTCTGTGCGGGCCTGTCGGGGGTCTGTGCGGGCTGCTGGGGATCTGTGCAGGCCTGCCGGGAGTTGTGTGTGTGTGCAGGCATCATCCGATGGGACTACAAGTCCCATCGGGCTGTGCCTGCTACAATGACAGTGATTGACATATTAGCCATTGCTGGGACAGTAGTAGTCCCATCATCTGGCTAATGTGTTGAATGTAAAAAAAAAAAACATACATACTACATACATACTAGATATATACTATATTCATACAACATACATACATACCACATACTACATACATACTACATATATGCTACATTCATACAACATACATACATGCATACTACATACTACATACATACTACATATATACTACATTCATACAACATACATACATACTACATACATGCTACATATATACTGCATTCATGCAACATACATACAGTGGGGAAAAAAAGTATTTAGTCAGTCAGCAATAGTGCAAGTTCCACCACTTAAAAAGATGAGAGGCGTCTGTAATTTACATCATAGGTAGACCTCAACTATGGGAGACAAACTGAGAAAAAAAAATCCAGAAAATCACATTGTCTGTTTTTTTTTCATTTTATTTGCATATTATGGTGGAAAATAAGTATTTGGTCAGAAACAAAATTTCATCTCAATACTTTGTGATATATCTTTTGTTGGCAATGACAGAGGTCAAACGTTTTCTGTAAGTCTTCACAAGGTTGCCACACACTGTTGTTGGTATGTTGGCCCATTCCTCCATGCAGATCTCCTCTAGAGCAGTGATGTTTTTGGCTTTTCGCTTGGCAACACGGACTTTCAACTCCCTCCAAAGGTTTTCTATAGGGTTGAGATCTTGAGACTGGCTAGGCCACTCCAGGACCTTGAAATGCTTCTTACCAAGCAACTCCTTCGTTGCCCTGGCGGTGTGCTTTGAATCATTGTCATGTTGAAAGACCCAGCCACGTTTCATCTTCAATGCCCTTGCTGATGGAAGGAGGTTTGCACGCAAAATCTCACAATACATGGCCCCATTCATTCTTTCATGTACCCGGATCAGTCGTCCTGGCCCCTTTGCAGAGAAACAGCCCCAAAGCATGATGTTTCCACCACCATGCTTTACAGTAGGTATGGTGTTTGATGGATGCAACTCAGTATTCTTTTTCCTCCAAACACGACAAGTTGTGTTTCTACCAAACATTTCCAGTTTGGTTTCATCAGACCATAGGACATTCTCCCAAAACTCCTCTGGATCATCCAAATGCTCTCTAGCAAACTTCAGATGGGCCCGGACATGTACAGGCTTAAGCAGTGGGACATGTCTGGCACTGCAGGATCTGAGTCCATGGTGGCGTAGTGTGTTACTTATGGTAGGCCTTGTTACATTGGTCCCAGCTCTCTGCAGTTCATTCACTAGGTCCCCCCGCGTGGTTCTGGGATTTTTGCTCACCGTTCTTGTGATCATTCTGACCCCACGGGGTGGGATTTTGCGTGGAGCACCAGTTCGAGGGAGATTATCAGTGGTCTTGTATGTCTTCCATTTTCTAATTATTGCTCCCACAGTTGATTTCTTCACTCCAAGCTGGTTAGCTATTGCAGATTCAGTCTTCCCAGCCTGGTGCAGGGCTACAATTTTGTTTCTGGTGTCCTTTGACAGCTCTTTGGTCTTCACCATAGTGGAGTTTGGAGTCAGACTGTTTGAGGGTGTGCACAGGTGTCTTTTTATACTGCTAACAAGTTTAAACAGGTGCCATTACTACAGGTAATGAGTGGAGGAAAGAGGAGACTCTTAAAGAAGAAGTTACAGGTCTGTGAGAGCCAGAAATCTTGATTGCTTGTTTCTGACCAAATACTTATTTTCCACCATAATATGCAAATAAAATGAAAAAAAAACAGACAATGTGATTTTCTGGATTTTTTTTTCTCAGTTTGTCTCCCATAGTTGAGGTCTACCTATGATGTAAATTACAGACGTCTCTCATCTTTTTAAGTGGTGGAACTTGCACTATTGCTGACTGACTAAATACTTTTTTTCCCCACTGTATATGTTACATAATACTTGCATACTACATATATACTACATTCATACAACATACATACATACTACATATATACAACATACATACTACATACTACAACTACAACTACAACATGGGTTTACAAGGGACCGTTCCTGTTAGACTAATCTGATAAGCTTTTATGAAGAGGTAAGTTCCGGACTGGACCAAGGGAATGCAGTGGACGTGGTGTACATGGACTTTTCAAAAGCTTTTGATACGGTGCCACACAAAAGGTTGATACATAAAATGAGAACAATGGGGATAGGGGAAAATATGTGTAGGTGGGTTAAGAGCTGGCTCAGGGATAGGAAACAAAGGGTGGTTATTAATGGAGCACACTCAGACTGGTTCACGGTTAGCAGTGGGGTACCACAGGGGTCAGTTTTGGGCCCGCTTCTTTTTAACATATTTATTAATGACCTTGTAGGGGGCATAGAGAGTGGAATTTCAATATTTGCAGATGACACTAAACTTTGCAGGGTAATCAATACAGAGGGGGACAATTTTATATTACAGGAGGATTTATGTAAACTAGAAGCTTGGGCTGATAAATGGCAAATGAGCTTTAATGGGGATAAATGTAAGGTCATGCACTTGGGTAGAATGAACAAGATGTATAATTATGTGCTTAATTGTAAAACACTGGGCAAAACAGTCACTGAAAAAGACCTGGGTGTATGGGTGGACGACAAACTCACATTTAGCGGCCAGTGTCAGGCAGCTGCTGCAAAGGCAAATAAAATAATGGGATGCATTAAAAGAGGCATAGATGCTCATGAGGAGAACATAATTTTACCTCTATATAAGTCACTAGTGCGACCACACTTAGAATACTGTGTACAGTTCTGGTCTCCGGTGTATAAGAAAGACATAGCTGAACTGGAGCGGGTGCAGGAAGAGCGACCAAGGTTATTAGGGAACTAGGGGGTCTGCAATACCAAGACAGGTTATTACATTTGGGGTTATTTAGTTTGGAGAATCGAAGGCTTAGGGGTGATCTTATTACAATGTATAAATATATGCGGGGACAATACCAAGAGCTTTCTAATGATCTTTTTACTCTTAGACCTGTGACGGGGACAAGGGGGCATCCTCTACGTCTGGAGGAAAGAAGGTTTAAGCATACTCACAGACGCGGATTCTTTACTGTAAGAGCAGTGAGACTATGGAACTCTCTGCCATATGATGTTGTAATGAGTGATTCCCTACTAAAATTTAAGAAGGGACTGGATGCCTTTCTTGAAAAGTATAATATTACAGGGTATATACACTAGTTTCCTTAATATTGCGTTGATCCAGGGAGCTAGTCTGATTGCCGTATGTGGAGTCAGGAAGGAATTTTTTTCCCCAATGTGAAGCTTACTGTTTGCCACATGGGATTTTTTTGCCTTCCTCTGGATCAACATGTTAGGGCAAGTTAGGATAGGATATTGGTTGAACTAGATGGACTTAAAGTCTCCCTTCAACCTTAATTACTATGTTACTATGTTACTACATACATACTTCATATATACTACATTCATTCAACATACATACATTCTACATACATACTACATATATACTACTTTCATACAACATACATACATACTACATATATACTACATTCAAACAGCATGCATGCATACTACATACATCATACATACATACATACTACATACATACTACATATATACTACATTCATACAACATACATACATACTACATATATACTACATTCATACAACATACATACATACATAGTACATACTACATACATACTACAGACATACAACATACATAAAACATGCTACAGACATACAACATACATACTACACACATACTACGTACAAAACATTCATACATTCATACAATGCATACATATAGACATACAGTACTTATAACATAGAGTACATACTCACCATCACTTGTCACTTTGATCCCCGAAGCCAGTGTCATCTGTAAAAAATATTAAAATAACAAGCAATATACTCCCTGATCCGCAGAAATCCACAAGTGTCCCATGGTGATCTCCCGTGGAGAACAGCAGCAACAGCTGATGCGACCGCTCTCTAGGGGCACCAGGAATACAAAGACGGGAGGTAGGTATCCTTCCGCACTGTATTCCTCCGCCACTGTAAAAAAATAGTCCCTAGTCTCACTTTTGGCATTGCTGTGTGAGAAAGTTCCCACGCAGCTTTTGCCATAAAGAGAGACCAGTGAACAATAGTATCCTCTCAGTGATGCACTGCAAGAGATCGTCGTGGGACACTCGTGGATTTCTGCGGATCAGGGAGTATATTGCTTGTTTGTTATTTTAATATTTTTTACAGTGAGATGACACCGGCTTCGGAGATCAAAGTGACAAGTGATGGTGAGTATGTACTCTATGTTATATGTACTGTATGTCTATATGTATTTATTGTATGAATGTATGAATGTATTGTATGTAGTATGTATGATGTATGTATGTTGTATGTATGTAGCATGTTGCATGTATGTTGTATGTATGTAGTAAGTATGTAGTATGTATGTATGTTGTATGTATGTAGTAAGTACGTAGTATGTATGTATGTATGTTGTATGAATGTAGTATATATGTAGTATGTATGTAGTATGTAGTATATATGTATGTTGTATGAATGTAGTATATATGTAGTATGTATGTAGTATGTATGCTGTATGTGTAGTATGTATGCTGTATGATTGTTGTATATATGTAGTTTGTATGTAGTATGTATGTATGTATGTTGTATGAATGTAGTATATATGTAGTATGTATGTATTATGTAATATGTATGTATGTTGTATGAATGTAGTATACATGTAGTATGTATGTAGTATGTAGTATATATATGTATGTTGTATGAATGTAGTATATATGTAGTATGTATGTATTATGTAGTATGTACGCTGTATGAATGTAGTATATATTTAGTATGTATGTAGTATATATGTACGTTGTATGAATGTAGTATATATGAAGTATGTATGTAGTATGTATGTATGTATGTAGTATGTATGTTTTTTTTTACATTCAACATATTAGCCGGATGATGGGACTACTACTGTCCCATCATTGGCTAATATGTCAATCACTGTCATTGTAGCAGGGATTTGTAGTCCCATCGGATGATGCCTGCACACACACAACCCCCGGCAGGCCCGCACAGACCCCCGGCACGCCCGTACAGACCCCCGGCAGGCCTGCACAGACCCCCGGCAGCCCGCACAGACCCCTGGCAGGCCCGCACAGACCCCTGGCAGGCCCGTACAGACCCCCGGAAGCCCGCACAGACCCCCAGCAGGCCCGCACAGACCCCCGGCAGCCCGCACAGACGCCCGGCAGGCCCGCACAGACCCCCGGCAGGCCCGTACAGACCCCGGCAGCCTGCACAGACCCCCGGCAGGCCCGCACAGACCCCCGGCAGCCCACACAGGCCCCCAGCAGGCTCGTACAGACCCCCGGCAGGCCTGCACAGACCCCCGGCAGGCCCGCACAGACCGTGCATCATGATGACATCATTTCAGCAGCCAATCACAGCCATGCCATTAGTTAACATGGCTAACACAACTGGCTGATAGCATTATGGGAACTTCTGATTCCGGTTTTCGATATTGTAAAAATATTGGTACCCGATATTTGCGGTATCGGAATACTCAACACTAATCACTAAGCATCTTTCATTTCACCAGAGCTGTTTAAGAGATGAAAGCTGAAGTGTGGCTGCTATGAGCAACAGTTTTCGTTGTAGACAGTTGTGGTAACTGAGGCCTATCATTCTTATCATTTCTATGGGGTTATCGTCCTTCTGTAAAGCTGGAAATAACACAATTTATTACTGTGCTGACACAGAACACCCTCTGACACCGACTGCAGGGGGTGCCCAGGGGGAGCCCAGTATCACACAGGATAGTATTAAATACACAGCTCAGCAGACTATCACACAGGATAGGATTAGTTACATGGCTCAGCAGACAGTATCACACAGGATAGGATTAGATACACAGCTCAGCAGACAGTACCACACAGGATAGGATTAGATACACGGATCAGGAGACAGTATCCCACAAGATAGGGTTAGATACAGAGCTCAGCAAATAGTATCACAAAGGAGAGATTTAGATACACAGCTCATCAGATGGTAACACACCGGATAGGATTAGATACACAGCTCAGCAACAGGACATTTTCATTCCAGGAATTCCACTCATTCCATCTAATTTGCCTTTAAATTTTAAATGCCTTCAGTTTCCACTTCGACTGGCATTTGCAATGTCCATTAACAAGGCTCAGGGACAGTCCTTGAAAGTAGTAGCAATCAATTTGCAATCTCCATGCTTTTTCTCATGGTCAGCTTTACGTGGCCTGTTCAAGAGTTGGAACTGCCAAAAATCTGTTCATCTTTACACTGAAAGAAAAAAATGTTGTTTATCAAAAGGCTCTTGAATGAGTTAAAATAAAATACTATCAATACTTGGGTAATCGTTTAGTTAATTTGTGTTGCAAGTCTGTAGTATTGAATATATGATGTGAAATGTTTTTTTGTGCAATATAATCATTATAATTTTCTATAACTAACCACAGTTAGTTACTATACCCGGGCAACGCTGGGCTCTTCAGCTAGTTTATTATAAAACCAGAAAATAGATATCATATCTTATCCGCATGCAATTTTCCATTGATACCAATGTAACAAAAGTCATTCATACTGATGGTATGCTACATCCGATCAAATAGTATACGATGGTAGGCAAACTATTTGCGTGTTAAGATTATTCTTTATACTGAGCAAAAGAACATCGACCCTAGTCAAATACCAAAGTTGTGCCAAGTCTAACTGTAACTTATTGAATTACTTCCACTCATACACTCATCTTAATCCCTGAGGTCTACAGAGACCAAAGAGCAAAAGACTAGACTTCAATTTATGGACAATAACCTGTGTCTTAATTGATTTTCCCAGGGAAATCCTTTTGCTTATGTGAATTTTAATTTTACCTGATTAATTCATCACTAGTACATAGTAATAATAATAGTAATTTAATGCATAATATAATTTTCTATATTGTGACGCCAATACAAATCCACCTTAATTAAACTGTATATCTATAAATATAACTAACACTAGTCACAACCCACGGCTAGGCAGTGAATAAGCGCAGTCAGCCGTTCCAGGGTCAATACCAAAAGTTCACGTAGTTAACCAAGGGAAAATACAAAGTCGCAAGCCAGGTCACATGCAAGGGTCAGAATGCCAGAGAAACAGCGGATAAGCAAAGGGGCAATAACAAACGGGTAGTCTGAACATGGTCCAAAGATCAGCAGCGGAATATCAGATTCAAAGGGGCTGTTAAGACTGGCAGAACGCACCAAATAAGAAATTATAATAAGGTGCATTCGCAACTCTGGGTCTACCGTGCGGTGATGGAGAAACCGCAGCTATCACAATGGTGAATCAAGGCTGCAAGAAAACACTTTAAACACACTGAGTTAAATGTCACTCAGTTTGCAAAGAGTACCAAGCTCTGTTGCACCCCAGAACAGTACTACGAAGCAACACACAAAGGACGATAACCTGTTCGATTGCACAGGCATATAGAAAATAAAATATTAATTGGGGTCCCTATAACTTAACCCCCCAGGGAAGACTAAGCTGGTGGTTGAAGTAAGAAACTTGGCACTCAACTTATGATAAGGAATTCCTGATTTTTTATTTAGACAGTCACAAAAACAGAGGACATTTCGGTCCCAGTTGGACCTTCATCAGCCCGACTGCTGTATGAATGAGTAAGTATAGATACAGGGTTAAATATGCCTGTAGGTGAAGGTGGTGTAGCAGCAACCGTAATTAGAGTTTAGTCCTGATTTTGGTCAGCTTTGACCTATACACCCCTTCTCATAATTGCAGCTTTTCAAATCCCTGCTTTTGGTCAGCTTTGACCTATACACCCCTTCTCATAATTGCAGCTTTTCAAATCCCTGCTTTTGGTCAGCTTTGACTTATACACCCCTTCTCTTATTGGCAGAACTAAACTCTAATTATGGTTGCTGCTACGTCACCTTCACCTTCAGGCACATTTAGCCCTGTATCTATACTTACTCATTCATACAGCAGTCGGGCTGATGAAGGTCCAACTGGGACCGAAACATCCTCTGTTTAAGTGACTGCCTAAATAAAAAAATCTGGATTTCCTTATCATAAGTTGAGTATCAAGTTTCTTACTTCTATCTTATTGGCTTGGGAACCTACTTGAGCACTTTCCCAGTAGTGCTACGGTTTATTCTCTTAAGCTGGTGGTTGAGCCTGCTCTGACATACAGTTGTGCTTTAGCACACGCGCCTGAGGATGCCCAGTGCAGGTGCTAAGTTAAAGCGGGAGTTACCAACTTACAAGGCCTATCTAGACAGACACTCGCAGTGCTATTAGCAGCCAATATGCACACAGGGTGGTAAAGTAGCCACCAACACACCAAACACACATGATACTAGCATACAGGCGTGCGCTCCAGAGGACCTTTTATACATTCAGCTCATTTCCAGACAGACAGGACCTTGCCTGTGGACCAATCAGAAGCTGCCACATAACCAGTGCAGGTGGTGTCCGAGCACCAATGAGAAGGCACCACATCCTGGACATGCTCAGTAGGATGAAATCTGGACTTAGGCTCCAAAGTACAAGGCTGCATGTGTAAACCAGTGATATCCATAGGCTTAGTTGGAGAACCAGCAGCAACTACACACGCAGCATGAGCCTGGGCAAGGCGCTGGGGCCGGAGTCTGTGCTGAGCAGTCATCCCAGTGGCTGAGCCTGAATGGAAGACCACAGCACCAGACAAGGCCTGGGATCTATCCTGTGCAGCGGAAAAATCCCAGTGCCTAAAAGGGTAATGACAAATAGGTAGTCTGAACATGGTCCAAAGGTCAGCAGCAGAAGAAGATCAGAACTTACAGCACAGGGTACAGAAGAACACACCAGAGAGCACCAGCTTAGAACAAGCTTTTGACTGGCAATATTCTGGGCCAGACTGCTCACCTAAACAACAGGACATTTACCAAGAATATATGGAGCACCTTTGGGAGTCTCTGCACCTTCCAGTCAGATATGTCAGCCGAGGTGTCAATCAAAGCACCGACAGCTCAACAAGCCTCTGCACAGGATAGGATGCCAGAGCTGTCCATCACAGAGTCCCAAACACTCTGAGCAGAGGAATCATGACAATGACATTGATATTACATAAATGTATAAAATAATTATTTTAACCCTACTATTCTGTTCATATTGGCTATATACACTTTCACTATTGAGGTCAATATGACCTGACCTTTTGAAGTCTGTTAATTTTGACATTTAGCTACTTTAAGTGTATTATTTGAATACCAGTTGCACTATTTAACTGTATGTGAACATGGTTGGCCAATACTAGAGATGAGTGAATATTTTCGGAAAACGACCGCCAAACAGATTCGGCACAAATATGGAAAATTCGGATTAGTGATCGGAAACACAAACTATTTTTATTAAATCGGTAAAAGTCGGTAAAATTGTGGGAAAATAATTGCGTTGCCACTAAAGTATTTTTAGCACTTTGACTAAGATAGTGGTGGTATATGATGAGCATGGGGATGTCTTTGATGAGGAGATGGGGTGGGGAGAGTTCAGAGGAGCTGCGTGCTTGTAATTTTTCTTTTCTAACTTTATGTATGCAAATTGGGGCTTGCCAATCAGGGCACAGGAAACATCCACAATGTGCAGACACAAGGGCTTGTGCCATTGGCTGCTGAAATCACATGTTCTTCTCTATATAAAGAGAAGACATCTTGTTTGAGCACCATTTTTTTAGTATGAGAGCGCAGAGAGGAAGCTCCTGATGATGCTCCAGTTATTTCTAAGTCAGAAATCAACCTTCCAGTAGATTTTTTTTTCTTGTGCCATTAATGAGGTCCACAGACAAAGACAGCAGGGCACATTTCATAGAAGTGTGTTGTGCACTGCTCCTATTGTGCTCCATGCATGATTACTTTAGACCTTTCAGTTGCTAATGTGATTCATCAAGGCATATCTCACCTTGTAATTTAGCTGTATGGAGATTGAAAAAAATATATTTTTCAGTTGCTAACGTGATTCAGCATGCCAGATTTTTCCTTGTCATTTAAGTGCAAATGAAATTCAGAATTGTGCAAAGATGACACGGAGTAAAAAAAGATGCAGCACTCACCATTGCTTCTTAAAAAAGGTTAATGTCCTTTATTCCATGTGGCAGGACAATCCTTTAACAAGTGCTGAGATAAGCACAAAACAGCTGTTGTCCTCTTCCTCTTCCCCTCTCCCCCTGTATGTTAACTCCTTTACCCCCAAGGGTAGTTTGCACTTTAATGACTGGGCCACTGTCCCTTTATGAGGTAATAATTCTGGAATGCTTCCATGGATCCTGGTGATTCTGACATTGTTTTCAAATGACATATTGTACTTCATGACAGTGGTAACATTTCTTTGATATGACTTGCATTTTATTTGTGGAAAAAAAGCGGAAATTTGGTGAAAATTTTTAAAACTTCACAATTTTTCTACTTTGAATTTTCATGCCCTTAAATTACAGAAATATGTCACACAAAATACTTAATAAGTAACATTTCCCACATGTTTACTTTACATCAGCACAATTTTGGAACCAACATTTTTTTTTGTTAGGAAGTCATAAGGGTTAAAAGTTTTTTTTATTTTACCAAGGGTAACAGGAGAAATTGTTACCCCAAAAGTTATTGTAAAATTTGTCCTGACTACGCTGGTACCCCATATGTGGGGGTAAACCACTGTTTGGGCACATGGCAGAGCTGGGAATGGAAGGAGCACCGTTTGACTTTTCATTGCAAAATTGGCTGGAATTGAGATCGGATGCCCGGTCGCGTTTGGAGAGCCACTTGTTAGGCGTCAGTTTTTACCCCTTGCACAGGAGGAATCCTGAGCCATGCCTTATGTGGTCTCCCACTCAGTCCCGACCGCAGAGGATGCTGCTCAGCAGAGGCATCAATCCTGGCATCTTGCCCAGGCTAGTGCTGTCGGTTTGGTTGCTACTGTCATCCCTGGTCCAACTATAGCAATCCACACTAGCCAGCAGCGAGCAGCTCCTGGGACTGAGTCCTTATTTTGGTCTACTGGGCATGCCCATGGGATGACCTCTCATTGGAGATCAGAGGTCACATGCTCAGGTCCTGTTGCTACTCTGATTGGACCACTAGGAAGGTCCTGCAAGGCTGCAGCTATAAAAGGTTCACATGGCCACGCCCTAGTATAGAATTATGTACTCGTGTGTGTGATGATGGATGCATGTTTCAGGTGACTGACTCCTTATGACTCCTTCCCTCTGGTTGTGCATGTAATAGGGTTATCAGAGTTAGAGACAGCGCCTAGTAGTGGCATTGCCTATGCGCCACAGTGCACCCTTTCCTCTTCACAAGACTTATCACCAGCTTGTGCCATCCCGCACAAGGCACGACTTTACCGCATTTACAGCAGCGTCCGTCAGAGCGGCACCATTCACAATTAGTGTCCAGACCTAAGCTTATGCTGGTTATTGGCATCCGCCAGAGCCACACTGTATGCACTTTGTGCGGTTAACCTTTCGTTGCTTTTCCTGGCACCGCAGTTGCGGCGCCAAAAGCTAGTTGGTCTAGAGGTACTCTATCCCCGTGTCCTTGGGGCAGGATCCTGTGACCAAGACACTAGGGCTCACCCCGTAGTATTGTGGCCCTGTGAAGCAGCAGGGTTCTCCTTCTACATACCGGGTGAGGTTAACCCACGTATCTTTGTTATACCGCCATTTTGTATCCGCCAGTGCCTGGCAGAAGATAATATCTCTGCATGGTGGACCCCGGGCTACGAATGCACCTTGTCTTTACTTTAATATTATTTGGTGCATTCCGCAAGCCCCTAACATTATACTAGTGCTAGGGTCTGGCTAGTAATGACGGAAGAGCAGTGACTCCACAGGAACATCCAGCAGCTGGAGGACAGGTTGACGCTCTTGAGTGGTCAACCTCAGCTGCAGATGTTACCGCGGTTGCTGTTCAGGCAGCCACGGAGGCTGTCTCCCGTGTGTCCACTGCCAATCCTGCCTTGACTTTGTCCTGCCTTCTACTGCCCGAGAAGATCTCGGGTGATAGTGCTTCTTGTAGGGGTTTCGTGAGCGAGTGTGCTATACAGTTAGAGCTGCTGGCTATAAGATTCCCCTCTGAGCGGGCTAAGGTGGGATTTGTCATCTCCCTCCTGTCAGGCAGGGCTTTGGAGTGGGCCACACCACTGTGGCAGCGCAGTGATCGTGTGGTGCAGAGTGCATCGCAGTTCCTAGTCATTCTGAAGCAGGTCTTTCTGAGACCACGGGTCACCCATGATACAGCGCTCCAGCTGCTGGCACTGACACAGGGTTCGTCCTTGGTCAGCAATTATGCCATCCAGTTCCGGACTCTGGCCTCAGAGCTGGAGTGGCCAGACAAGGTCCTCGTCCCGGTGTTCTGGAGAGGTCGGGCTGACAATGTCGCCCTTGCCACCAGTGATGTTCCCGCCACACTGGAGGAGCTTATTAACGTCTCCACCGGTATAGACCTTCCTTTCATGGAACGAGGGTTGGAGCGGTCCCAGTCTGGTCAGATGTTTAGGTTGACACCTTCATTCTCTAGACCTCTGGAACCTCCAATCGGGCGTCCGAGTCCCAAGAGGCCATGGAGGCTTCTCGCACGGGATCCAAGTCCCAGTCCGCTCGAGCACCCATGGTCTATTATCGTTGCTGGCAGACTGGTCACCTTTCCAACTGGTGCCCACAGCGGCCGGGAAACGCTCGCGTTTAGTGGCTTTTGGAGGAGGCCTACTAGACACTGCAAAGTTTTCCTCCAAGCTGTCCTTTAAGGGGACACTTGAGTTCAGCTCTTCCACTCTGGCGGTGGAGGTTTGCGTGGACTCCGGGGCAGAAGGCAATTATATGTCGTCTGCCTTCGCCCAATGGCACCCAATTCCCCTGGTTTTACTACCTCAGCCAGTCACCATCAAAGAGGTGAACGGTGCGACACTACCCTCTCAGATTGCCCACCAGACCACCCTGCTGACACTCTCGGTGTCTCCTTCCCATCAGGAGATCTTATCTCTCCTTATCCTGCCCGAGGGTATCGATCAGGTCCTCTTAGGGGTCCCCTGGTTGCGTTATCACTCTCCCCATATGGAGTGGTCCTCGGGGAGAATTCTCAGTTGGAGTAAATCCTGTGAGGGTAAATGTCAGAGGGAGTGCGTACAGGTTGCCTCCACTGAGGTTTCCGCAGATCTTTCCTCTCTCCCCAAACACTATCAACAGTATGCAGACGTGTTCTACGAGAAAGCGGCGGAGAGTAGTGTTGAGCGATACCATCTGATACCGTGAAGTATCGGATCGGATTGGATCGGACCGATACGCAAAAAGTATTGGGTATTGCCGATTCCGATACCAGAAACCCCATTCAAGTCAATGGGACAGAAATATCGGAATTAAAAAAAACCCTTTCTTTACTTGTACATCCAGTTCGGGAGGGGGAAGAGTGTGGGTGCTGCGTGGACGGACACTGTGCATGCCTGTGTGTGCGGGTGGGGTCTGCACGGGCCTCTCGGGGGTCTGTGCGGGCCTCTCAGGGGTCTGTGCGGGCCTGCCGGGGGGTCTGTGCTGGCTGCCGGGGGTCTGTGCGGGCCTGCCGGGGGTCTGTGCGGGCTGCCGGGGGTCTGTGTGGGCCTGCCGGGGTCTGTACGGGCCTGCCGGGGGTCTGTGCGGGCCTGCCGGGGGTTTGTGCGGGCTGCCATGGGTGTGTGCGGGCCTGCCGGGGGTCTGTACGGGCTGTCGGGGGTCTGTACGGGCTGTCGGTGGTCTGTACGGGCCTGCCGGGGGTCTATGCGGGCTGCCGGGGGTCTGTGCAGGCCTGTCGGGGGTTGTGTGTGTGCAGGCATCGTCCGATGGGACTACAAGTCCCATTGGGCTATGCCTGCTACAATGACAGTGATTGAAACATTAGCCAATGATGGGACAGTTGTAGTCCCATCATCCGGCTAATGTGTTGAATGTAAAAAAAGAAACATACATACTACATATATACTACATTCATACAACATACATATATACTACATACTACGTACATACTACATATATACTACATTCATGCAACATACATACATACTACATACATACTTCATATGTACTACATTCATACAACATACATACATACTACATACATACTTCATATATATTACATTCATACAACATACATACATACTACATACATACTTCATATATACTACATTCATACAACATACATACATACTACATATATACTACATTCATACAACATACATACTACATATATGCTACATACATACTACATATATACACTACATTCATACAACATACATACATACTTCATATATACTACATTCATACAACATACATACATAGTACATACATACTTCATATATACTACATTCATACAACATACATACATACTACATGCTACATACATACTACATATATACTACATTCATACAACATACATACAGCATACATGCTACATATATACTACATTCATACAACATACATACATGCTACATACATACTACATATATACTACATTCATACAACATACATACATACTACATATATACTACATTCATACAGCATACATACAACATACATACTACATATATGCTACATACATACTACATATATACACTACATTCATACAACATACATACATACTTCATATATACTACATTCATACAACATACATACATAGTACATACATACTTCATATATACTACATTCATACAACATACATACATACTACATGTTACATAAATACTACATATATACTACATTCATACAACATACATACAACATACATGCTACATATATACTACATTCATACAACATACATACATGCTACATACATACTACATACACTCACTGGCCACTTTATTAGGTACACCTGTCCAACTGTGTGTTAAGACTTAATTTCTAATCAGCCAATCACATGGCGGCAACTCAGTGCATTTAGGCATGTAGACATGGTCAAGACAATCTCCTGCAGTTCAAACCGAGCATCAGTATGGGGAAGAAAGGTGATTTGAGTGCCTTTGAACGTGGCATGATTGTTGGTGCCAGAAGGGCTGGTCTGAGTATTTCAGAAACTGCTGATCTACTGGGATTTTCACGCACAACCATCTCTAGGGTTTACAGAGAATGGTCCGAAAAAGAAAAAAAATCCAGTGAGCGGCAGTTCTGTGGCCGGAAATGCCTTGTTGATGCCAGAGGTCAGAGGAGAATGGGCATACTGGTTCGAGCTGATAGAAAGGCAACAGTGACTCAAATTGCCACCCGTTACAACCAAGGTAGGCAGAAGAGCATCTCTGAACGCACAGTGCGTCGAACTTTGAGGCAGATGGGCTACAGCAGCAGAAGACCACACTGGGTACCACTCCTCTCAGCTAAGAACAGGCATCTGATGGCTACTTTCAGCAGGATAATGCGCCATGTCATAAAGCTCGAATCATCTCAGATTGGTTTCTTGAACATGACAATGAGTTCACTGTACTCAAATGGCCTCCTCAGTCACCAGATCTCAATCCAATAGAGCATCTTTGGGATGTGGTGGAATGGGAGATTCGCATCAGGGATGTGCAGCCGACAAATCTGCGCCAACTGTGTGATGCCATCATGTCAATATGGTCCAAAATCTCTGAGGAATGCTTCCAGCACCTTGTTGAATGTCTGCCACGAAGAATTGAGGCAGTTCTGAAGGCAAAAGGGGGTCCAACCCGTTACTAGCATGGTGTACCTAATAAAGTGGCCAGTGAGTGTATATACTACATTCATACAACATACATACATACTTCATATATACTACATTCATATAACATACATACATACTACATACATACTTCATATATACTACCTTCATACAACATACATACATACTACATACATACTACATATGTACTACATTCATACAACATACATACTACATATATACTACATTCATACAACATACATACATACATACTACATATATAATACATTCATACAACATACATACATAGTACATACTACATATATACTACATGTATACTACATTCATACATACATACATACTACATGCTACATACATACTACATATATACTACATTCATACAACATACATACATAGTACATACTACATACAAACTACATACATACAACATACATAAAACATGCTACAGACATACAACATACATACTACATACAATACATTCATACAATACATACATATAGACATACAGTACATATAACATAGAGTACATACTCACCATCACTTGTCACTTTGATCCCCGAAGCCAGTGTCATCTTTAAAAAATATTAAAATAACAAACAACCGATATACTCCCTGATCCGCAGAAATCCACGAGTGTCCCACGACGATCTCCTGTGGAGAACAGCAGCATCAGCTGATGCCACCGCTCTCTAGGGGCCCCAGGAATACAATGACGGGAGGTAGGTATCCTTCCGCACTGTATTCCTCCGCCACTGTAAAAAATAGTCCCTAGTCTCACTTTTGGCATTGCTGTGTGAGAAAATTCCCACGCAGCTTATGCCATAAAGTGAGACCAGTGAACTATAGTAACCTCTCAGTGATGCAGTGCAGGAGATCGTCGTGGGACGCTCGTGGATTTCTGCGGATCAGGGAGTATATCGCTTGTTTGTTATTTTAATATTTTTTAAAGTTGACACTGGTTTTGGGGATTAAAGTGACAAGTGATGGTGAGTATGTACACTATGTTATATGTACTGTATGTCTATATGTATGTATTGTATGAATGTATTGTATGTAGTATGTATGTATGTATGTTGTATGAATGTAGTATATATGTAGTAGGTATGTTGTATGAATGTAGTATATATGTAGTATGTATGTTGTATGAATGTAGTATATATATATATATATATATATATAGTATATATAGTAGCATCCTCTACGTCTGGAGGAAAGAAGGTTTAAGCATACTCACAGACGCGGATTCTTTACTGTAAGAGCAGTGAGACTATGGAACTCTCTGCCATATGATGTTGTAATGAGTGATTCACTACTAAAATTTAAGAAGGGACTGGATGCCTTTCTTGAAAAGTATAATATTACAGGGTATATACACTAGTCTCCTTAATATTGTGTTGATCCAGGGAGCTAGTCTGATTGCCGTATGTGGAGTCGGGAAGGAATTTTTTCCCCAATGTGAAGCTTACTGTTGCCACATGGGTTTTTTTTGCCTTCCTCTGGATCAACATGTTAGGGCAAGTTAGGATAGGATATGGGTTGAACTAGATGGACTTAAAGTCTCCCTTCAACCTTAATAACTATGTTACTATGTTACTATGTTACTATGTATATGTAGTATGTATGTATGTATGTTGTATGAATGTAGTATATATGTAGTATGTATGTAGTATGTATGTATGTATGTTGTATGAATGTAGTATATATGTAGTATGTATGTAGTATATATGTACAGTGGGGCAAAAAAGTATTTAGTCAGTCAGCAATAGTGCAAGTTCCACCACTTAAAAAGATGAGAGGCGTCTGTAATTTACATCATAGGTAGACCTCAACTATGGTAGACAAACTGAGAAAAAAAAATCCAGAAAATCACATTGTCTGTTTTTTTTTCATTTTATTTGCATATTATGGTGGAAAATAAGTATTTGGTCAGAAACAAGCAATCAAGATTTCTGGCTCTCACAGACCTGTAACTTCTTCTTTAAGAGTCTCCTCTTTCCTCCACTCATTACCTGTAGTAATGGCACCTGTTTAAACTTGTTATCAGTATAAAAAGACACCTGTGCACACCCTCAAACAGTCTGACTCCAAACTCCACTATGGTGAAGACCAAAGAGCTGTCAAAGGACACCAGAAACAAAATTGTAGCCCTGCACCAGGCTGGGAAGACTGAATCTGCAATAGCCAACCAGCTTGGAGTGAAGAAATCAACTGTGGGAGCAATAATTAGAAAATGGAAGACATACAAGACCACTGATAATCTCCCTCGATCTGGTGCTCCACGCAAAATCCCACCCCGTGGGGTCAGAATGATCACAAGAACGGTGAGCAAAAATCCCAGAACAACGCGGGGGGACCTAGTGAATGAACTGCAGATAGCTGGGACCAATGTAACAAGGCCTACCATAAGTAACACACTACGCCACCATGGACTCAGATCCTGCAGTGCCAGATGTGTCCCACTGCTTAAGCCTGTACATGTCCGGGCCCGTCTGAAGTTTGCTAGAGAGCATTTGGATGATCCAGAGGAGTTTTGGGAGAATGTCCTATGGTCTGATGAAACCAAACTGGAACTGTTTGGTAGAAACACAACTTGTCGTGTTTGGAGGAAAAAGAATACTGAGTTGCATCCATCAAACACCATACCTACTGTAAAGCATGGTGGTGGAAACATCATGCTTTGGGGCTGTTTCTCTGCAAAGGGGCCAGGACGACTGATCCGGGTACATGAAAGAATGAATGGGGCCATGTATCGTGAGATTTTGAGTGCAAACCTCCTTCCATCAGCAAGGGCATTGAAGATGAAACGTGGCTGGGTCTTTCAACATGACAATGATCCAAAGCACACCGCCAGGGCAATGAAGGAGTGGCTTCGTAAGAAGCATTTCAAGGTCCTGGAGTGGCCTAGCCAGTCTCCAGATCTCAACCCTATAGAAAACCTTTGGAGGGAGTTGAAAGTCCATGTTGCCAAGCGAAAAGCCAAAAACATCACTGCTCTAGAGGAGATCTGCATGGAGGAATGGGCCAACATACCAACAACAGTGTGTGGCAACCTTGTGAAGACTTACAGAAAACGTTTGACCTCTGTCATTGCCAACAAAGGATATATCACAAAGTATTGAGATGAAATTTTGTTTCTGACCAAATACTTATTTTCCACCATAATATGCAAATAAAATGAAAAAAAAACAGACAATGTGATTTTCTGGATTTTTTTTTCTCAGTTTGTCTCCCATAGTTGAGGTCTACCTATGATGTAAATTACAGACGCCTCTCATCTTTTTAAGTGGTGGAACTTGCACTATTGCTGACTGACTAAATACTTTTTTGCCCCACTGTATGTATGTATGTTGTATGAATGTAGTATATATGTAGTATGTATGTATGTTGTATGAATGTAGTATATATGTAGTATGTATGTATGTTGTATGAATGTAGTATATATGTAGTATGTATGTAGTATGTATGTATGTATGCTGTATGAATGTTGTATCTATGCAGTATGTATGTACTGTAGTATGTATGTATGTTGTATGAATGTAGTATATATGTAGTATGTATGTTTTTTTTTTTTTTTTACATTCAACTCATTAGCCAGATGATGGGACTACTACTGTCCCATCATTGGCTAATGTGTCAATCACTGTCATTGTAGCAGGCACAGCCCGATGGGACAATGCCTGCACACACACCCGGCAAGCCCCCACAGACCCTTGACAGCCCGCACAGACCCCTGGCAGCCCGCACAGACCCCCGGCAGGCCCATACAGACCCCCGGCAGGCCTGCACAGACCCCCGGCAGCCCGCACAGACCCCCGGCAGGCCCTCACAGACCCCCGGCAGGCCGCGCATCATGATGCGCACAGACCGCGCATCATGATGACATCATTTCAGCAGCCAATCACAGCCACAACACTGGCTCATTGCATTATGGGAACTTCTGATTCCGGTATCCGATATTGAAAAAATATCGGTACTCGGTATCGGAATTCCGATACAGCGAATATCGACCAATACCCGATATTTGCAGTATCGGAATGCTCAACACTAGCAGAGAGTCTTCTGCCTCACCGCCCCTATGACTGTCTTATTGACCTCTTGCCTGGTGCCGAGCCTCCCCGGGGACAAGTTTTCCCCCTATCTCTCCTGGAGACAGAGGCCATGTCTCTATACATCAGGGAGAATATGGCAAGAGGATTCATCAGGAAGTTGGTGTCACCTGCAGGGGCGGGATTCTTCTTTGTTCAAAAGAAGGATGGAGAACTACGTCCCTGCATCGATTACAGGGGTCTTAATGCCATCACCATTAAGAATAAGTACCCTCTGCCCCAGATATCGGAACTGTTTGATAGGCTATGGGGAGCTAGTGTTTTTTCCAAACCAGATCTGCGGGGGGCCTATAACCTGATATGCATCCGTGAGGGGGACAAATGGAAGACGGCATTTAACACCAGGTATGGCCATTATGCATACTTGGTCTTGCCCTTTGGGCTTTGCAATGCCCCTGCCTTCTTCCAAGACTTTGAAAATGATATCTTTCGGGATATGCTCCCCTCCTTGGTGGGTGTCTATCTGGATGATTTTCTCATCTATTCTCCAGATATGGACTCCCATCGGAGAGAAGTTTGCAAGGTCTTCGACCGCTTATGGGCAAACTCCCTCTATGCCAAGTTGGAGAAGTGTTTGTTGGAGCAGGAGTCCTTGCCTTTTCTGGGCTATATCATTTCTGCCCAGGGGTTGGCTATGGATCCTGCCAAACTGCAGGCGGTAATGGACTGGCAGGAGCCCCACTCCCTCAAAGCGGTGCAGCACTTTCTGGGGTTCATTAATTCCTACCGCCAGTTCATTCCCCACTTCTCCACCATGGTAGCTCCCTTGGTCGCCCTCACCAAGAAAGGAGCAAACCCTAAGGGGTTGTCGGACACGTTCTCCTCTTTCAAGTCCCATTTTACTAGCGCTCCCATTCTACATTGCCCGATGTGGATAAGCCCTTCATCATGGAGGTGGATGCCTCTTTCGTCGGTGCCGGAGAGGTCCTCTTCCCGAAGGACGCTCAAGGTCGGGAGCAGCCTTGATTCTTCTTTTCAATTACCTTTTCACCCACGGAGAGGAACTATTCCATCGGGGACAGCGAGTTGCTAGTTATAAAGTTGGCCTTCTCAGAGTGGAGACATCTACTGGAGGGGGCCCGGTTCCCCTTCCAAGTGTTTATCGATCGCAAAAACCTAGTCTATTTACAGAAAGCCCAGTGGCTGAATTCTCGCCAAGCCGGATGGTCCCTGTTCTTCTCCCGGTTCCACTTTACTCTCCACTTTCTTGCCGGAGAGAAGAACGTACATGCTGATGCTCTCTCCCACTCCATGGTGTCATCAAAGGAGGAGGAGGAGCTTCGGCTGATTGTCCCACCCAAGAGAGCCTGAGGACCGTGGATCTGGTTACCCTCGAGTCGGTGCCTCCAGGCAAGACTTTCGTCCCTGCCCATCTGCGACGTGAGGTCCTCTCTTGGGCTCACTTGTCCAGGGTGGGTGGACATTTTTGGACAAAGCGGACATCTGAGCTTATGTTGAGGACATACTGGTGGCCGCATATGGCCCGAGACGTCAGAGATTATATTTGGGTGCGTGTTTCCTGTGCCCAGAATAGGTCTCCTCGGCAATGGCCTGCTGGGCTACTTTATCCACTGCCGATGGCAGACAGGCCCTGAGAGATGGTCGGGATGGACTTTGTGGTGGGCTTACCCAAGTCTCGTGGCTGCACCACCGACCATTTTTACAAGATGGTGCACCCGGTGCCTCTCCCACGGGTACTTTCTGCATGGGCCTTGGCGGCGTTGTTTAGTAAGCATATTTTCCACCTGCACGGTATGCCAGATATAATTTCAGTGACCGGGGTCCCCAGTTTGCATCTCAGTTCTGGAGAGAGCTTTGTCGTCTACTCAGCACTGAGCTGAATCTCGCTTCAGCATACCATCCCGAGACGAACGGGTTGGTAGAGAGGGCCAAGCAGACTCTGGTCACATACCTGAGACATTTTGTTTCGGCCAGGCAGGATGATTGCTACCGTGGGTGGAGTTTGCATTGATCAATTCCGTAGCCGACTCCACCAGGCAGACCCCTTTCCTCCTTAACTACGGCCAGCATCCGCGTGTCCCTGTGCCCATGCCCGTGTCGTCCACTGATTCTAGGGTGGCAGACTGGGCGGTGGAGGCACGGGACATTTGGGACCATACACAGGATGCCATCTGGGCCTCCAAGGAGAGAATGAGGTCGTTCGCCGATGCACACTGGTGCCCCGCCCGACCTTTGCTCCAGGTGACTTAGTGTGGCTCTCCACTCATAACATCAGGCTGCGAGTGGAGTCCACTAAGTTTGTGCCTCGCTTCATAGGTCCCTTCAAGGTCCTAGAGCAGGTCAATCCTCTGGTCTATTGCCTGGCCCCTCCTCCACGCCTGGGTATCACCGACACCTTCAACGCGTCCCTCCCTTAAGCCCGTCCACATGTCCCAGTTTTCCGAGTCATCTGCCGGGACATCAGGCTTGTCCTCAGATGAGCATGAGGTGAATGCCATTGTGGGGTGCAAGGTGGTATGTGGCAAAAAATGTTATCTGATGGACTGGAAGGGTCATGGCCCTGAGGATAGGACCTGGGAACCTGTGGAGAACATCCGTGCTCCCCTGCTCATTGCGGCCTTTGAGCGTAGCGAGGCTCAGGGGGTAGGGGGTCCTAGGAGCGAGGTAATGCTTGGCATTGGGTTTTCACCCCTGCACACGAGGAATCCCGAGTCTTGCCTTCTGCAGTTTCCCATTCAGTCCCAACAGCACAGGAGGCTGCTCAGCAGAGGCGTCGATCCCGGCATCTTGCCCAGGCTAGTGTTGTCAGTTTGGTTGCTGCTGCCACCCCTGGTCCAGCTATAGCAATCCACACTAGCCAGCAGCAAGCAGCTCCTGGGACTAATTCCTTCTTTTGGTCTACTGAGCATGCCCGTGGGACGACCTCTCTTTGGAGACCAGAGGTCACATGCTCAGGTCCTGTTGCTGCTCCGATTGGACCACTAGGAAGGTCCCAGAAGGCTACAACTGTAAAAGGTTCGCATGGCCACCTGGCCATGCACTAGTATAGAATTATGTACTCGTGTGTGTGATGATGGAAGCATGTTTCAGGTGACTGACTTCTTATGACTCCCTCCCTTTGGTTGTGCATGTAATAGGGTTATCGGAGTTAGAGAGAGTGCCTAGTAGTGGCATTGCCTATGTGCAACAGTGCACCCAGGCCTTTTCATGAGACTTAGTGCCAGCTTGTGCCATCCCGCACAAGGCATGACTTTACCGCATTTACAGCAGCGTCCATCAGAGTGGTGCCATGTGCAATTAGTGCGCTTTCCAGACCTAAGCTTAGGCTGGTTAGTGGCATCCGCCAGAGCGGCGCTGTATGCACTTTGTGCGGTTAACTAGAGTTGAGCAACTTTTGGTTTTTTAGGGTCGAGTTTCGTTTCGTGAAACCCGACTTTTCCAAAAGTCGGGTCGAGCAAGATCGGCCGATTATAGGGAAAAGTCGGGGTCGTCCCGAAACACGAAACCCAATGTAAGTCAATGGGGAATAAAAGTCGGCAGTGAGAGGAGGACAGGAAACACACCTACAGTGCTCATTTGAATGCCAAAAGCATCAATTCTTCTTACTTAAGCTTGTCAACCTTAATTAACTTCATAATACAAGTTACGCACTGAAAAATGGGGGTTATTTGGCTAAAGTTGTGGGGGGGTAGGGCTGGCTCCAGGTTTTCATGTGCCCTGGGCGAAAGAGCGCCCCTTTAACACATACCACAACTCATCATGCTCCGATACGGCAGAGAAATAGCGGTATAGTACAATGAAAAATACTTCACTTTTTACATCTCATGACGAGGCCCATCTATTTCTCCATACAGAATCATTGGTCCCATATAATGTTTGAAACAGTATATGATGAGCTCCACATAATGCTACAGTATATGTTGGTCCCCATGGATGATGCTCCACTGTCTTATGGGCCCAAATAATGCTCCAAACATAATGGGCCCCATTTCTAATGCTCTAGTGTATAATGGGCCCTGTAAATGCTGCTCCAGTGTCTGATGTCCACCTTTGGAATGTTCCAGTGTATGGTGGGCCCCATCTATCATTCTCCAGAGTATAGTGCTCCCCAGAAATTGCTGTCCCAACATTGAAAACAATCAAATAAGTCTCCTCGCTAGGGAATCCCTGTACTAGTCTGGACTCCTCGTCATCCCCATCTTCCATCTCACTGCACAGTATTTCAACCTTGCAAGTGCTGTGATCCTGAGCAAGCAGGGGGGGCCCACTCGTTGGCGACGGCACTGGCACAGGGCCCCTGATAGTACGGTGGTGTGTCTGATGGCGGGTGGGCCGAACCTGCACTTTCATCTGCAGCTTCCTCTTTGTCACCGTGTAAGATGGAACTGTATATGGGAAGGGTAACCTGAGTTTCATCAGGGTCAGATTCAGGCCGTGTAGTGTGCGAGGGGAATGTAGTGGTCTGGGTCAATGTACCAGCAGATTCATCGAGCAGTGGCTGGGCATCAGTGCACTTGTGTCGCCCCCAGGAGTACGGTCGCCACAGTGGCATTACCTTCCTCCTAGGGAGTGTGATGTCATGCTTGGGAGCAACGAAGGATCTCTCTAGCAGGTTAACTGATTGGGCGGCGTTATTCCCACGAGTCATGACCCTCCAAACAGCGTTCATGAAGGCAAAGTGTTTGTTTTACGTGGGCAGTATGGTTGCAAAGCTGAACCTTAAAGGAATGTCCAGAAGGGCACCACCAGGAGTGGAGCCTACGGTTAAATTCGACTCCACCTGGGAAACCTCAACCATGCCAGCTACAGAACAGATGCACACATTGCAAGCTTAATTCCGTTAACGAATGAGACTCCGTCATGCCCTGCGGTCCGAGTCCGGCTTACTAGAGGGACACGTGAGGCTCTGGCACATGAGATTGGCCAATAACTGGTGTGTCATGCCCTTACATGTCCGTGGCTGCATGTGCGCTACACTGAAAAGGCCAGCATTTGTCGCTTACAGGTGCAGATAACCCGCTGAACAACGTTAGTGATGGGGATCACTGATTACAATTATTACCCGCGAACGATGATTTCCCAGTAAGTGCAGGTCAACCGCAGTTCCGGAATTAGGCCTAACCGTCATTCCTGAAAAAATGAAAAACTTACGTGTGCAAACCACAGGTGCTGTAGCTTGCTTAACAGCTCGCCAGCCGTTCTCACGCCCAGTATGGATTACACGTGATTGCACAAAAGTGAGAAAGGGTACCGTATCCCCGGATAACATGTATGGATAGCGTACACATTCAAAATATATGTCTATACATCAGGAGGCAGGCTCAGACGGTGTTAGGCCCAGTATGGATTGCACGTGATTGCACAAAGGTGAGAAAGGGTACCGTATCCCAGGATAACATGTATGGATAGCGTACACATTCAAAATATATGTCTATACATCAGGAGGCAGGCTCAGACGGTGTTAGGCCCAGTATAGATTGCACGTGATTGCACAAAGGTGAGAAAGGGTACCGTATCCCCGGATAACATGTATGGATAGCCTACACATTCAAAATATATGTCTATACATCAGGAGGCAGGCTCAGACGGTGTCAGGCACAGTATGGATTTGACGGCCCAGACTACACAGCGGAGGAGCAGGGAGAGGTAAAGATTGCAAATGCTGGGGCCCTGCCAAAGCAAGGGGGGCCCACTCGCGGGCGTCGGTACTGGCACTGGGCCTCTCATAGTACGGCGGTGTGTCTGACGGCGGGTGTGCACCACCACTGTCAGAGACACTTGATTGCACTATGAGGGACCCTGTGCCAGTGCCCGCGCCCAAGAGTCAGCCTACCCACCTGTCCAGGGCAATGGCACTCGCACGGTGTCGTGCGCTAGGTGGTGACCCCGGCCATGGGGGGGAGGCAGCACAGTTAGGGTGTTTTAGAAAGTGGCATATGTTGATGTTGGACATTCAGCTGATGCAAAAGGCGAAATAGGTCAAGTCCCAGGAAGAGGTGGACCAAAGCAAGCCATTTTTCTGTCACCCTATGTGTCATCAGGGGAAGGTGGGACAAAATCCTTGGAAACCCATGCATGGTTCATTTTAATGAAGGTTAGATCATCCACATTTTGGGTTGACAGACGGGTCCTTTTTTCTGTCAGGATTGATCCAGCTGCACTGAAGACTCTTTCCGATAGCACATTTGCAGCTGGGCAAGCGAGCTCCTGTAAGGCATATTGTGCCAATTCAGGCCAGGTGTCCAGTTTAGCAGCCCAATAGTCAAAGGGGAATGACCTGTGTGGGAGAACATCGATATGGGAGGAAAAGTAGTTTGTAACCATAGTTGACAACTGCTGTCTCCTGTCACTTTCCATCGATGCAGTATTACCAGTTGTGTGAGCAGTACTTGAAAAATCAGTCCATAACATTGTCATGAAACCCCTGTCTCCAACGCCACTTCTGCTGTGTGCACCATGAACACCTCTGCCAAGCTGCCCCTGGCCCGTACGGCTCGTTTGAGAACCATCACCGCTGCTGTGTGCTGGGAATGCCTCAAGCAACCGATTTACCAGAGTTGCTTGTTTATTAGCCAATATTAGGTCAAGGTTCTCCTGTGGCATGATGTTTGTAATTTGCATTTATAGCGTGGATCCAGGATGCTGGCCAACCAGTAGTCGTCATCGTTCATCATTTTGGCAATGCGGGGGTCCCTTTTTAGGATCCGCAAGGCATAATCTGACATGTGGGCCAATGTTCCCGGTGTCAATGATGCACTGCGAGTGCTGGTTGGAGGAGCACTTTCTGGCAAATCCACATCCCTCCAGTCACGCACAAACCCTGTACCAGACCTTGCCACGCCAACTTTTTCACTTGCCCCACGAGATGCATCCTCCTTCCCTAAGTAATCATCCCCATCATCATCCTCCTCTTCTTCCTCCACCTCGTCCAGGAGAGGTCCCTGAGTAGACAATGGCTCAATGTCATCAAGGATTCCCTCCTCGTCAACATTGGCTGCAGACGCCTGCTCCTTAAGGTGCGTCAAAGTTAGCATGAGCAGACGCATAAGTGGGATGCTCATGCTTAGGATGGCGTCGTCTGCGCTTACCAGCCGTGTGCATTCCTCAAAACACTGAAGGACTTTACAGAGGTCTTTCAGCTTCGACCACTGCACACCTGTCAACTCCATGTCTGCTCTCAAAGTGCCTGGCCGTGTATCCTCCCACAAATGCATTATGGCCTGCCTCTGCTCACACAGCCGCTCCACCATGTGCAGGGTGGAGTTCCACCTTGTTGCAATGTCGATAATGAGGCGGTGGTTGGGAAGGTGGAGCAATCGCTGCAGCTTCTGCATACGAACGGAGTGTACAGGCGACCGGCGAATGTGCGCGCACAGTCTTCGCACCTTCTGGAGCAGGGCTGTTAACTCTGGATAATTTTTGAGGAAGCACTGCACCACCAGGTTCAAGGTGTGAGCCAAGCAAGGTATGTGGCTGAGTTTTGAAAGGGCTATGGCTGCCACAAAATTACGGCCGTTATCACTAACTACCTTGCCTGCCTCAAGATGTACACTGCCCAGTCATGACTCAGTTTGTCACTTCAAGTACTCGACCAACACCTCGGCGGTGTGTCTGTCGCCCAAACACATCATCTGCAACACAGCCTGCTGACGCTTTCCACTAGCTGCTCGATAGGGGGACACCTCGTGTGCAACAGTGGCAGCTGCAGATGGAGTGCTCGTACGACTGCGCTCTGTGGACGAGCTTTCACTTCTGGAGGAGGAGGAGGAGGAGGAGGGTCGAACGCCTACAGCCAACTGTTTCCTATACCGTGGGCTAGGCAGCACTGTCCCACCACCGCTGTTCCCTGTGGACCCTGCATCCACCACATTAACCCAGTGCGCAGTGATGGACACGTAACGGCCCTGTCCATGCCGACTGGACCATGCATCAGTTGTGAGGTGCACCTTTCCACTCACTGACTGCTTGAGTGCATGGACAATGCGGTCTTTTACATGATGGTGGAGGGCTGGGATGGCTTTGCTAGAGAAGAAGTGGCGACTGGGTAGGTCATAGCGTGGTACTGCATAGGCCATGAGTTCGCGGAAAGCTGCGCTTTCCACCAACCGATAGGGCATCATCTCAAACGAGATTAGTTTGGCAATGTGGGCATTCAAACCCAGTGTACGCGGATGAGAGACTGAGTACTTTCTTGACCTACTCATAGTGTCTGGGAGGGTGAGCTGGACTTGAGAGCTGCATATGGTGGAAGTAGCGGTGGACAGGGCGGACTGAGAGAGGGTTGATGATGGTGATGGAGTTGGTGTTCTTTCTGATGGCCTAGATTCAGTATTTTGTTGATATAACAGTGGGATTCCCTGACTGCTGTGGCCTTGCAACGACACCTCAACATTTGCTGCTGTGCTAACCGGTGGGCTTACAGTGGGGGAAACAATGTAGCGTTGCCGACTACCTTCTTTGTGATCAGTTGCACATGTGGCACTTGAGGTTTGGTGTTGTGTCCACGCTTGCAAGTGCATGGTGGTTAAATGTCTAAGCATGCAACTGGTATTCAAATTTTTCAGATTTTTCCCTCGGCTAAAGGTCTTTGCGCACTTCTTACAGATAACCTTGGCCTGATCATGAGGATTTTGTTCAAAAAAGTGCCACACTGCACTCTTCCTACTTTGGCAGACATTTTGCGGCCTAGCATGCTGTGATCTTTTGACCCTCTGGACAAGCTGTCCAGCAACTCTTTTGATTTTTGGAACCTGTCTTTGGAGTGCTCCGGGCCTGCCAGATAACAGCTGTTGCAATGTCGATGTCTGCTGTGGATGCTCCTCATCTGAGCTATTGGAAGCAGCACCCTCTTCCCCCAATGGATGCCAATCTGGGTCAACAACTGGGTCATCCATCACCTCCTCTTCAATGTCATGTGCACCTTCCTCTGTGTCACCGTGTATGGTGGTATAGTGTGCGGGAAGGGGCACCTGAGTCTCATCAGGGTCAGAATCTGGCTCTGTACACTGCAAGGACAATGTAGTGCTCTGAGTGAATGTACCAGCAGAATCATCTATCAGCGGCTGTGCATCAGTGCACTCCATGTCAGATTCATCTTGGCCTGGGTAATTCACCATTTCACTTGATAATCCAGGCATGGTATGTGAAAACAGCTCCATGGAGTAATCAGTAGTATGGCCTGCATCATCCTTCAATCTTGGTTGGGGTGAAGGACACAAGGAAAGGTGTGGTTCATAAACATGAGCCTCCAATGACGACTCAGTGCTTTTATTTTTTACAACTTCAGAAGAGGAGGCGATAGAGCTGGAGGCTGAGTCAGCAATGTAAGACAAAACTTTTTCCTGAAGCTCTGGCTTTAAAAGCGGTTTGCCAACTCCTAGAAAACTAAGCCTTCGAGGCCTTGTGGAGCCAGACGATGACGCAGGCTCAACACCTCCTGCATTCGGTCCTATTTTGCTTTTGCCACTACCATCAGATCCACCACCAACACCATCATTACCAGCTGCCAACCCCCGCCCAATTCCACGGCCTCTTCCACCAGCCTTCCTCATTTTTGGTAGAAATGTAGACAAAATCCAACAAACTATATAGTAATGTAAAACAAGGTACAAGGTGTCTATAGGGCAGGGGAGATTTTGAATTTCTGCACACACTAGTGGACACTGGACACTTTTGGATTGTGTGAGGCCCACTGAATATCGGAGCGCTATGTCACAGGCTCGATGGCACAGGTGTGAAAAAAGTGACTACAGGATAAGGGAGATTTTGAATTTCTGCAGACACTAGTGGACACTGGACACTTTTGGATTGTGTGAGGCCCACTGAATATCAGAGCGCTATGTCACAGGCTCGATGGCACAGGTGTGAAAAAAGTGATTACAGGATAAGGGAGATTTTGAATTTCTGCACACACTAGTGGACACTGGACACTTTTGGATTGTGTGAGGCCCACTGAATATCAGAGCGCTATGTCACAGGCTCGATGGCACAGGTGTGAAAAAAGTGACTACAGGATAAGGGAGATTTTGAATTTCTGCAGACACTTGTGGACACTGGACACTTTTGGATTGTGTGAGGCCCACTGAATATCACAGCGCTATGTCACTGGCTCGATGTCGCAGGTGTGAAAAATGTCACTAGAGGATAACGGAGATTTTGAATTTCTGCAGACACTTGTGGACACTGGACACTTTTGGATTGTGTGAGGCCCACTGAATATCAGAGCGCTATGTCACAGGCTCGATGGCACAGGTGTGAAAAAAGTGACTACAGGATAAGGGAGATTTTGAATTTCTGCACACACTAGTGGACACTGGACACTTTTGGATTGTGTGAGGCCCACTGAATATCAGAGTGCTATGTCACAGGCTCGATGGCACAGGTGTGAAAAAAGTGACTACAGGATAAGGGAGATTTTGAATTTCTGCAGACACTTGTGGACACTGGACACTTTTGGATTGTGTGAGGCCCACTGAATATCACAGCGCTATGTCACTGGCTCGATGTCGCAGGTGTGAAAAATGTCACTAGAGGATAATGGAGATTTTGAATTTCTGCACACACTAGTGGACACTGGACACTTTTGGATTGTGTGAGGCCCACTGAATATCAGAGCGCTATGTCAAAGGCTCGATGGCACAGGTGTGAAAAAAGTGACTACAGGATAAGGGAGATTTTGAATTTCTGCACACACTAGTGGACACTGGACACTTTTGGATTGTGTGAGGCCCACTGAATATCAGAGCGCTATGTCACAGGCTCGATGGCACATGTGTGAAAAAAGTGACAACAGGATAAGGGAGATTTTGAATTTCTGCAGACACTTGTGGACACTGGACACTTTTGGATTGTGTGAGGCCCACTGAATATCAGAGCGCTATGTCACAGGCTCGATGGCACAGGTGTGAAAAAAGTGACTACAGGATAAGGGAGATTTTGAATTTCTGCACACACTAGTGGACACTGGGCACTTTTGGATTGTGTGAGGCCCACTGAATATCAGAGCGCTATGTTACAGGCTCGATGGCACAGGTGTGAAAAAAGTGACTACAGGATAAGGGAGATTTTGAATTTCTGCACACACTAGTGGACACTGGACACTTTTGGATTGTGTGAGGCCCACTGAATATCAGAGCGCTATGTCACAGGCTCGATGGCACAGGTGTGAAAAAAGTGATTACAGGATAAGGGAGATTTTGAATTTCTGCACACACTAGTGGACACTGGTGGACACTTTTGGATTGTGTGAGGCCCACTGAATATCAGAGCGCTATGTCACAGGCTCGATGGCACAGGTGTGAAAAAAGTGACTACAGGATAAGGGAGATTTTGAATTTCTGCACACACTAGTGGACACTGGACACTTTTGGATTGTGTGAGGCCCACTGAATATCAGAGCGCTATGTTACAGGCTCGATGGCACAGGTGTGAAAAAAGTGACTACAGGATAAGGGAGATTTTGAATTTCTGCACACACTAGTGGACACTGGACACTTTTGGATTGTGTGAGGCCCACTGAATATCAGAGCGCTATGTCACAGGCTCGATGGCACAGGTGTGAAAAAAGTGACTACAGGATAAGGGAGATTTTGAATTTCTGCACACACTAGTGGACACTGGTGGACACTTTTGGATTGTGTGAGGCCCACTGAATATCAGAGCGCTATGTCACAGGCTCGATGGCACAGGTGTGAAAAAAGTGACTACAGGATAAGGGAGATTTTGAATTTCTGCACACACTAGTGGACACTGGTGGACACTTTTGGATTGTGTGAGGCCCACTGAATATCAGAGCGCTATGTTACAGGCTCGATGGCACAGGTGTGAAAAAAGTGACTACAGGATAAGGGAGATTTTGAATTTCTGCACACACTAGTGGACACTGGACACTTTTGGATTGTGTGAGGCCCACTGAATATCAGAGCGCTATGTCACAGGCTCGATGGCACAGGTGTGAAAAAAGTGACTACAGGATAAGGGAGATTTTGAATTTCTGCACACACTAGTGGACACTGGTGGACACTTTTGGATTGTGTGAGGCCCACTGAATATCAGAGCGCTATGTCACAGGCTCGATGGCACAGGTGTGAAAAAAGTGACTACAGGATAAGGGAGATTTTGAATTTCTGCACACACTAGTGGACACTGGTGGACACTTTTGGATTGTGTGAGGCCCACTGAATATCAGAGCGCTATGTCACAGGCAGAAATTGACTAGTGTATCACAAACTACAAGGTGTATGTAGAATTGGGCAGAATAGGAATCTCCCTAGAGTGTAGGTCTGTAAGAACGGAACAAGTCCTCCACTTATCCTTCCACAGTGACACACAGATAGCTTCACTGTGGCTGTGATAACAGCCGTTACACGGTACTGTGTGAGGAGCGAACACCGCTGTATGGTGTGAAAAAATGCACGCTCAGTACCTCAGCAGAACAAAAAAAAAAATTGGGATTGCTTTTAAAAAAGCAGTTTGCAGAGCAGTGGGTAAATAGCAATGCAGCTGTCAGGAAGCCTTAGAAGGCAGCCTAACAACCAACACCGCTGATCCACCACAATATAGCCTCCCCTTGCGCTGCACACACAGTGACTGGTGTGTTGTACAGGCAAAATCGCTAGCAGCAGAAGCAGCTTTTTTTTCTTCTTCCCTGCCTAACGCTCTCCCTACAGAATCAGCAACCTCTCCCTATGCTAAGATCGGCAGAAGTAAGATGGCGGTCAGCGTGCACGCCCTTTTATAACCCCTGTGACGCCCACCAAAGCAAGCCAATCACTTGTATGCCCTTCTGAAAGATGGTGGTGACCCCTGCCTATGTCATCACGTTGCCCACAGTGTCCTTGGATCCTGATTGGCTGAAAAAGAGCGCAAAACAAACTTTTGAAACTCGACTTTGGCGCGTAAGTCGCCGACCTCGTGGCCGACCTCATCCTAGGGTCGGGTTTCGTTTCATGAAACCTGACTTTGCCAAAAGTCGGCGACTTTTGACATTTTTCGACCCGTTTCGCTCAACTCTACGGTTAACCTTTTGTTGCTTTTCCTGGCACTGCAGTTGCGGCGCCAAAAGCAAGTGGGTCTAGAGGTACTCTAACCCCGTGTCCTTGGGGCAGGGTCCTGTGACCAAGACACTAACGCTCACCCCACAGTATTGCGGCCCTGTGAAGCAACAGGGTTCGCCTTCTATATACCGGGTGAGGTTAACCCTTGTCTTTACTTTAATATTATTTGGGGCGTTCCACAAGCCTCTAACACCCTGATGAGCCTAAAAAGTGAAAACCCTCCACAAGTGGAATTTTGGAAAGTAGACCCACTAAGGAACTTATATAGATGTGTGAAGAGCACTTTGAACCCCCAAGTGCTTCACAGAAGTTTATAACGTTATAACATACAGCCATAAAAATAAAAAATATTTTTTACAAAAATGACCTTTCGCACTCAATTTTTTTACTTTTTCAAGGGTAACAGGAGAAATTATACCCCAAAAGTTTTGCCAATTTGTCCTGAGTACGCCGATACCCTATATGTTGGGGTAAATCACTGTTTGGGTGCAGAGCAGAGCTTGGAAGGGAAGGAGCACCGTTTTACTTTTTCAACGCAGAATTGGCTGGAATTGAGATCGGGCGCCATGTTGCGTTTGGAGAGTCCCTGATGTGACTAAGGCCTCTTTCACACATCAGGTTTTCACCGTCAGGCGCGATCCGGCGCTTTTGACAAAAAACGGATCCGGCGAAATGCAATGCCGGATCCGGTTTCCCCCCCATTGACTTGCATTAGAGCCGGATCGAGCCGGATGGCCATGCGTTTCATCCGATTTTCGCCGGATCCGGCAATGTGACGCGATCCGGCGTCTGGAAAAAACGGCTACTGTAACGTTTTTTGTCTCCGGCGAAAAAGCCGGACACGCCGGATCGGGCGTGTCCAGCTTTTTCATACAATGAAAGCCTATGAGCACCGCAATGCGCCTGATCCGGCGACAGCCGGATCCGGTGGCCGGATCCGTTTTTTTTGGTCTGAGCATGCTCAGTAGCTCTGCCCACAAGACATATATAAAAGCAAGACAGTGGGACCCTAAGCCACACCCAACATGCCACCCAAGCCAAGAACCAGGAGCAGGAGAAGGCAGCAGACATCTGCAGCAGCACCATCAGCACCACCCCAAATGGAGCAGCATGCTGAACAACGGGAGGGGAGTCCAGCAGCAGATGAGAGACGGTAATTATCAAATCCCCCATTCCTCCAAACTAGGGCTATGGAATATCAAGATATTCATTGGCCCTTTGTTTCTCTTTATTCAACAGCCGCCCAATAGATGCAGCAGCAGCAGCAGCAATGGCAGCAGCAGGAACACCACCCACAGCCATGGAGTCTGGCCAGCAGGAAGACAGCACATCTTCTTCTGGGAGCCCTCCCTCGCATCATCAGCGTTTGACGGTAAGTTTTTATTTCCAAAATCCATCATCTCTGTAATACAGTGGGGCAAAAAAGTATTTAGTCAGTCAGCAATAGTGCAAGTTCCACCACTTAAAAAGATGAGAGGCGTCTGTAATTTACATCATAGGTAGACCTCAACTATGGGAGACAAACTGAGAAAAAAAAATCCAGAAAATCACATTGTCTGGTTTTTTTTCATTTTATTTGCATATTATGGTGGAAAATAAGTATTTGGTCAGAAACAAGCAATCAAGATTTCTGGCTCTCACAGACCTGTAACTTCTTCTTTAAGATTCTCCTCTTTCCTCCACTCATTACCTGTAGTAATGGTACCTGTTTAAACTTGTTATCAGTATAAAAAGACACCTGTGCACACCCTCAAACAGTCTGACTCCAAACTCCACTATGGTGAAGACCAAAGAGCTGGCAAAGGACACCAGAAACAAAATTGTAGCCCTGCACCAGGCTGGGAAGACTGAATCTGCAATAGCCAACCAGCTTGGAGTGAAGAAATCAACTGTGGGAGCAATAATTAGAAAATGGAAGACATGCAAGACCACTGATAATCTCCCTCGATCTGGTGCTCCACGCAAAATCCCACCCCGTGGGGTCAGAATGATCACAAGAACGGTGAGCAAAAATCCCAGAACCACGCGGGGGGACCTAGTGAATGAACTGCAGAGAGCTGGGACCAATGTAACAAGGCCTACCATAAGTAACACACTACGCCACCATGGACTCAGATCCTGCAGTGCCAGACGTGTCCCACTGCTTAAGCCTGTACATGTCCGGGCCCGTCTGAAGTTTGCTAGAGAGCATTTGGATGATCCAGAGGAGTTTTGGGAGAATGTCCTATGGTCTGATGAAACCAAACTGGAACTGTTTGGTAGAAACACAACTTGTCGTGTTTGGAGGAAAAAGAATACTGAGTTGCATCCATCAAACACCATACCTACTGTAAAGCATGGTGGTGGAAACATCATGCTTTGGGGCTGTTTCTCTGCAAAGGGGCCAGGACGACTGATCCGGGTACATGAAAGAATGAATGGGGCCATGTATCGTGAGATTTTGAGTGCAAACCTCCTTCCATCAGCAAGGGCATTGAAGATGAAACGTGGCTGGGTCTTTCAACATGACAATGATCCAAAGCACACCGCCAGGGCAACGAAGGAGTGGCCTCGTAAGAAGCATTTCAAGGTCCTGGAGTGGCCTAGCCAGTCTCCAGATCCCAACCCTATAGAAAACCTTTCGAGGGAGTTGAAAGTCCATGTTGCCAAGCGTAAAGCCAAAAACATCACTGTTCTAGAGGAGATCTGCATGGAGGAATGGGCCAACATACCAACAACAGTGTGTGGCAACCTTGTGAAGACTTACAGAAAACGTTTGACCTCTGTCATTGCCAACAAAGGATATATCACAAAGTATTGAGATGAAATTTTGTTTCTGACCAAATACTTATTTTCCACCATAATATGCAAATAAAATGAAAAAAAAACAGACAATGTGATTTTCTGGATTTTTTTTTCTCAGTTTGTCTCCCATAGTTGAGGTCTACCTATGATGTAAATTACAGACGCCTCTCATCTTTTTAAGTGGTGGAACTTGCACTATTGCTGACTGACTAAATACTTTTTTGCCCCACTGTATATGTCTATTCATTGCCTTTTATTTCAAAACAGGAATCACAAGATGAAGAGGAGCTCCCAGAAGAAGAAGGAAGGGGGGGACAGACACTTGGAGTGGGCTCACAATTGGTAAGTTTTTTGCATCAAACGCAGAAACACAACATCACACTACACACAACACATAGAAAACAATGTTCTGCAGACCACACACAGCAAACAAATGCCTACATCCAAAGACATAACATTTTTTGTTTTCTTCTCTAGTCTTCCCAATCTGGTGCTCGGCCAAGACGTCCTCGCAGTGCCTCCCAGGGTCGTCGGCAACAGCAACGCGGCGGTCACCAGCGTGTAAGTATAAATATTTTTGCTTTGTTTTTTTGCACTTTTTATTTCATTTCTTTTGTGGAGGCTAATTATGTTATTTTTGTCTTTTTCTTTAACAGCCTTCACAGCGTGCTCCCGACTCTGACGGTGAGGATGGAGGAATCGATGTGGACCACCTCATCGATCTCGTCAGAGAAAGGGAGCCGCTCTGGAATATGGCTGACCGCCGCCATGCTGACCTTATCGTTACCCGACGACCCTGGGAGGAAATCTGTTCGCTCCTTGTGGACCGCTGGGAGGACCTCGAAGCTCGGGCCCAGATTAAAGAGCGTAAGTATATACAGTACCGGTTGCTTGATTTAAACCAGTGTTTCCCGAACTCCAGTCCTCGTGGTCCCCACGGATCATGTGTTCAGGATTTCTATTTACTTTGGAAATCCTGAAAACATGACCCCTGGGGACCATGAGGACTGGAGTTTGGGAAACACTGATGTTGTATACTAACCACTTTATCCTTTCTCGTTTCAGGGGAGAGAATTGTGAAGCGGTGGCGGTCTGTGAGGGATCGTTTCAAGAAGGAGTTCAATAAAGAGATGCGGGCCCCGAGTGGATCTGGAGGACGCAGGAGCAAGTACAAGTACGCACGAGCCCTGTCGTTCCTCCGGGATACAATGCTCACCAGAAGGTAAATATTACACACCACATGTGACAAAAAAATGTTTAGATGTAACTTTTTTTTTCAGCCAGGGCCATACATGTCACTATTTTAATTGGTTTTTTTTCTCTTTATTCCACAGCACGGTGAGCAGCACTCGGGAGCCTGCACGATTGGACCCTTCTGAGGCAATCCCTGAGGAGACCGGCACCGAGGGACACTTCGACCGCCCCGGTACATCTGCACCTTCCCAGCCTTCCCACACATTCGACCCATCTGTCCCATCCACCAGCACAGGAGCATCGTGGCCGCCTACATTACATGAAGCTGCTGGTGAGATCGCTTTCCCTTTACCCCACCCTTCTGCCCCTGCCACCTCTAGTACACCTGCGGGTACTGGGCGGCAGCGGCAGAGGGGTCAGGAAAAGAGTTATGCGCCAGAGTTCTTGCATCTGAATGCATCTTTCCAGAACTGTCTAAAAGTCTTGTCAGAGCAAATCTCCGCAGGCTTTCAGCAGATCAACTCCAGCATTCTGGAGGTGAAGACACTTCTGCAAACCATGCATTCAGAAGCAAGATCTTCGCCAAACCACACCTTTTTCAGGTCTGTTGTGGAGCGCATGGCAACACTATCTCCTACCCAGCAGATGCATGTAATGCATTCGTGCCACGATGCTCTAGAGCAGGTTACCTCCCAACCTCCACCTCCCACCACTGTAGTTCCTCCATCTGCACCCCCTCCAGCCACTTTCCATCCTCCCCCTCTTATTACATCTGCACCCCCTCCAGCCACTTTCCATCCTCCCCCTCCTATTACATACCAGCAACCTCCCCAGTACCAGCAACCTCCCCAGTACCAGCAACCTCCACAGTACCAGACATCTCCCCACTTCCAGCAACCTGCCCCGTACCAAACTCCTTCCCCGTACCAAACTCCTTCCCCGTACCAAACTCCTTCCCCATACAACTTTCCATCAACATCATCTGCTCCTACAGTCCCTGCCCAACCCTCCACTCCACCGCCCACCACCTCTTCTGCCTCCCACATGTCCACCCATTCTGTAGCTTTTTCCACACCATCACCTCTAACTGTTCCTTCCCCACCACGATCCCAGTCCTCTCTCCACACTCCCATTGTCGAAGTGTCCCGCAGCCCCTCCAGCAGTATTTCCACCCCACACTACACAGATTTATGATGTGTTTTGTAATAAAAATGCCCAGTTGGTTTCAAACCTTTATTAAAAAAGTTTTTTTAACTTTAAAAACAGTTTACAAAAAAAAAATATTTTAAATAAAAGTTAAATTATTGTTTACACTGGTTGTCTGTCATTTCTTTCTGCGGCGAAATATGTTTAAAAAAAAGGTTAAATACAGGGTATTTAAAAGGTAAAAAGGTATTCAAAACCAGGTATATAACTGTGGGTAAATTTTAGCTTTTTGCCACAGTTGTGTTCCTGGTTGTGTTTGAAGCAAAGTATTTCACCTAAAAAGTTGTGTTTATTGTTGGTGATTTCCTAACAATGTACACAACTTTTGTTAAAAGGTGAAATACTTTGCATAAAACACAACCAGGTACACACCTGTGGCCTAAAGGTAAAAATATTAAGACCATGACAAGATAGCCAACTTTGGTTGGCAAAGGTATATACTGTTGGTACAGAAGGTACACAAGTTTGGTTAGGGCACAAATCTTTCACACTCTGTCATCCTGCCAGTGTACTCTGCCTTGAGGTGACATAAAGTATAGTGCAAAATTGTCCCTCATTACTGAAACCGTCACAGAACTTCTAGTGGTAATGTCATGGTAATCTTGCAAGGTGGTTTCTTCAGAGGTGTCCTCAATGGAAATGGGTTCCTTGCAGATAACAAAATTGTGGAGTACCACGCAAGCTTTGATCACCTCGTCAACAGTTTCTGTCTTGAGGTTGATCGCAGTCAATAGGACCCACCATTTGGCTGTCAGAATACCAAAGGTACATTCAACCATTCTTCTTGCTCTTGTGAGGCGGTAATTAAAAATGCGTTTTGGTCTTGTCAATCCTCTGCTAGAGTACGGTTTCAAAAGGTGTTCTGACAGCTGGAAGGCTTAATCCCCTACACAGACAAATGGCATAGGTGGACCAGATGTTTGCGGCAGCGGTCTAGGTGGTGGGAACTGGAAGGTGTTTCCATACAGTTTACGCCCCATGGCAGACAGTTTGAAAACTTGAGAGTCATTGGAGCGGCCATAGGCCCCAATATCAACAGCAATAAATTTGTATTCCGCGTCAGCGATGGCCATGAGGACAATTGAAAAATATTTCTTGTAATTGAAATATTCCGATCCCGATCCGGCTGGCTTTACAATGCGGATATGTTTCCCGTCCACAGCGCCCAAGCAGTTGGGAAACTGACATATCTGTTGAAACTTGTCAGCAATTTCAATCCACCTCTCTGTTATGGGCTCTGGTAAAAACTCTTCAGCTAAGGAGTCCCACAGTGCACGGCATGTGTACTTCACTATTCCAGATATGGTGGAAATCCCGAGTCTGTACTGGAAATGCAGTGACGAAAGGGATTCTCCAGTTGCAAGAAATCTGTGGGGACTTAAAAAACAATCAATTAGTTTTAAATCACAGCATTACATACCAAAACTCAGCTATAACACTTGGAGATACAAACTACCACCAACAAGATTGCAGTGAAAGTGTGCTCTGATGCGATCACATCCAATAAATGTGGCTTACCTTAAAGTCACCATCAGACGCTCTGCGGGTGAAACAGAGAAGCGGCAATAGGTGTCCGCTTTTCTTATGAGGTGTGCAATGCGCTCCACCAAGTAATCAAAATTCTCCATTTTCATCCGAACATATCCAAAAAATGTATCCGGGTTTCGTCGAAGGTCCATGCAGAGTGTAGAATAGACCCCACGCGTCATTCTCTTGGCTGTGATGGGGTGGATCCACAAACGTCGTCTACGATGCCTGATGCGCTGCTGTCTCGCTCTCTCCTTCTCCAGAACAATCACCCTCAAACGATTCGCCTCCGCTATAAAATCCGCCAAATTCTTCAAAATATTTCCAATCACAACATCCATCTTCGCCAGTAACTTGCTCTTCTCTCCAACCTGCACTTTCTCCTCTACAACCTGTCAAAGAAGGGCTGTAGGAACACGCTATATATAGTTTTCCTGTAGCCAATCCCGTTCGGAAGGCCACAAGGGTCAATTTTAAAAACCGTAATCCGTCGAAAAACGGATAGAAAAACGGATGAACCGGATGAGACGGATCCTGTTTTGTCTGTCAAGAACAAGACGGTTCCGGCAGAAAACCGGATCCGTCCCATCAGGTTTTACAAAACATTTGCCGGATCCGGCGTTCCGGCACGACGCCGGATCGCGCCTGACGCCGAAAACCTGATGTGTGAAAGTAGCCTAAACAGTGGAAAACCCCAATTCTAACTCCAACCCTGTCCCCAACACACCCATAACCCTAATCCCAGCCCTAACTGTAACCCTAACCACAAACCTAACCCTAATCCCAACCCTAACCCTAATCCCAACACTAATTCAAACCCTAACTTTAGTCCCAACACTAACCCTATCTTTAGCCCCAATCCCAACCCTAACTTTAGCCCCAACTCTAAATTTAGCCCTAACCCTAACTTTAGCCCAACCCTATTGGGAAAATGGAAATAAATAGTTTTTTTTTAATTGTATTATTTTCTCATAACTAAGGGAGTGATAAAGGGGGGTTTGATTTTTTATTTATAGTGGGTTTTTATGTTTGGCAGCTGTCACACGCTAAAAGATGCTTTTTATTGCAAAAAAAATGTTTTTGCATAACCACATTTTGAGAGCTATAATTTTTCCATATTTAGGCCCACAGAGTCATGTGAGGTCTTGCTTTTTGAGGTACAAGCTGACTTTCTATTGGTACCATTTTCGGGCACATGACTTTTTTTGATCGCTTTTTATTACGATTTTTGGGAGGCAGAATGAACAAAAACCAGCAATTCATGAATCTCTTTTGGGGAGGGGGGCGATTATACCATTCTGTGTGTGGTAAAATTGATAAATCAGTTTATTCTTCAGATTAGTATGATGACAGCGATACCTCGTTTATCATTTTTTAATGTTTTGGCGCTTTTATAAAATAAAAACTATTTTATTTTTATATAAAAAATAATTGTTTTTGCATCGCTTTATTCTGAGAGCTGTAACATTTTTATTTTTTCACTGATGATGCTGTATGGCAGCTTGTTTTATGCGGGACAAGATGATGTTTTCAGTGGTGCCATGATTATTTATATCTGTCTTTTTGATCGCGTGTTATACACTTTTTGTTAGGCGGTATGATGATAAAGTAATGTTTTTTGCCTTGTTTTTTATGTACGTTTTTGGGTGTTCACTGAAGGGGTTAACTAGTTTGACAGTTTTATAGGACAGGTCTTTACGGACGTGGCAATACTAAATATGTGTACTTTTATTCTTTTTACATAAATAAATGTCTTTATTGAGGAAATATTTATTTTTTATTTAGGAATTTTTTAAAAATGTTTTTGCACAGTATAATATATATTTTTAACTTTTTACATTGCCCCAGGGTGGAACATTACTATACAAAATCAGATCTCTGATCTGACACTTTGCACAGCACTGTGTCAGATCAGAGATCTGATAGGCAGTGTAGGGGGCTTGCCGGTGCCTCCTCTCAGCAGGCACTGACAAGCCACCTCCCTGCAGTTTCTGGAAGGACACCGTGGCCATCTTGGGTCTGAAGGCCTGCAGGGAGGAGAAACTCAGAACAACGCAATCACATCTCAGGGAAGCACGCAGGGAGCCCCCTCCCTTCGCGATGCCTCCCTATGCCACTGGAATGCTGTGATCTTGCTTGATCGCAGTGTGCTGGGGGTTGAAGTAACAGGAGCTGTTCGTGACTGCTCCTGGGACTTAGTGCCGGGTGTCAGCTTGAGAATCAGCTGACACAAGTCTGCGATCAGCTGTGCATCCCTCGTGTGCGTGGCCAATCGCTATGATGTACTATCCCGTCCATGGTCAGAATGTCACGGGTATCATGGATGGGGTTAAAGGATAGACCTACTGTGAGATATGGAAAATAATATCTACTTGATATTATTTTCCTATCTGATGGAATTTTCTATCAGAAACGGTTTGGCACAAAATATTTGCTCCAAACTTAGCCCCCCACCCTTGCATTCCCCCAGGCCATTAAGGGAAGTGAAATACACCTCAGTAAACGTGACCTCATTATCCAGAGAAGGCACTTCCTTAGAGAGAGCAGCCCAGTGTTTTCTCTAATTAACCCAAGTAACAAGTCCTCCGAAGCTCTCTCCAGGGGTGACAGAAAGGACTAGACCCTCTGACTCCAACAATTATCAAGAGGGTGTGAATTTGTGTACATTACCAGCCAAACTGTATTCCTTTGTTTGATTGAAGCCACATGCAGCTTCGAGGCACCACAGATCCCAGCAAGGCTATGAGATATTGGATCTGGAAAATGACCTATTACAACAGAATGCAATATCTCTGAGCCTAGCCGAGGACCTAATCGGAATCAGGATTCCTTTCCTCACATGTGCATACCATGCAGCCACCTCCAGAGTCTTGCATTATGGAGCTATAACGCATAGTTACTAGTAATTAAATACAGTAGTCATATTTGGTCTCCCTGCACAGATAAAATCTAGTGGAATCCAGTGGCACTGCTGCCATCTTATTTGGAGCTTCAGGCAGAATGTTATGGGCCATCCATGGTTCTGCCTGGAAAACCATATTCTCAGATATAGGAGGAGGGAGGCGGCCCAGCCCAGGGGTGGATGCAGTGTGTAGGAGGGAGCAGCCTACGATATAATAGGCAGCTCCTCATTTTGAACTCAGTTTTTCTACTGGCAGGAGGCCCGTTACTGGATGTGACCAGGAAATCACATAACAAAGATTTGGACCTGTAATCCATCAGCGCTTCCCTTTGGTCAGATGCTACATAACACAGTAATTGCAACCTATCTATACCCTTGTACTACACTCTTGACTGTATACTTGCATATCTGTTCTTGTAAATATATACCTGTATATTTCTAGTGTGCCTTATGGTGATTAAATATAATCTTGGGCTGCTCTTTCATCTAGATTTATGAATCCCCGCATCCGCATGCTCAGTTGGTTATTGTACGCTACCCCAGGGTTGGTTTCCAACCTGATATAAGCCTGCTGTCAGACGGAGCTTATATTCATTGAGTAACTGGTGGTAGCATACAGTACTGTATTAGTGATACTTTACATTTTCGGTGGAAAGTAATTTCACCACTGATAGGTTGTGTATGTTTAGAATTATGTATCATCATTGTATGATTAATTATTCATACCTATTAGCTTCACAATATATTCATCTTTTTCTTCAAGGCTTTTGAATATAATGTGTTGTAAGAGTTAAAGGAAATTGTTGAATTGTGTTTTACCTCAAATGTGAAACTACTTGTCAATTGTCATTTTTACTATTTCTTCATTCTGTGTGTGGCTAACCACCTAATTGATGTTATTGAGTTTCTTTGGCAAGAAAACAACAGCTACACCAATACCGATTGCTTTTCCAATTAATTCATCATGCTGCTGAAGTAGAGGTGAGATTAGGGACCTACATAACATCTGGGGACTGTAGTCAACATGACACTGTGCCAACACCCACTGGGGTATAGCTACCATTGACATAGTTTGTGCCCAGCTGAGCAGAGTTGTCATAAAAAATAATCCTTCAATAACATGTATGATGGATTGCCTCTAGGAAACACCCATAAAGTATTATTAATAGTATTATTATTTAGTTATTTATATAGCGCCATTAATTTCAATGCTGTACATGACAAGGGGTTACATACAAAGGAATAAATATCATTTAAACAAAAATATTACAATGACAGACTGTTACAGGGGAGGAAGGACCTTGTCCTTGAGGACTTTCATTCTGCGGGAGAATGGGAAAGAGACAGAAATTGGAGAGAGCGGCAAAACGGGTGGTGGAGAGGCGGCAGCTTGTGTGGTGGTGTAGGAGTCACGCTCTCCAATTGACATCTCTTGAAATGCAGCCGAAACGTCAAAATCTCTATCTTCAGTTCTAGACAATGCATGGGCTCCTTTTAAACGTCAGCAGCCAACCAGTTAAGTATTAGTAGGTGAGGGCTTGTCAGAATCCTGCCCTGGAACACCAGGCTACAGTTGTTGTGAGTCCTGTCCCCGTGAACTTCCACATAATCTTGTTCTGGCTCTTCCAGGCATGATTTCATCACGAAGATTTAGCCTTCATAATACAGAGACAGAGTACAAGACAGAGTACAACAGCGCCTAAGCATTCACCCTCTGCTACTCAGACTCTATCTGCACAGTGACTGCCTCTACGCAGAAAATAATCAGGGTGGTAGTAGTTGGAGCATTTAACACAGTCATGAAGCTGCCATAACTTTAAACCGAATTCTTTCTACCAACATCCCTCACTGAAAAATGTGGCCTGCTTTTTTTCAAAAAAGCAACAAAGTGCTGTATATAATACACAATTCTTCTAGCTAATTATAGCAAAAAGATACAACGAGTATTTAGGAAAAATATGAAACAATTATTATTTTTGGATTAACCCCTTGTTTACCTGCATTGTGGGAAACTCTGTATATTATGTAAATTTTAAATATATTTCAATAAAATTGTTTCATATTTTTCCTAAATACTCATTGTATCTTTTTGCTATAATTAGCTAGAAGAATTGTGTATTATAGCATTGTATTTGGAGTTAAAGAGGTGATATAATTATATCCATAATTTTTGGGAATATTTGTGATAATAAAGTGCTGTATATAACTGGAGTAACAGACAGGAAAACACTGGAATACCTAAAATCCCCAAATTTTAATCACACGGACGTATGAGGTGTGTCACAGATATGCCACACTGTAAAATATTTTTTTTATTGGATGCAAAAGAGTGCTGGATATAACGAGAGTGACAGACTGGCCAAAAAAGGGAATTTAGGCCAAAAATGCCTCAATTTTTGAGACACGGATGTATGAGGCGTGTCACGGATGTACCCCACTGTAAAATGTGGAATGTTTTTTAAAATAATGCCAAATAGTGCTATATATAAGTCGAGTGACACCCCGGACCAAAAAAGAAAACAGTTGTAAATTGGCCAAATTTGGAGCACACACAGATATGAGCTGGCACGCAGATACAACACTGAAAAATGTGTGGCCTGTATTTTTTAATTTTTTGGCTAAATACTGCTGTATATAAGTCCAGTGACACTCCAGACTTAAAAAGAAAATGACTGTAAACTGGCCATGAGCTGGCATGCAGATACCACACCGAAAAATGTGTGGCCTGTTTTTTTTCACTTTTTGGCTAAATAGTGTTGTATATAAGTACAGTGCCAGACAGCAAAAAAAATGAATTTAGGGCTGAAAATACCAAAATTTTTAGCAGATGGATGGAGGAGGTGTGTCACAGATATACCACACTGTAATATATTTTTTTTTATTGGATGCAAAAGAGTGCTGGATATAACGAGAGTGACAGACTGGCCAAAAAAGGGAACTTAGGCCAAAAATTGCCTCAATTTTTGAAACACGGATGTATGAGGCGTGTCACAGATATACCCCACTGTAAAATGTGGACTGTTTTTTAAAATAATGCAACATAGTGCTGTATAAAAGTCCAGTGACACCATGGACCAAAAAAGAAAACAGCCGTAAACTGGCCAGACTTTGAGCACGCTCATATATCAGCCACCACAGAGATGCTACACCAAAAAAGTTGTAGCCTGCATTGTTTTTTTTGGCTAAATACTGCTGTATTTAACCAAAAGTGACAGCCAGGCAAAAAAAGAAAACAGCAGTAAACTGGCTAAACTTTGAGCATGCACTGATATCCTGCTTTGTAGCAGAAAGCAAAGTGTTATATTTTTGTTACCTCATCCCTTCGGTGTCTGTCCCTTCCTTGTGTTTCTTACCTGCAGTGGTGTGGCTAGTGCCTGTCACCTGCCAGTGCACTAGCTAGGGCAGTTTTAGGTGACATTTCAGGGTTGAGGTATTCAGGGGGAAGGACCTGTATAGGGTGTTAGGTTAGAACAGGGACAGGCTGAGGTTGGAGCTCAGGAGGTGACCGTCCCTGATTCCATATTGTCAGGGTCTTCCTCTCCCCTATTCCATCTGTGTTGATTTGTTGCGCCGCTTGGTGACGGACCAATCATTGGGTCGTGTCACACCGCTTCGGTCACATCGTGACACTGACATGTGACACATCGTTTAAATATGTGTATATATCCATTCCCTTTCTCATGCTGTCATTAGATTACATAGCAGTAATCTGCTAACAGATGTCCTTTAACATATTGCTGTAAGTAAACTCTGGCAAAGAGTTATATAACCCTACTTTCTAGAAAAAATACCCTTGATTGAACCTCATAATCAGAATTACAAAAATGTAGGAGTTGATACCTAATGTAAAATGTTTAATATTTGCAGGCAACTGATACTACAATATAACTTCTATTTTATGAGTATTTTGAAAGTAAAATACTGTATGTACAAACATTATTATGGTTTTATCATCTTCTTTTCCAATTAAACCATTAACCTGAGAATTTTTGACATTATTAAAAAGTCTTATTACCTAAAAAACTAGGTCAGGAATTTAGCTGTAATCTGAATATGTTTCATTGTATCATGAATTGATCATTTATTCTTTGTGCCTTTCAAGAGAACTTACTATGACTCATTTCCTAAACTACGAAACACAGACGGGGATAATCATGAGATACTTTAAAACGAAGGTGAATAGTGTAATTTATTTGTGAAAATCTATAATATCTTTCATTTTATAACATTTCACTGCAATTCTACCAACCTTCTTTTGCTGATATCATTGCTAATCATTTCTTCTCCTGCTGTTTTATTCTTTCATGTTTACTATAAGATAATACAATTGGGTCATATTTATCAAACTCTTTGATTTGCCAGATGACATTAACTGGAAATGAGTTTTTAGCATTTTCACTAACATCTGTATATTGAAATATTCCTACAAATCCAATCCCATTTGCATTTCTGCTTGGCATGATTTGTCTTTCTTGTTTCCCTGAGGCAATAGAGAGAATCCATTATAGTAATCTCTCTTTTTCCTGCTTTCTGTAAATCCCTTATTATTGTCTGGTACATGAAATGCAATCTTGCATTCAGCTGAACAGCATTACCTTATTGTATGCAAAATTTACAAGCAACAATGCTGTACACACATTGTTAATTTAATGTGCTAATGTTGGGTAAAATGCATATTAAAACAAAAGTAAGAGCAAATAAATGAGCTTAAATTTAGATAATCATATATTCTGCTTATTTTGACAAGTAAAACTAAAATATTTTATAGTATAAAAGTGAGGTTTACTATTAGTATCAGTTGGTCCATTGTCCTTACAGGATATCTATTGTAAAATGGCTGCCAGAAGAAAGAACAATTTAAAGGCACTATTCACTACTTGAACAACTCCTTAATTTTCTAAATTTCCTCTTGTAAAATACAAACTGCATAAACTTACCTCCACTGCCAGTGCCATTCTAATGATGTCAGGTTCTGGACTCCCAAGGCTTGTGTGACCACTTAAGTGACTGCTTACGGGCCATTCCCTTTGGACAATACTCTGATGTCTGGAGGAAGTGAGACAACAGCAGCAGAATTGTCAGAAGAAAGTGATTATGAAGGAGCCCACTAATGGCTGCTGATTGGCTGCAGGGCTCATGTGACATAACAATGGCATGCAAGCCCCAGGATGCTCAGCACCAACATCACTGAAACAGCGCCAGCACCAGAGGTCAATAGATGCTATTTTTATTTTACATGGGGTGGGGAACATAGTAATTAAGAAGGGATTGTCTGAGTAGTGGACACTCTATTTAAGATCTGTAATCACATCAAATTAAACCAAATATCAGTCTTTTTAGGGATGCATAAAAGCACGTTTCACCACAGTTTTGTGCACCATGGTTTTGTGCACCTCCGAAAGGAAGGACTTTGCTGAATAGAGACCGGCAGGGTCCAGAGTAACTCTGCTGCCACATTATAGTGAATGGATCACTTGGGATTTCATTTGAATTATGTCACTCGGAGTTTTCAATGTAAACCCCCATGTAAGTGCTCAGAGTAGAGCACTGGTTAAATGTGATCCCAAGTGTTATGCAAAATGTCCCAACAAAAGTTCAACTTAATATACAAAAAAACAAATCCCCACTCATCCGTCATCTGTTAAAGTGAACCTGTGTAACAATTATGTGGGTACTATGGAATCTGATTGCATCAGATAAAACGAGTCTGAGACCAAAGTTGAGACAAATAAGTGTATTTAACAAAGCAAAAGGTAGAACATGAACTAACACTTTCCTGCAATTGTAATGAAGTAGACACACACAGTATCCCATATATTCAAATCTCATGGGAAAATACAAAGAAATCCCAAATAATAAAAAAAATATTTTATTGAATATTCGTAATAAAATTGAAAATATATTAAAAAAGCAAAATACTGTCCAGGGGACACCAAGGCACAAATATCAGTCAAGACACTACTTGTATACAAAGAGCCATGCACTGGGTATAGCATAGCTGCCAGTACTAGGTAAGGAAAAAAGACCTAATATGTCAATATTATGATCGGCATTTAATTAAATAAACACAAAGTGCCATTATCATTATACATGTCAGAACATCACAGACATATAACTTATTGTGATTATGAAATGAAATAATCATATATTTAAAGCAAAAAAATGCTATTAAAGATGACCCCAGTATAAACTCATAGGCAAATCAATGTTATCAAATAGACATATCGGCATTTATACACTGGCGATAATGTCCCTTATAACTATCCTTTAAGGCAATACCCAGCCTCATGGAAATAGAAAATGCTAAGAAATAGCAAGGTATATTTACCAATAAGGAGCGATGTGTGTGCACTCGGCGTCCCCTCACCATGACGTGCGTTTCGCCACCTGCTTCTTCCGTCACTACACCTGTAGATATTTTTCCAAACGGGTATAATTTCCAAAATGAGGTCTCTATAGGGGGTGATTTTTACCTTCTAGCACTTTGGGGCTCTGTATATGAAGTCCACAAACTATTCTAGGGAAATCTGCTCTCCAGGAAGGAAATATCGCACTGTCCCTCCTAAGTATCGCCATATAGCTAAGCAGTACTGTAAAGCAACACATGGGATATTTCCAACCACATTCAGCAGAAATTGTTGGTCAAACTGTGATGTCAATTTGCCCATTTTAATGTGTAAAAATGTAATTTCTGGGGTGTGAGGGATTGATAATTTTAGCTGCTCCTTCAGGTATACAAGGAACACTTTGATGGTGAAACACCTGCTGGTTTATTGGAGTCAGCATAAGGGGAAAAAAACACCAAAACAAATAAAGGATAATAGAGTCCTTTCCACTGCAGGTCTAAACCTGCCTGCACCAGGCAATGTCTTCCGCTCCTCTTTGGAGCTACGTTGGAGTACCTCCTCTCCCAAGACACCACCCCCACTGTCTCACATGTCCAGGTATTTAACCAGGACCATGTGATGATTTCATGGTTGTGACATCACTGAATGCCATGATAGTACACCTGCCATTGTCGGTTGCAGGAAGAGATATGGTGAGCATTCTCCTGCCCATGCTATGAGTGCTTACATAAAACCAGCCCATGTACTGTATGTAGCTTACTTTAGCCATCTCAACACTTAGTGTGCTGGAGGAAAAATATCCTGGTTTCATACCACTGATTCCAACACGCACAGTGACACATATCTCCCCTCGTATACTGTGCCTGTGACCCTGTCACATATTCCCCCTCTCTGCCCAAAGCCGGGGGTTTTGGCACCTTCAGACACTAAATGGGGAATTCTGGAGAGGGCATCCGCATTGCCATGCAACTGTCCTGGCCTATTCTCTACATAGAAAGTGAAGTCTTGAAGGGCTAAGAACCACCTAGTCACCCTGCAATTCTTACCCTTCTTCTCTCTTAACCATCTAAGAGGGGCATGATCCGAAACTAACTTAAACCTGCGGCCTAAAAGGTAGTACTCCAGAGTGTCTATGGCCCATTTTATAGTCAAACACTCCTTCTCTGCTATGGCGTAATTCTTCTTGCAAGAAGAGAGTTTCCGGCTCAGGTAAAGAATGGGATGCTCTTCTTCATTTATCTTATGAGACAACACGGCTCCCAACCCAACCTCTGAAGCAACGGTCTCGATCACAAATTCCTTGCTAAAGTCTGGTGCGACCAGAACCGGATGCTTACATAGAGACCGCTTTAGCTCTTGATACACCATCTCTGTGTCAGGAGTCCATTTTACCATCGTTGACTTGGTGGCAAGAAGGAGATCTTTTAATGGTGTGGCAATTATGGCAAAGTTCGAGATAAAACACCGGTAAAACCCCACAATCCCAAGAAATGCCCTAACTTGCTTCTTAGAGAGTGGTTGCGGCCACTTCTGAATCGCCTCTATTTTGTTCAATTGGGGCTTGATTTTGCCTCTCCCGATGATGTAACCCAAGTACCTGGCTTCTTCCGTCCCTATTGCACACTTTTTGGGATTTATAGTGAATCCCACTTTCCTCAACGCATTGAGGATCACCTGTAGCTTTGGCAGATGCGAGCTCCAGTCCGGGCTGAAAATGAATATGTCATCCAAGTAGGCTGCGGCATATTTATTGTGTGGAGCTAGAATTCGATCCATCACCCTCTGGAAGGTAGCTGGGGTTCCCTGCAGTCCAAAGGACATTCTGGTATACTGGAAACACCCATCTGGCATCAAGAAGGCTGTCTTCTCCTTGGAGCTTTAGGACATGGGGATCTGCCAGTACCCCTTCGTCAGGTCGAGGGTTGTGATGAACCTTGCAGGTCCCAGTCACTCAATGAGCTCATCCACATGGGGAATCAAAGTTGGACACCTCATTGAGCTGGCGGTAATCATTACAAAACCGCCACTCGCCTTTGGACTTCGGTACAAGGATGATGGGACTTGACCAGCCACTTCTTGACTCCTCTATCACCCCGAGGTTCTGCATTCTCTTCAACTTCTTGAAGATGATCTCCTGGTAGGCTTCGGGATTCTGTAGGGTTTGAGGTTTACCATTACATGCAGTTCTGTTAGGACGTCTTGTTCCACGACCTATGTGCGCCCTGGCAATTCTGAGAATTCATGATTCTGATGCAACAGCTCTCGACACTGCTGCTTCTCAGCCAGCGTTAACGTCTCTGCAATCACAACTTCCTCAACCTTGGCTTCAGGACATGCCCCCAGGCAAGGCACTTCCAGTGGTTCAGGGTCCCGCCACGGTTTGAGCAGGTTCACATGATACACCAGGTAAGGCTTCCTGTGACCGAGCTGGTGTACCTTACAATTCACATCCCCAACTTTCTCCACAACTTCATATGGACCTTGCCACTTGGCCAGGAACTTGCTGTCCACCATTGGTATGAGTACTAGCATGCAGTCACCGGGCTGGAACTGCCTCAGCCTTGCTGATGGTTATACACCCTGGCTTGGGCCTCCTGCGCCTGAAGCAGATGTTCCTTTATGATGGGCATTATTTGAGCCATCCTCTCCTGCAGCTGGGCGACATGCTCTATCACTCTTCGGTGTGGAGTGATCTTGACTTCCCAGGTTTCCTTGGCGATGTCCAGGAGCCCTCGTAAATGTCGGCCGTACAGAAGCTCAAATGGTGAGAACTCCGTGGATGCCTGTGGAACTTCTCTAATGGAGAAAAGCAGGAACTGGAGCAGATAGCCCTGACTAAATACTTTTTTCCCCACTGTATGTATAAGGCAGTTGGGAGAAGAAGGGAAAAGATAGAAGCAGAGCCCCTCTCTCCTCCCCTTCTCATCTGCATAAAATAGTAATTTATAATCTGTCTTTACTGAGTACAGATTTCATCGTTGAATTGAGAGCTTTGAAAATGAATAGTCATTAATTACTGGGTCATTACTGACAGAGAAAAAAATGATTTCACTGATAAGGTACTGTATATTATAAAGCTTTTTTCATGTCATTGAAAATTAAAACTACTGTATTGTTATTCCATGAGGGGAAGCTATTATCAAAAACTGACCCACTTTGAATTCAGGCTTTTGTATTACTTATAGCTTTTTTAAAAAAATGTTGCCTTTTTATATCGCAATTAGTGATAAGAGAATTCATTTGGCACTATTTGTTACTCGCACAAACAGTACGGTAGTCAGTCTATTCTTTATTCAGTGACTAATTAGGTATTTGCCTCGGTATATTCGAGTGACCCGACCAGCATATTTGGTGCTTTATTTGCAGCCATTGAATATGCTGTTCTGACTTGCCAATTACAGTAATGCCGGCAACATTTTTGGTGTGGCATTACTGTAATTGTCTGGTCTTCAAGCATCATAGAGACTATTTACAGGCTCATCTTGCGCACATTGCAACCGGAAACAGAGTAGGGAGAGCGTATTTTTAGCGTAGCGGGAAGGAAAGTAGCATAGGGAGAGT